>NC_086322.1:244591838-245221500 GCF_036172605.1 Pelobates fuscus
CAGCCACTGGACCCCAGGGAAGTCACTATCCTGCACCAAAAAGGTAGGAAACAGGAGGGTGACTGAAATTTTATAATGTGTATATGTGTGTGTATATGTATGTATGTGTGTGTGTGTGTATGTATGTATGTGTGTGTGTATGTGTGTGTGTATGTGTGTATATGTATGTGTGTATGTGTGTATGTGTGTATGTGTGTGTATGTATATGTATGTGTGTATGTGTGTATGTGTGTGTATGTATGTGTATGTGTGTATGTGTGTATGTGTGTATGTGTGTATGTGTGTATGTGTGTATGTGTGTATGTGTGTATGTATGTGTGTGTGTGTATGTGTGTGTGTGTGTATGTGTGTGTGTGTGTATGTGTGTGTGTGTGTATGTGTGTGTGTGTATGTGTGTGTATGTGTGTATGTGTGTATGTGTGTATGTGTGTATGTGTGTATGTGTGTATGTGTGTATGTGTGTATGTGTGTATGTGTGTATGTATGTGTGTGTGTGTGTGTGTATGTGTGTATGTGTGTGTGTGTGTGTGTGTGTGTGTGTGTGTGTGTGTGTGTGTGTGTGTGTGTGTGTGTGTGTGTGTGTGTGTGTGTGTGTGTGTGTGTGTGTGTGTGTGTGTGTGTGTGTGTGTGTATGTGTGTGTATGTGTGTGTATGTGTGTGTGTGTGTATGTGTGTGTGTGTATGTGTGTGTGTGTATGTGTGTGTGTGTGTATGTGTGTGTGTATGTGTGTGTGTGTATGTGTGTGTGTGTGTGTGTGTGTGTGTATGTGTGTGTGTGTATGTGTGTGTGTGTATGTGTGTGTGTGTATGTGTGTGTGTGTATGTGTGTGTGTGTATGTGTGTGTGTGTGTATGTGTGTGTGTATCAGTCTATGTGTATATCGGTCTATATGTGTATCTGTATGCTTTTTTTGTGTTGTGAAAATGCGTGAAAAGCATTTAATGCTAATCTTCGCTTGTGCGGGCTGTTTAAACCTTTGACATTTAATGAAAACATTTTAAATGAATCATACATAATAGAAACAGATTCTTATTGTCTTACTACCTTCCTTGCCACCTAAAAAACAAAAAATTATTTTTCCCCAGATATAAGAGCTCTGTATAATGCCCTGTGTTATTATAGAGGTTCCAAGAGAACATAAAAAAATTAAAATAAAAATCCTTAACTTGAACAATGAAGTATTTACAAGAACTCATTGAGGAGAGTAAAAATTTAGCGGAGTATGGAGGCCGTAAAACTGACTCCCCAAATTCCAGCCCAAAAGGGACATGTATTTGAACAGCGCAAAAAACCCAAAGCCTGTAAGCATTTTTTTTCCCTTTTACCTTCCTCTCATTCTTTCCTTTTTTTTTCTGTTTTCCATGCTCTTAGGGCCACTCGATGGCAATGAGTCTGCAGGGGCCCAGTCAGCACTGACGCTTTAACAGCGCAACCAGGCCCCCTGTGATGAGGTCAACACTAGGAGGAAGTGCAGTCACTTGCTCCTAGCCAACCCATTGAGTGCCGCTCGGGAGGGGAGGAAGAGAGGAGTGCAGACTTAGAGAGCCCAACTCCCAACAGCCTCAGACAGCCACTGGACCCCAGGGAAGTCACTATCCTGCACCAAAAAGGTAGGAAACAGGAGGGTGACTGAAATTTTATAATGTGTATATGTATGTGTGTATATGTATGTGTGTATGTGTGTATGTGTGTATGTGTGTATGTGTGTATGTGTGTATGTGTGTATGTGTGTATGTGTGTATGTGTGTATGTGTGTATGTGTGTATGTGTGTATGTGTGTATGTGTGTATGTGTGTATGTGTGTATGTGTGTATGTGTGTATGTGTGTGTATATGTATGTGTGTGTATATGTATGTGTGTGTATATGTATGTGTGTGTATATGTATGTGTGTGTATATGTATGTGTGTATGTGTGTATATGTATGTGTGTATGTGTGTATATGTATGTGTGTATGTGTGTATGTGTGTATGTGTGTATATGTATGTGTGTATGTATATGTATGTGTGTATGTGTGTATGTGTGTATGTGTGTGTGTATGTGTGTATGTGTGTATGTGTGTGTGTATGTGTGTGTGTGTGTATGTGTGTATGTGTGTATGTGTGTATGTGTGTATGTGTGTATGTGTGTATGTGTGTATGTGTGTATGTGTGTATGTGTGTATGTGTGTATGTGTGTGTGTGTGTGTGTGTGTGTGTGTGTGTATGTGTGTGTGTGTGTATGTGTGTGTATGTGTGTGTGTGTATGTGTGTGTGTGTATGTGTGTGTGTGTATGTGTGTGTGTATGTGTGTGTGTATGTGTGTGTGTATGTGTATGTGTGTGTATGTGTGTGTGTATGTGTGTGTGTATGTGTGTGTGTATGTGTGTGTGTGTGTATGTGTGTGTATGTGTGTGTATGTGTGTGTGTATCAGTCTATGTGTATATCGGTCTATATGTGTATCTGTATGCTTTTTTTGTGTTGTGAAAATGCGTGAAAAGCATTTAATGCTAATCTTCGCTTGTGCGGGCTGTTTAAACCTTTGACATTTAATGAAAACATTTTAAATGAATCATACATAATAGAAACAGATTCTTATTGTCTTACTACCTTCCTTGCCACCTAAAAAACAAAAATTTTTCCCCAGATATAAGAGCTCTGTATAATGCCCTGTGTTATTATAGAGGTTCCAAGAGAACATAAAAAAATTAAAATAAAAATCCTTAACTTGAACAATGAAGTATTTACAAGAACTCATTGAGGAGAGTAAAAATTTAGCGGAGTATGGAGGCCGTAAAACTGACTCCCCAAATTCCAGCCCAAAAGGGACATGTATTTGAACAGCGCAAAAAACCCAAAGCCTGTAAGCATTTTTTTTCCCTTTTACCTTCCTCTCATTCTTTCCTTTTTTTTTTCTGTTTTCCTTCCCCCCCCTTTCCTTCTCTTTTCAACCCTCTTCTTATCTTTTATGCAGTCAGAACATTTTAAACATAATTTAAACCTTCGATTTTGTATCATGTGCCCCCCCCCCCCCCATATTTCTATTTTTTTTTTTTTTTGGCATACTTTTTGTAGCCAATTTAACATATTTAACCATTTAGTCCTTAATAATGAGTCTATAATTATCCTGTTTTATGTTTTGGGTTTACCATCTGTTTGCCATTCTGAGCAAAGCGTCTTAAGATTTCTCTCCACGGAAGGGTTGTCCTGTGTGTCGTACCCTATCTGCATCAGAGATTGCATTACTCCCCATTCTTCCAATTTTTTTTCTATCTACTGGGGTAGGAAATACATTCAAAGCTCCATTCCTCCACATCATCAGTTTTGTTGGGTAGCCTCACCAATTAGGGATTTTCTTTTCTCTTTAAATTCTCAACTGCAGGTTATAGTCGTGGCAGACAGATCTGCAAATGGATATATTCTCATAGGGGGCAGATAGAGTTGGCATCTTTCTGACAGCGTTTACCAATGAATCTTTAGATTTATAGTAGTGAAATAAGATAATTACTTCACCAGGGATGTCTGCAGTGATACGTAGTGGTTTTCGGTAAACGATGAATGCGATCTATAGCCCAAGCTGACTCCTCCAACTCTGGCACAATCGTCAAACACAGGGCTCACATACTTTAAAAGATCTTGTGCAATAACATTTGGTATCCCCCGACTCATAATATTGTTACATCGTGAACAGTCCTCAAGTTCTGCCGTTTTTTGGGCGGGGTTTTACGTCAAATTGATCAGGTTCCAATATTTGTTGGATATCTGTGGATAAACTAACAATATTTGTAAGTTTATCCACAGCAACATTGTGTGTTACCCGCAATTCCCCATCTCCCTTTCAAGCTGATCTGTTCTACTGCCCAATTCTGCCAAATCAACGTGCAGAGAACAATACCAGCCTGTATAATTATACAAAGCTCCTGAAGCATTCTGCCTAAGCTCCGCAACCAAGCTGTCAGGATTCACCTCAGCAACGGAATGTAGACTGGGCGAGCTATGTAAGACCGCATTTACAGCGCGTAACATGGAGTCAATACCCATTTGCTCCCCTTGTACCTCAGACCAGTGAATTCAAAAGAGATTGTGAATGTGAGCGTCCTCCAAACCCATAGCCATCTTGCTGGGGTTTGCGCCAGTCTTTCCTCCCCTGTCAGATAGTATCTGTAAGCTTCGCCTGCTTCAAAGGTGCCGTACACTGTGCAGCTGACCAGTGTGTGGGGGATATACTTCCTGCTCACTAGTCCCACGATCCAAAGGAAGATTTCCAGCTTTGTCGTAGCTTTAGGGCGTGTGCCTTCCAGAGAGAGCAGTCGCATGTAGTAGGGGCTCCACATCCTAAAGCAGTATTTATCTTAGTGTGTCTAGTTATTGAGATACACATTCCAGAATGCCTACAGCCCAATCCCACAATAAACATCTACAGCAACATTCTAAGAAGTCTGTGTTTGAGTCACAAACACTGCAGGAAGTATACAGCCAAGCAAAGTTTTACGTAACCGGTATTGTTGAAGTCCTCAATTACCCCCTACCAGTCCAGGATTTAGGGATTACCCTGTTGGGTCCAAAGTGTTTTGTTTTTTTCTTAGAAACACCTTAGACACAACGGGGTAATCCATAAATCATGGATTGGGTTGGGAATCACTGGTCTCAACGAAAATTCTTGTTCTTTAGTAAAACATTGGCTTAAAAATAGAGTTGTCATCGTTATTGGTAAATTTTCAAGCTGGATAGAGGTGGTAAGTGGTGTCCCCTCAGGGTTCTGTTCTAGGACCCCTTCTATTTAACATGTTTAAATATTATCTTAAAAAAAACAAACAAAAAACGCATTTATAGTCATGTTTCAGTGTTTGCAGGTGACACAATGTCACATGTCTGACGCGGGAGGGGGTGGGGGCAGGGGAGGCAAAAGGGGGTTACCAAGACACTCTCCACAGGACTGCCATGAAAGGGATACTAATGGGAAAATTGAAGGCTCAACGCCTGCATGATCCTTGCTGATACCTATATGCACACGCTAAATGCCTAGTACACACAGCCTGATGACCCCAATTTGACACAATAGCCCAAAGCACGCAAAGGGCGTGGGAGGGGGGAGGGCCCCCAGATTGGATTAAGGCACCCTAGTACACCACTCAGGACACAACCACACGGCGAACAGCCAGGCCCCACCATTGTCGAATACGGATATCACAGCTGTGGGTAAAGGGTTACTCATGTGCCCAATTTCTTAAGCAGTAACAACAACTACAAAGAGGCAAATACACAATTGCCCAGCCACACGACACCACTCAGACAGTGGGGGTTGAGACTGGCCCTCGCGGACAGGGGGGGGGGGGGTAATAGACGCAGGTAGCCTCAGAAGACAAGCCGGTTCCGCGGCAACATACCGCATATTCATCAGGGACGCATACGCCGACTTGAGACCACCACTGCACACGACATACCATTACCGAACGCACCCATACAACGCTACCAAATCTCACAATACACAAGGCCAGCCACCAATGAGACACATAGTCCCATCACATACAGCACGCCAAAACGAATGTAGGAGCTATAATCCCACCCCAAACTCAAGGCCGACGACTCAAACTCCGACACCAGTCACGGGAACCCCAAGAGACCTAGCCACAGACACCGCCAAGGCAGGCGAACACATACCAAACTGGACCCGCAGTCGCGAAACAGATCACCTGCAGCAGACGACCCACGCATGCACCACTACGAAAGGTGCAGCAGACTAGTTAAACCCAAGGCCACATAGGAGAAGGATACCCACGTACTACAAAACAGACAAACTTTCCTGACGAGCCCACGGCTCAGCGGACTATACCACAACAGAATAGGGCGGGATCCATCATCCATCAATCCAGCCCGACCACCAGTCGCCCCCACAGGAACAGGACATAGCGATAACCCCACATCGGGGGTGAGACTCCACTCTCGGATCAGACCCAACCCCAGCACATAGTGGGTGTAGGGAACCTGACACTTGTCCATTATCCTATACCGACCTAGGTTCTGACGTTACAATAAGAACCATGACTAACTTGGCTACACGCATCGGTACAACTACAACAGCATACAAACACACATACCCACCACTCCTAGCCAGACAAACCCACCCTTCCCCCCCCCCCTCCCCTTCCTCACGTTATACTGCACAGCCCCCCCTGGCCGCCCCGGTAATGCAGGCCCCGGGGTCAGGCCGATACACCCGAGAAGACCTCTCCGTCGTCTCCTACAACGTATGCGGCCTCAACATACGAGAGAAGCGCTCCAGACTCCTGCAGGACCTTAAACACTAAGGCGTCCATAGCTTTCCTCCAGGAAACACATTTCCAAGAAGACAGAGTTCCAGCACTGAAAGACCGCCATTTCCGACAAGGATACTTCAGCAACAACCCAGACCGACGTACGCTAGGAGTTGGCATCCTCTTCTCTAGTCGGATCCCGTCCATTGAACACGCCACGCTCAGATGCAAACAGGGCAGATACATCTTCACAAAAGGCACCATTTTGGACCAGACCTACACCTTCGCCAACCTCTATTCCCCAAACTCCAAGCAACACCAATTCCTTCGCACAGTGCTGAACACACTAATGAAATTCACGGAAGGCACCCTAATCATCCGCGGCGACCTAAACCTGACGCTACACCCCGGGCAAGATTCGACAACCAAACAAGGATCCACACCAGACAATAGAAACGCCAACACACTCCGCACCATCCACTACCATCAACTCGCAGACTGCTGGCGGGCACTACACTCCTCGACCCGCGACTACACTTTCTACTCCACGACGCACTCATACTCGAGACTAGACTATTTCCTAGTGCCCCACCACAACCTCGTCCTGCTCAAGGAGGCGGAAATACTACCCATGACATGATCGGACCATTGCCCTATCCGCATAAAAATACAATCACCCCAGTCAGACCGAGACAAACCTCCTGGAGACTGAATGAATCAATTCTCTGATACACTGGTGGTGGACAGGACCAGACAGTCCATACAAGAATATTTTACGAACAACGAGCTGGGGGAGACTACACCCCTGATGTGCTGGGAGGCCCATAAAGCAGTGATCCGAGGACAGCTGATCACAACGTGCTCCGCCCGTAAACGGGAAGCAACACAGGCAACGATAGCCCTCAGTAAGGAAATCGCAACCCTGGAAGCCAACCACAAACGCACCTTAGACGCAGGGGTCTACAGGGACCTGGTCATCAAAAGGGAACAACTCTCCTCGCACCTGAACCGCTCGATACAGCGATCATACCAACACTTCAAACACGTAATATATGAACATGGAAACAAGTGTGGGAGGCTACTGGCGAACCTCCTCAAACAGCGCAAGTCCCAGCTGTACATCCCAAAAATCAAAGGCCCGCAACAGCAACAATTACACCTCCCGGACCAAATTTCATCCACGTTTTTCTCCTACCACCAAGGATTATACCACCTGCGCCAAGACGCACCAGAGGGGCCGCACCCCCAAAAACGAGGTGATCCAGCGATACCTTGACACAGCAAACGTGCCCAGACTGGAAAACGCGGACCGGGAGAACTTAGAAACACACATCACGACTGAAGAATTGGCACACGCCATCAAAGGGCAAAGACAGGCAAGGCACCGGGCCCTGATGGCTTCCCCCTCATATACTACAAGACCTTCTCAACAGACCTCCTCCCGAAGCTGCAAATGGCCCTCAACTCCATCCTGGAAGGAGCCGCGCCAATGGCCCAATTCACAGCTGCAAACATCACCCTACTACCTAAGGAAGGTAAAGACCCTACACTATGCCCAAGCTACGTACTGAACACGGACCTCAAACTCCTGGCAAGTGTTCTGGCATCGCGCCTTGCCCCTCTACTACCCACAACAGTACACCCGGACCAAACAGGATTCATCCCAGGGAGAGAGGTACGGGACAACACCATCAGAGCCCTGAACATCATAGCTCACGCCAGATCACTGAAGACCCCAACACTCCTCCTGTCCACGGACGCAGAAAAAGCGTTCGACCGAGTGGACTGGGACCTCATGTTCGGCACACTCCAGAATCTCGGCGTCGGACCACACTACCTCTCCTGGGTGAAGGCACTGTACACGCGCCCGACAGCCCGCATCCGGATCAACGGAGCACTAACGGACCCATTCCAGATCCATAATGGGACCAGACAGGGCTGCCCGCTATCGCCCCTGCTCTTTGCACTGACACTGGAACCCTTCCTAAATAGAATTAGACAAAATGACGGCATCCAAGGGATGAAGATAGGACGGACTCATCACAAAACCCTGGCTTACGCAGACGACCTCCTATTCATATTCACGACCCCGGAATCGACCTTGCAAGCCATCCAGTCGGAATTCGAAGCGTACGGCCGAGTTTCGAACCTCCAAATCAATTTTACGAAGTCAGAAATCCTAGGCCTATCTATCGACCACACGCTCAGACAGACACTCCAACGACAATACCCATATCGCTGGTGCGATCACCGTATGCGTTACCTGGGAGTCTGGCTAACACCGAACCCAGCAGATCTCTATACTCATAACTACATCCCCATCTTAAAGAAGGCGATTGAGGAACTACACACGTGGAACTCATTCTATATCTCCTGGCACGGCAGGGTAAGCGCGATCAAGATGACGCTGTTACCCAAACTCTTCATATTCCAGACAGTGCCAATACTGGCCCCTGATTCATTCTTCTCAACCCTGAAATTGGAGGTCCGCAAGTTTGTATGGAATGGCAGATCTCCGCGCATAGCCCATTCCCAACTGACACTGCCCAAACTCCGAGGGGGATTGGCGCTCCCCGATTTTGAAAAATATTACCAGGCGACACACCTTAATAGGCTCATGAGCTGGTCAGTGGAGGGCTGCACGAAAATATGGGCCCAGATGGAATCAGACAATACCAACTGCAATCTACGTACCCTGCCATGGATTACGAAAGCCGCATACCGCCGTATACGAATACTGAACCCATTTGTGGCGGCGACCATGCAGATCTGGCACAGACAGGGCACGAAGCAATACTTAACGGATCCAGGCCCACTACTCCCACTGACAGGCAACCCGGATTTCCCGGCGGGGAATCAGGGCCAGCTGCCCGGCCTGACCAAACACATCCCAACCCTGCGCATCAAAGACGTACTCCGACGACCATTTGCGGTCCGCCCGACGACCGAACTCTTTCCGGACCAGCCACACACATTCACGCACACCCTAGCAAGAGCGCAGATCGTGCAATACACTCGATCAATCCCCCAAAGGCTGTGCCTATTACGAGAACTGACACAGTTTGAACAGATGTGCACGCAGGACCAGGAACCAGCCTGGGCCATATCACAAATATACTCAGCCATCATAGTAAACAGATACATCCTGGCACCACCTTGCATCAGACACTGGGAGGAGGACCTCAACGAGTCCCTCACGGACGCGGACTGGGACAAGATCCTTACCAGGTGGTACATAACCCCATCGAGCCTCCATGTCAGAGACCCTCAGATCCCAGATACGTGCTGGCGATGCGAAACAGCGGCAGGCACTTTTAAACATATCTGGTGGGATTCGCCCGAATCCGACCCTTCTGGGAGAAGATCCGAAAAGTGATACGAGACGTAACGGACGAGACCCTACCGCGGACGCCAGCCGCCTTCCTCCTCCATCATACCACCATGCCAACACCAGCGTACACCAGATCCGTCATTCCGAGACTCCTTAACGCGGCCAAGGCTACGGTCTCCATGTTTTGGAAACAGACAAGCACACCGCCCATGAGACGTTGGGTGGAGGAAGTGGAGGACATAAGAAGATACGAAGACATGAAATCAACCACCCCAAAACAGAGTGATACCTACACAAAACGCTGGTTCTACTGGTTACGTCACCTTAATTCGGACGACTTCCTGCAACACATTGCCGAACCGTAAGCAGGAACGAGATGGGAGACACGGGTGGACCCAGAGGGTGTCGGAATGCGGCCCCGGTAGGTGGCAGACCTGGAGCGGCGACGGAGGGCATAACCCCCCCAGACACACAGAACCGTTACCCCCTCCTACCTGGACGGATGCACTACATAAAAGACAATAACCACGACTACCCACTATAACCCAGATACACCACTACACTACCCTAACCGCGTTCCAGCGGGAGGACATACACCACCCACAGACGTTCCACAGGCTACGGCTACCGCGACACCCAAGACCCACGGTCAACCTCACCACCACTCATACGCCAATTACCGACCAATCCCAAGATCCGAACCAGACAACCCACACATCCACAGACGAACCGGGTCGGCATAGAACCCAGTAGGGTAACAGACAACACCCGGCCACTCAGACCCGGGGAAATGGACACATAATGCACCCCACCCACAATACCCGTGCTTTCCGCATGACTTGGGAGCTGACACATGGCCAGCCCCGGAACAGCTACATCCCTGCACGATGCACAAGAGACACAAATCAACACACACGGATGACACCCACTTCTTTGGCGATAGGACAATCCCCCACAGACGCCGAAACGCGAGGAAGCGGGTTAACCACACACACGGACAAGCACCAAAAACTACACGGCACCCACTACAGGAACCCATAGAGAGGGCCAAACAATAGGCTAACTTTACACTACATAGGTGTGGATAGGGCCATGACCGGAACTGCTATGGGACGAGACACCGACCGACACCAAACCAACCAAACACCACACCGGGACGCACAACGTCACAAGTCCTCAGACAGCCCGGGCAATTAAGGACGCTGACGACATTGATACCTCGGAATGCTATATTACACCCGACAGGAGTACTCGAAAGGGATCAAACCCACTGGACCAAATGCCTAATCATAGGGATCCCAAGGACACATACTCTCAACACCATAGACCTCCCAAACACCACAAACATACCCACATGTAACTATATAAGAGTCAACCATAGTACGTACTGACATAGGCCAATGTTGCAAATAACAGAGCCAATACGCGGATAACGCATACAACACTATGAAAATGTGAATTATTACTAAAAGCTAGCCTCTGCGTAGGCGCATTTTGACTACCTTGATTATACAAGCAGAGCCTCTGCGTAGGCAATGATGCAGTAAAAGTTTGTATATGCTGTATGTACGATTAACATATGTGAACATAAAAACAATTCAACACAAAACTACAACAGTAATACAATATGAGCAAGATATTACTTTGCTGTAGAGGGATTTAGACTGGGCGCTCAAATGGCAGATGAAATTAAAGGCAGAAAAAATGCAAAGTAATGCACTAAATAGTAAAGAATGCATAAGCAACTTATAGGGATAACAAGATGGATTTGGGAATTGTTATAGACTACAAACTAGGAAACACGAAAGGTTAACAAATTTAAGCCTCGTTGCCTCAGAGGTGATATGATAACTTTATACAAATATATCCAGGGCCAATACAAACCATTGTATGGATATCTATTCACAAACTGGACTATATATATAGGACACTAGGTCACGCGTTTAGACTGGAAGAAAGAAGATTTGGTCTAAGGCAAAATAAAGCTTTTTTTACTGTAAGAACAATAAGGATGTGGAATTCTCTGCCAGAAGCAGTGGTTTTATCGGAGTCTGTACAGATGTTTGAACAGCAACTCTATGCATACTTGCAAAAACATAATATTCAAGAATATAATTCTTCAACTGTAGGTGAATAGCGTCTGCAATTCTGGGGTCAAGGAGGATTTTTTTTCCTAGTTTGTTGGAAAATTGGAAATGCTTCAAACTGTTTTTTTTTGTCTTCTTTTGAATCAACAGCAAAAAATAGATGCAATGCAATGATATTTTGAATGTGTTGTAAAAAGGTATATGATAATTCACTGCATGCATAAAAAAAAAAAAATAAAGTAAAATGTGTATAAGTGTTACCATGCTATTTTTGCATACTTATTAAGGCAACAAAATGCACCTAGTTTTGCTTTCAGGGAAAAAATAAGTACTTTTTTATATAACACTTTCAACCTAAAGTTACAATGCTAAAATAGATTTCATTATGGTTACCATGACTAGTTCGAGTCTATGCCTCATGGCATGACAACTTGTAAACTTAACTGGTATGAGAAGAACTGCAAAAAACTAAATGAGGAGGACATTATGTGCTGGCAAAATGTATTTAGAGCCCAAATTGCAATGATAGCAAAGTGGAACATCTGATCCTTAAGTGATTAAAGAGTAGTTCCTCTTCTGCACATCCACTAATGTGAAAATTACTTTAGATAGCTGGAGAGAAAGGCACCATAACCACTACAATGAACTTATAGATCCGCTTTAAAGGGTTACTATAATCACCAAAACAACTAGCTTGATGAAGGAGTTGTGTATAGATCATGCATCTGAAGTCTCACAGCTGTTATTTAGGAGTTAAATTACATTTAAGATGCAGCCCTAGCCACCCCTTCACTTACAGTACACGGAAACTTACCTTGCAAGACAAGATATTTCCAAACGCAGAAAACGTATCATATAAAGCTTTATTATCGATTGATTCATCAAGATTTTTTATGAAAACGTTTCCAACACCAGATTTTCTAAGACCAGGATCTCTCTGAGACCACATAATTCGAATTGGCTTGCCTTTGATTACTTCAAAATTCATTGTATCCAGAGCTCGCTCAGCTAAGAAAAGTTTCAGAACAGATACATGTTAACAATACAATGTAATAGATTTTATTAATTCAGAATGGGGATATTTTTTTAATCAGACCAAGTGAGGTAACAAACCTTTATGTCATTTATAAATTGTCTTCCATTTGCAATGTCATGATCTTCACACACAAAAAAAAAAAAAAAAAAGACTGCTTTTGAGAAGATAGCACTTTAGAGGACGCCAGTTGCATATATCTTAAAAAAAATAACTTATAGCAAAAGTGTACACTTTTTTTGCATGGAAAGCTTTTTCTTATTAGAAATGAATAGTAAACTACCATATACACAATGGCTATATGGCAGCTCTGAAAAATATGAATAAAATACCATACTTGCTTGTCAAGTTGCAAATCACTGTGTTACTACAGTACCACCAGTGTTCGTAACGGTGTTACTACACTCAAAGTATAATTAAAAAAAAAAATAAAAAATTCTAAAATAATGAAGATGACATTAAATATAAATAAAATATGCAAACTATTTGTGATCAAGGATTTTTGGGCACTTTTGCCATGAGTTCATTCTAGCATAAGTTTACCCTGTTTAAGAGCATCCATATATTGTTCTTCAAGGTTGTAAGCTCAAGAGGAACCTCATCAACCCATTGTATCAATAAATGAGACATTTTGTAATTTATAATATAGCAAAGTGCTGCAGTATATGTTGGAGCTGTATAAATGATAAGCATTCTATATCATGTTTAAATTAAAAATAGGGCATTATTTTTATCTGCAATTATATTGCGCCAACATATTCCATAGCACCCCTTTGATAACCTACTTGTATACACAATATGAAATCTGAATAAAATGTTTTTAAAATAACGAAGAAAAATGTTTCTCAGTTTTGCATTTAATAACTTCAACACAAGTGCAACTAAAGACAAATAACAAAATAGATTCACCAATTAGTCCATATTGTTAAAATGTCCAATATGTCTTGGATTTCAACAGATTTTACAAGGTGTCAATAATGGGTTTAAAGGGACACTATAGTCACTTGAACAACTTTAGCTTAATGAAGCAGTTTAGGCGTATAGAACATGCCCCTGCAGCCTCACTGCTCAATCCTCTGCCATTTAGGAGTTAAATCCCTTTGTTTATGAACCCTAGTCACACCTTCCTGCATGTGACTTGCACAGCCTTCCATAAACACTTCCTGTAAAGAGAGCCCTATTTAGGCTCTTTATTGCAAGTTCTGTTTAATTAAGATTTTCTTATCCCCTGCTATGTTAATAGCTTGCTAGACCCTGCAAGAGCCTCCTGTATGTGATTAAAGTTCAATTTAGAGATTGAGATACAATTATCTAAGGTAAATTACATGTGTTTGAAAGTGAAACCAGTTTTTTTTTTCATGCAGGCTCTGTCAATCATAGCCAGGGGAGGTGTGGCTAGGGCTGCATAAACAGAAACAAAGTGATTTAACTCCTAAATGACAGTGAATTGAGCAGTGAAATTGCAGGGGAATGATCTATACACTAAAACTGCTTTATTTAGGTGAAGTAATTTAGGTGACTATAGTGTTCCTTTAAAGCTAAACCATTGCAAAATTTGGCACGCTAAAAATTACGACTAATTTAAGTTACAGACATGCCTCTTGCTTACTTACTAGGGGTGCAATTTGACTGTGTCACCATACTGAGCAGCATCAATTGCTAGCTGAAACTATTTCTAAACCTAACCTTACCTCAGAGGGATTCCCTCTGCTGATGTTAAAATGGACATCAGCAGAGGGATTTCTCAGCTTATAAAGTCCTGAGTCCTGCACCTGCCAATTACACAGTGATCGGTACGGGGCAGCTGGCAAAGTCCAGTACCAATAATTGTAGGCAGGGGAGTATGCAGGACTGCTCACAGCTCAACTGTCAGTCTGGGGCCACTAACTGTGGCCCCAGATGACAAGTGGAACTCTCAGGTATTAAATGATCTAGCCCATCTCGTACTTTAAATACATTATGCTCAAGGCACACAGCATAGATCAACACGCAATCCTTTAAGTGTTAAAGGAAAGTGGGCTTAAGCATAAATTATTGTGCATGCAGAGTCTATTAAAGAACAAAAAAAAAAAAAAAAAAAAAAACACGTTTTTACAATCCCTGACTTTTCAGAATGGTATCTACAAATAGGAGAAAATCTTGAAACGTACCATCAGCAGGTTGCTGGAAATTAATATAAGCATATCCAAGAGATCTACGTGTGGCAACATCACGGCAAACTCGGATGGACAGTATCGGCCCTGCTGGGGAAAACTTTTCATACAACATTGCCTCTGTGACGTCTGAATTCAAATCACCTACATACAGAGAGGCCAGCGGGTATCCAGCACCGGTAGCATTCATGATTATCTAAGAAAGGTTTAGTAAATGTTAACGATTACATTGTTACTAAAAAAAAACAAAAAACAAAAAAACCACCATTATGTTTCTAAGGTGTACTTTAAGCATAACTACCAATATAATTTACGAGTCTATGGAAGCCATCCCAGTTTTCTGCATTTCGAAGAAGTGTTACAAAACTCAAGCTCACCGTGTGCATGCACTTTGATAATGCGAAAATTGCACTGCCACATAATCAAATCAAATGCAAATCAAATGCATCCAACCCTAGCAAGTCTGAGAGACTAGAGCTAACCTGCGACCAGACCCGAGGACTTTCATTCTTCAAGCCAAGTTTAAACGGTTTCACAATGACAGTCAATGACACTGCTGAGGCGGCAGGCTATAGGTGCGTAGGTGAGATTAGGTTTTTGATTGCAAAGTTATTTAACAGAAAACCAGGGGGAAGTTCACAGACTCAAAGCATTATAATTACCCTTTTTATTTTAATTTCCGCTTATATTTTAAATGAGCACGAGTGAGACATACAAGATGTTTACAGGGTACAAGAAATAAAGTTACACAGGGGTGAGTATTTTTTTTTTTTTTTTTTTATTATTTTATTTTTTTTTTTATTTTTTTTTAAAGTCTACCTGTCCAGATGACAAGTAGTCAAATCTACTTGTCCTACACATTTAACTTACAAAGATTGGGGACCCTTCCAACAGTCCTGGACATTGGCAAACTGAATGGAAAATACTTTTTTCCAGATAAGCTATTTGAGTTTTGTGAATTACCCCAAGTCTCTCAAAGCTAGGGCATAAAGGTGATGGTGTGGTGAGTTAATGCAGATGGCTGATGCCTTTTATCTATAAAATTATTGTTAAACACCAACCAACCTTCGTCCTGGGAGCAGCTTCTGGGTCACAGAGGGTCAGAACTGCCACACACAGAGTACACATAACCAGCACACATACCACACATCAAATAGACACATTATGGAGAGGACAGAAAAAGTGGCTAGAAGCCTCCAGCGCAAATCTAAATTCCCAGCGTCCGTCCTCTGAAATTTCAGTTTCAGGAAGCGCAGACTGACGCTGGGCAGGAACGTAACTGATTAGCGGAGAGCCTGTGGGAGTTTAGATCAGAGCTGGAAGCTACTTTAGGGTTAAATTGTTAGAAAACAGTTCTACCCCTTGAGGTAAGTGTCTAGATGCCTCTTGGTATCATAATTACGTTTAGATTAAGTTGTTATGGTGCATAAACTGCAGAGTTAAGCAGACAGGGAGGGTCAAGGCACCCAGACTGCGATAAAGACATTTAATCAATAGTAAAAATACGAGTATATACAGTAATTTGGGGATTACACTTCTTGTGACCTTTCATGGCAAAAAAAGAAAAAAAAAAGCAGAGAGAGGAGAAAAAAAAGGGGGGGAGGGGGGCATAAAACAAACATATGTGTAATAAAAGCGCACAATTTTCAGCATTACCATTTCATTTCTTAAAACACATTTTTAACTCCTGCTTGAACGACCCTACGGTGAATTAGGCTAAAACAAGATTATTTCCCTGTAGATTACATATCATCGAACCGTAATCCAAATCACTTACTGGTGGTGTGGAGAAAAAAAAAAGTTAAATGAAATAAAAACCTCTTCCAATTTAATGTGAAACCGGCTAAATGCCTTCACACACTGCGGCTTCCGACCTCGCCAAAGGCCCGCCTAGCACACGGCCTCAGTTACGCAGGAGCCGGACCGCCATGACGCCGCAAGGGAAGCGGGTTGATTAGCAGTGGGCGGGGCAGATAATTATGGTGAGCGAATCCGACTCCATTTTGTTTTTAAAAGGTCGACGTTGGAAGGCCATGTGGAATGAGCATGCAGCTTGATAAGGCACTTTTAAAGAGTGAACAATTCAATGAAATTCTATTATTTTATAAGTCATATAGTTTAAATATCGTGCTAATGTTTAGTTGCTGACTCTTGAATATTAGCACATTTAAAGGGATTTCCCAGGAAATATTACTGTTTATAGAAATGATTATGGTGCTAAGAATATGTCCCTGAAAACTTAAAAGAGCATTTCTAATTCCTAAAGTTCAGTGCTTTTGTTTTTAAAAGCATGTCCCGTTTGTCTTATTTTATAAAAGTGCAAATTACAAGAGATATCAGCACTTTTATAAACCCCCTCGGTTACACTTAAAGTAAAAGTATATATAAAGGCTCTTACAAAGTCTTTCTTAATATAAAATAGAGATTGACAATATTAAATAGCTGCTATTCACTCTTTAGGGTCTTTCCTAACACCTAACAATTGAAAATACAAAAAAAATGTAGCGCTTTGAATCACACCTTAAATACAAAGTATTTAAATATAAAGTGCTTCAATATGAATGCAGTGCAAAGAGTTCATTTCAAAGTGCTAAATACATTGCAATTTCAATGTAAAGTGCTTCAACAGAGGATTGCCTTTGAGCACTTTTTTATTTTTATAAAGTGAGTGCTTTTTGTAGAGAATGACTGGTATCAATGTTCCTCTTTGAGAAGAATTGTAGGTGATTGCCAAGCATATACTCCATGTCCCAGTGTCTAGACTCGTGACGATCTATAGCTGCGGTGACAAGATGATATTGTTGCTAGATGAAATGTAACTTGCTTAGAGATATGTTGGGTCACCATCATTCTAAAATAAAGTAGGACAACTCTGATATTCCAAAGAAATGTTCTGTTTCTGGAATTTTTAATCTGTGGCACCTGAGCTCCATCTTCCTACTCACTGACATCATGTGGAGAAGTTTAGCAACCCCTTGATTCGTACAAGCTCTTGGACAGTGTAAGTGTGCTGATGTCATTTAAATAAGTATTTCTCAACCTTTTATGGAGAAGTACTCCTGCAGCAGTGGCAGAACTACAGCCGGAGCGGCTACACAGGGGCCTGCATGCTGTGGTGGTCCATGGGGTGGCCAATGATCATAGTTGTTCATCTGTGTGTCAGGGTATGCATCAGTAGGTGTCCATATGCCAGTGAGTGTATCTGTGTGTTAGGGTGTCTGCATGTGTCAGTGTGTGTGTATCTGTCGGTGTGTATCTATGTGTGTGTATGTGCATACATCCAAGCAATCAAACAAACACAACGTGCAAACACACTGCAATTTATCACAAATTTGCCCGGCAGGCGCTGAAGAGTAAGGAAGCGACTGGACTTTCATGGAGGTACTGGGGTTGGGCATCGTGGTTGGCCATAGTGGGTATGAGTACTTAGGTTGTGTGGCGGTTGGGGACCTCCTTGATGGGCTTTCCTCGCCCCCCTCCCTGTCAGGATCGGGACAGGGATCCAACACGCAGAGTACAAAGAGAGGAAAGGTACGTATACCGGGCCTTAGAATGGCCGGACTAACGTACCGAGAGTAATAGAGAATAGTCAGAGACAAGCCGAGGTCGAGGGAACGAGAAGACAGATAAGCGAGAGACAAGCCGGGTCAAGGGATAACAGAGAAGCAGGGTAGTACAACGAGCCGAGTCAAAACCAATAGAGCAAACAAGAATACCAGAGCGCTGAGTGACTAGACAAGCTAGAACCACGACAGGGCAATGAGCTGAAGTGAGAAGTAAGCTTAAATACCCTGGCTCTGGATGGTAATCACGCCTCTGACAAGTACCGATTGGATATCGGAGACTTGAGTGACAGGTCGCTCGTGATAGCGTCATGACGTCACGTATTGAGCGTCCTGCTAGAAAAGGACGTGGATTCCTCGCGGCCGGTGTTTAAGTGACTGGATGAACCGCGAGGAACGGAGGAAACAGCTCGCCTGGACGGATAAACCACCAAGTCTCTACCTCCCTTAGAGGTAGAGGCCTCAGGTACCCTGACAGTACCCCCCCTCTCAGATACGCCCACCGGGCGGAATGAACCGGGGCGAGATGGGAAGCGGAGGTGAAATGCTCTGCGAAGGCGAGAAGCATGAACGTCCTCCTGAGGTACCCAACTCCTCTCCTCAGGACCATATCCCCTCCAGTTGACCAGATATTGCAATTTTCCCCTTGAAATTCTGGAGTCAATGATGGAGCTGACCTCGTACTCCTCCCGACCCTCCACCTGAACAGGACGAGGTGAGGAGGCCTTAGAGGAGAATTTGTTGCAAATAAGAGGTTTCAACAAGGAGACATGAAAGGAGTTAGGAATGCGTAAGGCAGGTGGCAGAGCAAGGCGATACGCAACCGGATTGATACGAGTGAGAACCCTGTAAGGGCCTATGTAACGAGGAGCAAATTTCATAGATGGAACTTTTAGGCGAATATTCTTGGTACTCAACCACACCCTATCCCCAGGAACAAAAACAGGAGCCGCTCTTCTATGCTTGTCAGCGTGTTTCTTGAACAGCGAGGAACTATGTAATAGAATTTGCCGAGTCTGATCCCATAATTTCTTCAGGTTGGCGACATGATCATCAACCGACGGTATCCCCTGAGAAGAGGAAACCGAAGGAAAAATCGAAGGATGAAAGCCATAGTTCATGAAGAAAGGGCTAGAGCGAGTTGAATCGCAAACAAGGTTATTGTGTGCGAACTCCGCCCAAGGAATCAGACCGACCCAATCGTCCTGGTGTTCGGAAACAAAGCAACGTAGATACTGTTCGATCTTTTGATTAGTACGTTCAGCAGCTCCGTTAGACTGAGGGTGATAGGCAGAGGAGAAGTTCAATTTGATGCCCATTTGAGAACAAAAGGATCTCCAGAAACGTGAGACAAATTGAGAACCTCTATCAGAAACAATCTCTGAAGGAATCCCATGTAGGCGAAAAACCTCTCTCGCAAAAATCTCCGCCAATTCAGGAGAAGTCGGAAGTTTAGGTAATGGCACGAAATGGGCCATCTTAGTAAATCTATCCACCACCGTGAGAATAACAGTCTGTCTCTTGGAAGCAGGCAAATCAACGATAAAGTCTATGGACAAACAGGACCAAGGTTTCTCAGGAATGTCCAAGGGGTGTAACAGACCACATGGAGATGCATGAAGTAGTTTAGTCTTGGCACAAGTCTCACAAGCTGCGACGAACTCCTCAATATCTTTTCGAAGTGAAGGCCACCAGAAATCCTTGGATATCAGAGAGTATGTCTTGCGAATACCAGGATGACCAGCTATTTTACTTTCGTGAAAGCATTGTAGGAGCTCCAGTTGAAGTTCAGGAGGAACAAAGTTTCTTCCCTCAGGAGTGTTTCCAGGAGCTAGATGTTGTGACTTCAAGATCTGGTCAAGTAGCGGAGAATGAATTTTGAGACTGGTATTAGCAATAATATTGCATTTGGGTACAATGGAGGACAACAGTGGTTCAACTGAGGCAGAGGGCTCATATTGGCGAGATAGCGCATCGGCTTTAGAATTCTTTGACCCAGGTCTGTAAGTCAGAACGTAATTGAAATGGGTAAGAAACAACGACCAACGAGCCTGCCTGGAGGACAGACGTTTGGCCTCTCCGATATAAGACAAGTTTTTGTGGTCTGTCAGAATGGTAACAGGATGTAAAGTACCTTCCAATAAATGTCTCCACTCTTTCAAAGCCTTGATAACCGCTAGTAATTCTCTGTCACCAATGTCATACCTGCTCTCAGTACCGGTCAATTTTTTAGAGAAAAATCCACATGGATGTAATGGTTTATCAACACCCAACCTTTGAGATAGGACAGCACCTAAACCAGTCTCTGATGCGTCTACCTCAAGTAAAAAAGGCAGAGAAGTGTCGGGGTGAACTAAAATTGGAGCGGAAGCGAAAAGCTCCTTGAGAGTTTTGAACGCCAGGAGAGCTTCAGTAGTCCAATTCTTAGTATCAGCCCCCTGTTTGGTCATGTTAGTGATAGGTGCGATAATGGAAGAATAGCCCTTAATAAAGCGCCTATAATAATTAGAAAAACCAATAAATCTCTGTACGGCTTTAAGACCTTTGGGTAAAGGCCACTCTAGAATGGATTGGAGCTTATCCGGGTCCATCTTAAATCCCTCCCCAGAGATCACATAGCCGAGAAAGGTTACCTGGGTTTGATCAAAGCTACATTTCTCCAACTTGCAGTACAAGCCATGCTGAAGAAGCTTGTGCAAAACCCTCCTGACTTGCTTGTGATGAATCTCAATGTCACTAGAATGAATGAGTATATCATCTAGGTATACAATGACGCAATCTTGCTGAAATTCCCTAAGAACCTCATTTATCAGATCCTGGAATACAGCTGGTGCATTGCATAACCCAAAAGGCATAACAGTATATTCATAGTGACCATATCGAGTATTGAATGCCGTCATCCACTCATGTCCCTGCTGGATTCTCACCAAGTTATATGCCCCTCTGAGGTCTAACTTGGTGAAAATTGTAGAGCCCTTCAAACGATCGAAGAGTTCGGTAATCAAGGGGATTGGATAGGCATTTTTAATGGTTATCTTATTTAGGCCTCGATAATCAATACAAGGCCTCAGAGAACCATCCTTCTTTTTAACAAAAAAAAATCCAGCCCCGGCAGGGGAGGAGGACCTTCTAATGAATCCCTTGTCTAAATTTTCGTGAATATACTCCTCTAGAACTGAGTTCTCTTTCGTAGATAACGGGTATACATGACCTCTGGGCGGCATGGTACCAGGGAGTAGGTTAATTTTGCAATCAAAGGACCTGTGTGGGGGTAAGGTATCGGCTTTCTTTTTGTCAAATACAGCCTTTAAATCTAGATACTGAGACGGAATTTGTGTCTCTGTAGGATTATCAGAGTTAGCCGCTGTATTGGTTAAGCCGAGAGGTGAGACTTTCCGCAAGCATTTCTCTTGACAATTCTGTCCCCACGAAACTATCTCCCCTGACTCCCAATTAATAATAGGGTTATGTCTCCTCAACCAGGAGTACCCCAGCACTATGGGAATAGACGGAGAAGAAATGAGCAGTAAGGATATGTCTTCTCTATGTAGGATGCCAACAGTTAAGTTAATCGGTATGGTCTCATGGAAAATAACAGGCTCAAGTAACGGTCTACCATCGATGGCCTCAACGGCCAGTGGTGTCTCTTTTAACTGGGATGGAATAGCATGCTTGGCAGCAAAACCCTGATCTATAAAGCTCTCAGCAGCTCCAGAATCGATTAGTGCCATAGTCTTAACTACTCCCTTCTCCCACTTTAAAGAAACGGGTAACAGAAGCCTGAGCTCTTTGTAGTTGTGAATAGAGGACAAAGTAGAAACACCCAAGGCCTGTCCTCTAGAGGAACTTAGGTGCGAGCGTTTCCCGAACGATTGGGACAGTTTAGGCGTAAATGACCCCTGACTCCACAATACATACATAAGCCCTCCCTTCTCCTGTACTGTCTCTCACTCTCTGTGAGATGAGTACTGCCTATCTGCATAGGTTCAGGAATACGTAAGTCCTCGAACTCAGAAATTTGAAAGGTAGGCGCTAGTTTAAAGGAGGGTCTACGGGTCCTATCTCGAGTGTTCAGCCTCTCTCTTAAGCGTTCATCAATACGAGATATAAAAGAAATTAAATCCTCCAAATTTTCAGGGAGTTCTCTAGTAGCGACCTCGTCAAGAATTACATCTGATAACCCATTCAGAAACACATCTATATAAGCCTGTTCGTTCCACTTAACTTCTGCCGCCAAGGACCTGAACTCTAGTGCATAATCCACAAGTGTTCGATTGTCTTGTCTAAGGCGCAACAGTAATCTAGCTGCATTGACCTTCCTACCAGGGGGGTCAAAAGTTCTTCTAAACGCAGCTACAAAGGCATTATAATTATAGACTAGTGGGTTATCATTCTCCCATAAAGGATTGGCCCATCTCAAAGCTTTTTCAATGAGTAGAGTGATAATAAATCCAACCTTCGCTCTATCAGTAGGATAAGAGCGGGGTTGTAATTCGAAATGGATGCTAATCTGGTTTAGAAAGCCACGACACTTCTCCGGTGACCCGCCATAACGTACTGGTGGGGTAATACGGGAAGAAGCACCTACAGTGGCTACCTCTAGACCTGAGACTGCAGGAGAAATAGAAGGAGTACGTGTCTCCTCAGGTGGATTACTAGCACGGGACAAAAGTGCCTGTAGTGCCAAAGCCATCTGATCCATCCTATGCTCCATGGCGTCAAACCTGGGATCCGAAGAACCAAGCTGACTGTTTGTACCTGCAGGATCCATTGGCCCTGTCGTAATGTCAGGATCGGGACAGGGATCCAACACGCAGAGTACAAAGAGAGGAAAGGTACGTATACCGGGCCTTAGAATGGCCGGACTAACGTACCGAGAGTAATAGAGAATAGTCAGAGACAAGCCGAGGTCGAGGGAACGAGAAGACAGATAAGCGAGAGACAAGCCGGGTCAAGGGATAACAGAGAAGCAGGGTAGTACAACGAGCCGAGTCAAAACCAATAGAGCAAACAAGAATACCAGAGCGCTGAGTGACTAGACAAGCTAGAACCACGACAGGGCAATGAGCTGAAGTGAGAAGTAAGCTTAAATACCCTGGCTCTGGATGGTAATCACGCCTCTGACAAGTACCGATTGGATATCGGAGACTTGAGTGACAGGTCGCTCGTGATAGCGTCATGACGTCACGTATTGAGCGTCCTGCTAGAAAAGGACGTGGATTCCTCGCGGCCGGTGTTTAAGTGACTGGATGAACCGCGAGGAACGGAGGAAACAGCTCGCCTGGACGGATAAACCACCAAGTCTCTACCTCCCTTAGAGGTAGAGGCCTCAGGTACCCTGACACTCCCCCCCTGATGCGGGAAGGACTTGGGCCACTATGCCGGAGAGAGACGTGCCCCCCCCCCCTTTTATGTTTTCCCTGCCCCCCCTCGGGCCAGTATACATAGCATAATAGGAGCTCCCTCATCAAGTGTTTTGGGGGGTGGGGTCATGGGACCTGTGGACTCTGGGAAGCCTGGCGGACCTTGGTGACTCTGGTGTCGAGGAGGTGGTGGGACAATGCTGGTGTGCCAACGCTTCTGCTGGGGGGCAGTGGGGGGGGTGGTTTGCGGTGGGGGGCTTGGCTGGGGGTGGGGGGTGGAGGAGGTGGCCCGCCATATGTAGAGAAAATAGCGGTGGGCACAGCAGACGCTCAGGGTGACATGGTTTTGAGGCATTGCCCGGGGGCGGTCTGGGGGATGCGGGTCTCCCTGCGCCTTATAACGCCAGCTCCGAACCTAGCTTTGTAATTAGTTACTGATCCGTTTCATTTTATGTAGGCCGGGGGCCGTTGGGAGTTGGTCAATTCTATCCGGGTACCTTTTCACGCCTAGACCGATAGACACGGGCCCCTCTGCATGGGCACCGCGCACGTCCCCGCTGAGACTGAGGGGTACAGACGGGAGGCTCGCGGGAGACTGAGTCAACTAAGGGTTTTGGGACTCAGACCTGTCAAGTTCTTCCCATACAGTCACGTCCTATTTACCCCGGCTGGGGTAGACCTATAAGGTCATAAACCCCCTCCCTTACGGACACTACCTTTCACACTTGACAGACCCCCTTAGGCAGAGCGTCTCCCCTTCCTTTCCCCCCCCTTTTTTTTTTTCTTCACGCTTTCCCTCCCTTCCCTTACTTGTCGACCATGGCTGGGCCACAGGGTGGGGGGTTCTGCCCGGCTCCCCTGCGGCTCTGGACCAACAACGTTAGGGAGTTGAACGCCCCGGAAAGGAGGTCACACCTGTTTTGGTCCCTGTGGGCCGCTCGAGCCTCCATAGCATTCCTCCAGGAGACCCACTTCAGGGGTGGGGCAGGACCCCTCCTTAGACACAAGAGGTTCCCAACTGGATATTTTGCGAACCACCAGCTGGCAAAGAAGGCAGGGGTGGCGATCCTAATTGCACAGCACGTGCCGTTCAGCTATGTGGAGATGAAGGCGGGCCCGAATGGCCGCTATCTATTCCTTAAAGGCACAATAGCTGATAGAAAATACACGGGCCAGCACCGCTTCCTTTCCAGGACCCTTCGGCAGCTAGACCAGTTCCGGGAGGGGGTCCTCCTTGTGGCGGGTGACATCAATGTCCCTCTGGACCCACGCATGGACACCTCAAGAGGACGCAGCTCGCACCTATGTATTCGAACGATGGGAAAAACGCTGCGTGCAACGGGATTGGCCGATGCCTGGAGAGTACTTCACCCGGAAGACAGGGACTTATCATTTTACTCGCAAGTGCATCACGGCCACAGCCGCTTAGACTATATCCTGATCGTGCAGGAATATCTGCACCTTCTCCAGTCCTGCGACATCCAAACGGCGGTCTGGTCAGACCACGCCACGGTCCTGGCTACGATGCGTTCACCTCTGTTTAAACCCAGCTGTCGGCAACGGAGACTAAATGAACAAGTCCTAGAGGACTCCCTACTTCAGGCGGAGACGAGAGAGGTTCTCTCTCAATACTTCGCTGACAACCATGCTCAGGATACCTCGCCCCAGATAAGATGGGAGACCACAAATGCGTTCTGCGTGGTCATTTCATTAACCCCTTCAGGACGGAGTCAATAGTGCACGTTCTGATCAAAACAAAACGTAAACAAAAACTGGAATTTGCGCTATATGTCTGTTCACCCGTAGTTCCCCTCTTTCAAATTATATGCACCCACACTTATTATATATCATTTTGTTCAGGAGAAACAGGGCTTTAATCTATCATTAACTATTCATATATGGAACATAATTCCTTATGAATAAAATAAAAAAAAATGTGAGAAAATAAGATTTTTTTTAAAATTTGTATTTCCGTCTGCCATTTTAGCTGTGAATGTCATAATACTGTTAGGTTTTACTGCAAAAAAATGCACATATTTGTAATCAGCGATGTCTCACGAGTACAACAGTACCCCCCATTAACAGGTTTTATGGTGTTTTGGAAAGTTACAGGGTCAAATATAGAATGTTCCATTTTCAAATTGAAATTTGCCAGATTGGTAATGTTACCTTTGAGACGGTGTGGTAGCCCAGGAAAGAGAATTACCCCCATAATGGCATACCATTTGAAAAATTAGACATGCCAAGGTATTGAAAGTGGGGTATGTTTAGTCTTTTTTAGTAGCCACTTAGTCACAAACACTGGCCAAAATTAGCGTTCATAATTGTTTTTGTGTGAAAAAAGCAAAAAACTAATATTTGGCCAGTGTTTGTGACTAAGTGGCTACTAAGAAAGACTGGACATACCCCACTTGCAATACCTCGGGTTGTCTACTTTTGCAAATGGTATGCCATCATGGGGGTAATTCTCATTCCTGGGCTACCATACGCTCTCAAAGGCAACATAACCAATCTGGCAAATTTCAATGTGAAAAAAATGAAATGCAAGCCTTATATGTGACTCTCTAACTTTCCAAAACACCATAAAACCTGTACATGGGGGGTACTGTTATTCTCGGGAGACTTCACTAAACACAAATATTAGTGTTTTAAAACCGTAAAACATATTACAACAATAATATAGACCATAAAAGTGCCGTTCGCTTGTAAAAAATGCGAAAAACGTAACTTTTACTTAAAATATCATTGTTGTAATACAATTTACCAGTTTGAAACACTAATATTTGAGTTCAGTGAAGTCTCCCGAGTAAAACAGTACCCCCTATGTACAGGTTTTATGGTGTCTTGGAGAGTTACAGGGTCAAATATAGTGCTTGCGAATTAAATTCTCTGCACTTTCTCCCTGTGTTGTCAGGCATGTCAATCAAATTTTAATTAATCAAATCACATAATTACGTTAAAAGATTATTTAAATATACACGTAGAATTTTAATATATATGCATTTATAGGTATTTAAATTCTACGTGTATACTAATGTAATCTTTTATGTAATTATATGTATTTATCTATATATATATATTTGCGGTTATTTGTATTTTATACATAGATAGATATATATAGAATGTCATTCTAAGTGTATTTTGTTACCGATATATATATATTAATAACAAAATACAGTTAGAATGAAATTACATATGCATATATAATTTATATTAAATTTTGTTTCAATATTTTATTTATTTATTTTATTATTTTATTTATTTATTATTTTAATTATACGTATTTATATATAATATATATATGTACATCTATTATATATATAATATATATACATATTATATATATGTAACATCATTCTAAGTGTATTTTAATATTAATTTATATACTTATATTAATATTAAAATGCACTTTGCATGACGTTACATATATATAATATGTATATATATTATATATATAATATATATACATATTATATATATATTAAAATATATTTAATTTATTTTTAAACATGTTTATTTTATTTTTTTTACACCTCCTACCAGCAGGGGGACTGTCTGATATTTCAAACAGTCCCCCTGCTGGCATATCCATAGCCAGCTATAGGGGGCCATGTGATCGCTCTTTGAGAGCGATCACATGGCCCCCGGGGGCCTCATTTGCCGGAGGGGGGCTGCCTGGGCTCTCAGGCAGCCCCCGAGAAGAGGATCGCGGCGGAGGTGAGTAGTTGCTGGCTCCTGGGGGCTTAAACCGTTACGGCGTTCCATGCCGCCGCAACGGCTTTAAAGCCCATTTAAAGCGCGACGGCATGGAACGCCGTAACGGCGTTAAGGGGTTAAGCTCTGCTCAAGACGCAAACAAGAACAAAACACTAGATTGAAAGACCTATACGCCAGAGCTTTGCATTTGGAACAGACGCACAGGGCAGACCCGCCGGAGGACAATTACCGCTCTTTACTGGAGGCAAGGAGAGAACTGAAGAGCCTGCTCTCCAGGAACCTATCGCATACGCTCCGTAAGTCCCCACAGATTCTTCTATGAGCATTCCAACAAATGTGGGTGCCTACTCACTAGAATGCTACAAAAGAAACGACGACTGTCCCAAATAACCATCCTGCAAAAGGCGAATGCGCCCCCCATACGAAGACCAGATGGCATAATGGTGGAATTCCAGGAGTTTTACACCAAACTATACAACCTGCTGAGGGACACTGGGGGGGGGGACGTCTCGACAGCGATTGAGCGAGATTCAGGAATACTTAGACCAACACGTGACCCGGAAGCTCACGCAGGCTCAGGCCGAAGACCTCGATGCCCCCATCACATTGGAAGAGCTCACAGGTGCCCTCAAAGCCGCGAAGATGAACAAAGCCCCGGGACCGGATGGCTTTCCTGTGCGATACATACGAACCTTCGGGGAGATCCTCCTGCCAGATCTGCTGGTGTGCCTCAACTCCATCTTGGAGGGAGGGAGGTTCCCAGAGGATACCCTCATGGCAACAATGGTGATGGTGCCGAAAGACGGGAAAGACCCTACATCGTGCGCCGGTTATAGACCTATCTCCCTACTCAATGCGGATCTCAAGCTATTCACGAAGATTCTCGCCCGCAGAGTGGGGGAAGTGGCTCCGGACCTGGTTCACCCAGATCAGACCGGGTTCATCCCGGGGCGAGAGGCGAAGGATAATACGATCAGGGCCCTCAACCTCATACATGCCACCATGGAAACTGCTCGCGGAGGCTTGCTACTCTCACAGATGCCAAGAAGGCTTTTGATAGAGTGGATTGGCAGTTCATGAGGGAGACCCTACGGGTAATGGGCTTCGGCCCCAACATCCAGACCTGGATAGCGGCCCTGTATGCGACTCAGAGGGCCCGCCTGCGGATACACGGGGCCCTGTCCCCTGTCTTTTCGATTAACAATGGGACGCGGCAGGGATGCCCCCTGTCCTCCCTCCTGTTTGCCCTCACGCTAGAACCGTTTCTGGCGGCGGTCAGACGGGACGGGGGTATCACAGGTTTCGCTGTAGGGGGTGGAGAGCATAAGGTGGCTGCATATGCAGACGACCTGCTATTTTTTATTGCAAACCCAATAGTGACACTGCCAAACCTACTTCGGGCCTTTCGGATCTATGGGGCGCTCTCCAACTTAAAATTGAACGCGGACAAGTCCGAGGCGATGCCGCTTTGTCTACCCCCGAGCCTGACGGCCCAACTGAGGGCGAATTTCCCCTTCAGGTGGTGCTCACAGCGCATTAAATACCTCGGCATCTGGCTGACGACGGACTTGACCAGACTGTTCCCTGACAACTTTCTGCCCCTATTGGCGACACTCGGGACGGACATGAAGAGATGGGGCGCGACTTGTGTATCCTGGTTCGGGAGAATAAACGCGGTCAAAATGAACCTTTTGCCGCGGCTCCTGTATTTGTTTCAGACAATTCCCATCAACCTCCCCAGGGCCTTCTTCGGCTCCCTGACCACGGCCATCAGACAATTTGTGTGGGCCGCAGGTGCAGCTAGACTCAGACACACCCAGTTGATCCGCCCAAAATGCCAAGGCGGAGTGGCTCTCCCTTCGCTCCAAACTTACTACCAAGCGACACACCTTCTCAGAGTGGTGGACTGGCACGTACCCGACACCGATAAGCAATGGGTCCGCCTAGAACGCGCACAAGCCAGGGAGTGAATACCTTGGGTCACGTGGCTACTGCGGCCCATACAGACGAGGGACATCCGGAGGCACCCGCTCATAGGGGCAACTCTGCAAGTGTGGTCCACTATTTGCTACAAGTTGGAACTAACTACTTACCCATCCCCGCTAGTCCCGGTGATTTACAACCCTGAGATTGCGGGAGGGCTAGCGCCGAGAGACGTTACTGGACTGGGAAGCCCGGACAAACCATGCTTAGTGGACTGGTGCACGGGGGGACAGCTGAAACCCCTGGAAACCTTGGCCTCCCTGACACCCCTAACTGGGCTGACCCGATTCAGATACCAACAAGTTCGGCATTTCTACCAATCTCTCCCGGGCAAGCAGCTGGTACATAGGGGGTTGACCAGCTTCGAGGCCATTTGCGCGGAGGGGAGGCGCATACCGAAGGGAGTCTCCACGCTGTACTCCATGCTACTGACTGCAACTCGGAGCCCCCCGGCGCCATACCAATCTAACTGGGAACGAGCCACAGGTGTCGCTCTCGCGGGCCGAGACTGGGAGAAGATACACACCCTCACGCACCAGGGTACGACCAGTACGAAACTGCAAGAGATGAACTATAAGCTCATGACTTGCTGGTATAGGACGCCCACCCGACTCTTTCGAATGGGCCTGTCACCAACGGCCAGCTGCTGGAGATGTGAGTCCGACGACGGTACGGACCTTCACATCTGGTGGTGCTGCCCTCTCATAGCACCCTTCTGGCAGCAAATACACTACGAGAGCTACTGGACTCAGACACCACACTGCGATGCCCTTAGGGGCCTACAAGAGATCGCTGACGAGACACTTCTTGAATGCTGCCAAGAGCTTGATCCCGGCTCGCTGGAAGACAACTGCCGTCCCAACGGTTGCGAACTGGATGGAGAAGGTAGAGGAAATATACAGCATGGAGAGCCTCACGGCGGAATTGAGAGGGACGGGGGAGAAATGCACCTGCCTCTGGGCTCCCTGGATTGAGTACATGGCTCGTAGGTCTGCAGGACCGCCGGAGCGGGGGACCGAATAAACGGGTGAACGACGGCGCGCGCGGGGTTGGGGCGTGAGGTGCGGGGGTGCTGGCGGATTCCCCCCTTCCCTCCCCCCCCTGCCCTGGCCGACATCCCCCTTCTTTTCCTCCCTTACCATGCATGACTGACCTTACCTTACACCAACACAGCCCGGACAGATAATGGTCACTGACTTGTTAACGCAGAGTGCGGGGCCTAGACTTCCGAGCGCGCATTATAATTGTCCACGACAGCACTCAGGTCATTACCTCCAGCCAAATACACAAGCGGAGGAAGAGATTAGTCCCCCCCCCCCAAAAAAAAACACGATACCCTTACCCTACCTCCCCCCATAGTGACATAAAGAACACCTTCTAAAGTTCAGTTTGCACAGTTGCGCTCGGTTGTTCAGTTAACCACAGAGGCTGGGTAGGGAAATACAGGCGGGAAAAGGGGAGTGAGCATTACCATATGTGCGGTAATATACTTGGAGTCTGTACGCTTTCTATCTGCTTATTCTCTGTATACATGTATACTGTGCTTCAATAAAAATGAAGATTGCCAAAAAAAATTTAACACAAATTTTAAAGACAAACACACTTCTGCATTTAAACCTCAAAATTATATACAAATTATATACAAACTCACCCCTTCACTCAAACACAATACCACACACGAACGTAAATACACATTTCAAAGCAACATTACATCCAAACACACCCCTGCAATCAAATGCAAACATTTAATACAGGAGCATGTATGTAAACAGTAAAATTATATACAAGCACCCCTTCATTAAAATACCAACACTACACAAAAGCAAACTCACATTTAAAAGCCAACATTACATACAATCACACCCCTGCATTCCAATGGCAACAGTGCATACAGATACCCTACATGCATACATATGCTCTAGACCAGGGGTAGGCAACCTACGGCACTAGTGCCATGCACGGCACTCAAGGTGACTTTGCACGGCACTCAGGGCTGCTAGAGCCAAACAGGCTCTGGCTTTCAGGAGTCCCAGTGAAACTTCAGATATCTGCTAATACGAAGAGGTGGTAAAGGACAATCCTCAATTTATGCATTGCGGCACATAGAGGAAGTGATCATAGATCACTTCCTCCCAGCACTTGTGAATGGGAATCCACACTGTAATAGAGCAGCACGCAGCTGCTGTTGCAGCTCCTATACTTGAGCTATACCTGGCCGGCCTGGTCCCCACTGGAACCCAAGGAAGCCACCCACACTGCTAGATTTAGAAAGAAATGCACAATAACCCTCCCCTCATACAAATAATACGAACAGCCCATACACAAACATACACACAATCCCCACAAACGCAACACCACTAACTATCCACATACATGCACACAACCCCACATGCAGCCTCACATGCAATACCTCAAACAGCCCCCACCCACTACCAAACACACAATGTGACATATCCATCCACACACACAAACTCACAATACCCCAAACAGCCCCACACATACACACACCAAACACACAATGTGACATATCCATACACAAACACACACAATACCCCAAACAGCCCCTCACATACAAACACTACCAAACACACAATGTGACATATCCATCCACACACACACACACAATACCCCAAACAGCCCCTCACATACATACACTACCAAACACACAATGTGACATATCCATCCACACACAATTCCACAAGCAGCCCTCATACACAGCCCAAAATCATAGGTATCATACACGATACCATAAAGTACTCCTGAACATATACAATATAATAGCTCATATCCGCACAAATACAACGATACAGAGCAATTACAGTAAAAATAACAAGCAGAATACGGCAGCATACACACCTCAATTTAAAAAAAATAGGATCGGCACGCTAAGGGACATCACAATCCTATATCGGCACAGTGCTGCTAAAAGGTTGCCTACCCCTGCTCTAGACCAAAATATGAGTCAGTACACTTATTAAAAACACCATATATAAACACATTCTTTGTATCAACCCCTCTGTTCCTGTGTGTCCAACTTGTCTGGTTACAACTACATGTCTGTTCGTCTGTTCACACATTGTAAAGCGCTGCAGAATTTGACAGTGCTCTATAAATATCATAATAATAACTAGAAAAGCTACAATTTCTGGGGAAATTGTGTGAAGTGTTGTTGCCTCCACCAGTAGTCTACAACTGGAGTGGGCAGAGTAACTGTTATTATTTATTTATATAGCACATTTAATTGCAACATTGTTGCCCAAAGTGCTTCACAGTTACATTAACCCCTTCAGGACGGAGTCAATAGTGCACGTTCTGATCAAAACAAAACGTAAACAAAAACTGGAATTTGCGCTCTATGTCTGTTCACCCGTAGTTCCCCTCTTTCAAATTATATGCACCCACACTTATTATATATCATTTTGTTCAGGAGAAACAGGGCTCTAATCTATCATTAACTATTCATATATGGAACATAATTTATTATGAATAAAATAAAAAAATGTGAGAAAATAAGATTTTTTTTTTAAATTTGCATTTCCGTCTGACATTTTAACTGTGAATGTCATAACACTGTTAGGTTTTACTGCAAAAAAAATCACATATTTGTAATCAGCGATGTCTCACGAGTACAACAGTACCCCCCTGTGACGAGACCAATCTCGCCACATTGCATTGGAGGAGCCTGGTTTCCCGCCTGCTGCCTTTGGACTATGGCCCTGGGAGATTGGGCCCCTTTAAAAAACTTATTCGGCCCTAACAGAGTGCATGTCACTCATTCTGGCCCTTTAAACACAGTGGGGCCATTCGGTACTTGCCCTGTGTGAGCGGTGATACCCCCAGATAGCTATGCCCTGGAGCCTATTCATATAATGAAAGACTATGGGAAAGACTTTGGCTCCATGGCAATTAAACTGTATTTGTGTGGTCTGCGTGCCATTCACCTAATAATGTGCACTCAGACCTGAGCTATCTGGGGATATGTTACATGTCTGTGTTTAATATATAAAAAGTAACTTTATGTATTTTAAAGTGTTTTACTGTCTTTGTGTAACCATGTGCTCAGTGGCGTACATACCAGGGTCGCAGGGGTAGCGGCTGCGACCGGGCCCGGCCCACCAGGGGGCTCGGCCGCCCCTGCGACCCTGTATGTACCCACTGGGCCAGCCTCTTCTCCTGGGGGGCCCTGAAGCCGGCCACCTCCGGGCCCCCCGAGGCTGGCCCTGCTTACACCCGGCGGGCAGTCAGGCTGGCCGGTGCGCGAGGGAGCACTCTCCCCTGAGTGCTTCCTCTTCAGCTCCCTCGCGCACCGCACTGATAGGCGGCGCGCGAGGGAGCTGAAGAGGAAGCACTCAGGGGAGAGTGCTCCCTCGCGCACCGGCCAGCCTGACTGCCCGCCTAGGAGCCCAGCAGCACCACTGGACCCCAGGGAAGCCCCTCAGCACTCAGGGGAGAGTGCTCCCTCGCGCACCGGCCAGCCTGACTGCCCGCCTAGGAGCCCAGCAGCACCACTGGACCCCAGGGAAGCCCCTCAGCACTCCAAAAGGTAGGGAGGCTGGGGGGATTAAATAAAAAAAAACGTGTGTGTGTATGAGTGTGTGAGTGAGTGAGTGTGTGAGTGTTAGTGTGTGTGTGTGTGTGTGTGTGTGTGTTAGTGTGTGTGTGTGTTAGTGTTTGTGATAGAGTGTGTGTGTCTGCTAGTGAGTGTCAGTGAGTGTGTTACTGTGTGTGTCTGTTACTGAGTGTCAGTGAGTGTGTTACTGTGTGTGTCTGTTACTGAGTGTCAGTGAGTGTGTTACTGTGTGTGTCTGTTACTGAGTGTCAGTGAGTGTGTTACTGTGTGTGTCTGTTACTGAGTGTGTTTGTGTGTGTGTGTGTGTTAGTGAGTCTGTTTGATGTCTGTTAGTGAGTGTGTGTTTGTCAGTGAGAGTGTATGTTTTGTAAGTGAGTGTGTATGTATGTCTACCGCTGAGTGTGTCTCTGTCAGTAAATGTGTGTGTCTGTTAGCTAGTGTGTATGCATTTGTTCGTGAGAGTGTGTGTGTCTTCAGCACTTACCTTTCTCCAGCGCCGGACTCCCATGGCGCTGGGGATCCCTCCGCCTCTCAGCTCCGAATGCGCATGCACGGCAAGAGCCGTGCACGCATTTAAACCGCCCATAGGAAAGCATTACTCAATGCTTTCCTATGGACGTTCAGTGTCTTAAAATGGCGGAAGCGCCTCTAGATGCTGGATTAACTCTCAGTGAAACATAACAGTTTCTCTGAAACTGCTATGCTTTCAGCTGCAGGGTTAAAACTAGAGGGACCTGACACCCAGACCACTTCATTGAGCTGATGTGATCTGGGTGTCTGTAGTGGTCCTTTAAGTGTGTGTGCATCTGCATGCACTGGCGTACATACCACGGTCGCAGCCCTGCAACCCCTGCGACCAGGTGCCCGCCGCCATGTGTTGCTGCCCCGGCCCGCGCAGAGTAAGCGCGAGGGGGGGGGCCACGGATCAATTTTCGCACCGGGGCCCCATGGGTCATGTGTACGCCACTGCATGTGCTCAATCGAGTCTGCCTCTATCCCTGGATAATTGGATTACTTCCCCCCATTGTCTCCAGGATAGAGGCCTCTGTAAAACCTGTGTGAGCCAGATTTTGCCATGCTGCCAGCCAGGGCCCAAAAGATACTTTTACTAACTTTTGAACCCCTGGTCTGATTCATGCCAATTTTTAATATGTTGTTCCCCTGAATGGATTGATTGTGGATATGTATTTTTATGTGAATGTGATGTATGGTTTTAGAGTTATGAAAGTTGGGTAAAAAGTATGTTTTAACTGTATGTATAATGGGATTATGTGTCACACTAAGGGGAGGGGATGTGTGGGTTGCACCCGTGATACTATTGGTTATTTTATGCCTCCCCCTGGGTGTGGCCTGTATGTGTACACTTGTAATAAAAACCAGGCTGGGTGTGCCAGCATCTCAGACCACTGCTTGACCCTCAACACGGAGCCTTGTCTCGTTCTTGGGGGATTCACTGTATGCTGTTGGAGATTGATTGCTAGGAGTGTAAGCTGATGTCTGCTTTTCCTGTTCGTCTGCTAGCAGCTATTCTTGAGGTTCCAGTTTGGAGTGCTATTTTGTATCCAGTTCGGGAGTTTGGTGTTCTGCAGTAGCTGTGCCTGTCTCTCAGAAAGGGGCATATCGCCTAAACGGATTTTAACCCCTTGTCTGATGAAATGGTCCGTTACACCCTCATTAACAGGTTTTATGTTGTTTTGGAAAGTTACAGGGTCAAATATAGAACATTCCATTTTTAAATTGAAATTTTCCAGATTAGTAATGTTACCTTTGAGACGGTGTGGTAGCCCAGGAATGAGCATTACCCCCATAATGGCATAGCATTTGAAAAAGTAGACAAGCCAAGGTATTGAAAGTGGGGTATGTTTAGTCTTTTTTAGTAGCCACTTAGTCACAAGTGTAATAACTTGTAATAACTTGCTCATTCCTGGGCTACCACACCGTCTCAAAGGTAACATTACTAATCTGGAAAAATCGGGAGACTTCACTAAACACAAATATTAGTGTTTTAAAACAGTAAAACATATTACAACAATAATATAGACCATAAAAGTGCCGTTCGCTTGTAAAAAATGTGAAAAACTTAACTTTTACTTAAAATATTATCGTTGTAATACAATTTACCAGTTTGAAACACTAATATTTGAGTTCAGCGAAGTCTCCCGAGTAAAACAGTACCCCCTATGTACAGGTTTTATGGTGTCTTGGAGAGTTACAGGGTCAAATATAGTGCTTGCGAATTAAATTCTCTGCACTTTCTCCCTGTGTTGTCAGGCATGTCGATCAAATTTTAATTAATCAAATCACATAATTACGTTAAAAGATTATTTAAATATACACGTAGAATTTTAATATATATGCATTTATAGGTATTTAAATTCTACGTGTATACTAATGTAATCTTTTATGTAATTATATGTATTTATCTATATATATATATTTGCGGTTATTTGTATTTTATATATAGATAGATATATAGAATGTCATTCTAAGTGTATTTTGTTACCGATATATATATATTAATAACAAAATACAGTTAGAATGAAATTACATATGCATATATAATTTATATTAAATTTTGTTTCAATATTTTATTTATTTATTTTATTATTTTATTTATTTATTATTTTAATTATACGTATTTATATATAATATATATATGTACATCTATTATATATATAATATATATACATATTATATATATGCAACGTCATTCTAAGTGTATTTTAATATTAATATATGTACTTATATTAATATTAAAATACACTTTGTATGACGTTACATATGTATAATATGTATATATATTATATATATAATATAGGTAAGAGAAAATCAGCACTCCCAGGATTTATACGAAAAAGAAATTGAGGTCTTTATTCCAACAGCCAACGTTTCAGTTCCACTAGGGAACTTTCATCAGGACAGAATCTGTCCTGTCCTGATTCTGTCCTGATGAAAGTTCCCTAGTGGAACTGAAACGTTGGCTGTTGGAATAAAGACCTAAATTTCTTTTTCGTATAAATCCTGGGAGTGCTGATTTTCTCTTACCTATATCCATTAGTGCAATCGAGCACCGGGTCTACAAACAAGTGAGTTGGAGTGCAAGGCTTTTTCCTTTTTTTTTTTTTTTTTTTTTTTTTTATATATATAATATATATACATATTATATATATATATATATATATATAAATATATTTAATTTATTTTTAAACATGTTTATTTTATTTTTTTACACCTCCTACCAGCAGGGGAACTGTCTGATATTTCAAACAGTCCCCCTGCTGGCAGATCCATAGCCAGCTATAGGGGGCCATGTGATCGCTCTTTGAGAGCGATCACATGGCCCCCGGGGGCCTCATTTGCCGGAAGGGGGCTGCCTGGGCTCTCAGGCAGCCCCCCAGAAGAGGATCGCGGCGGAGGTAAGTAAGTACACCTCTCTTCCTGGGGGCTTAAGCCGTTACGGCGTACCATGCCGTCACAACGGCTTTAAAGCCCATTTAATGCGTGACGGCATGGTACGTCGTAACGGCGTTAAGGGGTTAAAACATACATTTATAAAAACATTAGTAGGTGTACAAAAGGCCCTGTCTATGACATCACTTGCTGCTCCAGTCTGGCACAGTTCACAGTATTTTGGTGGTTGCCATCTTCAAATGGTCGTATTTTAAAAACTATACATCCTACAGCGAAGAGCTTTATATTGTGAGAATCACAAGACCCAGACCTACATTTTCATGCATAGTATGTCTCTGAAATATGAACAATGAACGTACAGTCGCAGTTTAGAAATTGCCCTTCAAATTTAAGCTGGCTGGAGTGGAATTTCAATGAATGTCAATGGACGGCGTGAGTTGCAAACAAATGGTCATATTGTGAAAACTATCCGGACTATTGCTTAGCCGTGGACATTTCTAGTGGCAGCAAGGATAGCTGAACGTTTTGATATAAGATTTGTGTAGGTGGTCTTGAAAATGATTTTTCAGCTTTTGCCAGCTCCCACTCTAGTTTTGAACATTTTGCCATTCATTCCTATGGGACCAATTTCGCCACAAGAACGAGGATATTCCGTGAACCATTCGGCGAAACGTTCCACAAAGTAATAGCACACCAATCGGGAACAATCCGCACGTTTCGGTTTATTACTGTCTATGTAGTGTAAAAACTGTGGGAGGAGTTAGGGTGGTAAATTTGGCTATAATAAGAATAATAATATATATGTGAGACAACATTAAGTGGTTGTGCTATGCAAGAACACTTAATAATATATAAATTGATACCGGAGAAACTGACGGAAGCCAAGCACAGAGAGATGGACACAGGTTTCTTCAGGAAGGAAGAGATTCTTTATTCGGTTCACCGATCGGGACTCAGAGGGACTAATGTCACCAAAATACAACAAGTTCTGAGCCCCGGACAATAGTGCAGGCTCCTTATATAGGCACATAACTCCTCCCATATTAAGCTCCACCCGCACATTCTCTTAACCAATCAAAACTAATAAGAATTAACTTCCTGCTTGACCGCATGGCCTGTCCAGCACAATGGAGGAGGGGAATACTACATCCGGTATTCTTGCACATGCTCCGTACACTACTGATCGTATCTTGCCACGTGCAACCGACCGACCGACCGATACGTCAGCATATGCACGTACACATGCCACGTGGTAATCTCGGCCTACTAAATTTATTTTTACCGAGATTCCACCACATTCCCCCCTTTGATGCCTCTTGATATTTCACAATTACTTGAGTCATCACTTAACCTTGGTTTGCATACACCTCAGGTTACCATGAACCAGACCAGACTTTTCCATAATGTGAATCCCTCAACACTCCTCTTCCTGCATTGGTTCTCCCTGATCTAGAGCCTCATATTTATATATGGCCATTATCTGTGCTGCAGCCTTCCTTTCTGCTATATTTTCTATCAGGCTTTGCACAGACCTAACTACTAAGGGAATAAGACATGGCAGGAGTAGACACAACATTAAAATCAGTATGACTCTGCCTACCAATGCCCTAAGCCCTCCAAACTGCTCATACCAATTACCAAACCAACTGCTTGGATTATACCCTTTCCATACCTGAGTAGGCACATGCGCTAGTTTAACCATATGGCTAGTAAGCTCAGCTATTGCTTGCCCTTCTTCATCTATTTGAAGACAGCAATTGCTCAGGTTAAACTTCCCACATACACCTCCCTCTACTGCCAATAGGTAATCCAAGGCTAATCTATTTTGGTACACTGCTGTCCTCATCCTGGTATTATGCTTTGCTAGAAGATTGAGCGCTTGTGAGGTCTCATTAGTAATTATCTCAACCACCGCCTGTAACCTTATAATGCGGTTGAGCATATAAATTGGGGTTCTATATCCGAAAGTACCATCCTCTGCCCACGTGGCTGGCCCATAATAATCTATAATACGCTGGGGAGGCCATTCATCATCTTCCCAGGCGCCTATCTCTATGGGCCCCCTTTTCTTCCTATGATTCACATCATGAACTTTAACACCCAAAGTCTCACCTGTTTCAATAGGTAACAGGAAGAAGGATGGTTTGAGCATACCCAACACACATGCCCCTTCCCAGTCCTGTGGCAACTCCGAATAGGCCTTCTTACCACAGATCCAGTACAAATTTCCTGGGGCTTTCCAACTAGATGTGATAGATAAATCAAACCATACGTCCTTTAAATTGGCATATCTTGCAAACGGGTTAGATGGTTCTGAGACATTTGAAGCCGACCACCAAGTTGTATTCTTTGTATCATCATCATAAGCTTTTTGCCCTAGACAAGTCAATTCTCCTACAGAAGTATTAAACATCATTCCTTTCCTTGCTATGCAAACATAGCCTATGATGGAGGTTTTTAATCTCCACTCAGATTTACCTCTAACACTCATCTGATAATCGTCTTGTGAGGATATTAATTGTTCAACTACCTCAGAACCGGACATTACCTCCTTTGCTTCCCAAGGCCATTGGTCTCCCATGTTAGTACCTCCACACACATAGCAGTTGGTTACATTAAGACTACCAGCAATACTCTCAGCTAAATCTATGAACAGGTATTTAGCGTTAGGGGGAATCTTATTATCTACACTCATCTCTTCATAAAAAGAATGGAATACTTGATGAGTTTGGGAGGTCACCGTATCGGTCTCTATCCCTATAAACAATACTGTCCCAGGGTCTAAACCTGTCCCGTATATTTGAAACCCAAATAAGTTACCATACCCATAGACTTACAGTATGGATTGGTAGGCAACTTAGTCACAATCATATCTTTGTCTGCTGTCTGTCCCCAAGTTGCCCACCCCACACAAGACCAATATGGGCAAAAGTTATATTCTCTATTTGGGCATCTAGGACTCACATACTTATTCTTACTACTGGAACATATATATTTATCATTAGACCCATACGTTCTCTCCCATCTAAGATCCCCACATACATTCCATGGCTTTCTACCACTTGATATCGCTTTACATTGATAGCAGAACACCCGAAGAATGTACGGATTCTAACACTGTTTTATTTATTAGGGTCCCCTGAGGATCTCCATTCCTGAGAGTCAACCAAATTGTACGGGGTTGATACTCTGGATTGAAGCACTTAGGTTCTCCTACTCCTAAATGGCATACACTATACTCTATATTTAAGTATCTACACCTAGACACATCTCCTTTACACTCATATTGCGAATGCCAAATTAGGGTCTGGGAAATATGGTTACCTGTTCTTGTAGTCTTAATGCATACCTCACAGCTAGGAGTGTCGGTACCTCTACCTTCCTGAATATAAAAAGACATATAAATAAACAATATCATTAGCACATCTTTCGTCGGCTGCATCCTCATTCTTCGTCCGTGCGATGGCACCTCAGCTTCCAGGATGTAAGGGCTGCAGGGAATGGAGTTCTGCTCGTCTTCACAGGGGTCCCTTCGAGACTTTCCTGGCTTTTTAAATTACACGTCGGTGAGCGGACAGGCTTTATTATGGCCGTCTAAACACTCACTTACCAATCTCTGAAACAATAAAATTTGTAATCCACAAGATTTCCTCGTCACTCCGACTGAGTCGTGCGCTTTAACCGGATCTTGCAGGGATTCTCTGGATCTGATGTAACTTGCCAAGAATCTACCGCTGCTGGTTTAACCCTGGAGTGATGAATCCACTGAGTCACTTCGGCCACTTTTATCGCTGTAGGGGTAGACAAAAGAACAACATAAGGACCTCTCCACTTGGGCCCTAATGGTACATTATTCCACTCTTTAATTCACACTTGGTCTCCTGGGTGGTAACTATGAACAGGGGGATAAATATTCACAGGTAATCTATCTTGTACCCATTTCTGTACCTCCTCCATAGTTTTACCCAACTCTACAACCTGCTGCCGGGTAATTCCTTCTCCCAACTGACTCAGATCCCCCCTTAAGTTACCAAGCACGGGAGGTGGACGCCCATACATGATTTCAAAAGGAGAGAGACCCATCCTTCTGGTAGGTGTACTGCGAATTCGCAACAGAGCTATGGGCAAAAGAACGTTCCACTTAAGTTGAGTTTCCTGACACATCTTTGCCAATTGGTTCTTAATAGTTCTGTTCATCCTCTCTACTTTACCAGAACTCTGAGGTCTATATGCCGTATGAAGTCTCCACTTTATACCAAGCATATGAGTCAGTTGTTGTAGGCACTGATGAACAAAAGCTGGACCATTGTCCGATCCTATAGAGCAGGGTAGTCCATATCGGGGTATTATTTCTCGTAGCAGGAATCTCACAACTTCTCCTGCTTTCTCTGTACGAGTAGGACATGCTTCTACCCAGCCTGAATAGGTGCACACAACTACTAGTAGGTAGCGATGTCCACCAGATTTAGGCATTACTGTATAGTCAATTTGTAGATCGGACATAGGGAGTCCCCCCATATACTGAACTCCTGGTGGCTTTACTGGTCCTTGCCTTGCATTATTTTTAGCACACGTTACACATCTTCGTACAATGGCTTGAGTTAAGTTGGACAATCTTGGTATGTAGAAATGTTTCCTGAGAGATTCTTCTGTACTATCTCTTCCAGGATGTGTCCCATTATGATAGTTTTGGACGATTTCTACCGCTAGTGATGCTGGAATAACTATTCTCCCATCTTCTAACTGATACCATTTGTTCTCCAAATACTTTCCTGGTTCAGTCTTTAACCACTCTTCTTCTTGAGCTGTATAAACTGGAGTCCATTGAGACAGTGGAGTTGGTATAAGAGCAGCTATATGTTCCACATATTCCTGTCTTCCTGATTCAGCGGCACGCTTAGCTGCATTATCTGCCATCCGATTTCCTTTGGTTACATCACCATCGCCTCTCAGATGCGCTCGACAATGTATAATACCGACTTCTTTCGGTTCCCATACTGCTTCCAATAGTTGTAGTATTTCAGCTGCGTACTTGATTTCTTTGCCCTCTGAATTCAATAGTCCTCTTTCTTTATACAAAGCTCCGTGGGCATGAGTGGTTAAAAACGTATACTTGGAGTCCGTGTAGATGTTCACTCTTAAACCTTCAGCCAATTGTAACGCTCGTGTTAGTGCTATCAATTCTGCCTTTTGTGCTGATGTTCCTTTTGACAGTGGCCGAGCTTCTATCACCTTGTCTATCGTCGTTACTGCATATCCTGCATAGCGAATCCCTTCTTTTACATAACTACTGCCGTCTGTATAATATTGGACATCGGGGTTCTGGATGGGAAAATCACGAAGATCTGGTCTACTTGAAAATACTTCATCCATCACTTCCAAACAATCGTGTTGACTTTCAGTAGGTTGTGGCAAAAGGGTAGCTGGATTTAAGGTATTTACAGTCTCTAAATGCACTCTTGGGTTTTCACACAACATTGCTTGATACTTGGTCATACGGCTGTTACTGAACCAATGATTGCCTTTGTAATCCAACAACGTCTGTACTGCATGTGGGACTCGTACATAAAGTTCTTGACCCAGAGTGAGTTTATCGGCTTCAGCTACCAGCAGGGCGGCTGCAGCTACGGCTCTTAGACAAGGTGGAAGACCGCTGGCCACTGCATCCAGTTGCTTAGACATGTAGGCAACAGGTCTTTGCCATGATCCCAAGTACTGTGTCAATACTCCCACAGCCATTCTTCTCTGCTCGTGTACATACAGGTAGAATGGCCGTGTGTGATCAGGTAGACCTAATGCTGGGGCACTCATCAAAGCCTTCTTTACATCTTCAAATGCCTTTTGTTGTTCTGGGGTCCATAGGAAGGGGTCGTGTTCTGTACCCTTGATAGCTGCATACAGTGGTTTTGCCAATATCGCGTAACTGGGAATCCATATCCTACAGAAGCCTGCTGCCCCCAAGAACTCTCGCACTTGTCTTCTATTCTTGGGTGTTGGTATTTGGCACACAGCTTCTTTTCTCTCTGGCCCCATTATTCTTTGACCTTCAGAGATATGGAATCCCAGATATTTGACAGTGGGCAGACACAACTGAGCCTTCTTCCTAGGCACCTTGTATCCTGCCTTCCAGAGAATGTATAGTAGATCGTGTGTTGCTTGCTGACATATTTCTCTTGTAACTGCGGCTATCAACAAGTCATCTACATATTGTAATAATACACACTCTCCTGGGATGGACTTGAAATCCAGTAGGTCTTGACTTAGAGCTGAACCAAATAGGGTAGGTGAAATTTTGAACCCTTGTGGCAGTCTTGTCCAAGTCATCTGGCGTTTCGAGCCCATTACAGCATTTTCCCATTGGAAAGCGAAGATACATTGGCTTTCTGCGGCAATTCGGAGGCAAAAGAAGGCATCTTTGAGGTCTAAGACTGTAAAATAGGTAGCCCCGCCCGGAATTAAAGCAAGCAGGTTATACGGATTGGGCACAACTGGGTGTATACTGACAACCGCATCATTGACTGCTCTCAAGTCCTGCACAGGGCGATATTTATCTGTACCGGGCTTTTGAACAGGCAGCAATGGGGTGTTCCAGGGGGAAGTACAGAATTTTAGGATACCATACCGTATGAACTTATCCAGATAAGATTGAATATTCTTCTTAGCCTTCTACGGGATGTAATATTGCCGTAGGCTCACTGGATAAACCCCAAGCTTTAGTTCAATTCGAATAGGTGGAATATTGCGGGCCAGTCCTGGTGGGTTGTTCTCTGCCCAAACTCCTGGTATGTTGAATAAGGATTCATCACTCTTAGGGTTTTGGCTAGTCAACGCTGTATAAAGTCGCCACTCTTCTTCCTTTGGTACGGATAATGTCATAATACCTGAAGGTCCATTAAACTTTAAAGATGTTGTTCCGTTTGGTAGGAACGTAATCTGCGCTTGTAATTTGGATAGCAAATCACGTCCCAACAATTGGACTGGACATTCAGGCATGTAAAGGAATTGATGTTTTACTATGTGGCCTCCCAATGTACAGAGTCGACTTTTAAGAACCGGTTTTGCAGCACTCCTTCCAGTTGCTCCTATTACAGTAATAGTTCTTCCAGATGGAGGAGCAACTAGGTCAGTCACCACCGAATGTTCAGCACCAGTGTCAATCATGAATGCACTCCTTTTTCCCCCTATTGATACATCGACCATAGGCTCCGCTCGACCAAGGGGGATGGAGCCCGGTCGGTATCAATAGTCCTCCATGACCGTGTCAGCCAATCCTACAAAGTCCCTATCTTCTCTATCGCGGGACCTTTGCGCTGCGGGATAGTATATGTCTTCTCTTACACTTCCTCTGTTATTACTATTACTCCCTCCGGGGCCTCCTCTACCTCTCGCTCTGCCTCTAAAATTTCCATATCCTGCCCTGGGTTGGTCTCTCTCGTCCTGCTCTCTTTTTGGACACTCGCTTCTCCAATGCCCTTCTTCCCTACAATAAGCGCACTGATTCCTACTCAGGGGTTCCCTATTCCACCTACTATCGCCTCTATCTGGGCCTCGTCTATCTACGCCTGCGATCGCTACCGCTAGCATATCCGCCTTTTTACGCATCTTGCGCTCTTCCTCTTTCTTACTCTCTGATTCCCTATTCATGTAAACCTTATTCGCTACTTCCATTAGTTGGGTGATGGACATTCCTGCGAACCCGTCTAACTTCTGTAGCTTGCGCTTAATATCTCCGTAGGCTTGGCTGACAAAGGCAGAGTTTACCATTCGGGAATTCTCAGTGGCTTCCGGATTAAAGGGGGTATACAAGCGGTATGCCTCCAATAATCGGTCATAAAAGACACTGGGCGCTTAATCACTTTTCTGAATCACCTCAGCCGTCTTCAACATATTTATGGCTTTCTTCCCTCCGGCTCTCATGCCAGCAATTATAGCGTCTCTATAGGCTCTTAAATGGACCATGTCTGCGCCATTAACATCCCATTCGGGATCAGCATTAGGATAATGAGTTGCGGCCCATGCTGCTGGGTTAGCTTGGTTTAAAGTACGGGCTTCTTCCTCCAGCGCTTTAATGGCCGCTTGGTTTATCCTAGTCCTCTCCTCGTTGTTAAACAATGTCATTAATAATTGCTGGCAATCAGCCCAAGTTGGATTATGCGTCTGGACTATCGAGGTGAACAGGTCGGTCATGGCTTGTGGTTTTTCAGTATACGAGGAATTGTGGGTCTTCCAATTCAAGAGATCGGTAGTCGTGAATGGGACATATACGAAGATTGAGTCAGCATACACCATTTGACCTAAATCATTAAGGTATGCTGACCCAGGAGTCAAACGGAGTGGCATCTGATAATTTTTAGGTTTTTGGGTACCGGTCAGTTGTCGGGTTAGTACAGGGCTTCGTTGAGGGGCGTCAGTAAGGGGTTCCGGTCGAGGGGTAGTAATACATGAGGATGTAGAAGCTTGATTGTGGGGAAGGTCGGTGAATAGAATATTCCGAGCCGGGCTAGAGGAAGCCTGACCGGAAGCTTGAAGTGGCGCCAAATCAGGATAGGTGGGTTTAACGGGGGTTGGTACCGGAAGGGGAGGTTTAGTAAGGAGTGGGATGTATTCTGAGCTGGAGGAGGAAGTAGATGGGGACAACGGGGGAGGGGGTGTGGAACTTCCTGTACTTGTATCACTTCCCCTTGCAGAGAAGTAAGGGGGCGGCATAGGGATCTCTGACTCAGGGGTCGTGTCCAAAATGTGCGTAACCATGGCCCTAGTGGACAAACGAGTCCTGGCCACCATGAGGCGACATTGCTCCTCGTGGCATATTCGGACCCATCTTGGCGAGTCGTTTACGGCCTGCCTCCAACAATCAATGTATGGAAACTGTCCGTAAAGTTCAGGCCTACCTGATACAGCCACGTGTACACGCTGTATCAGATTTGGATCTAAACTGCCACGTGGCGGCCATGCCGCAACCAAAGTAGGCCATTCCCTAGTGCACAAAGTGATCAAACGTGCAGGAGACATTTTAACCCCGAAATCACATACTGTAAATCCCTTTTTAAAATTCTTTATCATACAACCTAAGGGATCCAAAATCGTCGATTCCGACGCGCCCATACTTATCAATGGAGCGACGTTGACAACGAATGCTATACACACACTCTATTCAACAGTCACACCCGTTCCTTCGGCAACAGCACCACGTGGTACAGTTACCAAGTGAAACGTACACAATAACACAATAAAAACACTCAGGGAATTCCCGTACACACACAGCTGTTACACCAGTCACTAAGTAATCGATATTATGCCCTTTGGCGAAACTATACCGTCACCCACGCTATAATTCTCTATATATGAATTACCCGTCTATAACACACTCCAGTAACATCGTCTTTACAAACAGCAGTTACAGTACGGTTAGCATAGGTCAAAGTACAATTTAAGGTCACAATACAATTATTAGTGGTTATGGTGTTAGACATGCAATAGACGACAATTATTAGTACTTGTCACGAGCGTGGGCTATAGGCCCAGCCGAGACAGTGGGGAGAGTGTGGAAGTGACAGGGTTAATGACACCAGACCCCTGGTTACCTGTTGCTAGTCCCAGCAACCACTCAATTAACCCCTGCAATCCCTTCTACACTAACCCCCTAGTACACACTTTACTGCCACCACCAAGACTTTTAAACCCGGGCGTCTTAGGTTACCCCGCACACAGGAGAATTATAGGATCACAGTTCTACTTTTACTAATCAAACACTTATAATCAACCCTTTTTGGTAACGTTTTTACCTGAGCTCTCTGGAGAGTAAAGCTCGTAGAAAACAGAGACCCAAGCTGATTAATTAAACATTTAATCTGACAAAAAAGATTCACAGTGCTGAGTACAAAATACAGAAATAAATGACATACAGATAACAAATTGCAAAACAGTACATAAAATAAAATAGGAGAAAACACAAGAAATTCCTTACATATATTTACCCTATATAGAATTCTTGTGGGAGTCTTAGATGGTATTGATCTCCTAGAAGTTACTGACAAAAAGAAAAATGAATACTGACTCTGGATAGTCCAGCACCCTCATTATATATCTAAAACTAGTTATTTCTCAGTGGGCAGACCCCTGGGGGAATCAGAGGGGGTTGGTCTGGCAGTCTATTGCCCACTCTATGAAATTCCTTGTGTCCAGCTCTGGTGATGGCTATCTAGATGTTTTATGGTCTAGGCCTGGTGCAAGATCAAAGACCACAATAAATGCCATCCCAAGGTTTACAAAAAAAACAACTCTTAACATATATAAACATACATCAAACAAGAACTCATGCTTTTGGCATGACACCTCCCCCTTAAGATGGTGGACAGAAAAATTCTGATTCAGATTTATCTGTCAACCATTAACCTTCTAGTTGCCGAGACAGACCATCTGCATTCCCATGCAAGCTGCCCTTTTTGTGTTGGACAGTGAAATTATACTGTTGGAGGATAAGGCTCCAACGGAGCAGCTTACCATTGTTACCTGATACTCTGTCCAGCCAATGCAGCGGGTTGTGATCAGTGATGACAGTAAAGTCTCGGCCGTACAGATATGGCTGTAATTTCTGCAAAGCCCATACAACAGCTAGACACTCTTTTTCTATTACTGCATAGGCCACCTCCCTGGGTAACAGCTTCCTACTAAGGTAGAGGATAGGATGCTCTTCTCCTTTAGAGTTAACCTGGCTAAGCACAGCTCCCAGCCCAAAGTTGGAAGCATCTGTCTGGACCACAAACCTCTTACTAAAATCTGGGGCCTGAAGGACTGGGAAGCTAGACAAGGCTGTCTTTAAGGCAGTGAAGGCTTTTTCACAGTCCTCAGTCCACGTTATCTGCTTGGATACTTTCTTTTTAGTTAAATCTGTGAGGGGTTTGGCTGTCTCACTGTAGTCTGGGACAAATCTCCGATAATACCCTGCTGTCCCCAAAAATGACATGACCTGTTTCTTGGTCTTGGGGACTGGCCAGGCCGTAATAGATTCCACCTTACTGGGTTCAGGACGAATGGACCCCCCTCCTACTCTGTGCCCCAGATACTGCACCTCTGTCATGCCTATCTGACACTTTTCTGGTTTGATGGTGAGCCCTGCCCCTCTTATTTGCTTCACTACTTTGCCCAAATGAACCAAGTGCTCCTCCCAGGTCTTGCTAAATACAGCAATGTCATCCAGGTATGCCACGGCGTATTCCTCATGGCTCTCCAATAATTGATTAACCAATCGCTGAAAAGTGGCCGGGGCATTTTTCATCCCAAAAGGCATCACACTGAACTCATACAACCCAAAAGGAGTGATAAAGGCTAATCGCTCTTGGGCTTCTGGAGTCAAAGGGATTTGCCAGTACCCTCGACTCAAATCCATAATAGTTAAATACTGAGCACCTGCTAACTGATCCAGTAGTTCATCTATCCTGGGCATGGGGTAAGCATCAAATGTGGTCACTGCATTTAACCTTCTGTAGTCTACACAAAACCTGATTGATTTATCTTTCTTGGGAACCAGCACTACAGGAGAAGCCCAGGGGCTCTTTGATTTCCTAATTACCCCAAGCCCCAACATGTCTTGAATCTCCTTATGGATGTGGGCGTAGTGGTGGTTGACCATCAGTATCTACGTGGTGGGTGGCTAGTGTGGTTCGTCCTGGCTGCCCGGTAAATGTGTCACTAAAGGGGCCTAGTACCTGATGTAGCTGCCTTTTCTGTTCAGCGGAGAGCTCTGGGTTGATTTTTGTATCTTGTAGGGATTCCTGGCCTTTAGCTTCATGTACCAGATCCAGTAAAGGATCATCACCTAGTTCTTCCTCTGGTGAACTACATACACTGAGTACCAAATTCTCTGGGTCATAATATTCCTTTAACATGTTAATATGATACTGCCTCTGCCTCTCACCCTTTTCATCGAGGGCTACTACGTAGGTGGTGGGTTCTAAACGCTGCAAAATGAGGAAGGGACCCTCCCAGGCAGCCTGCAACTTATTTTGTCTTATGGGATTCAAAACCATGACCTTTTGTCCCACTTCATAGACCCGGTCCCCACGGACCCACCCACAAGCAAAACTGATGGTGCCCCTCCACGGGCTGGTATGGGTAAATTCCTAGTGGGGCAAGTCCTGCTCAGATGACCAATCTGGTTGCATCGAAAACAACGGCGGGCATCTGACTCACTTGACATAGCCCCGGCTACGCTGCCAGTCGGCGGTGAAGTTCTCACTGCAGATCTTACAGGTGGAGATTGAACTGTAGCTTTTCTCCAGGTCGAAGTAGCAGCTGACTCCAGCCCACGCCTGGATGTGGGTGCATGGATGTCGGCATAGTCATCTGCCAGTTCTGCAGCAGCCCTAGCATTTTTTGGCTTTCTTTCCAAAATCCACTCTCGTACATTATGGCTCCGGGTCTGCAAGAACTGCTCCAGGACCATTAAGTCATTAAGGGCTTCATAGGTAGTAGCTTGTACTCCTGTTACCCATTGCCGGAACGTGGTTTCTAATTGTGCCACATATAGAATGCAGCTGGATGATGGGCATTGCTGCATACTCCTAAACTTTTTCCTGTAAGACTCAGGAGTAAGGTTAAAAGTTTTTTGCAATGCAGATTTGATTGCCTCATAGTTGTTATCAGTCTCTGGGGGAAGGGACACAAACACATCCAAGGCTTTCCCTTTCAATTGTGGAGTTAAATATCTGCCCCACTGGTCTGAGGGTAGTTGATGCTGCCTGCATACTTTCTCAAAACTTTTTAAAAATACATCCAAATCTGTCCCTTCTTCGAGGGAAGGAAAATCATCCTTACGGAGCCTACGTGTGCTGGACTCTGATGCATTGCTGTTCAGTGAGGACTGAAGGGTAAATTGCAGTTTAGCAAGTTCCAGCTCATGTCTCCTTTGCGCCTCCCTTTCGGCTAGCCTCTCTGCAGATTCCCTTTCTGCAGCCTGCCTTTCGGCTAGCCTCTCTGCAGATTCCCTTTCTGCAGCCTGCCGTTGCGCCTCCCTTTCGGCTAGCCTCTCTGCAGATTCCCTTTCTGCAGCCTGCTGTTGGATCATCACATGCAGGGCCTCCTGAGGATTTGCAGCCATCAGTTGCCGAAATAAATCAGTTGAGCAAATGTCCTTAATGTTTTGAGGAGTACAACCACCAGGCATTTCAGTAAGCAACACTCCTGCAGTAGTAGGGAGCTCAGTAACCTTTTCAGTGTCCGTCTCTGGCTGCAAAACATGGCTGTCCGCCTCCACAAGGTCAGCAATAAGTTGTGCCTTATTTTTGCCAAAAGTTGGTAAATCCTTTTCTTGGCACAAAAATTCCAAGGCCTCTTTCGAGTGTTTGCGATAGGCCTCCATATTCACAAATAGGATAGAGAAAGAAAAACAAAAGATGGGAGGGGGGAACTGTTTTGCACTTTGTATGTATTTTAAATCAGCACTGAGCTTGGTCTTTGGAAATTACACAAAAACAAGTATGCAATTTCTTTTAGTGCTAAGACCCCCTTTACAGGTAAAATCTAGCAAGCACTAAAAATCTCTAAATATATCCCACCAGCTGCCGCCAGTTTGTCACGAGCGTGGGCTATAGGCCCAGCCGAGACAGTGGGGAGAGTGTGGAAGTGACAGGGTTAATGACACCAGACCCCTGGTTACCTGTTGCTAGTCCCAGCAACCACTCAATTAACCCCTGCAATCCCTTCTACACTAACCCCCTAGTACACACTTTACTGCCACCACCAAGACTTTTAAACCCGGGCGTCTTAGGTTACCCCGCACACAGGAGAATTATAGGATCACAGTTCTACTTTTACTAATCAAACACTTATAATCAACCCTTTTTGGTAACGTTTTTACCTGAGCTCTCTGGAGAGTAAAGCTCGTAGAAAACAGAGACCCAAGCTGATTAATTAAACATTTAATCTGACAAAAAAGATTCACAGTGCTGAGTACAAAATACAGAAATAAATGACATACAGATAACAAATTGCAAAACAGTACATAAAACAAAATAGGAGAAAACACAAGAAATTCCTTACATATATTTACCCTATATAGAATTCTTGTGGGAGTCTTAGATGGTATTGATCTCCTAGAAGTTACTGACAAAAAGAAAAATGAATACTGACTCTGGATAGTCCAGCACCCTCATTATACATCTAAAACTAGTTATTTCTCAGTGGGCAGACCCCTGGGGGAATCAGAGGGGGTTGGTCTGGCAGTCTATTGCCCACTCTATGAAATTCCTTGTGTCCAGCTCTGGTGATGGCTATCTAGATGTTTTATGGTCTAGGCCTGGTGCAAGATCAAAGACCACAATAAATGCCATCCCAAGGTTTACAAAAAAAACAACTCTTAACATATATAAACACACATCAAACAAGAACTCATGCTTTTGGCATGACAGTACTTATATACAGTGTCAGTAAATATACAAGGTTATGGTACCGTGCACTATAATACAGCTACACACTATTAACACTCTCGCTAGACGGCAGAGCTCACGCTATCTAGCAAGATATACACGCTACTAAACAATCTTTAACACATATACAATCCCAACTAATCTATTGGCCAGTACCTTGATGGACTACCTAAAACTATCTACATCCGTTTTGGTTAGCCACACTGCCCAAGCACCACATATAGCGAACTAGAGGGCGGAATTTACAACTGAACCCTTTTAGTCTATCTACTCTATCAAAAGTCTAGTGGGTTCCAAATTTACACGCCTTCCCACTTAGCCAAGATAGGTTGAGAGCTAGCGGACCGAATTTACACAGACGCCGCTTAGTCTCCCGGTCCCTCCGACCTAGCGAACAAATTGTACACCCTAGAACGCTAGTCTAGACAAGACACCGGTGTCCGGCTAGGGCTATTTACACAGAACCCTGCCTGACTCCAAACCAAATTAAACGGTCTTACTAAAGAGCGTTCAATTGAGCGGTGTGCCTTCGCTCCTTCCCTCCGACAGAGGGGGCAGATTCCATACACAGATTAACCCCTTATGGGCCTACCGCACAATCGGTATACCCCTAGTTGGTCCGCCGTCTAAAACAGCGGTCGTCTTACCTCCTCGTTCCTGAACCTGAGTTCACACTCATCGACGGGGACACCCCAGCACTTACTACGTAGAGGCCGATGATCTCCTGGACAACAGACCAGTGGCGCCGAGACGAAGGGAGGTCCACGCAGAAGTTCAGGGGTGCAGCCGTAGAGAACGTGGGCAAAGATAGACCGTTGCTTCTCAGCTACCGTTGAACGATGAGCTTCCCGGCCAATGCACCAAATGATACCGGAGAAACTGACGGAAGCCAAGCACAGAGAGATGGACACAGGTTTCTTCAGGAAGGAAGAGATTCTTTATTCGGTTCACCGATCGGGACTCAGAGGGACTAATGTCACCAAAATACAACAAGTTCTGAGCCCCGGACAATAGTGCAGGCTCCTTATATAGGCACATAACTCCTCCCATATTAAGCTCCACCCGCACATTCTCTTAACCAATCAAAACTAGTAAGAATTAACTTCCTGCTTGACCGCATGGCCTGTCCAGCACAATGGAGGAGGGGAATACTACATCCGGTATTCTTGCACATGCTCCGTACACTACTGATCGTATCTTGCCACGTGCAACCGACCGACCGATACATCAGCATATGCACGTACACATGCCACGTGGTAATCTCGGCCTACTAAATTTATTTTTACCGAGATTCCACCACAAAATAATATTATAGGGACTCAGTAACAGAAATTTCCAGAGTGGGTATAATTGTAATGACATCCATGCTCTGCTTTTTGACAATGTTATGAAGGGGAGGGACACAGTCTTTATCACTTAAAGCCAGGCATGCAAAGGGTTGAGAAACTTGATGCAAAAGTTTAATAGAAGTTGTCACTGATTTGATACACACATACAGTTGCACTAACACACAGATGCACACACATACAGATACAAACACTGACAAACATACAAGTACAGACACACAAAAACACACATACAGATACACATATACAAACACTGCCACATGCAGATGCACAGACATGAATACAAACACTGCCACACGTTAATTCAGACAAACAGATATAAACACTGATGTTAACCCCTTAAGGATAGAGCTTCAGAAGATTGTCTTTCACTTAATGACAACAGCATTTTTTGCATTTTTTGCTGTTTGCGTTCAACTGCAATTTGCATTTTACTAATTTATTGCACCGACGCATATTATATACCGTTTTATAAAGGACAGAAAGGGCTTTAATTTGATGTAACATATAACATATATACATAAATGCTTATTTATTATAAAAAAATACAGAAAAATGCAAAAAAAAAAAGACATTTTGAGGGTTTTTTTACAGTTTTTGCAATAATAATGTGTGCACAATTAGTGCAGGTTAAGGAAAGTAATTAAAAATAAATTAATTTAGTTGTTCTGATTTACAGAATATATAATGTGTCTGGGATTTTAAGTTTTTTTTTGGTAGTTACAGGTCACAAAGCACAAGGAGTTAAATAAACTTTAAATGTGCAAAAAATGAAAGGTGAAGGAGAAACCACCTCGTATCAAAACGGGCCGCTCTCCTTCAGACCACCCCGAAGCAACGTCTAAGAAAAATAAATACATTTTATTAAGTAAACATGATTAAAAATAAGGTATTAAAACCAAATTACCTAGGAACTCATATATAAATCTAGCCTGTTAGCTGCACGGCTAAAGTAACAATAGCATATATCAATCACTAGTAAATTTAGCAGTTAAACTTAAACATAGTTAATGCTAGAAGTGAAAATTGCAATGTAGACTAAGCCTTGCAAATAGTCAGAACTTGCGGAGTTACAAGCACATCATTGAAATCGAAAGGATAGGGGAGATCATATACGGTAAATGGAGAGGAAAATATAAAGTAGAAATTGGTATAGCGTAAATCCAGATAAGAAAAGAGCTGGAAAAAAATTAACCTAACAAAACCTCCATATTAAGGCTCACCCCAGCGTATTAAGCCAGACCCGATCAACCTCAAAGTGGCTGCAACACCCTATCAATAGGAGTTCGCTAAGGTATAGAAAGCAAAACAAATAAACAAAAATCCCATAGGTGAAAAAAAACCCTTTAAATGTGGAGCAATTTTAGAATTTGGTATGTTTGTCTTGTAATTGCCACACAAAAGTATATATTTATATATAGTAGACACCACAGGCTATTTACCTAAGGTTGTTTTGACACTTTCTACGTAGTCATGTCACCGCCAACCTCTGCTAAATATTGGAGTAAAATTGTGTCTTTTGGGTTTTTTGGCACACAAACTTATAACAAAGAACTTCTCATGTGTATTTTGTAAAGTTGGTGTATGCTATTCCTGTACAAAGTTTTATTTTGTGTTCAGTTACATCTGCTGAGTAAAATGACACCCCCATTGTATGTCTTTGGCACTATTTTGTGAAGTTACAGTGCCATATAGGAGACCTGTCCTTTTCAGTATTCACAGTCGAATTTTGAGAGACGGATTTAATGAGCCTATGCTTCCATTTGGGTATTATAGTAGTTTGACTGTTCAAAACAAAAACCACAATGGCCTACCATTTGTAAAAGTAGACACTCCAGGGTATCTCATTAGGTGCATACTGTGCCTTAACATGCCCCCATTTTTTCACCAATATATGCCAAAGTATGTGGTAAAAAATAATGTTGTACATTTTTTATATACGGATTGCATTTTTGCTGGGCATTTTGTATATTTAATATGTGCCACTAAGTTTAAAACCCCCAAATTATGCTCAGCTAAGTCTTCTGAATAAAAGGACACCCCCATTGTATGTATTTTGTACTATTTCGTGAAGCTACAGTGCCATACGGAGACCTGTCCTTTTCAGTATTCACAGTAGAATTTTGAGAGACGGATTTAATGAGCCTATGCTTCCATTTGGGGTATTATAACAGTTTGACTGTTCAAAAAAACCCCACAAAGGCCTACCATTTGTAAAAGTAGACAATCCAGGGTATCTCATGAGGTGCATATTGTGCCTTAGCATGCCCCCATTTTTTCACCAATATATGCCAAAGTATGTGGTAAAAAATAATTTTGGGCATTTTTTTACATACGGATTGCATTTTTGCTGGGCATTTTGTATATTTCATATGTGCCACTAAGTTCAAAACCCCCAATTTATGCTCAGCTAAGTCTTCTGAGTAAAAAGACATCCCCAATGAATGTCTTTGGCACTATTTTGTGAAGCTACAGTGCCATATAGGAGACCAAGCCATATCAGTTTTTACCGAACTTTGAATTTTGACGCTGGGCCTATGTGCAATTTCCAAGCATCTTCGCAGGTTTTAAATTCAAACTACCCTACAAAGGCCTACCGTTTCTTAAAGTAGACACCCCAGGGTATTTCAAAAGGCATATTTTGAACCTTAGCGCGGGATCATCTTTCCACTAGCTTGTACCAAGTGTAGTGGTAATTAGCATTTTTTCGGCCTTTTTGACACACAAAGTGAGTTTGCACAGTATATTTTGCAAACCTTATGTGTACTACCACTGTATAATACTTCATATGTTGCTCAGCTATGTCTGCTGAGTACAAAAATACCCCCGTATATACCTTTGCCAGGTATATGTGGACATCGGAGGGGCACATTTGGGACACAGCCATTCAATTTTTTTTCAAACTTTACATTTTTACGCTGTGCCCATGTCCCATTTTAGAGTATTTTAACAGGCTATATAATCCAAATACCCCATAAAGCCATGCCATTTCTTAAAGAAGACATCCCAGGGTATATTTTGAACCTTAGCGTGGGATCATTTTTCCGCTAGCTTGTACCAGGTGTAGTGGTAATAAGCGTTTTTTCTGCCTTTTTGACACACAAAGTGAGTTTGCACAGTATATTTTGCAAACCGTATGTGTGCTACCACTGTATAATACTTTATATGTTGCTCAGCTATGTGGTCTGAGTACAGCAATACCCCCGTATGTACCTTTGACAGGTATATGTGGATGTTGAAGGGGCACATTTGAGACGCAGCCATTTAGTTTTTTTCTAACGTTGAAGTTTTACGCTGTGTCCATGTTCCAATTTTGAGTAGTTTAGATGGTTGGTTATTGAAACTTCCCCACAAACACATACTATTTATTAAAGAATACACCCTGGGGTAATTCAAAAGGCATATTTTGAACCTTGGCGTGGGATAATTTTTTTCTCTAGTTTGTGCCAGGTGTAGTGGTAATGAGCGTTTTTAAATGTATTTTTTTACTTTTTAAAACTTTTTTACTTTTTAAAACTATTTTTTTTTTGTAAATTCTTTATTTTCAAGATTTTCAAAATTCCGTAGTCATGGGGGGTGGGGTACAGAAGGCAAGAAGGGGTAAAGAGTCTCATTACATCGTACATTTGTATCGCATTACATTTGTTGGTTACGACATTCATGTGTTCGTAGTCTATTTACTATTTTTCATTTTGGTTTTCATTTGTATGTTGTGTCTTCTGGATATTTCTGTGCGTAACCGTTGCTACGACTCTAGGTCTAGAGTTTGGGGAGAGGGTACAGAACGAAAAGGGAAGGAGCAGGGGTGTCCTATCAGTTTCCCCCCCGCCCTCCGCCCCCTTGACGCCCGCAGTGATGTACGTGAGGTTGACCTGCGAGGCGTGGGTTGTCAGTGTGTTGTAGAGGGTGGATATTTGCCCAGGTTGTAGGGGTGCGTCAAAGCACTGTTTTCCGAACGTCGTCGGGGGTGAGGTGCCTGCCTGTTTGATCATTGGTTGTTGCGCAAGGTCGCGGAGTTGTATGTACCGGAAATGGTCTGCTGTGGTTAGGGTGTCCGCATGGGGAAGGTCAGTGTACTTTAATATTGCTCCCTGGCGGTATAGGTGGAGTAGTCTGGATATGTCCTGTTGGTCGAATGCTAAGAAGTGTTTCGCTGTCATGCCTGGGGGGAACAGTTTGTTACGATATATTGGTGTTACTGGAGGATAGGTCGTATTTTGGATTTAGTTTGTCCCAGAGGGTCAATGTGTGGCTCCCCGCGGAGTTGAGGAATATACATTGTGGCTCTGCGTATTCTGGGTCGTTTAGCTTTCCATATGAATTTGTCTATGGCCGCCTGCAGGCGTTTGAAGTCCGGTTTATGTATTGGGACGGGCAGCGTCTGGAAGAGATAGAGGAACCGGGGGAGGAGGTTCATTTTGATGGTAGTGACTCTTCCTAGCCACGATATCCCCAGTCTGTCCCAGCGCTGCAGGTCCAAGTGGGCGGTCTTGAGGAGTGGTGGGTAATTGAGGTTGTATGTTTCCTCCAGTGTGGGAGCTAGTTTGGTGCCTAGGTAGGTGAGGGCTGTCGTGGTGACGTTGAAAGGGAAGGATTGGCGGATCATGTGGATTTGTCGGGGGGTCGTTGCTATAGGAATCAGTGTTGACTTGCTTAAATTGATTTTGTATCCCGATATGGTGGAGTATTCGGTGATGAGGGTGAGCGCAGCGTGCAGTGAAGGAATAGGGTCCGCCAGTGTGAGGAGAACGTCGTCGGCGTAAGCTGCTACAGTGTAGCTTTCTCGTCTGATGTGTATCCCCTGTATGTCTGGGTGAGTGCGGATGGCCTGGAGCAATGGTTCTAAAGAGATTGCGAAGAGTAGTGGAGAGAGGGGACACCCCTGTCTGGTCCCGTTCTTGATGTTGAAGGTTTGGGTATCTACGTGGGGGAGTAGGAGTTTTCCGGTTGGTCGGTGGTAGATTGCCCGTATGGTGTTCAGGAATCCTGGTGGGAAATTAAGGTGGTCCAGTACGTTGTACATGAAAGGCCAGAGAAGGCGGTCGAATGCCTTCTCGGCAGTGGCGGCTCTAGACTTTATGAGGCCTTAGGCAAAACTCAAACAAGAGGCCTCCACTAACACTCATAGTAAAAAAACATATGGCCGTTGCATCGTGTGTATAAGGAGCTGTAGTTATATTGTATGACAGGCTTGCAGCGCTGGATACAGAGAGCTAGTCTTTGTATTCATTGTTGGGGTGAGTGTGGCACGGTTGAAGGAGAAAGTGTGACAGGGCGAGGGGAGGTGAGAGTGACAGGATGAGGGAGGGTTATGTGACAGGGTGAGTGTGGCATGTCTAGGCAGGATGAGTGACAGGATAGGAGAAGTTAATGTGATAGGGAGGAGGAGGGAGGAGGGAGTGTGACCAGGCGAGAGAAAGTGAGTCAGACAGGATTATGTGACAGGGTGAGTGTGGCATGGTTGGGCATGAGTAAAAGGGTTAATGTGAAAAATGATGAGTGTGACAGTATGAGAGAAGATGAGTGTGATAGGACTAGGGGGATTAATGTGATAGGGTGAGGGTGGAAGAGCGAGGGCTGGTAATTGTGGTATGGATGGAGGGGGTGAGAGTGACAAGATTAGGAGAGGTTAATGTGAGCGAGGCTGGGTGAAGGGGGCATGACAGCATGTGGGGGGTTGGCTGTATGTGTGTGGAATTCTGATGGCGGGTAGGTGAGAGTGTGGGAGGCAGTATTGGAAAGGGTGACAGTGTGTGCAGTAGCAGTGTGTGGGAGGGGTGACTGTATGTATTGGTGACAGTGTTGGGGGCTGACAATATGGGGTGCAAGTGCGTGAAAGGGTAACAGGATGAGGGAGCAGTGTGGAGGAATGTGACAGTTTAGGGGGCAGGGTGTGAGTGGGTGACAGTGAGGAGGAAGATGACAGTGTGGGGTGGCAGTGTGGAGGATGGTGACAGTGTGGGGGGCAGTGTGTGACAGTGTGGGGGGGACAGGGTGTGTTACAGTGTGGGAGGGCAAAGTGTGTGGGACACAGTGTAGAGAGGGCAGGGTGTGTATGACAGTGTATGGGGGGCAAAGTTTGTGGTGGTCATTGTGGGTGGCAGGGTATGTGGGAGGCAGGTTATGTGGTGGTCAGTGTGGAGGGCTGGTTATGTGGGGGTCATTGTGGGGGTCAGGGTATGTGGTGGTCAATATGGGGGACAGTGTCTGTGTTGGTCAGTGTGATAGTGTGGGGCAGTGTATGTGGGGGTCAGGGTATGTGGGGTACAATGTCTGTGGCAGTCAGTGTGGGGGGCAGTGTATGTGGTGGTCAGTGTGGGGGTCAGGGTATGTGGGGTACAATGTCTGGTGGTTAGTGTGGGGGGCAGGGTATGTGGCTGGCAGGGCAACGTGGGTGCAGTGTATGTGGTGGGCAGGGCATGTGGGTGGAAGGGCAATGTGGGTGCAGAGTATGTGGGGTCAGGACAGTGTGGGGGGCATGGTATGAGACTGACAGGGCAGTGTGGGGGGCAGGGTTTGTGGGTGGCAGGGCAGTGTATGCTGGGGCAGGGCATGTGGGTGGCAGGGTATATGTGGGGCAGGGTATATGTGAGGCAGGGTATATGTGAGGCAGGGTACGTGGGGGAAGGGCAGTGTGGGTGGGAGGGTATATGGGAGGCAGGTCAATGTGGGTGGTAGGTCAGTGTAGGTGGCAGGGCAGTGTTGGGGCAGGGTAGTGTGGGTGTGAGGGCAGTGCTGGGGCAGTGTGGAGGGGGCAGGGCAGTGTGGATGGTAGGGTAGTGTTGGGGCAGTGTGTAGGGGCAGGGCAGTGTTGGGGAATAGGATGTGGGGGGCAGGGCAGTGTGGGGGACAAGGCACTGTGGGGGGGCATGGCAGTGTGGGTGACAGGATAGTGTGGGGGACAGGGTAGTGTGGGGGGCATGGCAGTGTGGGTGACAGGATAGTGTGGGGGGCATGGCAGTGTGGGTGACAGGGAATTGTGGGGTGGCATGGCAGTGTGGGTGACAGGGTAGTGTGGGGTGGCATGGCAGTGTGGGTGACAGGGTAGTGTGGGGTGGCATGGCAGTGTGGGTGACATGGCTGTGTGAGGGGGCATTGCAGTGTGGGTGACAGGGTAGTGTGGGGGGGCATGGCAGTGTGGGTGACAGGGTAGTGTGGGAGCATGGCAGTGTGGGTGACAGGGCTGTGTGGGGGGGCATGGCAGTGTGGGTGACAGGGTAGTGTGGGGGGGCATGGCAGTGTGGGTAACAGGTTAGTGTGGAGGGGCATGGCAGTGTGGGGGACAGGGTAGTGTGGGGGGCATGGCAGTGTGGGTGACAGGGCTGTGTGGGGGGCATGGCAGTGTGGGGGACAGGGTAGTGTGGGGGGGCATGGCAGTGTGGGTGACAGGGCTGTGTGGGGGGCATGGCAGTGTTGGTGACAGGGTAGTGTGGGGGGGCATGGCAGTGTGGGTGACAGGGTAGTGTGGGGGCATGGCAGTGTGGGTGACAGGGCTGTGTGGGGGGCATGGCAGTGTGGGTGACAGGGTAGTGTGGGGGGGCATGGCAGTGTGGGTGACAGGGCTGTGTGGGGGGCATGGCAGTGTGGGTGACAGGGTAGTGTGGGTGGGCATGGCAGTGTGGGTGACAGAGTAGTGTGGGGGGGGCATGGCAGTGTGGGTGACAGGGTAGTGTGGGGGGGCATGGAAGTGTGGGTGACAGGGCTGTTTGGGGGGGGGCATGGCAGTGTGGGGGACAGTGTGTGTGGAGGCTGTGACAAGCCTCCACACACTGAAATACCTTTGTGTTGAAATTCCCTGGTGGTCCAGTGGCAGCAGTCCCTGGTGGTCCGGTGGCAGCAGTCCCTGGTGGTCCGGTGGGATGACTATTCTGTCTGCAGCTCCGCGAGAGCTGCAGACCTCGTTCTCACGAGCGCCTGTCAGAGCGTTGCCGTGGTAACCCGCGGCAACGCTCTGTAAGCTCGCGAGAACCACAGTAAGTGATCTGCAGCTCTGCACTCGGCGGAGCTGCAGATCAGAGGCTGGCTCTCTCTGTAGGCAGACCATGTGGAGGGGCCACCCGGCGGCATACTGGGCAAGCCGCCGGGCCCCCTCTCACTTTCGGGTCCTCGGTCACAGACCGAGGACCCAACATTTCAGTCTGCCCTAAGGCGATTTAGGTGGCCGCGAGGCCCCAGCAAGCGCGAGGCCTTAGGCGGCCGCCTAAATCGCCTAATTAGAGAGCCGCCTCTGCTTCTCGGCATCTAGGGATAGCACTACTGATGGAATGTTTCGATGTTTGGCGTACCATATCATGTCGTATGTTCTCCTGGTGTTATCTTTTGGGGATAAACCCGACCTGATCTGGATGGATCAGTGATGGGAGGTGTGGGTTGAGGCGATTTGCCAGGGCCTTTGATAGGATCTTCAAGTCGGTGTTAAGGAGCGAAATGGGACGGTAGTGCCCTGGGTCCAGGTGTTCTTTCCCAGGCTTAGGCAGGAGGCATATGTCAGCCATTAGCATGTCGGGAGGGAGTTCGTGTCCTTGGAGCAGTGAGTTGAAGGCTTTGCATAGATGTGGTATCAGTATGGCCTGGAAGGTCTTATAGTAGATGGCGGTGAAGCCGTCCGGTCCCGGGCTTTTTCTTGGTTTTAGTGTCTTGAGGACTAGGGCGATTTCCTCGGCCTCGATAGGTGTTTCCAGTTTGGCTTGTGCTGTGTTGGATAGGGAAGGTAGGCTGAGGGGTCTCAGGAATGAGGAGATGGTCTCTGATTGTTCTGTCTCCCGTGGGTGTTTCAGTGGTGTGGTTGTAGAGGTTGGTGTAGTATTGAAGGAATTCTTGGGCTATGGCTTCCGGATTTGTTGTTGTTTCCCCAGACCTGGTTCTGATTTTCGAGATTTTTTTGTTGTCCTGCCTTTTTTTGAGACAGTTTGAAAGTAAGGAGTACCCTTTCTCATAGAATTTTTGCTTGGACCACATGAGGTTCCGTGCCACGTCCGCCGTCGACAGCTGTTTGAGAAGTTCCCGTGTCGCCTTGAGTTGCTCGAGGAGTGGGTCGGTTGGATTTTGTTTGTGGAGGGTTTCGAGTCTCGATAGTTCCTTCAGAGCTTCTGTGAGCTTTCGTAGTCTTTGTTTCTTGAGGGCCGTGGCTATCGCTATGAGGTTGCCTCTAATAGTCGCCTTATGAGCGGCCCAGACCGTTGTGGGCGCTATATCATCCGTGGTGTTGAGGTCAAAGTAGGTTTTGAGGTGTTCTGACACGGTGTGGACCGTGGCCACGTCTTTAAGTATCCATGGGTTCAGCTTCCATCTCCACGGGTGTGCCAATAGAGGGATCTGTATAGTTAGGGCCACTTTGGCGTGGTCAGACCACGCGATGTTTCCTATATGCGTGTGGGTGATCCACGGTTGGACTGCTTGAGAGATCAGGAATCCATCCATACGAGAGTAGGACCTGTGTGTGGGAGTAGAAGGTGAAATCAGCTGACGACGGGTGCTGGAGTCTCCAGGCGTCTAATAAGGGTGTGTCGGTTAAGAAGTCTGCGTATAGTTTGTTGTTTCTGGTTGGGGCCGATGCGTTGCCTTCGTGTGTCCTTCTGTCTATGGCCGGCGTGAGGGTCGCGTTTAAGTCGCCTCCCACAATTAAGTGTTTAGCGGAGAGGCTCTTGAGGTGGGTCTTGAAGGTGTCCCAGAATTATGCTTCTGGGGTGGTGGGGGCATATAGAGAGCATATGGTTAGTGTGGTTGTTCCCGCCCTCCCTGTGAGGAAGAGGAATCTACCTGCTGGGTCTTTGCGAGTTTGGATGTCGTCCAGCGGGCAGGAGTTTCTCAGGAGTATTGCGACCCCTTTTGTTTTCGCTTCTGGCGAATTGGCCAGATAGTATCTTCTGAAGTGTCTGTTGACTAGGGGGAATTGTTTATGGTCGGTGAAGTGAGTTTCTTGTAATAGGATAATGTCCGCTCCCATGCGGTTGTCCCATCTCAGTATCCCGTGTCTTTTCCCTGGTGAATTGAGTCCCTTGACGTTGAGGGAGGTGAGGCGGATTTGGAGGTTCCGCAGTGGCATTTTGTCGGTGCAGGATAGCCCCTGTCGAGTGGGGAGGTGTTGGGTTATGTTTAGTTTGGCGTGTCTCCTGGGCACAGCCGCGGTTGGTGGATGTGTAGGTCGGTTTGGGGTAAGCGGGGAAGGGTGGAAGAGGGGGGTTGGTGAGGCTCCGCCCGCGCGGGTCTGTCGGGTCACGACCGTCCCACGGGGCCATGTACTTGGTCGACTGGGCTTATCACCTGGCCAGTCGTTGGTTAGGCGGGGGCCTCGGTTGGCCGGCCCGAGGTCCGTGTAGCAATCCTCGGGTGGGCTGAGGCCGGTGGGGGGGGTGTGTACTCGAGTGAAGGCAGGTTCCGCCGAGGGCCTGCCCGTTGTCAGAATTATGTAACTGAGCCAGGAGGTGGGTATGAGGCGGGGTGGGGCGGGGGGGGGGGGGGTCGAGCTAAATCATTTTCATGTGCCATCTGCTGTGTGTCGTGGGAGTGCGCTTGTTTTTGCGTTGGGGGTGTGTCAGGGGCAGTTGTTTGAGCAGTTTCTAGGCGTTGCGTTTCGGATTGGACCTGTGTTGCGTGTCCGGGAGTGTTCTGGTGCCAGTCATGTGGGTACTTGGAGTGTTTTCCTGCTGGGCCTAACTCGCGGGGACGGCGGGGGCGCAATCCCGCGCCGTTAGAGGTGTACTGTGTGTTCCTGTATGTATTATGAGCGCGGCGCTTTGTCCTAGGTGATGAGTAGGCCTAGCTTGTTTGGCCTGGCGAGGCCAAGTGTGATGGTGGTATGTGCCGTTTCCCAGCAGTGAGGGTGTTGTATGTCTCCCGCCCCTCAGGTGGGGGGGATTGTGGTCTTAGTTGGAGTGGTGTCTCTCCTTTGAGATGTTGTGTGTTCTCTTCGGCCTCTGGCCAGTGGTATGCTCTGTAACCCATATGTATCGTGTGTGCTGCCCTTAACCTTTCAACAATATAACCCTTGAACAAATTGAAATTAGTGCTACTGAGCGTCATACAATGGGCAGAGGATAGTGAGCAATGCGTTTGGCGGGTTTTGCATCATCTCTGGCAGGAGGTGAGATGTGTGTGTGTGCCTTTTCCGAGCATTGAGGATGCCGTGTATCTCTCGCCCCCCAGACGGGGGGGAGGGGGTTATGGTCTGTTGTGGTGTGGTGTCTCTCCATTGCCTCGCTGGTTGTCTGCTACGGCCTCTGGCCGGGATTGTGTGCTGGGACCCATATGTAGCGTGTGTATTGGCCTGGACCTGTCCACAATATACCTTTTGCGTGGGTTTACCTTAGCAGTAGTGAAAATCATACGGTGGGCAGAAGATAGGGAGCAATGTATGTGGTGGGCTTTGCCAGATCTTTAGCAGAGGGTGTAATGTGGGTATGCGCCTTTTCCAAGCTTGTAGGATGTCGTGTGTCCCCCGCCCCTTGGGGGGGGGGGGTGGTTGTGGTCTGTACTGGTTTGGTGTCTCTCAGTTGTTGCGTTGTGTTTCTGCTTCGGCCTCTGGCTTGGGTTGTGTTCTGTTGCCCCTGTGTGTCGTGTGTGCTGGCATATCCCTTTCAACAATATAACATTTGAACATGTTCACATTATCAACAATAAACAATAATAAACATCATACAATAGGCAGAGGGCAGTGAGCAATGCATTTGGCAGGCTTTGCAAGGTCTCTGGTAGAGGGTGTAATGTATATGTGTGCCTTTTCCAAGCGGTGAGAATGCCGTACATCTCCCGCTCCCCAGGGGGGTGGGGGGTTGTGGTATATGATGGTGTGGTGATTCTCATTAGCATCGTTGTGTATCAGCTTCGGCCTCCGGCCGGGTTTTTGTGCTGGAATCTATGTGTAGCCCGTGTGCTGACTTGGGCCAGTCGACAGTTTAACTCTTAAGTAATTTTACCTTAGCAATGGTGAAGATCATGCGGTGGGCAGGGGATGGGGAGCAATGCAGTTGGCAGGCGTTGCCAGATCTCTAGCAGACTGTGTAATGTAGGTCTGTGCCTTTTCCAATCTTGTAGGGTACCTTGTATCTCCCACCCCCTGGGGGGGGGGGGGGGATTGTGGTCTGTTCTGGTTTGGTATCGCTCAAGTGCAACCTTGTGTATCTGTTTCGGCCTCTGGCCGGGGTTATGTTCTGTTGCCCATGTGTATTGTATGTGTTGGCCGTGCCCTTTCAATTATAGAAACACTTGAACATGTTTACATTAGTAACAATAAACAATAATAAACGTTATACAATAGATAGAGGTTAGTGAGTGGTGCCTTCGGCAGGCTTTGCAAGGTCTCTAACAGCAGGTGTCCAGCTTTCCACATCCCCAGTAACCTATGGGGTTTTTCATAGCTAGACCGTCATGTCTGTGGCCTATGTGTGGAGTATCGTCCTGTCCGTCTGTGGGGAAGTCGGTTTTCTGCGGGCCCCCCTGGGTTGAGTCTCCCGTTACGTCCATAGTCCCAGGATCTACCCGGTGTGGCCGAGGGTTGCCTGGTCGGTGGAGGTGTGTGGCCTCCGTCCGTGAGTCTTGTGTGCGGAGGCACTGTGTTACCGTGGTTCTCCGAGTGTTTGCGGGGCCAGGGTGTGCCGGTTGCCTGTCTAAGGTCAGCAGTCAGGTGTCGGCCGTGGGTCCGGGCATGGGGTGGTCGTCCGTTTGGGTCGGTCTTTGGCCCTCTCTGTCTTAGTGTATGGTGTGGTGGCGACCCTGGGGTCAGTATCGTCCAGCTTTGTCAGTCGCCCCGTCGTTCCCGTTGGGCGTCAAGTCTCCACTCTCCCCCCCTCTCCCCCCCCCCCCACATCCCCTGTGTTTTTGCCGTCAAGGCCTAAGGTGCAACCTGGGACCAGGCAGTTATGAGCGAAGGTCGCTGCACCGGGTATTTATGGGATTGTTACGTGTGCTGTCCCAGTGTTGTAATAATACTTGCTGCGTTTTGCTCTATGACCGGGTTGCAGTGTCTCTTTTTCCCTCCAGCTTCATCTTCCTGGTCCCGTTGCGGGCATAGGCCCGGAGATGGGTGCCAAGGCGGGGTGTGCTGTGGCTGCTGGTTGTCTTGGCTGGTGGGAGAGGTGTGTTTTCGGCTGGTGGTTGGTAGATTGGTAGGGGGGAACAGTCTTTATCGGGGTCCCAGGTGTTGGTGATTCATCTGTTTGCTGCAATGGCGTGAGCCGAGTGGTGCTGGTGTGAGTTCTATCAAGGGAGGTGTTCTGCGGTTGTAGTGTCCTGTGGTTTGGGCCGTGCTTCGGTGTGTAATCGACTGGTATTAGTTGTGTTGCTCGTCCTAAGGCTTCTTATGCTCCGATCGTTGCAGCCCGGTGTCAGGGGTGCTTGCTGGGATCGGAGCAGTTGTGGTAGAGAGGGTCGTGCAGTCTTCGGTGTAGATTCTTGAGCGTGTGGTCGTGTTTCTCGGCCTTGTCCGTTTTGGTAGCCGCTGGTGTCTAGTCGTGCTGGCAATGCTGGATGGGGGTAGCTCATGCCATGTGGGCCGTGGTCGTTTAGTAGGGGTGCTAAGGTGTGGAGCCAGGCTTTCACGCCTGCGGCTATGTCTCCCTGTTCCTTCTTCTATTGTCGTGCGGTGTCTGCCATTTGCGGTGCCTTGTTTCTTTGTGGACGGTCACCATTTCTGGTTGGCGGATTGTTGCGTGGCGGTAGTCGTGCTGAGGGGTCGTTGCTGGACGGATGCAGCTCCGGGATCTGTGGTAAGCTCAGCTGGGTGAGAAGTGCAGGGACTTCTTCAGGCTTTGTTAGGGAGTGGAACCTTCCGTCCTTGCGGACAATCAATCGAAAGGGGTGGCCCCATGCATACCGGAGGCCATGATGGCTTAGATGTTGTGTGAGTGGGCGAAGTTCTCTCTGTCGTTTCAGGGTAGTGGGGGCCAGATCTTGAAATAGTTGGACTTGCACCCCTTCTATTTCGATGGGGGTATCTCTGGCAGCCCGCATGATGCGCTCCTTGATGTGGTAGAAGTGGAGCCGCACCACGATATCTCTGGGTGTCGCGGTGTTGGTGCTCAGCGCTCTATGGGCCCGGTCCATCAGCAGATCGGCCGCTGAGGCCTCCGGCAGGAGGTTGTGGAAGACCTCAGTAAGGGTGTCGGTTAGGAGGTCGGTGGAGATCGTTTCTGGGATGCCCCGCACCCTGATATTATTCCTCCGTGTGCTATTATTCAAATCTTCGTTGGAATCTTCGAGGGATCTGAGTTGTGCACGTAGGTATTGTAGTTCGCTGCCATGTGCTTGTACTTTTTCTTCATTGTCCGCCATTTTGGATTCCGCGGCCTGTGTTCGTGCAGAGAGGTCTGCCATGCCTTCCAGTATGGGGCATAATCGTTTTTCTAGTTCTTCGGCCACTGAGTGTTTAAAGTCGGCCAGAAATCCTCGCATGTCTCTCCTGGTCAGCGGTGCCTCTGTTCTCTCAGAGTGCGCCTGGCTGCTCATCTCGGAGTCAGAGTCTGTCAGTGCAGGTTCCAAAGATGGCGCCCGTTGTTGCTCAGGCTTTTGCCTGAAAATCGGTGCGACGGAGGAGTTTCGGGTTTTCTTCCCGCCGCCCATCAGGGAAGTGTCGGGGGGGTAGCAGGGGGTATTTTCGGGGAGTTTGGGGGCTCAGATGCTGTGGATGGCTTGGGATTGGGGTTAGGCCTCGGCGGAGCTCAGAGTTTAGGCGTCCATTCACTCGCAAGGTTAGGCTCCGCCTCCTTAAAACTATTTTTTAAACTTTTGTTTTGGTTATACATTTTTTTAAAGTTTCCTAAAGTTTCTTAAACTTTTTTTTTTTAAAGATTTAACATTTTTCTAAGCTTTTTTTTTTTTTACTGTTAACCCCTAACTAGCAGTAAGCAGCACTAACAGTAAATTCCCCATTTTCCCATAACTCCCACCCACCCCAGCTAGCAAAATATTTAATTATACAATATTTAAATTAGTCAATTAAATGAATTGAACCCCAGAGGGTTAAAAAATAAATAAAAGTTAATCGTCAGGGGTTAAAAAAAATTAGATCACAGTATAATACTATGATCTGTATTTTGATCACTGTAGGCAGTGATCGACTGGCAGGGAAGGGGTTAATTTTTATTTGGACTGGGTAAAGGGGGGGGGTTATTTTTTACTTAAACGTTATTAAAACTTTTTTTAACTTAATTTTTTTTTACTTTTTAAAGCTTATTTTAAAACTTTTTTTAACGTTAACCCTTACTTAGCCTAACACTAAATCCCCCAATTCCCCACTAACTTCCACCCTCCCCAGCTAGCTAAATTTATGATTTTAAAATATTTAAATTAATTAATAAAATAAATGTAACCCCTGAGAGTTAAAGGGAAACTCCAGTGCCAGGAAAACAATCAGTTTTCCTGGCACTGGAGGGTCCCTCTCCCTCCCACCCCCCAATCCCCGGTTACTGAAGGGGTGAAAACCCCTTCAGTCACTTACCTCAGGCAGCGACATGTCCCACGTCGCTGCCTGCTCCTCCCCTGCCGCTCCACCTTCTTCCTCCGTCGGCCGGTGGGCGAGACTGATCCCGCCCACCGGCCGAGGAGTCCCTATGCGCATGTGCGGCAATGCCGCGCATGCGCATTGGCGCACCCCATAGGAAAGCATTGGAAATGAATTTCAATGCTTCCCTATGGGGAATAGAGCGACGCTGGAGGTCCTCACACAGCGTGAGGACGTCCAGCGATGCTCAAGCACAGATAATCTGTGCTAGGGACCAGGAAGTTCCCTCTAGTGGCTGTCTAGTAGACAGCCACTAGGGGAGGACTTAACCCTGCAAGGTAATTATTGCAGTTTATAAAAAACTGCAATAATTACACTTGCATGGTTAAGGGTAGTGGGAGTTGGCACCCACTGGAGTGTCCCTTTAATTATTGGTGCCTGGAGTGTCCCTTTAATTATTTTTTTTTTAACCCTCATGGGTTAAATTTATTTTATTAATTAATTTAAATATTTTAATATAGTAAAATGCAATCCTTGCCAATTGATCAGTCAGTGATCAATTGGCAGGGAAGGGGTTAATTTCTTTATTAAACTGGGTAAAGGGGGGTGGGATTTTAATTTAACTTAACTTTTTTTTTTACAGGGGGCAGGATCAGCACTGATCCGTCTCCCTGCACTTCACAGTGAACCCGGAAGTGCAGGGAGGTGGAAGGTGAGTATACTGAGCACATGTGCTCGCTCTGACATGCTGTCAGAGCGGGCACATGTGCTGGGACAGCGCGAGTCGGTGCTCCCGGTCTGCCTCTAATACAGAGGCAGACCGGAGCACCATTAACCCCGCGATTGCGGCGATCTGGGGTTAATTTTAACGGGTGACGGACGAGGTCGTTAAGGCAATCCCCTGAGTGACGGACCTCGCCCGTCACTCGTCGTTAAGGGGTGAAACTTGCTTTGTGGGGTTTTTTTTTTTATAATTTTTTCTTACACGCACTACAATTTTTATTTTACAATCATTTTTGACTACTCAGGTGAAGATGCATTGTACCTCTCCGGTACCACCTGTTGTGTTTCTTACCTCATCAGTTGAATGTCTTGTCCCTTTTTGTGTATCTTACCCCTTTAGTGTATCTTATCCCTCATTTTCCCTTTTTGTAGTACTTCCCCCCTTGCGTCTCTTAATTTTCCCCATTGTGTCTTACTTTCCACCAGCTCCTTTGTGTGTCTCTTACTTCCCACAGCCCCTTTGTGTGTCTCTTTCTCCCCCCCAGGCCCTTTGTGTGTCATTGTCTCTTTCCCCAGCTTCTCTGTGTGTCATTGTCCCCTTTCTAGCCCCTCAGTATGTCACTTTCCCTTTCTAAGCCCCCTGTGTGTCACTGTCCCCTTTTCAATTCCTCTGTGCCATTATCTCTTTCCCCAGCCCATCTGTGTGTCTCTGCCCTCCCCCAGCCACTCTGTCTTTTTCCCCTTCCCACACCACTATGTGTCTAATTTTTCCCATTACCTAGCCCCTCTGTGTGTCTCTCATTCCCTTCTCAGCCCCTCAGTGTGTGTCATTGTAACGGACCGCCTGGCACCCCGAGTGGATACCTCCGTTAAAGGATGCTCCTAGCGTTTCCTGAGGACTCCAAGCACTCTGGCAGACACCACAATCACTGTATCGGAGAAGCATATGAATCCTCTCAAGCCTCTGAATGCTGTAGACAGTTGAATAGGAACCATACGAATAGGTTTGCACTCCTAGCAGTCAAACTGGAACAGCATGCAATAAATCCTCCCCCAATAATGAGACAACACTTCACTTTGAGGGTTAAAACAGGAACTCCCTGTACTGGCCCATACAGCCTCTTTTATTCCCAATCCCCAAACACATTACAGCCCACAGGGTTTTGCAGAACAACCAATAAACACATTACAACTCATACAATGCAAGTACAGCAGCCAATCAGACACAATGGGACAATAGAAACACACCCAGCATATTCCTCCCCTCTGCTTAGGAGATAATTGAGTCAATTACTGTATCTACTCAATTATCTCCAAGCTGAAAAGTTACACTTTTTATACATTTTAATAACTCCCTGATCTTACATCACATACGGCCTTATATTTCTGTGATCAGCATAACTTGGGGAGCAACATATGTAAAAATCACATGAATCCGTCCAGGGGTTAAAAAGTTAGGTGAGGTCCCTTTATTATCCCTTGCCAGCATGGCTTTACCTGGTCTGGCAGTGTCCCTGGGACAACGCCCTGCTGGAGAACAATGCAGCTGGGGAGGGGAAGAGCCTCACCTTCCCAGGGATTCAAAGGGGAAGAAAAAGTGTCCAAAAAGTTTCCATGTGTCCGTACACTGTTTTTTAAAAGGGCCAGCAGCAGCAATATAAAATACAACATGCCCAAATATAGTTCTTTAAACGTACCAATTTTCCAGGGGCCATAGTCAGCAGGTAGGAGGCAGGCAGCCAGGCCCCTCCAATGCCCAGTGGCGAGGCGGATTCCGCCACAGTCATTATCCCCTTCCCCAGCCCCTTTGTTTGTCTCTGCCCCCCAGACCCTCTGTGTGTCTCTTTTACCTCTTCTACAGCCACTCTGTGTTTCTCATTCCCCCCAGCCCTTCCATGTTTCCTATTCTCCACCCCAGCCCCTCCATGTGTCTCATCCCTTCACAGCCCCTTCCATGTGTCTCATCTCCTCCCCCAGCCCCTCCATGTGTCTTATCCCTCCTACCCCCTTTCATGTGTCTTATTCTCCACCATAGCCCTTTCATAGTTACATAGCTGAAAAGAGACTTGCGTCCATCAAGTTCAGCCTTCCTCACATTTGTTTTTTTGCTGTTGATCCAAAAGAAGGCAAAAAAAAAAAACAGTTGGAAGCACAATTTTGCAACAAGCTAGGGAAAAAAATCCTTCTTGACCCCAGAATGGCAGTCAGATTTATCCTTGGATCAAGCAGTTATTACCCTACATTGAAAGATTATATCCTTGAATATTCTGTTTTTGCAAGTATGCATCTAGTAGCTGTTTCAACATCTATATGGACTCTGATAAAACCACTTCTTCAGGCAGAGAATTCCACATCCTGAATGTTCTTACAGTAAAAAAACCTTTCCTTTGCCTTAGACGAAATCTTCTTTCTTCCAGTGTAAACGCATGGCCTCGGGTCCTATTTAAAGTCCGGTTTGTGAATAGATTTCCACACAATGGTTTATATTGGCCCCGAATGACTTGCTTTTTTCAAGATCATATATAAACATGTTAAATAGAAGGGGTTCTTAGGACAGAACCCTAAGGGACACCACTTGCCACCTCTGTCCAGCTTAAAAATTTACCATTAATGACAACTCTTTGTACTCTATTTTTAAGCCAATGTTTTACCCAAGAACAAGAATTTTCAACTAGACCAGTGGTTCCCAACCCTTTTTCACTTGAGTACTCCTTGGCAGCCCATTTCCCTTCACATTAGCAAAATATTTGTAATTAATATAGTTGCATTTATTTTAAATGTATACGTTTTTCTCTGTCCCATGTCCCCTTTTTTTCTGCCCTAAGCTCCCCCTGCTTCTCCTCCGTCCCAGACTCTCCCTGATTCTCCTCCGACCCATACTCTCCCTATTTTTCCTTTGACCCAGGCTCCCCCTACTACTCCTCTGTAGCGGATTGGTACCGGGCTGTCCCACGACATGTATGAGAATAAGTGTATTTGGTCATATGGCTTGTTTAATGTGTATGTACATGTATAGAAAGCATGGTATCCGGGTATAATGACAGTTAAATGTATGTAAAGAATTGTATTCCTCTAGTTGTTCGGTAGAATCATTCAAATAAAACAAGGGAATGAAACTACCGAACAACCAGACCACCCAGGAATGAGTGTGCCTCCAATTACCGTTTGCAACAATGTTGCAAACAGGTAATTGGCAATCAGTGCAGTGTGGTCTTTGTCCTCTGGGTGGCCGCCATTCGGGAAACAAACACGTGGCGGCGGCCATCTTAAACTACCGAACAGCGGTGTTTTGCCGTCGAGTGTCTGGAACTAAAATCGGACACTTGACTAGGCAAACACCGCTGAGACCTCCATACTTCCAGAAATTCGTATGGAAACTACCGAATGACCCGCCGTTCGGTAGAAAGAGCCCCATAAACAAGGGAATTCATTCAAACCCTCTCCAGGCTCTATAACACAGGCAATTCGCCTGTTTTCATTCCCTTGTTTGTGACCGACCGCAGGGCCAAAATGCATGGAACTGTTTTCGGATACTTTACCCATGCGGTCGGTCAAATCTTTGGAACCCCATATCTCACGAACCATTCATCCGACTGGGCTAATTTTTAAGTATGTTGGTCCCCCAGAATAGAGCTATCTGGGGATGTTGGATTTGTGGATGTACCCCAAGTATTTAGGGTACATCCAAAACTCGGGGAAAACTGTGTACACAATAAGGGGATTATGATGCTAGAGGAGGGGAGGAGATCTGTGGGAGGTTACTACTTAGAGATTGGATAATGTCTTAAGTGATAGAACCTCCTCCCTTGCATGGGAGAGGGCTTTATAAGGAACTGTGGAATAAAGCTTGTCAGTCTACTCCTGAAACTGTGTGTCGTCCAGTTATTGGGATTGCGATGGGGATACTGCTGTATTACTTTACCTGCTGGAAACCTTGCCTATGGACTTAACATCACCTTGTTCCTGAGCCTCACTGGAATCTCTAGTGGAGAATAGCTGTGCAAGATCGGCTCTCCGCTACATTGGTTGGCAGCGCTGGGATCCAAACTCACAGAGGAACAAGCGTAAATGGAGTGCGGATGGAGATTGATTTTTCTGCGCTAAAACGCTCCACGCTAAAGGACCTCCTAGAGACAAGGGGTATACAAGCCAGCAATAAGAAGAAAGCAGTACTTGTTACAGAACTCATGGCAGAGTACAGAATGGAGGGCGATTCAGTTCCGGCACAGAGGGAGCCGGGAGGAACACCACAAGGATCGGAATTCCAGAGGCAGGTTCAGTTCAGGCTATCCTTTTATGGGGAAAACCCCCCAACAGAAATTGTTACCAGGACAATGGCCGAGGTACAAGAATTCATCCTAAGGACACAGGCACCAGAACAAAGCTCTGCAATTAATGTGCCACAGGAAGGTAAGCCTAAAATACCATACCAGGCTTTTAAAACATATGTGGAGGCAGAGGACTGTACCTAATGACGAAATAAGGAATTACAGTAAAGTGAAAGAAATTATACTCGCCAGGTATGCTATAACACCCGAGGCATACCGGCGGAGGTTCCGGGATCTAAAGAAAACAGAGAAGGACTCGCACGCAGAGTGGGCATGCCGATTACAGGGGGCAGCGCTCGGGTGGGTGCAAGCTAGCAAGGCACGTTCTATGGAGGATGTAATACAAATGTTGCTGATGGAGCAGTTCTATGAGGGAGTAACCAATGAGGTCCAGGAATGGGTAAGGGACAGAAACCCTACTTCCCTTACCGAGGCGGCTAGGAAAGCGGATGACTACCTGGATGCACGCAGGTCACAAAAACCTGCAGCTCCAAAAGCAACCTTTAAAACATTCGGGGGAAACAACTACACCCCAGCTCCACCGAGACCGCTACCACCACCTCCACCACCCGCTGCACAGCCCCGGTTCCGACAACCCACCGCTGGCCCCTGTCATCACTGCCAGAAGTGGGGACATTATAAAAGGGAATGCCCACAGCTACGGGACCGTTCCACCTGGATTCGTCCAGGCCCACCTCCACCCAGGGCGGCCGCAGCCCACCACTACCAGGACCTAGTCACCACCCCATATGGTTCCGCAGTCCCCATTACTACTGTGGAACAATGGGAGGTACTGCACGAGGCAGATCCGGTCCAGGCCAATGTGGATAATCTACGGCACCATCGACAGACGGTATATCTGAATGGTACAGCAGTCCGGGGATTACGAGATTCGGGAGCCACCATCACTTTGGTACAGAGCCACCTGATTTCAGATCAGGCAAAACTGAACAAAACTGTTGCCGTCCGGGTAGCTGGGGGAGCAGTGTACCGGCTACCTACAGCAAGGGTACATTTACATTGGGGAGCGGGGGCAGGGGAAGTGGAGGTGGGGTTGATGCCACATTTACCGGCGGAGGTTTTATTGGGGAACGATCTGGGGAGGCTCACTTCTGCTTTTGAGCCCCAGTCACCCACCACAGGAGAGGTCAACCCTGTAGTCACCCGACAACAGGCCCGCACCCAGGACCACAACACACTGCCGGAGGTCCAGGTAAGCAACCCTACCCCCCCTCTAGAATGTGTCCCCTGGGCTCCACCTAATGAATTTGTAGCTGAAGTCGCAACAGACCCCACGCTTCAGGTGTATAGGGACAAGGTTGGCACGGGTTCCCCCGGGGCGGAGGGAGAGAAGTTTATCTGGGATAAACAACTTTTATACAGGGAAACAACCAAACAGATTACGGGGTTAGACCCGATAGCAAGGAGACAATTAGTGGTACCACAGCGGTACCGGGCTGAATTACTCCGGATAGCGCATGATATTCCGCTATCCGGACATCTAGGGGTTAGTCGCACCAGGTACAGACTAACCCAGAGTTTCTTCTGGCCAGGGATTAGCCAGGAAGTACGCAGATATTGCACGACTTGCGATACCTGCCAGAGAGTGGGAAAAAGGGGGGATCGCAGGAAGGCTAAACTTCACCCCTTACCCATAATAGAGGAACCTTTTAGCCGAATAGCGGTGGATCTGATAGGCCCCCTCAATAAAGTTAGCCCGTCAGGAAAACGGTATATTTTAACGGTCGTAGATTATGCCACCAGGTATCCAGAAGCAGTGGCTCTGACCAACATCCACGCTGAGACGGTCGCGGATGCCCTCATGCGGATATTCTCCCGGATGGGATTACCCAGGGAGATTATCTCGGATCAGGGTACCCAGTTTACCGCAGAATTCACCCAACACCTCTGGAGGATCTGTGGCATTAAGCCTATAATCAGCGCCCCTTACCACCCCCAGACGAACGGGCTCTGCGAACGATTCAATGGTACCTTGAAGCAGATGCTCCGAACCTTCGCAGAGACCCACAAGGACTGGGAACGATTCCTGCCGCACCTCCTATTTGCATACCGGGAGGTGCCGCAGGAATCCACAGGGTTCTCCCCGTTTGAATTATTGTTTGGAAGGAGGGTCCGAGGCCCATTGGATCTTATTAGAGAGCATTGGGAGGGAGACCGGAGCACAGATGGCACTCCCATCCTACCATATGTGTTGGCCTTTCGGGACCGCCTAGAAGCGTTGACCAAGACGGTACGGGAAAACCTTCAGGAGGCCCAGACCCGCCAGCGTACATGGTATGATCGGGGAGCCAGGGACCGTAGCTTTCAGGTCGGGCAGAAGGTACTAATTTTAAAACCTGTCCGACATGATAAGTTACAGGCCGCCTGGCAGGGCCCATATAAGGTGGTGGAGCAAAGATGCGATACCACCTATATTATCGGCCCCTGCACAGGGACTGGGGGGCGACGCATGCTCCATGTGAACATGCTGAAGCCCTACCACGAGCGTACTGAGGAGGTAACCGCCATCTGTGCCCCTAACACGGAAGAGTTTGACAGCTTACCCCTCCCCGATTTGCTGGGGGATGGGCAGCTGTCCGGAGATTTAGGGGAGGTTACGCTGGGAGATCGGCTGAGCCCACAGGAGCGGATCGAGGTACAGCAACTATTGGAAGAGAAACGCGACACGTTCTCTAATGTACCTGGATACACGCCTCTGGCAACTCACCGGGTCGAGACCCCAGGGCAACTACCCATGCGCCAGACGCCATACCGCATTCCAGAAGCGGTACGGGCAAACATGCGTAAGGAGATCGACGAAATGCTCCAACTGGGGGTGATTGAACCCTCAGACAGTCCTTGGGCATCAAACAAAAGTGGAAACCACCCAGAATACGTATAGATATATAAAGACAAAATATAATTAAAATGGGACAACCTGATATGAGTCAGCTGTCCTTTGGATCAAAATCTATGAAAGAATTGAAATAGCCTGCATAGCGTAAAAAAGTATATATAGATGTGAAATATAAGTGAGATAAGAAATGCACTCACAAACGAACGATAATTCAGGCCTTTTTACCCTCTCAGGGGTTATGTGATGAGTGTAGATATCCTCCAACACGATATATGTAAATGTAGAAAGTGTAAAAAATGCAATATAGTGAAGTATGTTCAGAAAGGTACAAAATCACATTTATTCATTGCACTTACAAGATGGCAGTTTTAAAAGGCATCTCTCCATATACATATGGAACTCCTAGTGGAGGTAGTGTAGTGTCCACAGTGGAGGTCCAAAATTGATAGAAGAGTTACAGGATTCAAAACAAATAAATAAAAACAATTAAAAGTTCAAATAATATCCGGTTAGTATCCAACGCGTTTCGTCCTTTCATAAGTTGGACTTCTTCAGGGATAACCTTGGGTCCATCTCGGATGGTTTTTATACCGTCGTGGGCAATTTTCGGAATCTTATACACGTGTAGAAAGCTTGCGTTCCACTGATGGAACGCACTGATCGGGCGCGAAATCCATAGAGTTTTAACAAAACAGTTCCGGGTTGTGGTGCGCATGCGCGTGAAAACGCGCATGCGTCAACTAGAAAACACCGCTGCCTAGAGGGGACAAAAGACAGAGAACGGCAAAAAACGCCTAAGCAAAAAAATCACGTCTGTTTTTTACCTTAGAGTACACAAATTGGTATAATGGTATAGCTATAGTTCCCTATTATTTTGCATGTATCTTATTTCCAATGTCACCAATATATATATATATATGAGTTGGTATATATAGCTATTTAGGGAATTTAGGAGAATTGTCTAGGCGAATTTTACTTGATTGGAAATTCGGCTTAATATATGTAATGCTGTTAAAGGCGCACTCACCCTCATATAAATGCCGTTAAAGGCATATTCACCTTTATATAAATGAAATTCACATATTTCTTGAAAGGTACAGAGTAAATGAGTAAATGAAATTAAATCCTGGAATACTAAATGTAGATCAAAGATTAGAAACACAAAAACCATAAAAATTATAAATATAAATATGGTGATATTGGAGTGATATTACATTTGACTCCTATTGTAAGAAGATACTTTGAAATTATAAAATTGCATAAAACTATTTACATAAACAATATATAATCAATATATACATTATCGTGGACATCCCCCAAAGAGATCACATGCAGAAAACTTGATTAGATAAGGCCTTGTAAATCAATTTCTTGATTGAGTCCCAGGTTTAAAGTTTTTAAATTAAAAATCCACAGAGCTTCTTTTCTAACTAGCTCCTGTAGCCTGTCTCCACCTCTCCACCCTAATTGGACTGAATCTATTCCGAAAACTTGTAGGGTGTTCCAGGAAAATAAAGGGCATGAATTGCAGTGTTTTGGTACACTGTGGTCAATTTTATTTTTGCGTATATTGTTGTAATGTTCTAATATTCGGATATGTAATTTTCTGGATGTGCGGCCCACATATTGGGCCCCACAGCCACATTGTAATAAATAAATTACAAAAGAAGAAGAACATTGAATATGATTTTTGATTTTGTATGTTTTTTTCGTATATGTACCTGTAAAGTCATGAATTTTCCTTTTTAAATAAGTACATGTAGAACAATGACCACAGCTATAAAACCCTTGTATTTGGACCTTTAGAAAGTTGTTACTGGTGGGGGTAATTGGTAGTAGGCTAGGTGCCAGTTTATTCTTTAGATTATTTGATTTTTTATAAATTACCGTGGGGCGGTCTGGTAATATATCTTTTAAGATCTCGTCTCTTTTTAGAATGTACCAATGTTTTTTGAGGATTTTTTCCACCTGTCTTGCTTGAGAATTATATTGTGTGACAAACGCAAATTCAAATTTATTGTTCTTGTTAATATTCTTACTTCTATCTCCATTTTTGTTTTTTTTTATATTACTCCATTTAAATCTGTCTTTTAATTTTTGTTTAACAGTTAAAGGTTCTAGACTTTCCTTATCTTTGTTGATCAAAAATAGTGATCTGTCAGAATTTAGTATTTCATTTTTAGAGATTTCCATTTTCTGAATGTTATACCCTTTCTCTGCATATCTCTGTTGAATAATTTTGGACTGTTTCAGAAACACATCATCCTCTGTGCAATTCCTTCTAAGCCGGGTGAATTGGCTCTTAGGAATATTGGAGAGCCAGGAAGGATAATGAGTACTGGAGCATTCTATTGCTGTATTGCAATCAGTGGGCTTAAAGTATGTCTTGGTTTTTAACTGGTTGTTTTCTACATACACAGTTAAATCCAAGAAATTAATACTTGCACTACTAGATACTGAAGTGAATTTCAAATTATATTCGTTGTTGTTAACTTGTACCAAAAAAGAATTAAGGTCCTCCAGAGGTCCATCCCAGACAATCAAAACATCATCGATGAAGCGCCGCCACAGGACCAAACCACCCCCATCCTGATCCGCCAACTTGATGTGCTGACGTTCCCAATGGGACACATACAAGTTGGCGAAGCTGGGGGCAAATTTAGTACCCATGGCGACGCCGCATCGCTGAAGAAAAAACTGTCCGTTGAACCAGAAAAAGTTTTTGGTGAGTACGAATTGAATACAACTCACCAAAAACTCAATCTGGGAATCTTCTAGAACTTGTTGTGATTTTAGGGTATCTTGAATACAGGAAATCCCCTTAGCATGGGGAATATTTGAGTATAAAGCTGTAATATCTGCTGTGGCTAATAGATAGGAAGATTTCCAAACTATGGATTGTAGATCCTGTAAAATATGTTTGGTATCTTTAATAAAAGTATTGTGTAAAGAAACATACGGTTGTAAAAATAAATCCACATACTCTGATAAATTACATGTCAAGGAATTAATTCCGCTAATTATAGGGCGGCCAGGGGGGTTTTTTGTATTCTTGTGGATTTTTGGCAAAAAATAAAAAACTGCTACTTTGCAGTTCGGATTATAGATGTATTTAAATTCATCTGAGTTGATGATCTGTTTTTCTAAACCTATAGATAACAGTGTATTTAATTCTGCCAAGAATCCAGAAGAAGGGTTTTTGTCTAAAATTTGATATGTGTTAGCATCGTGCAAAATATTATAAGCTTCCTGTAAATAATATGATTTGTTCATAATAACAATCCCCCCTCCCTTGTCTGCTTCTTTTATAACCAAATTGTGGTTTTCTGTGAGTGCAGTCAATGCAGATTTTTCTTTTTTTGTAAGATTCGGCTTAAATTTGCTATCCGCAATTTTATTTAGATCTTCTTGTACCAAGTCATTAAAGACTTCCAAGAATTTCCCTTTAGCTGCCCATGGAAAGAAATTAGATTTGGGTTTTAGAGTAGTGTGGATAATTTTCAACTCCATATTGGGGGCCTCATTTTCTTTGCTAGAATCTATTGGTGTATTTACATTTGGTTCTGGTTCAATCTTATTAATTTCCTTGCTTTTGAAGAATCTTTTTAATGTTAATTTTCTTAGAAATTTTTGGTTATCTAGGTAAAGATTGAAGGGATTACTCCTTGAGGATGGAGCAAAATTTAAGCCCTTCTTAAGTAATGATAAATCTTGTGATGTGAGGGGTGTATCAGATAAATTAAAAATGCCATCAAGATGATTTAATTCTGTCTGTAAGAGAGGTGGAGTGGAGGATCCTCCTCCTCCACCTCTAGGTGCGGTCTTTTCTTTGTGGGAGATTTTAAATTTTGAAATCTGTTTTGGGTGTGTATGGAAAATTGAGTTTGATCTAATTTTAGGTCTGGCTCCTTGCCTAAAAAAACTTCCTGATTGTTTTTGGAGTATTTAGAGTAATTGGAGGAATAACTTCTTGATATATAGGGGGGAGTGTTGTTTTTTTGGTGTGTGGGATTAGGATTCTCATGTAGATTTTTTCTAAATGAAGGCTTAGAATACCCATTAGAGTTGGAATTAGAATGCCGTCTTGTATATAGTCTTTTTGAATTAGGGTCTTGGAATCTAGAGTTTTGTTGGTTTTTTGGGTTTTGATGGTTTTTGTATGGGTATCTTAAAGGTCCATGTTCCTGTTTTAACTTGGGCCAGTTCCTTTGATTCCCCTTTTGGTAATCCTCTTGATCCCTCCTAAACTTAGTTGATTTTGTGTTAGCAATTTTTTCATCAACGGCTTTGATTTTCTCTTTTAAGATTGTATAGTTATTTTCTACTGCTTTAAGTTCTGCATGTGTAGATAACTCATTTTCTATTTTATTAATTTCATCCTCTAAGGATTTTAAAGATCTTTTTTGATAGTTAATTAAGCCTATCATGTATTTTCTCGAACATTCATCATTTGCACTATGCCAGTCTTGCATTAGTAGTTTATCCTCTAAACCAAAGGCTGGCATTTTTTGTATTCTTAAACCACGTGGGATGATGTCATAGGCTAAGTATTGTTCTAATGATGTAATTTCCCACCATTTTCGAGTCTCTTTCTCTAATAGACGTTCCAGCTGAATAAATTTATGGTTTAGGGAACTGTCTATAGATATATTTCGCCCCCTAAATAAGGTATCAATCCTTAGTTTTCTGTCATGTCTCATCTCGTCATAAACATTTTGTGCGGCCATAACAGTAGTGATATACAATCGTGAAGTGACAAATAATATAACAACAAAAATAAAGTATATACACTAAAGATGAACACGTATACTATGGGTAGCCCCAGGTGAACTTCACAATCACCTATCGAAATATATAGTGAACAAACAAAAGTGGAAACCACCCAGAATACGTATAGATATATAAAGACAAAATATAATTAAAATGGGACAACCTGATATGAGTCAGCTGTCCTTTGGATCAAAATCTATGAAAGAATTGAAATAGCCTGCATAGCGTAAAAAAGTATATATAGATGTGAAATATAAGTGAGATAAGAAATGCACTCACAAACGAACGATAATTCAGGCCTTTTTACCCTCTCAGGGGTTATGTGATGAGTGTAGATATCCTCCAACACGATATATGTAAATGTAGAAAGTGTAAAAAATGCAATATAGTGAAGTATGTTCAGAAAGGTACAAAATCACATTTATTCATTGCACTTACAAGATGGCAGTTTTAAAAGGCATCTCTCCATATACATATGGAACTCCTAGTGGAGGTAGTGTAGTGTCCACAGTGGAGGTCCAAAATTGATAGAAGAGTTACAGGATTCAAAACAAATAAATAAAAACAATTAAAAGTTCAAATAATATCCGGTTAGTATCCAACGCGTTTCGTCCTTTCATAAGTTGGACTTCTTCAGGGATAACCTTGGGTCCATCTCGGATGGTTTTTATACCGTCGTGGGCAATTTTCGGAATCTTATACACGTGTAGAAAGCTTGCGTTCCACTGATGGAACGCACTGATCGGGCGCGAAATCCATAGAGTTTTAACAAAACAGTTCCGGGTTGTGGTGCGCATGCGCGTGAAAACGTGCATGCGTCAACTAGAAAACACCGCTGCCTAGAGGGGACAAAAGACAGAGAACGGCAAAAAACGCCTAAGCAAAAAAATCACGTCTGTTTTTTACCTTAGAGTACACAAATTGGTATAATGGTATAGCTATAGTTCCCTATTATTTTGCATGTATCTTATTTCCAATGTCACCAATATATATATATATATGAGTTGGTATATATAGCTATTTAGGGAATTTAGGAGAATTGTCTAGGCGAATTTTACTTGATTGGAAATTCGGCTTAATATATGTAATGCTGTTAAAGGCGCACTCACCCTCATATAAATGCCGTTAAAGGCATATTCACCTTTATATAAATGAAATTCACATATTTCTTGAAAGGTACAGAGTAAATGAGTAAATGAGTAAATGAAATTAAATCCTGGAATACTAAATGTAGATCAAAGATTAGAAACACAAAAACCATAAAAATTATAAATATAAATATGGTGATATTGGAGTGATATTACATTTGACTCCTATTGTAAGAAGATACTTTGAAATTATAAAATTGCATAAAACTATTTACATAAACAATATATAATCAATATATACATTATCGTGGACATCCCCCAAAGAGATCACATGCAGAAAACTTGATTAGATAAGGCCTTGTAAATCAATTTCTTGATTGAGTCCCAGGTTTAAAGTTTTTAAATTAAAAATCCACAGAGCTTCTTTTCTAACTAGCTCCTGTAGCCTGTCTCCACCTCTCCACCCTAATTGGACTGAATCTATTCCGAAAACTTGTAGGGTGTTCCAGGAAAATAAAGGGCATGAATTGCAGTGTTTTGGTACACTGTGGTCAATTTTATTTTTGCGTATATTGTTGTAATGTTCTAATATTCGGATATGTAATTTTCTGGATGTCTATCTGAATTATCTATTAGCCACAGCAGATATTACAGCTTTATACTCAAATATTCCCCATGCTAAGGGGATTTCCTGTATTCAAGATACCCTAAAATCACAACAAGTTCTAGAAGATTCCCAGATTGAGTTTTTGGTGAGTTGTATTCAATTCGTACTCACCAAAAACTTTTTCTGGTTCAACGGACAGTTTTTTCTTCAGCGATGCGGCGTCGCCATGGGTACTAAATTTGCCCCCAGCTTCGCCAACTTGTATGTGTCCCATTGGGAACGTCAGCACATCAAGTTGGCGGAGCAGGATGGGGGTGGTTTGGTCCTGTGGCGGCGCTTCATCGATGATGTTTTGATTGTCTGGGATGGACCTCTGGAGGACCTTAATTCTTTTTTGGTACAAGTTAACAACAACGAATATAATTTGAAATTCACTTCAGTATCTAGTAGTGCAAGTATTAATTTCTTGGATTTAACTGTGTATGTAGAAAACAACCAGTTAAAAACCAAGACATACTTTAAGCCCACTGATTGCAATACAGCAATAGAATGCTCCAGTACTCATTATCCTTCCTGGCTCTCCAATATTCCTAAGAGCCAATTCACCCGGCTTAGAAGGAATTGCACAGAGGATGATGTGTTTCTGAAACAGTCCAAAATTATTCAACAGAGATATGCAGAGAAAGGGTATAACATTCAGAAAATGGAAATCTCTAAAAATGAAATACTAAATTCTGACAGATCACTATTTTTGATCAACAAAGATAAGGAAAGTCTAGAACCTTTAACTGTTAAACAAAAATTAAAAGACAGATTTAAATGGAGTAATATAAAAAAAGACAAAAATGGAGATAGAAGTAAGAATATTAACAAGAACAATAAATTTGAATTTGCGTTTGTCACACAATATAATTCTCAAGCAAGACAGGTGGAAAAAATCCTCAAAAAACATTGGTACATTCTAAAAAGAGACGAGATCTTAAAAGATATATTACCAGACCGCCCCACGGTAATTTATAAAAAATCAAATAATCTAAAGAATAAACTGGCACCTAGCCTACTACCAATTACCCCCACCAGTAACAACTTTCTAAAGGTCCAAATACAAGGGTTTTATAGCTGTGGTCATTGTTCTACATGTACTTATTTAAAAAGGAAAATTCATGACTTTACAGGTACATATACGAAAAAAACATACAAAATCAAAAATCAAAAATCAAAAATCATATTCAATGTTCTTCTTCTTTTGTAATTTATTTATTACAATGTGGCTGTGGGGCCCAATATGTGGGCCGCACATCCAGAAAATTACATATCCGAATATTAGAACATTACAACAATATACGCAAAAATAAAATTGACCACAGTGTACCAAAACACTGCAATTCATGCCCTTTATTTTCCTGGAACACCCTACAAGTTTTCGGAATAGATTCAGTCCAATTAGGGTGGAGAGGTGGAGACAGGCTACAGGAGCTAGTTAGAAAAGAAGCTCTGTGGATTTTTAATTTAAAAACTTTAAACCTGGGACTCAATCAAGAAATTGATTTACAAGGCCTTATCTAATCAAGTTTTCTGCATGTGATCTCTTTGGGGGATGTCCACGATAATGTATATATTGATTATATATTGTTTATGTAAATAGTTTTATGCAATTTTATAATTTCAAAGTATCTTCTTACAATAGGAGTCAAATGTAATATCACTCCAATATCACCATATTTATATTTATAATTTTTATGGTTTTTGTGTTTCTAATCTTTGATCTACATTTAGTATTCCAGGATTTAATTTCATTTACTCATTTACTCTGTACCTTTCAAGAAATATGTGAATTTCATTTATATAAAGGTGAATATGCCTTTAACGGCATTTATATGAGGGTGAGTGCGCCTTTAACAGCATTACATATATTAAGCCGAATTTCCAATCAAGTAAAATTCGCCTAGACAATTCTCCTAAATTCCCTAAATAGCTATATATACCAACTCATATATATATATATATTGGTGACATTGGAAATAAGATACATGCAAAATAATAGGGAACTATAGCTATACCATTATACCAATTTGTGTACTCTAAGGTAAAAAACAGACGTGATTTTTTTGCTTAGGCGTTTTTTGCCGTTCTCTGTCTTTTGTCCCCTCTAGGCAGCGGTGTTTTCTAGTTGACGCATGCGCGTTTTCACGCGCATGCGCACCACAACCCGGAACTGTTTTGTTAAAACTCTATGGATTTCGCGCCCGATCAGTGCGTTCCATCAGTGGAACGCAAGCTTTCTACACGTGTATAAGATTCCGAAAATTGCCCACGACGGTATAAAAACCATCCGAGATGGACCCAAGGTTATCCCTGAAGAAGTCCAACTTATGAAAGGACGAAACGCGTTGGATACTAACCGGATATTATTTGAACTTTTAATTGTTTTTATTTATTTGTTTTGAATCCTGTAACTCTTCTATCAATTTTGGACCTCCACTGTGGACACTACACTACCTCCACTAGGAGTTCCATATGTATATGGAGAGATGCCTTTTAAAACTGCCATCTTGTAAGTGCAATGAATAAATGTGATTTTGTACCTTTCTGAACATACTTCACTATATTGCATTTTTTACACTTTCTACATTTACATATATCGTGTTGGAGGATATCTACACTCATCACATAACCCCTGAGAGGGTAAAAAGGCCTGAATTATCGTTCGTTTGTGAGTGCATTTCTTATCTCACTTATATTTCACATCTATATATACTTTTTTACGCTATGCAGGCTATTTCAATTCTTTCATAGATTTTGATCCAAAGGACAGCTGACTCATATCAGGTTGTCCCATTTTAATTATATTTTGTCTTTATATATCTATACGTATTCTGGGTGGTTTCCACTTTTGTTTGTTCACTATATATTTCGATAGGTGATTGTGAAGTTCACCTGGGGCTACCCATAGTATACGTGTTCATCTTTAGTGTATATACTTTATTTTTGTTGTTATAGTCCTTGGGCATCTCCTGTAGTCCTCGTACCAAAGCGAGACGGTACGACCCGCTTCTGCGTGGACTATAGGAGATTGAACGAGAAGACTGTATCTGACGCCTATCCGATGCCCCGGATAGACGAGTTACTGGACAGAATGGCCAGGGGCCAATACCTCACCACTATTGACTTGTGTAAAGGGTATTGGCAAATCCCCCTGGCCCCAGACGCCATCCCGAAGTCGGCCTTTGTCACCCCATTTGGCTTGTACCAGTTTAAGGTCATGCCATTTGGGATGAAAAACGCCCCAGCCACCTTCCAAAGGATGGTGGATCGACTCCTAGATGGATTCCAGGACTATACATGTGCCTACCTGGACGATATTGCTATTTTTAGCAATACGTGGCAGGAACACTTAGCTCACATCGGAGCTGTACTAGATAGGATAAGGGAAGCAGGTCTGACCTTGAAGCCGGCCAAGTGTAGTATCGGCATGGCTGAGGTACAATACCTGGGACATAGAGTAGGGTGCGGTAAACAAAAACCCGAACCCGCCAAAGTAGAGGCTGTAGCCCAGTGGCCCACCCCTAGGACTAAGACCCAGGTTTTAGCGTTTCTAGGGACAGCAGGGTATTACCGGAAGTTTGTTCCCAATTATAGCGCCCTGGCCAAACCCCTCACTGACCTGACCCGTAAGAACCTTCCCCGCCAAGTAAACTGGACCCCGGAGTGTGAGCAGGCATTCCAACAATTGAAAAATGCACTGATAAATGCCCCTGTCTTGGCAGCTCCCAATCCAACTAAACGTTTTCTTGTTCACACCGACGCTTCTATGTTTGGATTGGGGGCAGTACTGAGTCAAGTCGGGGCCGATGGCGGGGAACATCCAGTGGCTTACATCAGTCGCAAACTGTTACCTCGAGAAGTAAGCTACGCCGCCATCGAAAAGGAATGCCTGGCTGTGGTGTGGGCCCTAAAGAAGCTACAACCCTATTTATATGGACAGCCCTTTTCCTTGCTCACGGATCACAACCCGTTAGTCTGGCTGAACCGGGTGGCTGGAGACAACGCCAGGCTGCTGCGCTGGAGTTTGGCGCTACAGCCTTTTGACTTTAATATCCAGTACCGGCCGGGTAAGCAGAATGGAAATGCTGACGGGTTGTCAAGACAAACTGACTTAGAGAAATGATCCGTGAGCCCCCGGACATCCCCAAGCCGATCCGTGTTGGATCAGACTGTGTATGCCGGCTTGTGGGCAAGGGGGAGCAGTGTAGCGGATTGGTACCGGGCTGTCCCACGACATGTATGAGAATAAGTGTATTTGGTCATATGGCTGGTTTAATGTGTATGTACATGTATAGAAAGCATGGTATCCGGGTATAATGACAGTTAAATGTATGTAAAGAATTGTATTCCTCTAGTTGTTCGGTAGAATCATTCAAATAAAACAAGGGAATGAAACTACCGAACAACCAGACCACCCAGGAATGAGTGTGCCTCCAATTACCGTTTGCAACAATGTTGCAAACAGGTAATTGGCAATCAGTGCAGTGTGGTCTTTGTCCTCTGGGTGGCCGCCATTCGGGAAACAAACACGTGGCGGCGGCCATCTTAAACTACCGAACAGCGGTGTTTTGCCGTCGAGTGTCTGGAACTAAAATCGGACACTTGACTAGGCAAACACCGCTGAGACCTCCATACTTCCAGAAATTCGTATGGAAACTACCGAATGACCCGCCGTTCGGTAGAAAGAGCCCCATAAACAAGGGAATTCATTCAAACCCTCTCCAGGCTCTATAACACAGGCAATTCGCCTGTTTTCATTCCCTTGTTTGTGACCGACCGCAGGGCCAAAATGCATGGAACTGTTTTCGGATACTTTACCCATGCGGTCGGTCAAATCTTTGGAACCCCATATCTCACGAACCATTCATCCGACTGGGCTAATTTTTAAGTATGTTGGTCCCCCAGAATAGAGCTATCTGGGGATGTTGGATTTGTGGATGTACCCCAAGTATTTAGGGTACATCCAAAACTCGGGGAAAACTGTGTACACAATAAGGGGATTATGATGCTAGAGGAGGGGAGGAGATCTGTGGGAGGTTACTACTTAGAGATTGGATAATGTCTTAAGTGATAGAACCTCCTCCCTTGCATGGGAGAGGGCTTTATAAGGAACTGTGGAATAAAGCTTGTCAGTCTACTCCTGAAACTGTGTGTCGTCCAGTTATTGGGATTGCGATGGGGATACTGCTGTATTACTTTACCTGCTGGAAACCTTGCCTATGGACTTAACATCACCTTGTTCCTGAGCCTCACTGGAATCTCTAGTGGAGAATAGCTGTGCAAGATCGGCTCTCCGCTACATCCTCTGCACTGACAAACATATAGAAGCAGATACACAGATGCAAGCACCGACACACATACAGATACAAACACTGACACACATACAGATACAGACAGAAAAAAACACTGACACATGCATATACACAGACATACAGATACACATATTAACACACATCCTGACACAAAGATACATACATGGACACATATGCAGATACAGTGAAACATAAATACATACACTGACACACATGCAGATACAAACAAAGCTACCCACACGGACACACAGATACAGATCCTGACACACAGATAGACACACTGACAAATAGATACATACCCTGAGACACATGTAGAAACACAGACACATAGATTCATACACTGACACACTTAAGGATACATACCCTGACACACAGCTACAACCCTGACACACATGCAGATACACAAACACATAGATGCACACACTGACACACATACAGTCACAAATCCTGACATATCCTCAGCGCTGCCAGGCCCTCCACCTCCTGCATCATCAGGATGTCAGGCACTAGAGGTGTATTGATTCTTGCAATGTAAACATTACAGTTTCTAAAAATCTGAAATTAACATTGCACCCAGACCACTTCTTTGAGATAAAGTGGTCTGGGTGACTTTAGTGGTCCTTTAAACAAACAATGATAGCCAAGAGAGTAAGTTACTAATAAAGAAGAGTTTCAGGAAGGTGGGGTCAGTCATGGAGAAAGTAGCATTTGTATTACTACTGCTATAGAGTTCCCTTATACGATAGTAAGAAATTATGACCAAGAAAAAAAACAACAACGATGTGGCATGTAAAGTCAGATCTCCGGCAGAATATCCTCCCTTGGTATTGAATTGTAAGATGATATACTAAACAATGGGGGGGGGAAATACATATTTACATTAGCCACCAAGCCGATCTGTCACCACACAGATTGTGAGAATTTCAGAAATAGAAGGGGACATTACCAAAGGTTAGCAGGTTGGGATAACGGATTGCTTGTGTTATTTTCTTTTTATTTGAAAATCAATTCAATCTTTTAAGTCAAAGGGAGGAGTCTAATGTTTGAATAAAAAGTTTCCAAGTGTAAAGACATTTTTGGGGGGCATTAATTCTTTGTGAGTGGAGACAGTTTGGTTAGAAAATTAGAGAGTGGAGGTTAGATGGACTTTCAACCCACCACAGTAAAAATAGTTAAAATCCTTAAATTGGAATTATGTTTAGAGGAGATGAGATAGGGGTACGTGGAATTCTGAATTAATTGATAAGCTGGGCATGTTATTTTTGGGTAAATAAGTTTTGTCTTCCCCCCAAAATGACTTGATATGGAAGCAAGTCCAAAAACAATGAAACATGGTGGCATTTTTAGAGGTCTATATAAAACATTGTGCCACTTTCTTCTGCCCATTGCACACATGAGCAACAGTGGGTGATGCATGCTGCACATAATTAACTTGTGTTTAAAAATATTTTTTGGGTACTGCAGTAACCTTACTTTTTCTTTTACATGCCCATCGCACACAGTCAGTATATTGTATATAGTAAGCTTAGTGTAGTATTTTAAGGGTTATGTTTGATATGACATAAACAGGAGACATTTTAGGAGATATTGATGGGCATTAAATAACTCATTAAGTCAATTGTTATGTTGTAAAAAGGATTCAACTGTTGGAATAGATCTGTCCACAGTGTGGAGTATAATTTTGGAGTAAATTGTAGTATTGAGTAAAGTCTTGAGAGTAAGCCTGTGGAGAAGGAGATGAACTGAATTAGAAAATCAAGGAATTTATCCCAATCTGCCTTTGAAAAGTTTGCTATAGTAGAAGAGAAGTACTAGTTGAAATAAGTGAACCCAGCTAGAGGAAGTGTATAAAAAGCATCTTCACGGAGAACAAAGTGTGAAAATAGTGCAGAATAAATTTATACGCAATAGTGCAAATACATAATATAAAAGCAGGTCAAAAACACAAACATAGAATACATAAACGGAAGTATTTATAAGTGAAATTACCTTATATAACAAAATTAGATGAAACAGTGCAAACACGAGGGAAATAAGTGTACCCATTAACATACAGTTTTACACAATCTTGGTCACAGAAAAAAACATTAAAGAGAAAAAAAAATGTATATTATTACTTACTTACATAGCTGAAAAGAGCTTGCGTCCATCAAGTTCAGCCTTCCTCACATTTGTTTTTTTGCTGTTGATCCAAAAGAAGGCAAAAAAAAACAGTTTGAAGCACAATTTTTCAACAAGCTAGGAAAAAAATTCCTTCTTGACCCCAGAATGGCAGTCAGATTTATCCTTGGATCAAGCAGTTATTACCTTACATTGAAAGATTATATCCTTGAATATTCTGTTTTTGCAAGTATGCATCTAGTAGCTGTTTGAACATCTGTGTGGACTCTGATAAAACCACTTCTTCAGGCAGAGAATTCCACATCCTGATTGTTCTTACAGTAAAAAAAACCTTTCCTTTGCCTTAGACGAAATCTTCTTTCTTCCAGTCTAACCGCATGGCCTTGTGTCCTATGTAAAGTCCGGTTTGTGAATAGATTTCCACACAATGGTTTGAATTGGCCCCAAATATATTTGTATAATGTTATCATATCCCCTCTCAGGCGACGTTTTTCTAAACTAAATAGGTTTCAATTTGTTAACCTTTCTTTATAGCTGATATGTTCCATTCCTTTTATTAATTATGTAGCCCGCCTCTGCACTTTTTCTAGTGCTTTAGAACAGGTGCCCAAAATTGCACAGCATATTCAATATGTGGTCTTACCAGTGATTTATAAAGAGGCAAAATTATATTCTCGTCCTGAGAATGAATGCCCTTTTTCATGCCCTTTTTCATGCATGACAATACCTTACTGGCCTTGGCCACTGCTGATTGACATTGCACATTGTTGCATAGTTTGTTGTCTATAACAATTCCCAAGTCCTTTTCGTGTGTTGTTATCCCTAATTCGCTTCCATTAAGGGTATACGTTGCTTGTGTATTCTTTACACCGAAGTGCATAACTTTGCATTTTTCAACATTAAATTTCATCTGCCGGGGGGGCGGCGCTTGACTTCCGGTGTAGATGGCGGCGTTCTGCTAGAGCTCCGCACAACCTGGTCCTACAACAGCGAATATTAGCAGCAATTGCAGCCAAAGCCACCCAAAAAAACTCACCCCTAAACCTGCCATCGACGGTGTACCCGGCAATATGGGCGGCGGACGTAAATCCAAGCAGGGGTCGGCAGTGGCCCCGATATTCAAAACCCGCAGGCCGGAGGAGGAACAAAAGGCCGGAGACCCAAAGGAGTATGACTGCGACTCGACGGCAAGCGATATTAGCCACCACCAAAACACTAACCCTATCACAAGAGAAGACCTCCGTGGATTACTACACGATATCAAGGCTAATATGGCCGCAGAATTCTCTAAGCACCTGGCGCCCATAAGAGCAGGCCTCACCGACCTCGTGCAACGAACCAGCTCACTAGAAGATAAAATGGCCGCCACCACCACCAGGGCAGATACGCAAGATCAGGCCATGAAAGAACTAAGGGAACAAATGAAGCAACTCGAGGATGCCCAGGAAGACCTCAATAACAGGTCACGCCGAAATAATATAAGAATTAGAGGCATACTCGAAACGATCGACATGGAATCCCTCGCATCTACCATCAGGGAGACATTTTGCAGCCTGCTCCCAGAGGCACCTCCGGCTGAGCTCCTTCTGGATCGTGCCCACAGAGCCCTGCGAGCCCCTACACCAGGCATGGCCCGACCGCGGGATGTGATAGTCAGGCTCCACTACTTTCACATAAAAGAGGCCATAATGAGAGCAGCCAGAGACAACCCCCTCCAAATAGAAGGCCACCCGGTGATGTTTTTCCAGGATCTGGCCCCCAGTACTTTGAGGAAACGAAGAGAATTAAAACCACTCACCCTAGAACTAACGCGACGACGAATCCGGTACGCCTGGGGGCACCCCTTTAAACTCACGGTACGCCGGAATAACCACACGTACACCCTGCACGACATCGCAGATGCGGCCAACTTCGCGGAACGACTGGGCCTACCTCACCCTGAGACCAACCATGGAGAGGGATCCGACCCAGCCCAGACACCATCCACCCGAAGGGAAAGAGATTCTCACCACCAACGCCGGCTACCTCCTGATAACCTGAACCCCAGTGCTCAGAACTGAACACCGCAAACTGACATGAAGACCCCGATCAACGCATTGCCACAGACTGTTTGCTCCCACACCCAGAGACTCCAACGCTCGACATACTGAAGTTCACCCAGAGACGATATACCGACAGCCTCAGACGCCACCGCCACCAGCAAGATAAACGGACGATGATCCCTCATTACGGACACTTAAGTATTCCTTGCTTATGCATGACATGATAATAACCAAATGTATACCCATAGCTGAGACATATACACGCTTCCACCCACTTGCACACTCATAACACCCCCAACCATATGGGATTATCCCACCCAGCATCCAATCTTAAGGAATAGCCATAACTATAACATACGTGGGTTCAAAGGGGACACGAAACACCTAAGCAATATGGTGCACATACCCTGACCCAGGTATCACCGCACCTGAGAGGCCAACATCTCAACATTAACTCAATAAGAACAGATTGTGCTTATATACTCCATTGTATAATCGAATATATCCCCCAGGCTAAATTAGCTGCAGGCGACCCTATGAGGACAGGGTCTAGAATTACTATCCGCCTTATCACTGCTAAAATGTACATACGGTACCAATCTATACGCTTATATGCCAATTCATAAGGTATGTGATAATTGAGGTCGCCATGGGAGGCATATTCTACACAATGCGCCAACCGCTGCCACCTTTTTTGTCTTACTTAGCATGAAAGAGACACGCTGCCTATGGGAGGCTATCCAGAGCGGACAGCATAAATATAGTGATATGACAAACAAAACCTGCAGCATGACTCCCAGCCACTTACTAATAATCCCTGATATGCACATCTTCACACACAAAAAAAAAAAAAAAATTTAATAAAAAAAAAAGGGACAAACAAACACCACAGTCCTTTAATAAAGTGAGTAATCTGGGGGAAAAAAAAATTTAGATCAAATGACCATGATATCAGGCTACACACTACCTCTAGAATGAACAAAGTGCAATGGACGCACCACAACATCCACATAACAACACCTGAGTAAAGCTACCATACATAGATTCCGCTATGGAAAAGACGATACTCAGGGACACCAGAGAACCGAACTACTCACAACAGAAACATAGATACTTAGCCACACCGAAGCAGCCAGGACAGACCAAATGGCCTAATACCACACACGAAAGAGATACCATAGATTGTATAGTATTTGGACAACTAGCAGTCTATAACATAAAGGCAGCTCAGTCCCTGCTCCTCCGCAACATGTAAACCACCAAATCTACTTCACCTAAGGGGAGAGCATGTAGAGGTAACACAACTAAAACAAGATGGGACTGAGGTGAAATTACAATACTGATAGGAATGGGTATGTTATAAGAATGCGAAGAGAGCCCCTACACCAGGCCCCTACACCAGGCATGGCCCGACCGCGATCAACGCATTGCCACAGACTGTTTGCTCCCACACCCAGACACAACTAAAGCAATGATGTGGCTTAAACAAAAATACTACGAAAAGGGCAACAAAGCCGACACCATGCTAGCCCGACGACTCAAAAAACGCATAGAAGCCAAGAAAATATCCTCCATACGCACAAAAACGGGTACACTTACCGATCTGCCTGACCAGATAGGCGACACATTCCAACAATACTTCAAATCACTATATAACCATAACTGTATTAATATAAAGCGATGATGTTCAAATGTTTATTACTTTATCTTGCTCAGGAACGCTAATGTATAACCAGTGGCCCCCTACTATGGCACCCTACACACCAGTGATGACTGCAACAATAGAAGACGACCACACTGAGACGCATCGCCCTATGGGAAAGACCCACATCCCTCAAATGACGACTGACTCTGGGTACAGTACACGAACCTACCACTCGCCCCTTGGTGACACACACACGCGGCCTTTCCCCACCCCCCCCGGCTGCCCCGCCCTATGGGGGGGCGGCTGGGGGGGGGGGGCGATGCCGCGGACACCGACTTGTGGCACACACAACTACGTGCTAATAAGATAATTGCAATGACTTGACCAAAGGACCAGACCGCGACTCTGGCTACCCGCCACCGTAGACCACTACTCTATCCACTACCACCTTTGACCCTTAAGGAGCCGTCAGGCGACCCACCCCACCACCTATTGGCAACGTATAAGACCAATAGACAGGCCCCCTAGGGCCCTTACAGGGAGAACCCCACCTTTAGTCTACTTTTATCCCCACCCCACCCACCCCTCGCCTCTATTCCTCAACCTCCCTCCTCGCCCTATACCCAAGGCACGGGACCCCGGCCCACCTCTGGGCGCGACCACCGCCCCGGCCACTGACCACAGATACTCTACACGCCCAGGCGCATAGTAGAACCATATTGGACATCTAACCGCCATAATGCCCCTCCTACTGAAATGTGTCTCCATCAATGCCAGGGGTCTTAACGCACCCACCAAAAGACATAGCCTCCTACGATGGGCCCACAGACAAAACATAGATATACTACTCCTACAGGAAACGCACTTCACAACCAAAAGGTCATTCCCCCTTACCAATCGATACTATAATCGGAGTTACATGGCCCACTCCCCGACCACAAAAACAAAAGGCGTAGCGATACTACTAAAAACCACTTGCCCCCTGACAGACGTCAGGTGCACCGCAGACCCACAAGGCCGATATGTCACGATAGAAGGCAAACTAGGCGCAACCCCATACGTCGTAAGCTCGGTTTATGCCCCTTCTGTGCCAGATAGCACGTTCTGGAACCACTACGCATCCCACATACAAGCCTACACAGGTAAGAGATTGATAATAGGCGGAGACTGCAACGCTACGCATATCCCAGCCATAGATAGGTCGACCCGCGGGGTGCCTACATCTCAACCATCAAGAAATGACGCATACTTTGCACAATTCCTAGCCACACAAACACTAGTAGATATATGGAGAGCACAACATCCATCCGACCGCGACTATACCTTCTACTCGAATCCACACAATACATACTCACGCATAGATCACTTCCTTATCTCTCCGAACCTGACAACCCAGATAACCCACACATCCATAGGTAATATCTCGTGGTCAGACCACGCAGATATAACTATCACCATCCGCATACCAGACCTGAAAAGGCCATGGACTTGGAGGTTAAACCCGATACTCCTCCATGACACCCAAATAAGACTATCACTCGCTCAATCCATAAAAGAATACTTCGACACCAACGCAACCTCGGTAACCTCCCCAATAACATTATGGGCTGCACACAAGCCAGTGATCAGGGGAACCCTAATTAGCATTGCCTCTGCGCATAAAAAGAGAAAAATGCAACAGATAACGGACACGCTAACTGAATTACGAAGATTAGAAATGAACCACAAACACAACCCACACCCACAAACTTTGCGCGATCTAACCGCCACTAGAGACCTCCTTAAACAACTCACCCTTACAGACACAACTAAAGCAATGATGTGGCTTAAACAAAAATACTACGAAAAGGGCAACAAAGCCGACACCATGCTAGCCCGACGACTCAAAAAACGCATAGAAGCCAAGAAAATATCCTCCATACGCACAAAAACGGGTACACTTACCGATCTGCCTGACCAGATAGGCGACACATTCCAACAATACTTCAAATCACTATATAACCACTCCCCACACCTTAACCAAGAGACAGCAACATACCAAGAAACAATAGATAAATACCTACAGCGCTTAAAACTACCCACCCTGCCCCAAAATGCTAAACATGCCATAGGGGCTGAAGCGACGGTGGAAGAGATGGCAGCGGCATTGGGGGCCTGCAAACCTAACAAAAGCCCTGGCCCTGATGGATATACCGCCCTCTACTATAAAGAATTTAGCCCATTGCTCCTCAAACACCTCTGTGCAGTATTTAACGCTACCCTGAAGGGAGACCATCTCCCACCGGACATGACGACAGCGAACATATGCTTGCTCCCCAAACCTAACAAAGACCTCACAGAGCCGGATCACTATAGACCTATCTCTCTACTTAACGTAGATCTCAAAATCATGAGCAAGATGATGGCCACAAGACTTAATCCATACCTAGACAAGCTAATACACCCAGACCAGGTGGGCTTTATACCCAACAGGCAAGCGTTAGATAACACACGAAGAAACATTGATCTCATCTGGCTAGCCAAACACCGCAAAATCCCCACCGCAGTGATCTCCTTGGATGCCGAAAAGGCATTTGACCGCCTACTATGGCCCTTCCTCTATCGCACATTAGAACACATGAATTTCCCAAACCCCTTTCTAGCATTCCTACGGGCAACATACCACTCCCCACAGGGAGCCCTTCTGCTCCCCAACATTTCCCCACCTAGATTCCCGATCCTAAACGGCACGAGACAAGGCTGTCCTCTCTCACCCCTCATGTTCGCATTGTCACTAGAACCTCTCCTCCACGCTATTCGCACCAATCCTAGCATAGAGGGAATAACCATCAGGGGCGAAACGTACACGGTATCCGCCTACGCAGATGATATACTCCTCACACTCACTAACCCAGATCACTCCATAGACTCCCTATTGGACACCATAAACGAATACGCTGAGGTGGCAGGGTACAAACTGAACATCGCAAAATCGGAAATACTACCAATACAAATCTCGGAAACACAACTAACTGACCTCAAACACAAACACCCATTCCGAATAAGCCCGGCAGCCATAACATACCTAGGAATTCAGCTCCCAGCTGACCTACACACCCTATACGAAAACAACTATACACCACTATTACGCCAAGCACATGCCGATCTCCAAAAATGGGAGACCTTGGGAATATCATGGCTTGGTCGAGTTACTTCCGTAAAAATGAACCTACTTCCCAGGCTACTATATCTTTTCCAAACACTACCCATACCCCTCAACACAACAGACTTCAAAACGCTACAAAAGGCGGTCGACAAATTCATCTGGAACGGCCGCAAACCCCGGGTCCGCAGAACCACCCTCTATATCCCAAAAAAGCAAGGAGGCCTAGGACTACCTAACTTCTCACACTATCATGCAGCTGCTCAACTGGCCCAAATCCAACATTGGCACGCACCCCCGCAAACCAAAAGATGGGTAGATATCGAACATACCATATTTGGAAGAGACCTTCCATCCTTCTACATGTGGGTCCCAAGACCCCACCGACCCCTGCCCCCCCCCAACTGCCCCAGCCATTACCCACTCTCTAGACCTATGGGATAAATTACAGAATAAATTCGATCTATCCTCATTCCTTTCTCCGATGACCCCGATATGGAGAAACAAGCTATTCCCACCAGGGCTCACTCCAACTCAATTTGCCAGTTTCGATCAAAGGGACATAGACAGACTCCAACACCTATATCTAAATAACAAGGTGATTCAATTCACGGAAATCAAAGACGCCGACACACTGACGACGTTCGATCACTTTAGGTACATCCAGTTACGAAGCTTCGCCTCAAACCCGACAATCCAGCAAGCAGGCACAGCAACTCTCTCCCGATTCGAAAAGGAGTGCATGAAATGCCCGACCAGACAAGGACAAATATCCGACCTATACACGACTTTAGCAACCCATCCCACCCAGGTCACCCTCCCATACATCGCGGCGTGGGAGAGGGACCTGGGACCTCCAGGAGACAACACAGACTGGGCAGATATCTGGGACGCTACGGCGACCATTTCCATCTGTGTAACACATACAGAACAAGCATATAAGATGCTATTCCGATGGTACCTCACACCCAAACGGCTAGCAATCATACACAAAACACCCGACACATGCTGGAAACAATGCGGCGAACAAGGGACATTCCTCCACTGTTGGTGGACTTGCCCCAAGATCAAACCTCTATGGACAAAGGTCACAAACCTACTGACTAAAATACTGCACAAACCATACCCGCTAGACCCATGGGCGTTACTATTATCAAAACCACTGGAAGAACTCACAAGAGCAGAAAACAAACTTAGCGCCCGCATAGCCCTTGCAGCTAGAAGAGCAATAGCGGAACTGTGGTCGACCCCCCAAATCCCATCCCCGACAACTGTCACAAAAAAAATATTAGATCACATACAAATGGACAAACTCACATCCTTGCTCCACGACACACCTAAACGCTACCACAAAATTTGGGACCCTTGGATCGAGGGAGACACATCCCTACCTTGGTAACTATAATATAGGAAACAAAAGACTCGAAACAATAGGAACCCCCCACTGCGCAAGAACAGGGAGTAACCCTAAAACCAAAAGAACACCCAGAGCATATCTGACCCCTCCGGACCGGGGCCCCGTGCCTTACCGTACCCCATATAACAGCAGACAGAGACCCCCATGAGAATGAACTACCTTGAGACCAACCCTCCACTCATGACCCCATCGACTTACCTTTGTACGATAAACGTATCCCCCGACAAATCCGCATCACATGATACGCAAACTCGGACACACCTTGACATAAGCTTGATCACCGACTCGGCCACAGACAAATATGCCGACCATGAATACACAAGAAAACATATCTATAAGGGGAAACAAACTGAACGGTAAAACAGGTCAGACAGGGGACCCGACACCCCCCTTCAACCCTATACAACCCCTCACCTGTTCTACCACCTATACCTCTCAAGGTACACAACCCGACACACATATCAAATTGCGGAAAATATTGAACTAGAACGTGAACGAACTAGATAGGGCACCCGTACCCCCTCCCTCTACTACTTTTGTACCCCCCCCCCCTCTTAGATTCAGAACAATCTTGCAGGTTACACACAAAGTATTGGTACCCGGATGCACAGCAATTAATATAACCAAAGACGACTTGTACCTAACATGCTTATACAGTATGACTGTTAATGCCAACAATGTTACGCTTGGCACTGTTTGAACCACCTCCCTGTTGCCTCACCCTCCCCTGTACCCTCTACCAACGACAATGAAAATAACCTTTCTTAAAAACAACGATGTTAAAAAAACTAAAAATAAGCAAACAGGGTACCCGTGCCCCCTCCCTCTTCTATTTTTGTACCCCTCCCTAACCCTTAGAATCAGCGCAGCAACAAATGTTGCATGGATAGCACAAAAGTACCAACATACGTGTGATATTGCAACCAATGAAAGACCTTACCTTGCAAGTATATTATGTATGATTGTCATCACAATGGTAAATAAGCTTTCTGACCTCTGTAATAATAATTTTATTCCCTTGTTCTTTTCTGTACCCCCACCCCAATGACACTGAAAATATTATAAAATATGACAAAAATAAAGAATTAAAAAAAAAAAATTTCATCTGCCATTTGAGTGCCCAGTCCCCCAGTCTATCTAAATCCCTCTGCAGCAAAGTAATATCTTGTTTACATTGTATTATTTTATAGAGTTTTATAGAGTTTTGTGTCATCTGCAAACACTGAAACATGACTTTCAATGCTGTCTTCAATATCATTTATAAACATGTTAAATAGATGGGGTCCCAGAACAGACCCCTGAGGGACACCATTGGCCACCTCTGTCCAGCTTGAACATTTACCATTAATGCCAACTCTTTGTACTCTGTTTTTAAGCCAATGTTCTACCCAAGAACAAGCATTTTCATCTAGACCGATTTCCTTGAGTTTGAACACTAATCTATTGTGTGGAACTGTATCAAATGCCTTGGCAAAATCCAAATAGATCACATCCACTGCAACATTCTGATCTATACTTCTACTTACTTCTTCGTAGAACGCAATCAAGTTAGTTTGACATGACCTGTGCTGATGTTCTTCTCAAGGAATTCTTGAATATTATCCCTTAATAACCTTTCAAATATTTTCGCAGCCACAGAAGTTAAGCTCACAGGTCTATAGTTTCCAGGCAAGGATTTTGAACCCTTTTTGATTCAAAAAGGGTTCAAAATCCTTGCCTGGAAACTATAGACCTGTGAGCTTAACTTCTGTGGCTGCGAAAATATTTGAAAGGTTATTAAGGGATAATATTCAAGAATTCCTTGAGAAGAACATCAGCACAGGTCATGTCAAACTAACTTGATTGCGTTCTACGAAGAAGTAAGTAGAAGTATAGATCAGAATGTTGCAGTGGATATTCATAGGAACCACATCTGCCTTCCTCCAATCCTCCGGAACACTTCCTGAAAGAAAAGAATCTTGAAAGATTAAAAACAGAGGTTCACTTATTTCTACACTTAGTTCCTTAACCCCTTAAGGACCGGACTTTTTTTGCGATGTTGTACATTTGCGACCAGGCATCTTTTTGACACTTTTGTGGTGTTTGTGTTTAGCTGTAATTTTCCGCTCTCTCATTTACTGTTCCCATACAAATTATATATTGTTTTTTTCAGGACAAAAGGGGCTTTCTTTACATACCATTATTTATATAATCTCATGTAATTTAATTTAAAAAAAATGAAAAAATATGATGAAAAATTGAAAAAAATACACGTTTTTTGAATTTTATGTGAAAAATCTTTTACTCATCTACAAAAGCGAATGAAAAAAACTGCTAAATAGATTCAAAATGTTGTCCTGAGTTCAAAAATACCCAGTGTTTACATGCTTTTTGCTATTTTTTTGCATGTTATAGGGCTATAAGTACAAGTAGGATATTGCGGTTTCAAAACATACATTTTTAAAATGTATCAATAGTGACATTGTAACACTATTATCTGTCATGAATTGCTAAATAACACCCCACATGTACATATTTTTTTAAAAGTAGACAACCCAGGGTATTCAATATGGGGTATGTCCAGACTTTTTTAGTAGCCACTTAGTCGCAAACACTGGCCAAAGTTAGCGTTCATATTTGTTTGTGTGTGAAAAAAGTAAAAAACTAAATTGAACGCTAATTTTGGCCAGTGTTTGTGACTAAGTGGTTACTAAAAAAGACTGGACATAACCCAAGGTATTGCAAATGGGGTGTCTTCTTTTGCAAATGGTATGCCATCATGGGGGTAATTCTCATTCTTGGGCTACCATACGCTCTCAAAGGCAACGTAACCAACCTGGCCATTTTCAATGTAAAAATATTTGACCCATATATTTGACCCTGTAACTTTCAAAAACACAATAAAATCCGTACATGGGGGGTCCTGTTATACTCAGGAGACTTTGCTGAACACAAATATTAGTGTTTCAAAACTGGAAAATGTATCACAACAATTATATCATCAGTAAAAGTGCTGTTTGTGTGTGAAAAATGCAAAAAAAGTCACTTTCACTGACAATATCATCGCTGTGATATGTTTTACTGTTTTGAATCACTAATATTTGTGTTCAGCGAAGTCTCCCGAGTAAAACAGTACCCCCCATGTACAGGTTTTAGGGTGTCGTAGAACATTACAGGGTAAAATACAGTGATAGCAAATTAAATTCTCTGGACTTCGGCCTGGGTTGGCAGGCAGGTCCCTTAAATTGCAATCAATAAAATAACTTAATTATGTAAAAATATTACATAAATATGCACGTAGAATTTAAATATATATGCATATTTATATATTTGAAGTCTACGTATATATTTATATAATTATTTATGTAATTTTGTATATGGACATATGAATAGTTCGCATTCTTTTTATTTATTTATATATACATAGATATATATACAATTTCATTCTAAGTGTATTTTGATATATATATATATATATATTAATATCAAAATACAGTTAGAATACAATTTCGTCTAGATATATAATTTTTTTTAATTTTTATTATTATTTTTAATTTTTTTTAATTTAATTTAAATTATTTATTATTCGTATTTTATAATAATATATATATATACAATATATATAGTTATTATATATATTATATATATACGTGTGTAAATTAATTATAAGTGTATTTTTATATTAATATATGTACATATTAATATAAAAATACACTTAGCATGACATTATATATATGATATATAGACATATATTATATAGGTATAATATATGTCTATATATCATATATATACACATATATAATAATATTTTTTTTTTTATTAACTTTCACTTTAAATTTTTCTTTGATTTTACAGTTGCAGGGAGACTGCCTGTCAGCACAGACAGTCCCCCTGCAGGCAGAGACTAGGACACCTATTGTGACCATGTGGTCGCCCTGTTGGGCGATCACATGGCCCCAGGGGTCCTAAACCGCCATGGGGAGACTGTCTGGGCTGCAGGCAGTCTCCCCACACCGGGAGCACCGCCGATCGCCGCCGGGGGAACGACGGCGATCGGGTAAGTACATTTTAAATTTAGGACGGTTCAGGACCGTCGTCGGTCGGCAAGGGAAAAATGCCGATGGCGGTCCTGAAACGTCTAGCGTCCTCAAGGGGTTAAGTACTCGTGGATGGATATCGTCAGGCCCTGGAGCTTTGTTTATATTAACTTTCTTTAGTTGTTGCAGCACCTTGTCTTGAGTTAACCAATTACAATTATTCTGCAAGTTTTTAGTAGCAATCATTTGCACATCTATTGCCATGGGTTCTTCCTTAATATATACGGTGGAGAAATAGTTATTTAAAATTTCCGCCTTTTCCTGGTCTTCATTAACTAACACCCCCGTTTCAGTTTTTAGAGTACCTACACTTTCATTTTTTTTTTTTTTTTTAGAATTTATGTACTTAAAAATACTTCCAAGATGTTCACTGAACCACTTACTGACACAATGGATACTGTTAAAGAAGGCACGATGAAACAAACAGAGGATGCCAGAAATGCCTCCAGAACACAGCCACTAGAATCATAGCCACATAACAGACTGAATCATGATCTGACATCTGAACCTGCAAATGTGAAGGAGAAGAATGAACAGACAGATGTGATACATTCACAATTAACATGGAACAAATGAAAAATAAATAATCAAATCATTATCAGAAAGACTCTGGAGAAAACAGACTGTACCTGAATTATCGTATACAGTAAGAAAGTAATGCAAAGTAAGAAAGAAATGCAAAGATGCAAGCAAAAGGATGCTAGAAAATTGGTTATGGTGTCTCCTTCTTACAATCTGCAGCATTATCATATCTTCAACCCTAGCTGTCGTTTTAAAACTGCATTGGGATTATGTTAACAAGCAGGATGCACCTGAACTGAATTGGACTGCACATAATACAAGTTCTATGATCGTGAGGACAACCTCCAAGAACTATTTGAAAAGGAGAGACACATCTTACAGTGAAATGATTGCTACACTGATATTTCACAAGGAACCTATTGAAGATCATTCCAAAAACAGGTTATATATGAGAAAGATGTGATTGCACTATTTCAAATCCGCTTATACTACAGTTACCACACCTCAAAACATTGTTCAGATGATGTATTTCAAGACGTTTGTCAAGTTTTTGTCATTAAAACGCTCTTGTATGTGAGACTAATTTCTTACGCAACTGTAATGCGGTCAAGACCTGTCTGGAACTACTTTGGCCGTGCGTCTCCCTGAAAATAATGCACACCTTAGAACGTTCGTCAACCAATCAGATTGAAGCATTCAACGGCCCTGTAGTATAATCTGTAATAATGAACTTTACAATGACATTTGGTGGCATGTGAATTTGAATTTGGAAGAAACACATTAACGGAAGAAACCTTGATGCAATTAATAAATAATAACAAGACAGGCCTACTAAGAGCAGAAGCCCTGCCTAAAGAATGGGATATAAAAGGCCAGCAAAACCTTTCAGAAATTTGACATCATAGGACACTTGTACTAAAGCACGATTTGCAGCTTTTCTTAAAGCGGCACTGTCATTCCGAACTTACCTTTCCTCAATCTCTTCCTCTTCTCCCCCTCTCTCAGGATCTGTTGTTCTTTTCTTCCTGTCTTCTTTAGTTTTCTTTAAAATCACAAGACAAAGTAGGGACTCTTTGCCTTATGGAGGATTCCTCCGCTTGACCAGCTCTGACCAGCGGAGGAGCAAAGTGTGCTTCATTTCCGCTGGTCAGAGCAATTTTCCCATGATCCCTAGCTTTCCTCCCTGTTCCCACAATGCTTCCTGTCAGTATTGCCGAACGTCCTGTCACTTAGACAGAACGCCGGCAAAACTGCCGAATTGCATCCTAACAGAATGAGAAGAGTTTCTCCATTGGTGTTAGGCGCAATTCGGTACTTTGTTCGTATCGGAATTTCATTCTAATGAATGAAACTCCGATCCTAATTATGCCGTGGCTGCATCTTGCAGCCGCTTAGTAGATAACTCCCTAATTCCCACGGTATCAGGGAGCTATCTACTAAAAGGCTGAAAGACCTAAATTGTTCTTTCAGACAAATTTACTAATACTAAGTAAAGATTACTTAGTATTAGTAAATAATATGCCCCTACTGCATGTGTAGTAAGCAGTGAGCAGCCTATAGCTGCTCACTGTAAAAAACAAAAAACCTAATACCCCCCCCCCCGCGGCTGGTGTCCTGCCCCCACCCCTGCGCGGTGGCCCTAAATAAAGATGGGCGGACCTACTGTCCTCCCCCCCTGGCCCCCACCCCTGCGCGTGGGTGGGGGCCCTAATAAAACAATAAGGGGAGGCCTACTGTCCTCCCCCCCTGGCCCAACAATAAAGGGGGGGGACCTACTGTCCTCCCCCCTGGCCCCCACCCCTGCGCAGTGGGTGGGGGCCCTAATAAAACAATAAGGGGGGACCTACTGTCCTCCCCCCTGGCCCCCACCCCTGCGCGGTGGGTGGGGGCCCTAATAAAACAATAAGGGGGGGACCTACTGTCCTCCCCCCCCTGGCCCCCACCCCTGTGCAGTGGGTGGGGGCCCTAATAAAATAATAAGGGGGGGACCTACTGTCCTCCCCCCTGCCCCCACCCCTGAGCGGTGGGTGGGGGCCCTAAATAAAGATAGGGGGGCCTACTGTCCTCCCCCCCGGCCCCCACCCCTGAGCGGTGGGTGGGGGCCCTAATAAAACAATAAGGGGGGGACCTATTGTCCTCCCCCCTGGCCCCCACCCCTGCACGGTGGGTGGGGGCCCTAATAAAACAATAAGGAGGGGGACCTACTGTCCTCCCCCCCTGGCCCCCACCCCTGCGCGGTGGGTGGGGGCCCTAAATAAAGATAAGGGGGGGACCTACTGTCCTCCCCCCCGGCCCCCACCCCTGAGCAGTGGGTGGGGGCCCTAAATAAAGATATGGTGGGGACCTACTGTCCTCCCCCCCGGCCCCCACCCCTTAGCGGTGGGTGGGGGCCCTAAATAAAGATAGGGGGGACCTACTGTTCCAAAGAACTTTCCCACGCTTGTAAAATGACACAGAGCACTGTGATTGGATGGGTTGAAATCCATCCAATCACAGTGCTCTGTGTCATTTTGCACAGCGTGGGAAAATTCAAAACAACTTTCCCACGCTCCTTGCTCTTTTGCTATAACTACCATATATACTCGAGTATAAGTCTAGTTTTTCAGCACTTTATTTGTGCTGAAAAAACCCCACTCGACTTATACTTGAGTCAATGTCTGTATTATGGCAACTTACATTACCATAATACAGACCAGGACCGGCGAGCTCATTACAAGCCCGGCGGTCCTGTTGGGGGCTGGCAGGAAGCGTTTACTTACCTTTCCTGCAGCTCCCTTCTCCTGCGTTCTGGTCAGCTCCCCTGTAAATCTCGCAAGAGCCGCGGCATCAGAGCGTTGCCATGGATTACCGTGGCAACGCTCCGCGCGGCACGCAGACGGCGAGACTTACAGGGGAGCTGACCTAAACGCAGGAGAAGGGAGCTGACAGGAGCTGCAGAAAGGTTAAGTAAACGCTTCCTGCCAGCCCCCCTCCTGCACAGTACACACCACTGGACCACCAGGGACAAAAAATTTTTTTAAAATAATAAAAGAAAAATAATAAAAGAAAATAAAAAATGTAATAAAAAAATATTAAAATAAAAAATAATTATAATATTAAAATAAAAAAATTAGAATATTTAAATAAAAAAATTCAAAATAATAAAAATGCCCTCCCCCACACACTACACACACACTAAACACACACACACTCTGCATTATATACACACACACACTCATACAAACACACACTCTGCATTCACACAAACACACAGAGTGTGTTTATATAATGCAGAGTGTGTGTTTGTATGAGTGTGTGTGTATATAATTATAAAAATCACAGAATTTCATAGCCCCGAGTTTTACCCTCGACTTATCCACGAGGCATAGCATATTTCACAATTGCTGGTCACAAAACTGCACTCGACTTATACATGAGATCGACTTATACACGAGTATATACGGTATACCAATCAAAATGTTAAATGGCTCTATAGAACCATAGACAAAAGGCTTGCTATATTCTGGACTTCCAGGAATGTGGTGCATAGACAGAAAAATTATAATTACATTTCATGCTTTTTTTCCCCCCTGTATCAGAAATGTGTCAGTGACAATATGTAAAATAATATAGTTGCTATAATAAATGGTATAAAAAACACACAATGTGTTAATTGCAAAGGTGGATAGACTTTGTGAGTATCTGAAATGTAATTGAAAATTATTGCTAAAATGCCATATGCAGCTGCGGTCTGGCTTACAAACAAATATATTAGACATAAAGTATAAGAGCATAACAGCTGATTATCCAGATGAATGTACATTAATGCCTGTGTCTTGCAGGAAAAGGAAATAGCTAAACAATGCAGATTCCTTCATATCTACTGGACATTTACTTGTAGATTAAATCCAAGCAGTGGTCAGATTATCTGATTATAACAATGTATCTTTACTTAATCAAATTATGATAGTTAAAGAGCATATAATTACAGTAACAACTGCAATAATTAATAATGTTTAAATTTTAGAAGAAAATGTAAAATGTTTTTATTAAATCAGAAACTACTCGCTATTCGTTTACGTTTGCAGAGTGGTATAATAAATATAATCTAATTAATATAAGTGAAGTACTTCAACAGTTAAAATTTAACTGAAAGACAGGCAGAAACTTTACTTCAACCTTTATTTATAATTATAAACATGTACAGTCTGCCAGGGCTAAGGTCAGTCAATGGAAGGTAAATGAGTATTATGGAGTAACCCTTTCAGGCGATATACATGATGAATTTGGAAATTGATAACTTAGGTCACCTATTGCAAACAGGTGAAAAGATGTCAAATATATAAATTCAACATTAGAGATGTCCCGAACAGTTCGCCGGGAACTGTTCGCCGGCGAACAGTTCCCAGCGAACTGTTCGGGACATCACTATTCAACATCCAGACCACTATATGTATATATTAAAACACATGTGATAAAATATTTTATTTATCTGTTTTTCTAATACCAAGAAAATGTTATTTGGTTTGTGATGATTAAAGGTACACATACCTTGTGATAATGATACTGCCATATTTGTTGATTGTTTAATCAATACATCATACATATGATTATTAATTCATATTCTGATTGTAACATACCTCCACTTCAACCAGTTATAGTTACAACAGATTCTGATATATATTATTATATATAAAAAAAATGTGTTGGGCGGGGCCTGACCTGCAAGCAGAGCAGTCGCATGGTGGATGAGCTCCCACCGTGCAGGCTGTTTACAGGACAATAACAGCAGATCTCATGCCTGAATTAAAGCCGGGGTGTGTTACCCGTACTGGGGGCGCCCTGGTGAATCATCCGACACCGGACTTGAGTGTTTCCCGCAAGCGAGAACTACAAGTGGCAGGCTGCGGCCTACGATGGCGGCCTAGCAAGCTTGGGAAGGGAGAGGCGGCCGATCTCCCGATCCAGCAGCGCACCACAGCATCTGTCCCCACGCAAGAGCCCCGTCACCCCCCCCCTTGGACCGGCGGGGGTTATCCCGGTCCAATCCTCGGAGGCAACAGTGAGAGCACAAGCCACTAGAGCCACTAGAACCTCCTGTGACTCACCTAACATGGCGGCAAACGCGTGGCCCCCGGACTCCAGAGACACCCACCATGAGCTAGAGGACAAACTGGATGCAATCTTCTCGGCTTTCTGGAGACGGCTGGAGCGCAAGATTTGTGAGCGCCAGCAAGCTGATGCCCTCCAAAAGCCACAAGCCCAACCACCGCATCCACGCTCCCGTCGCAAACATGTGGTTCTCAGGGTTAAGGGAGCTCTACAAAGATGGCGGCGGAGACGACCGCACTTACCGGGTCGCAAAGCTACATGCCAGCATTCCAAAGCAGCTGGAGATCACCACAGCCAAATAGCCACACACCTAGAGCCCTGCTACCAGCCACGACCTGCTCTGAAAACATGGTGCAGGCGGCAGAGACCTTTCCCGCGTAAACGCAACCGGACAAGACCGCGCTGCACAGAGATGCCCTACCGAAGGGGCACACAGGCTCCAGCCAGACCCTGCATGAAACCGAGGCCCGCAAAGCAACCAAAAGAAGGCAAGTCCCCCCCTCAGCACAGAGCCCACACACTGATAATGGGAACCTTAAAGACACAGACACTGCTCACCTGCAAGGTCAACACAGGCTCCCACAGCGACAGGCAGAGGGGACAACCACTGGAATCCATAAAGCCGCTTCTTGCTATGCCCCTGCAGGAATTACAGGCACCCCTGACACCCTTCCCATGAGGTGTATAGGCTGAAGGAGAACCTACATACTGGGAAACGTGGAGGACCAGGCCTGGAGCCTCTGATACAAGGGACGCAAACGAAACCATACAGTAGCCTCCTGAACAGGGACTCGCTAATGACAAGGGACTCCAAATTCATACCCACTGCTTAGTCGTTTTGTTTTATTTTTGTTCTTTAGCCATGCTCTTTAGTTAAGCTCTTTAGTTACGCTTTGTTTAGCACTCTCATAATAGCCTCCCAATAACTGTATAAGTCCTCAACACAAGCGTCAGTTAAACACTCAGAACGCCTGTAGACTGCTAAGTTAAAGATGACAAGCCCGCCTGGTACTGTTTATGTCCAGTTAAGTAACTTATCGCATAAGGTTAATCGCATTTACTAATTGACTGACGTAATCAATGTTGTTCTCTCATTATTTTTATTTACTTTGGTGTAATCTTACTCACTCTCTAAACATTATGGCAGAACGTATAACTCGACATAATCACTTACCTGCCTTTAGCACGAAGTCTAAGTTAGAGTACAGCACCAGATAGATCAATCCTGCAAACCTTAGCTAATAAGCCTATATCTGTTAGAGTTGTAACTCATCTTCATTAAATTAGCCTGTATTCATAAACCAAAAAATGCACTATTGTCAATGCCACTGTTTAGCCTGTTTAATAAGCATGTATACGCTGTTGTGGCGTGTGTCGTTGTTAATGTAATCAACTGTGCAACAAAAATAAAGAATGAAAAAAAAAAAAAAATGTGTTAAAACCATTTATACAAAGGTAGATTAAAAATATAAATACCTTCAATATTGTATCTGAGTGCTTTCTTAACTCACTTTAAGAAATAATAAAAAATGTAAATCATCTTAAGCTACACCCAAGAGCCGCTGGAAAATATACTTAAACAAATAAGATTCATTTAGTTTTTTTTAAAAATAATTCTTTATTTGTACGATTTTGCAGTGAAACAGGTATGGGGTGGTAGGGCACTGAAGGCAAGAGAGGGGGGGGGGGTAGGTATAGGATTGTGCAGTGCCTCTCAATGGAGTTTCGTACCAACGCAGGGTACCTTTTCTGTATGCAGAGTTACATTAATTGACATCAGTAGATTAACAGAGTAAAACATATACCAAGGGCGTGTTCAGTTTTCATATTCCTTGCTGGGTGGCTTTATGTCTCTGTGCATTTGTGTGTTCTTTTGGTCCGTGCCCTGCTATCTATTTGTCCTAGGCAAGGGGTGGGGTGAGGTATAGGATGCGGTTAAGATTCATATTGTTAAGCATCTAATCTCATGAACGTGATTTTCCACAGTGGATGTCAGATCTTGGTAAAAAAAAATTTAAGACAATTTTTGGGTGTTTCTGGTATTTTAAGCCACTAATAACTGTAGTTATTATATTTACTAATTGTAACTTAGGGAATAAGTTGTCTTCTCCCTAACAGGAGAAAGGAAGATGAATAATGTCTATTTTGATATCTATCCTAGCTGTCCATACAAGGGTTAATTTGAACAAAGAATGAATTTGGCATTTCATCTTTGTTTCTCGGAAAAAGGATTTATATAAAATCCTTTTTACGGGAAAAATACTGATTTCGAAATGTTCTTGTTAATTGTCCAAGATATCGGTATTTGTAAATATCTGGTTTTAATCAAATATGTAATGCGTTATATGATGAAAGATTATAACTAGAAACAGCTGTTTATAACTTGTGAAAAACAAATTATGTCACTAATGCTCATGGCTCCCACCGACATGAAAATGGGGTCTAAATGCATATGACTGTATAATAAAATTTGAATTGGTTATAGAACACATCTCTTGTCTTCTTGACTGATTCCCAGGATCCTGTCTATCACAGAGGGTGTGGCTCTAACAAAATATCCATCTAACTAAGAGAGTTTCGTGTATAGCTGATTTTATCCCCAACAACTTGGTACCAGAAGTGGGGTCAATTAAAGGAGGAAATCAGGTAGGAGGATTCGGTGTCTTTTTTGACCTTTATTCTTTTACCTGTCTTTTTCCATCCTTTACACATTGCACATTAGATTATGATTTCATTTAAAGGGGAATTTCACTGTTGAGGTTTTTTTCACTCCTTAGGTAGGAGATGAGTTTGTACATAACTGTGGGAGACGTCCCAGGACCCCTCTTTCTTTGAAAGAAACGAGGTTGCCTTTGTTAAGGTTGTAAAAAAGGTATTCAGTCTTTTAGCAGACTGCGGTGTAGTATTCAGTCTTTTAGCAGACTGCGGTGTATTATTCAGTCTTTTAGCAGACTGCGGTGTATTATTCAGTCTTTTTTTGGCAGACTGAGGTGTAGTATTCAGTCTTTTAGCAGACTGCGTTGAAGTTTATGTACAGGTAAAACTTTTGCAAACTGTAATGTTTTAGCAAAGAAAGAAAAAATAAATAAAAAGGGAATTGTTTTAAACTCCGTACTCTGTTGAGGCTGTCCTGCAACCTCTGTTTTGCTTGCGATATATCTGTTGGCTTTTGTGCTTTTTGCAAGAGATTGGAATTTCTGATTTTAAGTGATACAGCTCGTGGAGAAGTAGCAGTTTTGTTGGAACTTTTGTTTCCGGACAGCTGTTCTTTAACCACTGAATAATCAGCTATTCCAAATCCAATTCTCATTGAGTTTGAAATGAGTACTTCCCAGTCTAAAAAATACCCTCTCCCTAATCCAGGGGAGACTTGTAAACAGTATGTTGCTAGAATTGGTGAGCTGGGGGATTATTTAGAGGATCCTTGGGTGGACAATATGTCAGGGTGGACACAAGGACAGGGTAGTGAAACTCCCTTCCCTAAAGACGGGGCTAATGATGATTATTTTCTGAGTATGGTTAAGGGATTATGTTTGGGTGATAAGAAATATTTTCCTTGATATGAGGGAGATCCAGGATGGGATAAGGAATACCAGGGGGGGGAGAATTGGCTTAAGATTGCACCTCACTGATACCCTGTTTCCCAAGAGGAGAGACTGTTGGTGATACCTGTAAATCACTGCCCCCTCCTGATTACCTAAAGATAATGATGATTGGGTGCTATCCTTGCTGTGGTAGTTAGTACCCACTGCTCCATCGAGTTCCCTTTTACCCCCTCCCCAGGAAGAAAAGATTGGGCAGCTCCTCTGAAGCTCTGAGGGTGTCCAAACCAGGTATGAGAATTAAGGGAATAAAATAATTGAGGGAATGTCAAAAGTACATGTAAAGGTGATGATAAATAAAAGAAAGAAATAGAGGTTAATTAAGGGGGGCTACAAATTCATGTTGTAAATGTAGATGATTATAAATTATTATGAAATTTATATTTTCAGCACATGCTTCATTTCGTGCTGTAAACTAACTTGCTTGCTACAGGTACCTGACATGTTGTAAATGCATTTGTATGTATTGCAATTGTATGTATTCTGTGGCATTGTGCAAATCTGTAAATTGTTGTCTGGGGATGCAGAGATTTTATTGATTGTGACCCAAATGGTGGACCCCCTATGCAGAAGTGGGTTTGAAATTTTGGTCATGGAATGTAGGATCAGAAACCATGGACAAAGGTTTTTTACCTGTGTTGTTATGACTTTTGGGAACTCAAATTGACCGGTCAAAATGTTGCCATGCCTTTAACATGGAGTAGTTTAAATATTTTGAGTGTTTGAGAGTTCTGACAAATGCAGGTGATACCATGTCTGTGTAATCTGGTCCAAATGTTCTATAAGCGTATAAGAGAGAAATTCTATTGATAAGGTACATATGTTGCAACTGGTTAATGCAAGTGTTACACAAATGTTTAAGTCAAACGCGTTATATGGCCGTACGGGATCCCTTCTTTAATAAGAAAACCTTTGGTACCAGAACTCTTAAATAATAAATAAAAAAAAAAAAAAAAAAAAACTTACATTAATATGTTCTGAATACAGCTGTTAAAAGTTTATTCTGTGTAAATGGTAATTGAGACAATTGTGTTTTAGTTACTCATTTTAAAGTATGCAGTTTGATTGTCATGTATGTTAATGGGTATTTTGCTGTTATTTTAAATTATATTTGAATAAATTTGTCTCACTATTGATACAGATGGAAATGGCAGCGTAATAATCTATTAAATAACTGATTTATTATTGAATACTAGTCCAAGAGCAATATGAGTTGTAATCCTTGAAGCAAAAGAAAGAGAAAAAAAACACGCTAAGTTTTAGCTGTATTCCAAAATTCTGTTGTAATAATGGACTTCTTGCCAAAATTCGACTTTCCTGTCCAGCTGCCAGGTTTTCTGGTCTAATCTTAAAGCAGTACTGCTTGCAGAGTTTGCAGAAATGCATAATGCACAAATAAGGGAAACCTACATTATGTTATTATGTCTGTGTTTCTTTTGGGTGTGACATTTAATAATTTATTTTGGATTGAGTTAATTGCCTGTCCATTAATGGGTTTTTGTATTGGGATGTCTGCTGGATATCTGCTACATTCGTTGTGTTCTGTGTTATAAGAGGACATGTGTGATATTACAATGAGTATGAAGACTATTTAAAGAATATTTGCATGTCATTAACGCGAGCCTTTAGTGTCTTTTTACAACAGATTAAATGCTGATCAGCTCACGAAAAGGGGGCCCCTGGATTAAATCTGCTTTTCAAATGGCTCTCTCTTTCTTCACATTATTAGGGGAGTATGTAGCGTTATCTTTAACATAAACAATTGTTATGTTATATGGTTATTTAACAAGTAGAACAAGTAGAAAATTAATGGATGTATAGGATAAGTTTTTTCCAAGATTAAGATTCATCTAGTATGCCTCATTGATTATAGTAAAATGATGAAAATGGTATTTTTAATAGATATCAGACAATTTCTGATGATTATAAGTGAGGCAATTCTAAACTTCTGTATTATATTTGTATTGGTATATTGAAAGCATTTTGCAGACCCAGAAGAGAATAAATAATATAATAATTATAAAAGGAACCATACTATGGGAAGAGGTCACCCTATTAACTCGCTAAGGGGTTAAACTCATTTTTGATAAGCATATAAAGTTTAGTTTTTGTGGTTGGACTTTTGATACTCAATTTGAACTCAATTGAAGTATTACAACCATATCCTTGCAAGTGTAGGAAACGGCTGCAATATGATTTTAATATTTGCAATATATTTGTGTTTTCAATGTATTCTAACAATAGAAAAGTAACTAACTGCATTACACCTATGACCCAGACTGTCAGTATTGCAAACCCTGTAGGAAGACTCTGCTTTCACTGTTTATGTACTAATTCTTCAAAAGCTTATTAATATTATATCTGTGTGGTACACTAAGAAGTGTACACAAAGAGGGGGTGTGAGTTAAGTAATCTCGACCTGCAAATGGAATATGCTTGATGAGAAAGATACAGCAGGTTGTTTTGATATAAAGAAAGAGGGAAAAGTATGTTATATCGGTCACAAAGGATTGTGATCTTAAGCAGGCGAGACAAGGACATTTGTGAGGTGATAGGAGATTGAATCAGAAAAGTTGTGGAGGCAGAGGTAGAGAATTTGATCAAAGGGTCTAACTTTTGTAGAGGTGGCAACTTCAGCACTGTTTTAATTGTGGAGAGCAGGTGTAACGGACCGTTTCACTTACAAGAGGATAAAACCCAGTTTAGGCGATAATCCCCTTTTCCATAGACCAGCAGCTACTATAAGCACCAATTTCCCGAACTCTCAAACTGCACGGATTCACCAACTCTCGAACAGCAGACACACGAACCCTGGAAGCAGCCGAACAGGAAAAGCAATACGAACAGCTTACACTCCTGGCAATCGGCATACAGTCCCCTTCCCCCAAGAAAGAGACAACACTTCAGCTTCAGGGTTAAGCAGGAACTCATTTACTCAGGGCTACCTGCCCAGTATTTATGCAGGTCTCCCACCTGGTGGACACTCCCCTAGGGGACCAAATGGAAGACTGTAACAAAGGACAGACATAAACCAATTACAGACACACAGCAGTAAACAATCCCACAATGCCTCATGGCTTCCTCCCTTCTGCCCTGGAGATAATTGTAGAGGTAATCCAATTATCTCCCAGGACAAAGACAAGACTCCATTACACATGTGGGGATCTAAATACAGTATTATGTTTTAAAATATATAAAGTCACTTTTATTCCACCCAACACAGACATGTTACATATCCCCAGATAGCTCAGGTCTGGGTGCACATTATTAGGTGAATGGCACCCAGACTACACGAGTACAGTTTAATCGCCATGGAGCCAAAGTCTTTAATCACACAAATAGGCTCCATGGCATAGCTATCTGGGTTACTACAATTCCCATAGAAATACCGAATTCCAGTGTTCGGTTAACCTTGTACGATTAGGACCCAGGCGACAGACGGCTCAGCGGTGTTCGTGCAATTAAGTGTCCGTTTATAGTTCCATAGAATCCTCGCCGAACACCGCTGGTCTTTCGCACGATTAAAATGGCCGCTGCCTCGTGGTCGGCAAACGAACAAAAGCCACCCAGCGTTCATCAATTAAGCTGCGGTTAACCGCAGCTTCTGGGCGGTTAATTGACGGCACACTCCATCTCCTAGGTGGTCCCTCATACGGTAGTTTGTTCGGTAGCTGAAATCTACCGAACACCCCGGCTGAAAGGCACGAATATGCCTTTCTGCAGGTAAAATAAGCTTTTTAAAGTCTGGCCCATAGTCCAAAGGAAGCAGGCGAGCAACCAGGCTTCTCCAGCTCACAGTGGTGAAGTTGGTTTCGCCACAGCAGGGGTTCACCCCAAGGTGCTCGTGGTGAACCCAGTTCTCCCGGTCAAGCTGGCCCCACTGGTACTCCTGGTATTGCTGGTGCCCCTGGCTTCCCTGTGGTGCCTGTGGTGCTCCTGGACCTCAAGGCCCCGGAGGTTCCCCTGGACCTAAGGGTAACAATGGTGAACCTGGTGCTCAAGGAAACAAAGGAGAACCTGGTGCTAAGGGAGAACCTGGCCCAGCTGGTGTTCAAGGACCCTGGCAGGTTCCTCAATACCACCCACAGCTTCCAACCTATACCCAACAACCCCAGTCTAATATACAGATGGCTCATGTTTTAAAATGTTATATATAGTTTTCAGTGATAAAACAGTATTAATGCTGGCTCTTAGAGGATGTACAAGCTGAAGTTGAGATGTAGACAATGTGAAATAACTAAAACAAAATAGGATAATAATAAGTATGCTTAGTCAATTTGTAACGTGGTATCATAGAGGCATCTGTAATAAAATAAGTGAGTTTCCAAGACCTGACAAGTGAGGGCAACTTAATATAACATATGTCTACAGTTTGCTGCCCCTTCCTTATCAGAGGCCACTTGCAATTTTAGCAAAGCAAGACAACTCTTTATTAAACAAAGCACTTTGCAACAACAGTAATTCATTTTGTTTCTCCTATTTCATTCCTAGTTGTTCTGAAAATAAATATTGTTTAAGTGGGATAACTGTATGGAGGTTCCACCATGTATTAAACATGATCACACACATACAGAACTGGTGGCTTTTTGGACATCGGGATCTATAAAAGGTTTTGGTTTAAAAAAAATGTTACCTGGGTCCACAACATTTTTGACAGAATTCAGCATTCCAATTCTATTAAAGTAATTAATTGGTATTATCAAATTAAGGTTTAAGTTTAAGAACAGTATTTTATTGGGAATTATTTCAATATGTATATGTTAGTGTTTTAATACTCATCCTGTCCAACAGTCCAACAAGCATTTATATTAAATGAGTGCTTCTCTCATCCATCCAAGGCATTCTAAAGGAAAATTATGTATTAAAATTGTATAAAGGACAAATTCAATTAAATATAAGCAACACTGAGAGAAGTACATGTTACGCAAGTTAAGGGTTTAACATTAGTCTCTAATTTGAGTTTAGCCTAGATAATTAATTTATTGATGTCGTACTGATCCTTGTGTTTGTATGATTATAGAGACTGTACTGGAGTATTTATGCCGCCTGATATTTGGGACTACACACCAATCTCTCTGGCTGACCTACCTGCCTACCTACCTACCTACCTTTCTTGCAATTAAATCTGTTTGGTCAAAATCCATGCTGGCCGAAGAAACTAAGATGCTTACTTTTGAGTACATAAACTGACTTGGAAAGTCCTGAAGGTGCAGTGAGGTCTAATGCCGCTATTTCTGTATTACCCTTTCAACAATTGGGGTGTTACACAGAGCATTGTGGTGAACATCCAGCAAACAGAAGAATTAAGAACTATGTGGAAGCTGACATTGTCTTGTTGTCAGCCATATTGCTAACCGTAGCTATGTTATGGTGTCTAAGATTATGGAACAATGTTTATGGTGTCTAACATTCTTTATTCTCTTTGAAAGACTTATTCTATTTTTCTGGACTATGCTGGACTATTGAACTATTTTGTTATTTTTATTTTTGTAGAGTTAGCCGGAGAGAGAGGAAGTGTTAGCTTACTCAGGCATGGATGTACTATGTGTGTCATTGTGTCATTGATGTATGTTGAGTGTACCAAGGATGGATTCCCATTTATTAAGTGTGGATATGACTGGACCATCAAAATAGGGATGTAATTAGGAGACATAGGATGCAAGGTCATGATTAGGATTATTGTTAGAATTACAAACTGATTATAAGTTATCTCATGATTTAATATGTAAATGTGTCTTTTGAAACTAATCAAGAAATGTTTCCCAATCCCGATACCCGAGCTATTTACTTACAAATGCAGGGTTTTATAAGTCACTAATGCTGTCAACGTGAGGGGATGACATGTCTACACAGTCATGGCCCTCACTCAAAGTTTTCCCAGATGTGCTTTTTTCCTCAAATAAGAGTTTTTGCCACTGTTTTTTTTTTTACCCAGATCACCGGGTGGACTGGTAATCCACGACCCTGGTCCAAAGAGGGGATAGATCTTATTCCCGTTTTGACTATACGAGCTTACATTTTGAATTATAATAATAATAATATTCCCGTTGTTGGGAATAACACTTTGCCTTCACAAATACACTTTGCCTATATTGACCCAAGACTCAATATACAGATAACATGATGTTCAGTCTGTTTAAAAATGGTTAACATGTCAGCTGTTTGAAATGTTTAACTTGTACACTTAAAAGATGTATTCAACAGATAATTGAAAAAGCTGAAATCAACAGCTCGAACTCCTCTTAAAGGGAAAACCTACGGCACAGAGCAAATGGGGGAAATCGAGGTGAAGAAATAACAAAAGTCCCGCAGACATGATTAGCCCGTCTGAATATACCTCCTTTCGTTTCTCTGCCGCAGGCCTCCCATGGATATTTACCGTAAGATAGATCATGATATGATCTAAGAGGGGAATTGTAGATACAAATATCCATTTTGATATCTATCCTAGCTGTCCATATAAGGGTTAATTTGAACAAAGAATGAATTTGGCATTTCATCTTTGTTTCTCGGAAAAAGGATTTATATAAAATCCTTTTTACGGGAAAAATACTGATTTTGAAATGTTCTTGTTGTGGGGATATTTATGGGATAATAATTGTAAACAGAGAGAATTGCCCACGATTTCAATTCTCAGATCCTTAATCGTTATCGTGTTAAATAAAATGTATAACCATATACCGGTAATTAAAAATCACAAATTGTTATAAAAATAGATATTTATTTCTTAACAATTTAAATAATAATGATGAGTAACATGCATGATAATAATCAATGGAATTCGAGTATAACATGAATATGCAATACAATATGGTAATTTAAAACAACATTTCCTAATGACTAAGACGTAGTTTAAAATCTACACATTAGGTGTCAAGATTTACGACCCTTTCACAGAGACAAAGAATGTGAAGCATGAGATCGTAAAAGAAACTTTCAGCTGGCAGTTTAGAAATAACTCTTTCAATGCTGGTTAAACCTCTTCTCGGGATTTAAGATCTACTCCTATGTAATATTAAATAAAAAGAATATTTAAATAGTCAGTAATCACTCCTTGATCCATCCAATGAGAAATCTACATGTTACATAAGCTGATATTTTAATTAATTTGCCTAAATAGATATTTTATCTTATTTTAGAGCCAATCAATACAGCTGGATAAATGGTCATGATATGCTAACGTGATATTAATCACACAAATACATTAATGATTATATTGATCCCAGCTGCAGATGGGATGCTATAACCATATATATATTCTTTAATAATTAAGATTTCTAAATATGAAATCAAACATGATTTATCCAGTCATATATCATGCTATTAATTTTAATTAATTTAAATTAATTAATTAAATGCCTGTATATTTACCAGTTATGTAGATATTTTCTCATCAGATATCCTCAGGTAGTTAAATGTCATAGATCTCTTTCTCTGCATGGAGTGTGAGAGTTTCTTGGTTACTCTGGTCGCCCGATTCTGCCTGGATCTCTCTGAATCCCCAGAGTGTCGTAATGTCTCTCTCTTCAATCTTTGAATCTCCGAATCTCTCTCTCTTCCCTTGTCTTAACTTTTTAAAGGGAAAAATTCCTTAGGTGATAGCCAATCACAAATGTGGGGTGTGGTTGCCTTCTAGGTAATCATTTTCGTATTTGAGCTCTAGATGGTAGTATTGTTCCACTAGACATACCTATCCAGGAAAGAGTTAACTTTTCCTGGTGGCTATTTTTGACGTCATTTACGTTATCTTTATGTAGCCATAATTTTATATTCACTTGTCAGATCACACAGTTTTTCTCAGTTTTGTCCAGACTATGCGTCTGCAAATTCTGCTATAATTCCTAATATGACAGCTTATAACACTATAGATGAACTCAAAATACAATGAGAATCTGTTGGTATGGAAAGTAAAATTTAATTATTTAATCCTCTGTCACCTAAGTCTGGGAATAGAATTTATACAGTCTGTCCATCCCCCGTTCTCAATGTCTTATCTCTTTGTTGCTTATATACACATTCCATTCAGCTTGGGCAGAGCAGTCAGTCAAAGAGAAAGGATAGAATTTTGTGTCTCTTTGTTAACTTGAAGATACAAAATGGAGTCTGGTCTGTTTAGCAATGACTTCAGAATATACACTTTGTATTTCTATCATAGCACAAAATGTCTGCCGATATAAATACCCTGACATTAATTGTCCCAGATATCGGTATTTGTAAATATCTGGTTTTAATCAAATATGTAATGCGTTATATGACGAAAGATTATAACTAGAAACAGCTGTTTATAACTTGTGAAAAACAAATTATGTCACTAATGCTCATGGCCCCCACCGGCATGAAAATGGTGTATAAATGCATATGACTGTATAATAAAATTTGAATTGGTTATAGAACACATCTCTTGTCTTCTTGACTGATTCCCAGGATCCTGTCTATCCCAGAGGGTGTGGCTCTAACAAAATATCCATCTAACTAAGAGAGTTTCGTGTATAGCTGATTTTATCCCCAACAATGATTCCAATTATCAACTATTTTAAATAGATTGAGAGATTTTGAATAAAGGAGTATTTTTAATATTTAAATAGAATGTTCATCTGTCATTATTATACAAATGTGGCGAAAGTAACCTCGCCACTGGTTTTTGGAGGGGCCTGTTTGCCAGCCTCCTGCCCTGCGACTATGGCCCCTGGGATGTATTGCCCTTTAAGGAACTGAGTTGGGGCTTATGGACTGATATTATACGGTTACTGACCCTTTAACCCCTTAATGACCAAACTTCTGAAATAAAAGGGAATCATGACATATCACACATGTCATGTGTCCTTAAGGGGTTAAGAACTGTATTTGGGCTGTTCCTGGCCCTTTAATTACTTTGGAGCAGTGTTGCAACTTTAAATTGGCACTTCGGATGCAGCCGAAGTAGTCGAAGTGGCCACCATTCGATGGCCATCTTTGTTCATTCGAATGTTGTCAGCGGTATGTGTAGACAAATCCATGGAACTGAAATCGGCTACACATTTCAACGAACACCGCTGACCCTTACCTTCTCCTGCACTGAGTTTTCAGCCATAGAGACTAAGTCCCGTTCGAAGATTCGAACGCACGTTCGAATGGGACTTAGTCATCTTTTCAGTGTGAAATTGACCGACCACACAGCCCAAATCTATGGAACTGTTTTGGGCAGGAAAATGTGCCTGCGGTCGGTCACAAAGGACTTCTGACTAACTTTTGAACTAATGGAAGGATTTGCATGATTTTTGAGTATGTTCATATTTCAAGTATGCTGATTAATAATATGTGAAGATTTTTTTATGAAGATTGAATGTGAAGTTTTAAAGTTATAAAAATGCATAAAAAAGTATAAGTTTTAGCTTGGAGATAATTGAGTAGATATAGTAAGAAACTCAATTATCTCCCAAGCAGAGGGGAGGGAATCTGTGGGATGTAACCGTTGTCTGATTGGTTAATGTCTAATTGCCTGTGGGCGTCTCCCTTGCAGGGGAGCACTGCATAAAAGCAGAGTACCTGCCATTAAACATCAGTTCTTCTTCACACTCAATCTAGAGTCCTGTCTCTTATTGGGGGAATTGCTATATCACTACAAGGGATTGCTATGCTCTGCATGCTCCCTTGGATAATCACTTCTAAGCTCTTCTAAGAGCTTGTTCCTGTCTTGCTCTCGGAAGGAGTCTACGGTGGTTATGGTGTCGGCTGGAGTGCTTGGAGCCCTCTGTATGCGCTAGGAGCATCCTTTAACGGAGGTACCCAGTCGGGTGCCAGGTGATCCGTTACAACAAAGTATAACAAATGTAAAGTTTTTTCCACAGATTTTGCCTGTTAACATTTTTAGCACAACAGCACCTGATGTCAGTGAGATGTCTATCAGTGAGATGTAGAGGTGTTACAAAGATTCCAATACAGCAAAAAGAGGCGTTCTTGAGATACCACTTAGATTGCTGTATCAACATAACATTTACTATAATGGGATCCATGTCACCTAAGACAATGTCTTGGAAATGCTATCAATTAATTTATTCTATAAAAGAATATCGGAGAGTACCCAATCTATACACATCATAAAAGGTGTAAAAATGTTTCATGGAGAAAAAACAAAACAAAAAACAAACAAGCAAAGACAAAAGACAAAGACAAATACCAACACCATCACCACGGTGATAACAGATGGTGCTGATTCAATATCTGCAACCAATTCTAGCCAAATATTTGGATAACTGGACTCTACCAATACTATACAACTAATACCCGGTTTTCCACAAACACAACCTCCAGCAATGTATCTAAGGAATGTAAACTTCTACAGGCCTTTAAAGACTTTGGATTACAAATACAATTACTACTTTTAACTTTGGATTACAATTCCTATCAGGTTCCATCCAAGAATATCTTACTCTGGAACCTGATTTTCTTTTCAATTCTTTCCCAGACAAAAGCTTTGCTCATTTTAATCAACCACCTTTACATGCAAAGATCACACTACAGATGTTTTACCATAACAACAATGATCAAAGACGCTGGGAGCATAAAAACCTAAAGACTTTGGTTTAATAATTTAAAGAAGAAATGCGATACAATGCCCACAGTTTAATGGAGAGGGTGTTATGGGCAAATGCAAATATTACAAGTTTTAGAATGAAATATTGTATTCCTTAAACCGTGTACTTTGTCTTTAAGAGATATTGCAAACTGACAAGGTCTTAGAAATGGAACATATTGTTTTTCATACATGTTTCTTTAAGCAATAACCTCTTACTTACCTTCAGTGCATAATATGTTTACACCATTTTGTCCCATACGAAATACAATAACAATAATGCATAAACAAGCTTCAAGTCTATGCTACGACTCTTTCAGTACATCATATACTGCGGTAATCCTAAAATGTTCAGACTGTAAGATGCCATCTTGACCTAAGTCAGGGAAATTTCCATGATGTGTACACCCTTTATCAATGGCCTTGTATTTTTGCCAAGTTAAGGGAGGTCCTAAAATGAATAAAAGTAAAAGAAGTTACTTTTTCATAAAACTACGGTGACCCTAAAATGAAGACACCTAAGGTATAAATAGGTGTACTTTTAAATGTTAAGGGATAGAGGAGAGACTTGGAGACAGACGCTCCATCTTAAAATGACAGAGAGGCTGACATGATGACATGGTCAGGAGGGTATGTTAATCTATTATTGATATTTGCAAGCATTTAGTTTAATCTTATAAACTCTGCTATAAATTATTGTAATGGATTTTATATGTCTATATTTATATTTTTATATAATAAATATCTAAAAAGACAAAATCGTATTGCTTCCAAGACAATCCTTATTTTATATTATATTCTCAATTATTTATATATGTTAAATAGAGGATCTCTTACTAACTATGTAAAATTATGGCTAAGATATCTGTTTGTTAGCGTTGCTAAGTTCTATGTTATAGTGGTAAATAAGGGAACCAGCCGCGGTTACAGGGACACAAGTGTCACGAGTCTCGGAACCCAACACGCTAACACACACACACACACAGAAAAGGTGCCGTACCGGACCATAGAGTGGCCGGGCTAAGCACACACAGAATAGTTAGGAGACAAGCCGAGTAAGGGGCACGAGAAGACAGAATAACGATAAACAAGCCGAGGTCAAAGGGTAGGAGAAAGTCACAAAGTCGAATAAACAAGCCAGAGAGTACGTAACCATAAACACAAGTTCAGTAGCAATACTATAAAGCAAAGACCACAACAGGGCAGGGAGGAACAGGAAAGGTAAGTATAAATACCCTAGGTTTAATTGGACTTGATTTGATTGGACTTCCAATCAGAATTAACAATCACACGTGGGAGATATCTACGCCTCCCACTGTGATTGTGGTACTGTTGCTTTAACGCCGGGTTACTCACGTGACCCCGGCGTTTGCATAAATTAACGACCTTCCAGCGTGCAGCGTTATACATGCTGCCGCTGGGAGGCGTTAAGGATGCGAGCGGCGGAGAGGAGACGCCGCTCGCCGACAGGTAGGAGGAGGAGAGACCGCGGACAGCCTCCCCTCATAGCCGCCCGCGGACCCCTGACATAACCCCCCCCTCGAAGGCTTCAAAGGAAACCGCGCATGAAAGGAGCGGATCAAAGAGGTTCAACTCAAAGGCAGAAACCCAGGACCGCTCCTCAGGGCCGTATCCCTTCCAGTCAACCAGATACTGCAAGCGATCCCCAGATACTGCAAGCGACCCCGAGAAAAACGAGAATCAAGCAGGGCAGCCACTTCGTACACGTCACTAGAGACAGCGCGGAGGGAATCCGGACGCCTGAGAGGACCAGAGAATTGATTAATCGATTACAGAGCAGGGGCTTCAAAAGGGAGGTGTGAAAGGTGTTAGGTATACGCATGGAAGGAGGCAAGGCCAGGGAGTAGGACACAGGATTGACCCTACGCAATACCTTGTAGGGGCCAAGGAACCTGGGTGCGAATTTCATCGAGGGGACCCTGAGGCGGAGATTCTTAGAGGACAACCAAACCCTATCACCCATAAGAAGGAGCAGCACCTCTACGACGATCAGCAAATCTCTTCTGAGTAACAGCCACTTGAGAAAGAGTAGCATGGACCTGATCCCACATCTTCCGTAAGGAGGTGAGGTGCTCGTCCAAAGCGGGTATTCCCTTGTCGGAGAATACGCCGGGAAGGACAGAGGGTTGGAACCCATAAGCAACCAAAAAAGGACTTAAGCCAGTGGACGAATGAGTCACAGTGTTCCTGGCGAATTCAGCCCAGGGAAGGAGGTGAGACCAGTTGTCCTGGTGTGCATTCGTGAAGCAGCGTAAATATAACTCCACAGATTGATTCGCCCGTTCGGCAGCTCCATTAGATTGTGAATGATAGGAGGAAGTAAATGACAAGGAAATCCCCTTCTCAGCACAAAAGCCCCTCCAAAACCGAGAGACAAATTGAGGACCCCTGTCGGATACGATATCCTGTGGTATACCATGCAAGCGGAGAACCTCTTTGGTAAATACCCGAGCCAACTGAACCGCAGAAGGTAGTTTTTTAAGTGGAATAAACTGTGCCATCTTAGAGAACCTATCAGTCACAGTCAAAATTACTGTCATACCATCGGATGAAGGAAGATCCACAATAAAGTCCATGGATAAGTGAGTCCATGGTCTCTTGGGTACGGATAGAGGCATTAGGAGGCCCGGGGGTTTAATAGTAGGGGACTTACACTGTGCACAAACACGACAAGCCTGCACATAATCCACTACGTCTTGCTTAAGTGAAGGCCACCAAAACTGTTGAAGGAGACCCTTGTATGTTTTGGTAACCCCTGGGTGACCAGCCGTTTTGGCGGTGTGAAATAAAACTAACAATTTCTTTCTATCTTTTTCTTTCACGTATAATCTATCAACAGGTGTCTCAGAGGGTGCTTGGGTTTGGTATGCCTTGATACCATCCAGGAAAAGGGACGAAATAACCAAACCGGTAGCGGCTATTATCTTAGACGTTGTTACGACACTCACCGCCAGGGGAATGAAGCCGCCGTTTAGTCGATAATCCCCTTTCTCCAGAAATGCAATTTCAGTCCAACCGATCATAAGACTCCCGAACGGAGCATACGAATGCGGTAACTCCCGATCAGCAATCCATCCGAAATCCTTCCACAGCTAGAAATAAACGAAAACGCTGTCCCAATAGTAAATCCCTCCACAAACGAGACAAAGCTCGTCTTGAAGGTCAAGCAGTAATGTGTTTAATGGGGGCTACCTGCCCGGTATTTATGCAGGTCTCCACAAGGTAGACACTCCCCTAGGGGACCTTGTGGAAGACTGTAAAATATATTATACAGTAGCCAATCGCAGTGGCTATAACATAAGCCCTTCCCATTTTACCCATAAGTCATTCTTTCCTATCCTGGAGATAATTAGGGAGAAACCTAATTAACTCCGAGGATAGGGACCATCGCCATTTTAAAATCAAATACGAAAAATGCAATAAAATACATAAAATCAGAAGTACCGAATGTATAGTGTTCGTGCAACGTATCCCCAGATAGCCTGGATCTGAGGGCATATTCCTACCGAATAGCGCTCAGGTCCGATGTACACAGTCCAATCGCCATGGAGTCAAAGTCTCTCATAAGTCCTTCGGTATACGAATGACTCCATGGGACGGCTATCTGGGTAAGTCCATACGAATGAGAGAAACTCCCGAACTGACCGGTGTTCGTACGCCTCCAAGAGAATAGAAGGGGGCGGCCGTCTCCAGCGGTGTTCGGTAGATAAAGAGTCCGTTTTTAGATCCATAGGTTTTGCACCGAACACCGCTCATTCGCCTCGTGTCCAAAATGGCCGCCGCCTCGTGTTCGGCATACGAACGACGACCACCCGTACGAATGGAATGGAGAGGTGTTTGCGGTTAACCACAACGTTCTAATTGTGGTCAAGGTGTTAATGAGCCGCACACTCCTCTCCTGGGTGGCCGATGGTTCGGTAGTTTCAATCGGTACTTAGGGAAACGTACGAACAAGAGCATACGGACAGGAAATCCACGAATCCAAGGCAAACAGACGAACCAGCAATACAGGTCTATGCAGCAGGGTTCGTCACACGGCTCCCCCCTTGTGGAACACTCCGGCAGACCCGGCTTGGCCCTTTAGCGGGTCAACGTGGGGATGACCGGACTAGGAGGTAGCAAGAACGTTGGTTTGCCGTGACAATCCATCTGCATTCCCATTCTGCTTACCGGTTGTATTATACGGTTGTAATGCTAAACTCCACCGCAGCAGTCTACCATTGTCTCCTGAGACCCGGTTAAGCCAGACAAGGGGATTCCTGTCCATACAAATAGGGACTCAACTTTTTCAATGCCCAGACCAGGGCCAAACATTCTTTCTCCACTGCCGCATAACTCACTTCTCGGGGTAACAGCTTTCGACTGAGATATGCGACAGGGTGTTCTCCTCCATCTTCCCCGACCTGGCTTAGCACAGCCCCCAGTCCATACATGGAAGCATCTGTATGGACGAGAAAACGTTTGTTAGGAACTGGGGCAGCCAGGACAGGGGCATTCACGAGAGCCTGCTTAAGTGCTTGAAACGCAGCTTCACAAGCTGGAGACCACAGGACCTGCTTAGGGAGGTTTTTCTTAGTCAGGTCAGTCAGGGGTTTAGCGATAGAGCTGTAGTCGGGGACAAAGCGTCTGTAATACCCTGCTGTCCCTAGGAAGGCCAATACCTGGGTCTTAGTGATAGGTGTGGGCCAGTTCGCTACTGCCTCTATCTTGGCTGGCTCTGGTCTCTGGCTCCCACACCCCACTCTTGTACCTCAGCCATGCCTAGATGACACTTCTCTGGCTTCAATGTCAGGCCAGCGGCCCGAATTTTATCCAGTACTACCCCTACATGCACCAGGTGTTCCTCCCAGGACCCACTGTAGATCGCAATATCATCCAGGTATGCACAAGCAAATTCCTGGAATCCATCAAGGAGCCTGTCCACCATACGTTGGAAGGTAGCTGGGGCATTCTTCATCCCAAATGGCATGACCTTAAATTGGTATAAGCCAAATGGGGTAACGAAGGCCGACTTGGGGATAGCGTCCTTGGCCAGGGGAATCTGCCAGTAGCCCTTACACAGGTCTATGGTGGTCAGATAGCGTCCCCTGGCAATGCGGTCTAACAATTCGTCTACCCGGGGCATCGGGTAGGCGTCAGTGGTGGTCCGCTCGTTGAGCCTCCTGTAGTCCACACAGAACCGGGTGGTCCCATCCTTCTTAGGCACCAGGACTACAGGGGAGGCCCAAGGGCTATCGGAGTGCTCGATGACCCCAAGCTGGGTCATCTCCTCTATCTCCTTCCGCATTCCTTCTCGGACTGCTTCAGGGATACGGTAAGGGGGCTGTCGTAAGGGGTTCTGTCCAGGGGTCTCTACCTTATGTACAGCTAGGGTAGTGTAGCCGGGCTCTTGGGAGAACGTCACCTGCTTCTCCCACAGAAGCTGTCTTGCCTGTCCTTTCTCTGCGGGGCTTAACCTGTCCCCTAGCTGTACGAGGCTAGTCATGTCCGTCTGGGAATCTTTTGCTAACAAGTCGGGTAAAGGTAAACTTTCAGTATCGTCTGCAGCGGGGGCACATACTGCAGCTACATCCTCAGGTCGTTCCTGATACTCCTTTAGCATGTTCACATGAAAGGATCGCTGGATCCTGTCATCTGAACAGCTGGCTATAAGGTAGGTAGTATCACACACCTGAGCTACCACTTTATACGGGCCCTGCCAAGATGCCTGCATCTTGTTCGCCTTCACAGGTTTGAGCACTAGCACCTTCTGCCCAACCTGGAAGACTCGCTGTCGGGCACCCCGATCGTACAATTCCCTCTGTCTCCCCTGGGCCACCTGGAGGTTCTCTCTTACCATCAGAGACAGTTTCTCCATGCAGTCCCGGAGTTCCAGAACATATGGCACTATGGGGGTCCCTTCTTGCTCTGTCTCCCCCTCCCAGTGGCCTCTAATGAGATCTAGGGGTCCGCGGACCCTTCTCCCATAAAGCAGCTCAAAGGGGGAGAACCCAGTAGATTCCTGGGGCACCTCTCTGTAAGCAAACAACAGATGAGGCAGGAATCGCTCCCAGTCTCTGCAAGTGTCAGAAAAGGTCCTCAGCATCTGTTTGAGGGTGCCATTAAATCGCTCGCAGAGACCGTTAGTCTGTGGATGGTATGGGGAACTAAGTATCGGTTTAATGCCGCATACCCTCCACAGCTGCTGGGTGAGCACAGCGGTAAATTGGGTTCCCTGGTCAGAGAGGATCTCTTTAGGGAACCCAACCCTGGTAAAAATCCTAACCAGGGCATCAGCAACTGTCTCTGCCTCTATGTTAGACAGCGCTACTGCCTCTGGATAGCGAGTAGCATAGTCCACCACGGTGAGAATGTATCTCTTACCGGATGGACTAGCCCTGGCCAGTGGACCAACAATATCAACGGCTATGCGGGCAAAGGGCTCCCCAATAATAGGCATTGACATAAGCCTAGCTCTTGGGTGGTCCCCCCGCTTACCTACCCGTTGACAAGTGTCACACGTGCTACAATATATCCGCACAGCCTGGTTAATCCCTGGCCAAAAAAAGTTCTGCATAATCCTATGGGCTGTGCGGCGGGACCCCAGATGTCCGGCTAGCGGAACATCATGCCCTATCCGCAGAATCTCCTGCCGGTATTTCGCGGGCACTACCAGCTGTCGATTCGGCGGAGGGGCAACACTTTTCTGGGACGGCTTAGGGATCCGGTATAACCTGTCCCCCACCCACTCATACCGCTCCCCCTCTGCTCCTTCTTCTCCAGTATCTGCTCTGCCCCTATATCTCTGGAGAGATGGATCTGTCTGGGTTTCCCTCCCGAACTCCTCTGGGGAATCCCAGCTAACCTAAAGTCTGCCCTGGGGTGTCAGTCGGGGAATCGGTTCTTACCTGGGTCTCAGCAGCAGGTGGTCCGGTTCCAGCAGCACGGGTCTGAGCACGGGTAGTCACTGGGTTGGCTTCGGCAGGTCCCATGGAAGCATAGGCAGAAATCAGAGGGGCCAAATCATTTCCCAGCAAAACATCAGCAGGCAAGTCCTGCATAACTCCCACATTCACATGTCCGGATCCCACTCCCCAGTCCAAATGAACCCGGGCAACAGGCAGGCGGAACACGGCGCCTCCTGCCACCCTTACTGCTACAGTATTCCCAGTATGCTGGTGTTCCGAAACCAGGTTCTTTTGGAGCAGGGTCATAGTAGCTCCGGTGTCTCTCAGACCAGTGACCACTTTCCCATTCAGCTTAACGGTCTGTCTGTGTTGTTGGCGGTTGTCCTGCTGAGCTGCTTGTACTGGGTCTGCTTCATGTAGGATACCCCAAAACTCCTCCTGCTCATGGCAGTGAGCAGAAGGCTGGGGTGGCTGCTGGGCTCCGCCGGCTGGTCTTCTCCAGGACTGTGCTTGGCTGGCATTGTTTAATGGGCACTCTGGTCTTTTATGCCCCAGTTGCTTGCATCCATAGCACCGGATTTGATTTGAGTAATCCCGGGCGTTGAATCGGGCTGACTGCCCATAGTTGGTCGCTGGCGGCATAGTGGGGGTACGTTGTGCTGGGGGGTGATATACATTGGTGGTTGGAGGTGCTGCCGGTTTGTACTCCACTCGGGCAGGGACCTTGGCTGCTGTCTGATCTAGCTTACGTGCATCAGTGTATTCGTCGGCCAGACGAGCAGCTTCATGGAAGGTAGCGGGTTTACGGTCCCTGACCCACTCACGAACTCCTGCAGGTAACCTGTCAAAGCAGTGTTCTAGCAGGAATACTTGCAGCACCTCTTCCCCAGTTACCGCTTGGCACCCTGTCATCCAGTGGGCTGCCGTGCGGTGTACCCTGCATGCCCATTCCACATAGGAATCACCAGCCTGTTTGTTAGTGTCCCGGAATCGCCTCCGGTACGCCTCAGGAGTAACAGCGTACCGGGCCAAAAGGGCATCTTTTACTGCCCGGTAGCTAGTGATTTCCTCCTCTGGGATGGCCCGAAAAGCTTCACTGGCCCGGCCGGATAATTTCCCAGAGAGGATAGTGACCCATTCTTCTGCGGGCACCTGGTGTAAAGCACACAGTCTTTCAAAGTCCGCCAGGAACCCGTCTATCTCTCCCTCAGTCTCAATAAAATTTCTAAAAGCAGCAAATGGTACCTTTTTCTTTCCATTATTATTATGGGGTACCTCTGCTGCTGCAGCTCCTCTCCTCTGGAGCGCCTGTTGTGCTGTCACTGCGGCTTGCACTTGCACCACAATATCCGCTGCAGGGTTGGGGCCAAAGTGTGCCAGCCTTATCTGAACTGCCCGGTTAAACGATATCTCCTCAGGTGTTAAATCCAGCAGGCCAGGCACATTAGCTCTCTCCATTCCCTGTGCTGTATCCATCTCTACCAATATAGCAATAATCTCTCTTTTCTTGAGATTGCTCGCTGATCGTCCTCTGCGCTCCAACATGTCTTTAAGGGTAGCACGCCTTAATTCCTCATATTGCATTTCCAATCTGGGGTGTGTAGCTGGCCTTCAGGGCGGTGGGATTCATCCCGTCGCTTGCCACCAATTGTTACGACACTCACCGCCAGGGGAATGAAGCCGCCGTTTAGTCGATAATCCCCTTTCTCCTGAAATGCAATTTCAGTCCAACCGATCATAAAACTCCCGAACGGAGCATACGAATGCGGTAACTCCCGATCAGCAATCCATCCGAAATCCTTCCACAGCTAGAAATAAACGAAAACGCTGTCCCGATAGTAAATCCCTCCACAAACGAGACAAAGCTCCGTCTTGAAGGTCAAGCAGTAATGGGGGCTACCTGCCCGGTATTTATGCAGGTCTCCACAAGGTAGACACTCCCCTAGGGTGTTATGGTACTTTTTGAAAGTAAACCAAAATGTTCAAAGTCTATCTGTTCCTGTCCAAATCAATAAAATTAAATTGCGTATATACGCTGAAGTAATTAAGTCTGACACACGAGGTTCAGGTTAAAATAACTTCGAGAAAGTTTATTGGCAAGTGAAGTAAAAGCGGGCGCGCAGGCCCTTTTAAGAGGCATTTTGCGTCATCATTGATTATTAGAATATCAGCAAATAAACATCATCAATTGGATTAATTGTTAAGTGACGGAGTTAGTGTCTTACCTATTGGTTAGTAAAATTAAGAGGTTAGTCCCGTGCCCACCCATCAGAGGTGGGATTATTCTGGACACGGGTGGGGGACAAGGGGGTCCTAAGCGTCATTTTACACGGTCAGTGATATCAGGCTTTATGTCCAGGTGCAAGGTCTCTTATGAATAGAACATTTCATTACTACTGTGTTCTGTGGCCTTCAAACTGTACTATCTTACAAGCTCTTAAGGAGTAGCCAGCAAGTCTTAAGGAGTAGCCGGCACCTCCTGGTACTTGTCCTTGAAGGAAACACGGTCTTTGTCTACTGTATTAATTGGGTTGAGAAGTTCAGTCACGTAATGTAGTTTTAAAATGAACAAGTTAAGTCATGAGGACAAAATGGAGGATTGAAGAAGTCAGGTTAGGAGGACAAAATGGAGGACGAAGTCACAGTATAAAGTTAAAATGGAGTTAGTACAATAATTCAATACAAGTACAATAAAGATTTTTAATAATTCCACATCAGTCCCCCCTATGAAATGTTAGATTCTAAGAGATAAAACTTTATTATGTTAGTATCAGAAGACGTGTTAACCCAAAGGCACAGAAACCCCGTGGCTGCTAGCTAGATGTTAATGCAAAGTGCAAGGCTGTCCCTAGATCTTGACCCTAATAGGCTAACCATCCGTCAGTATGGCTCTCGAACGCTTCACACCCAAGGGTATCCCATGGCAGCTAACCCACCACTTCTCCACATGGGGCCTTTACCATTCACTGACAGATGCTGTCCCTAATCTAGTCCCTTCCTAGAATTCCTGCACTTTATCAACAAAGGGGATAAGTTGCAGCGGCAGACAGGGTGAGTTGATGTCTTGAAATTCTTGGTCATCAACTTCGAGATGGGTAAAAGCGGGTGCCGCTTGGTCAACAGTCTTCATGAGGGATTTTCTCAGACATGGGAGGACACAACAAAAGAGAAGAGCAAAAATAAAAAGAAAAATTAGTATAGCCATACCAATCTGCATTAAAGCCTTTTGCCATCCTGTCATCCAACCAAACCATCTTTCCCAGGGATCTTTTATCCCAGAATTCCTTTTTAACTCTTCAGACAGGTCATTTAATTTTTCTATAGCTAGTGTGACTTTACCATTAGGGCCTGTGTTTTCTGGGATGTAGGTACAACATGTCATAGTGTCGGGCAAAATCTTACAAACCCCTCCTTTTTCGGCTAAGATCATATCTAGGGCCATCCTATTCTGAAAAGTCATTTGGGATGTGGCCTGTAACTGTTCGGCCAATCCCTGGAGGGCGTCTCTGGTGTAATTGACAAAACGCTGTTGATTATAATAAATGTAATTTATCCAATTTAGATTCTTGTTTGCGGTAACTATGGTAAAAATTGATTCAAATCCTGCAGCAACTTCATCCCTAGCTTTAAACTCATTGGGCACCCCCCTGGGCACTCCAATGGCATCAATATATACATGAGGATCAAAACTTCCTTTCACTGGGGCGTCACGTTTAACCTTAGTGTGGCTGAACTCATGGGTGTTGAGGTGTGTGTCAGAAATAATATGTATAGGCATAATGGCCTTAGTCAAAGTACACTCTCCCCACCATTCTGTGTCCATTCTGGATCTTAGCTGTAAATCCCCACACAACCAATAAATGTCTCCTAGTGACCTAGTGTGATGTTGCAGCAAACGTACAGGGACAGTTCTGTATGTAGCACAATAGCCTTTGGAAAAGTTACCTACAAATTTACCAATACCATCGTACATGGCATAGCAAGTGTAATTACCTTTGTATACGGTAATACCATCAGGGGGTTTGACGTCTTTGGCTAGAAGAGGATACTCCTTTGTCCATGCAATACATATGGACCTGTTAAAATTATAGTGATAGGCAAAAAGGCTTAAAACACATTCTTCTATATCTACGGGTAGGATTAAAGGTACGGTACCCAGGTGAGGCCGGGCACCTCCACACACATAACATGCGGTTCTATTATGCTTATTAGCATTATATTTCATCCATTCTAACCATAAATTTACATCATTAAAACCTGTTTCAGCGGCCATGGTATCTTCAAAAGTGGGGTTAGCAATGGCCATCATGTCCTGAAAGGTCTGGATATGGGGTTTTAATGGGTTAGGGACCATATGGGTGGCCCCTTGCCACTCAGAAGAGTTGCACATATCTTTGAGGTAGAAATGCCCTAATTTCTGGTAGGAACCCTTTTTCCAGTACATTCCCATCACATACTGGTCTGCATCTGTTGGGCTTGGGCGCTCAATGTTAAGGATTAATTTCATTGGTGTGCTCCCCCCAGGCTTTCTCAAAGTCATTCTCTGGAGAAGCGATCTACCATGATCATCTACTTTAGCTACGGCACTTTTTGGTTTGTAACCCCAGGCAGGCCCGGCATTCCATCCCGCCGCCCCCCAGTGATCACAATTGTGCCCCCATTGTTTGTCAACTACACAAACATATGGGTCTTTCGAATGAGGGATATCTCTATAGATGCTCTGGATTTGTGGTGTGGGAAATGGGCATTCTACAATATCACAGTAGTCAAAGGTATAAGTAGCCACCTGGGTGCATGATGAATTATACCAGAAGGTGTACCCACTAATGTCTTTGGTAATGGCTACTTGCTGGGCCTTCATAAGGCTAATTAAGGAGAAGATGTACCAGAGATACATGTTTGTGCGATATTCGCTTCCTCTGGGGCAGGAGATTTCTTGCAGTGGGAAGCGTGGATCCAATTTGGCCTACCGGCCAATTTGACGGAGGTTGCGGTAATCAGGAGAACTTGGAATGGACCGTCAAATCTTGGTTCCAGGGTATTTTTCCGCACAAACTTCTTGACCAGGACCCAATCTCCGGGAAGTAGGTTATGGGAACCTGTATCCAATTCGGGATCTGGAATTGAAGAGAAAACTTGGGCATGTATTTTGTTTAGGACATTTGCAAGTTCAGTTACATAGTCTACTAAAATATCTGATTGGAGTTGCAACTGCTGCGGATAATAACAACCTAGTCTGGGTGCTGTCCCAAATAGAACCTCATATGGGGACAGTGAATGCTTCCCTCTAGGTGTGTGCCTAACACTAAATAGAGCTATTGGTAGGCTTTCTGGCCAGGGCATCTTTGTTTCTTGTGACATTTTTAACATTCTAGTTTTTAGGGTGCCATTCATGCGCTCCACTTTACCACTACTTTGTGGGTGGTAAGGGGTGTGGAAGGCTAGAGTCACCCCTAGAGCAGTCCAAATTTCTTTAGTCACAGTTGCTGTAAAGGCTGGGCCTTGATCACTCTCAATAACTTCTGGGAGTCCGAATCTACATACAATATCTGTAAGTAGGCGCTTTGCGGTTGTTTTTGCAGTGATATTGGCCACTGGGTAGGCTTCTGGCCAGCCTGAGAACATGTCCACTATTACTAGTGCATATTCATGGGGCCCACTCTTGGGCATTTGGATGTGGTCAATTTGAATCCGCTGGAAGGGGTACATGGGCTTTGCCAGGTGTTTCGCAGGTACTTTGACTGGTCTTCCTGGATTGCATTTTGCACAAATGACACAGGCCTTGCAGAAGCTATTGATCAATGTTGTGATTCCAGGTGCTTCATAATACTTCTGTATGAGGGCGGCCATCAATTCTTTTGACAGGTGTGCAGGCCCATGTGCCCATTGGACAACTGCTGGATACAAATTTCTGGGAAGACAAAATTTGAAGTTGTTGTAATATATTCCGTCCTTTTGGACAGCTCCTTTCTTTTTCCATTTCTGGACTTCTTCAGGAGTGACTGCAGCTTGCTGTTCTTGTAAAATTCGCAAATCAGTAGGAAGAGTTTGCAGGGCAAAAATAGGGACTTCTTCTTTTTGTCCGGACACTTCTTCATCCACTTCCTGCAAATCCCTGGCCGCTAACTTAGCAGCCTGATCAGCCAAATGGTTGCCCTTTGCTTCATCTGTATCCAATTTCCCATGGGCCTTTACTTTCAAAACGGCCACTTCTTTGGGGAGTAGGAGGGCATCCATTAGCTCCTTGATTGCAGTGCTGTGTTTGACTGGTGTACCGGCGGTGGTAAGAAATCCTCTAGTCTTCCAAATTAGGCCGAAGTCATGTGCCACGCCTAGAGCATATCTTGAATCTGTATAGATGTTGGCACGTTTTCCTTCGGAAATTTTGCAGGCTGAAGTCAGAGCCTGTAATTCAGCTTCTTGTGCAGACATTGCTGGTGGTAAGGATGATGATTTAATAACTTCATCTGTTGTGGTTACGGCATATCCTGTATGATATGTTCCTCCTTCATCGGCATATCTCGATCCGTCCACAAACAGGGTAAAATCCGGATCTGGTAATGGGTTCTCATGCACAGTTGGTAAGTGCACTGTTTCCATTTTCATCTGTTCAAAACAGTCATGAGGTGTTTCTGGGTCATAATCATTCTTTATGACCAGATCTTGAAATTCCTTTTCCAGGAAATGGCGTGGCCATGCTTCTAGAAGGTCAGTTGTTGGGTATTTGACAATACCATTTTCCTGTAGCTGTTCTTCATTCATGGTGGCCCATAGTTTTGCCATGGGCCCAAGATCATTCCATGACCTTGTCTTCAACTTGGTAACAGGAATATGTGGGATAGCAGTATCCCAATGACGGTAAAGGTAGTTAAGTTGTTGAGGTAGCTGGATCAAGACCATACTATTGCCGTCAGAGTCACAATAGAAGTCTTGTGCAGTAAGCTTTACATCGGTCCGGTGGTAAAGCTCATCTTCATAGCAAGGTTCAGGGGTAATGTTTGGTTTGTACCACGTGGTGCAGAAGGCGTGATCTGGGCCTTCACAGAGAGGTTTTTCACCTTCATAAAATGTCAAATGTGGATGCATGACTTTCTTGATACATCCACAGAGCAGGTGAATGTAGGTTTCATCCGTGATAAATCCATAGTAGATACCCCCCTCAGGGAGTGGAAGAAGAGTGGACGGATTAAGCACCTGACATCTTTGGATGGAAATGTTGTCAGGCAAAAGAAGATGACACTGTAAGCGCAGGTGTCTGGCTGGAGACACGTGCTTGAGCTGGACTTGGTTGATGATGGCAGAGATGTCATGAGGGGCCAAAACAACCAGAGGGTGGCCAAGGACCAGGTCTGAGGTCTTCTCTATGAGTTCTCTCGCAGCAAAAACAGCCCTGAGACAGGAAGGAGTCCCTCTGGCCACAATGTCCAGTTGACATGAGAAATATCCAATAGGCCTCTGGCGGCCTCTTAAGTCATTAGTTTGGGTGAGCACTCCTGTTGCGTGGCCTTGTCTTTCAGAGACAAACAATTTGAAAGTTTTGGAGTAGTCAGGGAGGCCCAAGGCAGGAGCAGAAGCAATGGCTCGTTTGAGAGCATTAAAATTGTCCATAGCTTCTTTAGTTAAACAGAAAGGGTCAGACTTAAGTGCGTCATAGAGAGGTTGCATGAGCAGAGAGGCTTCTGGGATCCATGCTCTGCAGTAGGAAATGAGGCCTAGGAAGGCATGAAGAGACTTAGAAGTCCTTGGAGGCGGAATATCCAGCACAGCTCTTACTCGGTCCCGAGTAAGATGTCTGGTACCCTGAGATAGGCAGTGTCCAAGGAAAATTACTGAAGGTTGGCAGAACTGTAGCTTGATGAGCGAAGCTTTGCATCCTTGTTCTGCCAAATAACAAAGCAGACTAATTGAGCACTCTTCGGTAGTGGGTATGTCATCTCCACAGAGCAGCAGATCATCCACATACTGAAGCAGAACAACTTCTGGGTGCTCGGCTTGCCATGGGTCAAGGATGGTGGCCATGGCCTTTGCAAATTGACTTGGTGAATTTTGTGCCCCTTGGGGCATGACAGTCCAGGTATACTGTTGCATCTCATGAGTGAAAGCAAACAGATATTGGCAGGATGAGTCCAGTGGGACACTGAAAAAAGCATTTGCTAGGTCAATAACTGTGAAGAATTTTGCAGATGGTGGGACTCCAGAGAGCAGAGTATGAGGATTTGGTACAAGAGGGGTGTCCAGGACTGTAGCTTCATTAACAGCACGGAGATCCTGAACCATCCTGTACTTCTCTGGCTCACCCTTCGGAGTTTTCTTTTTCACAGGAAATAACGGGGTGTTGCATTCAGATTTACATTTGACAAGGGCACCCTTCTCCAAGAGTGCCTTAATGTGGACAGAAATTGCAGCAGACTGTGCTGGTTTTAATGGATATTGTGGTTTTCTTGGTAATTTAGCTCCTGAAATAAGCTTTACCACCACAGGGGGAACATTTAGGTGACCTATGTCCTCTGGGCCTGAGGACCATAACTTTGCGGGCACCTGTGTTTTTAATTCCTCCGGGAAATTGGACCTTAATTCTGCTGTCTCCTCACGGGGCTTTTCTAAATGCAGCATCAGAGGCAAAGAGCATAGGGCTGAAGTGTCTGATACAGACAGAGGTGTAAACATTTCTACCTGCCCATCCGGGGTAAAGGTGATGGATGCTTGCAGGCGTGAGAGAACATCAGCACCTAACAGGTTAATTGGGCATGTGGAGGATACTACAAAGCGAGCGAGCAGGCTAGAACCAACTCGTAGTGGAGTTGTTAGAGGGCTATGTCTCGGTTGGCCATCCACTCCAACACAAGAGACATCAATATTTGACAGAAAAGATGGGTCTGGCAAGTCTTGTTCTCGTAGAACACTACGGGCTGCACCTGTGTCAACTAGAAATGTGGTGGGGTGGCCTTCAATGGGCAAAGTCACTGTGGCAAGTGGCCCCCCCTTATCCCCTGTAGACACTGCCATTACAGGGGTTACAGACACAGGCTTGCCAGTTTCCTATTCATCGGGTTCCTCAACTATTGGGACCCCTTTTTCGGTCTTAGTGACCGGGGCAGGTCTGGATGGCTTTCTTATCTCTCTTTTGGGTTCCGGGCAATCACTTTTAAAATGACCTTTAGCTTTGCAATTAAAGCAGAAGCTATCCTCTGGTCTGGTGCCCCTGGGAACAGGGATACTGCGTGATACCATAAGAGGAGCAGAGCTTGGCCTTTTGGGGGTCTGGGCAGATTCTAGGCCCCTAGCGACTAAAAGCAGGGTATCCAGGGGAACAACCTTATATTCAGGGCGTGCAGCAATAATTCCCTTGCGTATAGAGTCTTTAACGCCTTGGACAAACGCACCTGACAGCATTTGTGAATGAATTTTGTCAGTAAGATCAAACCCCAAATCTGTGAACATTTGATACAGTCTTGCATGAAACTTTTCCACTGATTCTCCTTTTTCTTGAACAACATCAGTAAGGCCAGCAGCCTGATCTGCAAGTTTGTCCTTAGCCCATTCTCTTAATTGGGTGCAAAAGGTTACCCCGGAGGGGTAATCAACATCACTGGAAAGCAGATCTGTACTGAGGTGACGGGCCATACTTGGCCAATAGGCATCCCCTGCTTTAATAGCACAAATGCTGAGTAGATCACGCCATGCGGCGGAATAAGTCTTTTGAATTTGAACTATCCCTCGGTAAAAAGGCATAGGCTGTTTTTCTGGGTCGGGGAGCGATTTCATTAATGCGCTAGCTTGAGTGGGGTTAAAGGCAACATATTTAGAAGGGGCCTGTTCTCCCCGACCCTTGTGGCCAAAAGGGTCATCGATAGAACGGTGAGTTGGGGCTCCCGCGGCAAGCTCCGATGAGACATGGGACACCCTGTCCATCTCGTCATCATCGAATTCTATGATATTGGCTCTTTTGCGTGGTGCAGGGCCCGAATGAGGTGAAAGGATCGGTGGTTGGGAACGAGCCCCAGATGCAGGGGTGGCTAGTGAGTCATAACCTGGGGATAGGTAGTCACCGGGGATTACCGGCATCAGGGCTGAACTGGGGGCCGCCATATTGGTGGCCGGAGAAGGTGCTACATTAGGGTTAAGGGAAGAAGCGGCGGCCATGTTGGAAGAGGGCACATCCGGGGCAGACTGTGTCGGACTGGGCATGACCGGGACCTGGGGAGTGGCTTGGGGAAGGGGTAGTGGATATCCGGGATAGGGCAGAGTCATGGGATACGGGAAGGGGTAGGGCCAGGCTGGGGAGGGGAAGGAGGTGGGGTATTGGACTGGGGTGGAGATGGGAGGGGGAGGAGTCGGGGCGAGGGTGGAAGAGGTGGTTAGTTGGGCGGATGAGGAGGGGAGGGGGTCATGAACGGAGAGGGAGCGTAGGGAAGGAATGGCAGATGAAATGTTAGGGGGAGGTACAGCAGGTAGCGTAGGGATGGACGAGGATGATGGGAATGTTAGGGACGGGGAGGGGGAAAAGAAAGATCCATCAGAATTCAGGACCGGGCAAACAGGGGAGGTGGCGGGATGAGTGTTAGGAGGATTGGGAGCGGGGAACATAGTCAGCTGGCTATCACCTACTGCTGACTGAACCTTGGGGATAGACGTCCCCTGGGCGCCACTTTGGGGCGCTGGCTGAGGGTAGACCCCAGCAACGCAATTCTGATGATACACAAACAATTTCACACCCTTGTGATTTATTTCTTCCTCAACCCAACCTTCTAGCTGAATAGCCTTCGCTACTCTGTACCATGCTTCAGCAGTCTTTAATAAACCATTATCTGTAAGCTTGCCTTTCATTTCTGCCAGTAACTTACGCCAACTTTCTGGTTGCAATCTTCCACCCGTTGGTACAGTAATTTTACATACTTTTGCAATCTTTACAACACCTTTAACCATCTCCTCACCCTCTCTGTTTTCTACCAAATCACATGCTAACCAGCCCTTATTGGGCTTGCTTAAATCCTGCCCCATAATCCCTTTACCCCTATACCAGCGTCCTAGATATAGGGAGAGAGAAGGAAAACGGAACAAGAACGTCTACAATGCTCGACTGCCACCCGAGAACCGTAAAACTTTCTCAGGTGCGTCTTCCCAAAACGTAGACTAGTCACTGAATCCGCCTACCCGGGGTGGTAGACACGGATTGGAGCGAGGTGAGAAGTGTGTGACCAATCACTTCTCCTTCAAGAGGAATGGGAGTGGATAGTATAATAATATAGGAAGTACAGAAAAGATGAAAGGCAAGGAAAATCCTTAGAGACAGACACAGGAGTTCATGAGACTCCTATTAAACAAACAAGACAACAGTACAGTTGAAATACAGTGCATGCATCACAATTCAAATGAAATCAACAATAATTCCTTTCCTTTACTCGTGTGCTTACTCCAAAGTCACCTCCCTCAATCCCGTAGTATCTTACTACCAACGGCCAAGGATAACAGCTAACACCGGTCCGAAATCCATATGCCTCCCTCGTCACAGCAGCCCACTCGTAGTGTCTGCGCTACCCTCACTCTTGTAGTGCCCCCATAAAGACCCACTTTATAAGTCCCACTACTCCGTGGTGATGAAGACAGCAATGCCTGCCCGAATTCACACACCACAAAATAAAAATTGGAATGGCTCCAGCTCAGCGCTCAAAGCTGGAGGGTACCACCACTCTGCAAGCAGAGTAACGTGCACAGAGAAGCTAGCTAGGCTATCAAAGTGGCACAAGAAGGATCCCCAGGAAACTATGAGTCTACACAATCTCCACAGATCCAGCACACCTCTTTTTCCCTACAGCCCCAGCCACGAGGCTCCTAAAAGAGTTAAACAGGAAAAGATGACCCCCAGGAACACATCCACAGGTCAACCCCCCTTTTTCCTTACAACCACAGCACCGTGGTTCCTAAAAGAGGTAAAACAGGCAACAGAAGACCCCCAGGAACGAATCCACAGGTCCACCCCCCTTTATCCCAAAAGGGGTAAAGTACAAACAGATAGACAGACACACTGAAGACCCAGGCAAATCCCCTCAGGTCCACCCCCCTTTATCCCAAAAAGGGGAAAACAAGCAAGACAGAACCCCAGGCAAATCCCCTGCAGGTCCACCCCCCCTTTATCTCAAAATGGGGAAACAGGCAAACAATTCAAACACACCCAGGCAACAGATAGACTAAAATGCAGGTAAACAAGTGAGTAACGAGACACCGGGCAAGATATTACCTGTCTTTGATGTCCTCCCGGGAAGCAGTCACAGACACGTGGACGGGTCAATCAAAGGGGCCGGAACGTACCGGTGGCTCTGCAGAAGTCTCTACCGTGTATCTGGAGGTGATCAGTCTCCCTTCCTTCCCCCTGGATTCCTCCGTCCACCCTTGTCTTCCTTAGGACGGCTCACCGGCCGGACATAGCCCGGTGCCCCACGTTGGGCGCCAAGTTGTTATGGTACTTTTTGAAAGTAAACCAAAATGTTCAAAGTCTATCTGTTCCTGTCCAAATCAATAAAATTAAATTGCGTATATACGCTGAAGTAATTAAGTCTGACACACGAGGTTCAGGTTAAAATAACTTCGAGAAAGTTTATTGGCAAGTGAAGTAAAAGCGGGCGCGCAGGCCCTTTTAAGAGGCATTTTGCGTCATCATTGATTATTAGAATATCAGCAAATAAACATCATCAATTGGATTAATTGTTAAGTGACGGAGTTAGTGTCTTACCTATTGGTTAGTAAAATTAAGAGGTTAGTCCCGTGCCCACCCATCAGAGGTGGGATTATTCTGGACACGGGTGGGGGACAAGGGGGTCCTAAGCGTCATTTTACACGGTCAGTGATATCAGGCTTTATGTCCAGGTGCAAGGTCTCTTATGAATAGAACATTTCATTACTACTGTGTTCTGTGGCCTTCAAACTGTACTATCTTACAAGCTCTTAAGGAGTAGCCAGCAAGTCTTAAGGAGTAGCCGGCACCTCCTGGTACTTGTCCTTGAAGGAAACACGGTCTTTGTCTACTGTATTAATTGGGTTGAGAAGTTCAGTCACGTAATGTAGTTTTAAAATGAACAAGTTAAGTCATGAGGACAAAATGGAGGATTGAAGAAGTCAGGTTAGGAGGACAAAATGGAGGACGAAGTCACAGTATAAAGTTAAAATGGAGTTAGTACAATAATTCAATACAAGTACAATAAAGATTTTTAATAATTCCACATCAAGGGGACCTTGTGGAAGACTGTAAAATATATTATACAGTAGCCAATCGCAGTGGCTATAACATAAGCCCTTCCCATTTTACCCATAAGTCATTCTTTCCTATCCCGGAGATAATTAGGGAGAAACCTAATTAACTCCGAGGATAGGGACCATCGCCATTTTAAAATCAAATACGAAAAATGCAATAAAATACATAAAATCAGAAGTACCGAATGTATAGTGTTCGTGCAACGTATCCCCAGATAGCCTGGATCTGAGGGCATATTCCTACCGAATAGCGCTCAGGTCCGATGTACACAGTCCAATCGCCATGGAGTCAAAGTCTCTCATAAGTCCTTCGGTATACGAATGACTCCATGGGACGGCTATCTGGGTAAGTCCATACGAATGAGAGAAACTCCCGAACTGACCGGTGTTCGTACGCCTCCAAGAGAATAGAAGGGGGCGGCCGTCTCCAGCGGTGTTCGGTAGATAAAGAGTCCGTTTTTAGATCCATAGGTTTTGCACCGAACACCGCTCATTCGCCTCGTGTCCAAAATGGGCGCCGCCTCGTGTTCGGCATACGAACGACGACCACCCGTACGAATGGAATGGAGAGGTGTTTGCGGTTAACCACAACGTTCTAATTGTGGTCAAGGTGTTAATGAGCCGCACACTCCTCTCCTGGGTGGCCGATGGTTCGGTAGTTTCAATCGGTACTTAGGGAAACGTACGAACAAGAGCATACGGACAGGAAGTCCACGAATCCAAGGCAAACAGACGAACCAGCAATACAGGTCTATGCAGCAGGGTTCGTCACAGACGTGGGTACAATGGGTTCAGGAGCGGGGGCAATAGACTCCAAAGGTTCGTATTGTCGGGAGATAGCATCAGCCTTGACATTACGGTATCCAGGCCTATATGTGATAATGAACTGAAAGCGTGAAAGAAATAAGGACCATCTGGCTTGACGAGAGGACAACCTTTTAGCATCAGCTATATAGGAGAGATTCTTATGATCAGTTATAACCAGGATTTTGTGTCTGGCTCCTTCTAATAAGTACCTCCACTCTTTAAAAGCCATCACAATAGCTAATAGTTCCCTGTTCCCGACGTCGTAATTCTTTTCCGAATCAGATAGTTTTTTAGAAAAGTAACAACAGGGATGGAGAGGTTCGTTATAGGATAGTCTTTGTGATAATACAGCTCCCACACCTGATTCTGAAGCGTCTACTTCCATTACAAAGGGAAGGGAAGGATCGGGATGGTGTAGCACAGGGGCAAAAGGCATTTGCCACTGCCCCTGTGCTACACCATCCCGATCCTTCCCTTCCCTTTGTAATGGAAGTAGACGCTTCAGAATCAGGTGTCTCAAAGGCTTTAATGGCTTCAGGAGTCCAAACCCTGGGGTGCAAACCCTTTTTTGTCAGTTTAGTGATAGGAGAAATGACTGATGAAAAGTTTTTAATAAACCTGCGATAATAATTGTCAAAGCCTATAAATCGCTGTATTGCCTTAAGACCTTGAGGAAGAGGCCAAGACAACATGGCTTCTAATTTTGAAGGATCCATGCTGAACCCCTGTTCAGAAATGATGTACCCTAGGAATTGTACTGATTTTTGGTCAAAGAAACATTTCTCCAATTTACAATAAAGACCGTTTTGTAGCAATCTCTTAAGTACCTTCCTCACATGAGCATGATGAGACTCCAGATCAGGAGAAAATACAAGTACCGTATATACTCGAGTATAAGCCGACCCGAATATAAGCCGAGGCCCCTAATTTTATCCAAAAAAACTGGGAAAACTTATTGACTCGAGTATAAGACTAGGGTGGGAAATGCAGCAGCTACTGGTAAATTTCTAAATAAAATTAGATCCTAAAAAAAATATATTAATTGAATATTTATTTACAGTGTGTGTATAATGAATGCAGTGTGTGCGTATGTGTGTGTGTATGAGTGCAGCGTGTGTGTATGAGTGCAGTGTGTGTGTGTGCATGAATGCAGTGTGTGTGTGTGTATGAATGCAGTGTGTGAATGCAGTGTGTGCAGGGCCGGTGCAAGGATATTTGCCGCCGTAGGCAACACATTTTTTGCCGCCCCCTCCCCCCCCATATGTCCTGACTTCCCCTCCTCCTCCCTCAGTGGTCCTTACCTCCCCACCCCCGTGTTCCTTCACCCCCCCCCCCCAGTGGTCCTGACTCACCCCTCCCCTAGTGGTCCTTACCATCCCCTCCCTAGTGGTCCTTACCCTCCCCTCCCCTAGTGGTCCTTACTTCCCCCTCCCCTCCCATAGTGGTCCTTATCCCACCCCCTCCCTCTCATAGTGGTCCTTATCCCCCTTCTCCCTCCCATAGTGTTCCTTATCCCCCCCATCCCTCCCATAGTGGTCCATATACCCCCCCCTCCCTCCCATAGTGGTCCTTATACCCCCCTCCCTCCCATAGTGGTCCTTATCCCACCCCCTCCCATAGTGGTCCTTATACCCCCCCTCCCTCCCATAGTGGTCCTTATCCCCCTTCTCCCTCCCATAGTGTTCCTTATCCCCCCCATCCCTCCCATAGTGGTCCATATACCCCCCCCTCCCTCCCATAGTGGTCCTTATCCCACCCCCTCCCATAGTGGTCCTTATACCCCCCCTCCCTCCCATAGTGGTCCTTATACCCCCCTCCCTTCAATAGTGGTCCTTATCCCCCCCCCCTCCCTCCCATAGTGGTCCTTATCCCCCTTTTTTTTTTATTATTTTTTTTTTATTATTATTATTTTTTATTTTATTTATATATTTTTTTTTTTCGTCCCCCCTCCCTGCTTGATATATGGCAGGGAGGGGGGCTCCTTCACTGGTGGTCCAGTGGCAGTTCAGTGGGGGGGAGAGGGGGGCTGGCAGAGCTGTAACTTACCTGTTCTGCAGCTCCTGTCAGCTCTCTCCTCCTCTGCGCCGTCCGTGCAGCTCCTTCTATCAGCTCACACTGTAAGTCTCGCGAGAGCCGCGGCTCTCGCGAGACTTACACTGGGAGCTGACCGAGGTGCTGAACGGACGGCGCAGAGGAGGAGAGAGCTGACAGGAGCTGCAGAACAGGTAAGTTACAGCTCTGCCAGCCCCCCTCTCCCCCGGTCTGTATTATGGCAATGCAAATTGCCATAATACAGACAGTGACTCGAGTATAAGCCGAGTTGGGGTTTTTCAGCCCAAAAAATGGGCTGAAAAACTCGGCTTATACTCGAGTATATACGGTATATCATCGAGATAGACCACGGCACAGATGTGTAGTAAATCTCTAAGGACATCATTTATGAGGTCCTGAAAGACAGCAGGAGCATTACACAGTCCAAAAGGCATAACTAGATACTCGTAATGCCCACTGCGTGTATTGAACGCTGTCTTCCATTCATCGTTTTCTTTTATACGAACCAGGTTATAAGCCCCCCTGAGGTCTAGTTTGGTAAAATATCTAGACCCTTTGACACGGTCAAACAACTCAGTAATGAGAGGATAGGATAAGCATTTTTAACTGTTATATTATTCAGGCCCCTATAGTCTATACATAGGCTTAAATTGCCCTCTTTCTTGGCAACAAAAAAGAAACCAGCACCAGCCGGAGAGGAGGACCTTCTAATAAAACCTTTACGTAAGGATTCCTGTATGTACTCCTCCATGACCTGGTTTTCTTTCTCAGAAAGCGGGTAGACCTTGCCCCTAGGAGGCATCGTTCCAGGTAACAAGTTTATGGCACAATCATAATCCAGTGCGAGGTCTGCATACACAGGAGGGACAGAAACAGAAAGTGGTTTAGCTGTAGGCACATTAAGTAAACAAACGGGACGTAAGCGGGCCATACAGTCTTGTTGACAGGATTCCCCTCAGGAGAGTATATCCAAACAACCCCAATCAAGTACCGGGTTATGCTTAACTAACCAGGGTAAGCCCAGTATGATGGAAGCTCTAGGGGAGTCAATTATTTGGAAGGTTATCCTTTCTTTGTGTAAGGCACCCACGGTCATAACCATTTCTTGGGTCTCATGGGTCACCAGAGGTTTCTCAAGTGGTCTACCATCTATGGCCTCAACGGCCAAGGGTGTGGCCTTTTGGATCAGATTCAAGGCTGCGGTCGTAGCAAAGTTCTCATCGATAAAGTTATCTGCAGCACCTGAATCGATCAAGGCTTTAGTTGTTACAGTGGTTTGATTGACCAAAAGAGTAACCGTAATGAATGGTCTGGAGATGGACACATGAGGGGAAAAAACCATAACACCCGAGGCCGACCCCTCTCTAGGCCTTAGGTGCTGTAGTTTCCCTGCAAACTAGGACAGTTTCCTCGGAGATGGAAATTGTAACGGACCGTTTCAGCATATGAGGGGTATAAAATCCGTTTAGGCGATAATCCCCTTTTCTCAGAAAGGCACAGCTACTGCAGAACATCAAAACTCACGAATTGGATATAGGTGAATGCATCAAACTCCCGAACTGCATACCAGGGAATAAGATAGCACTCCAAGCTGGAACCTCACGAATAGCTGGTAGCAGATGAATAGGAAAAGCAGACATCAGCTTACACTCCTAGCAGTCAATCTCCAACAGCATACAGTGAATCCCCCCAAGAACGAGACAAGGCTCCGTGTTGAAGGTCAAGCAGTGGTCTGAGGTGCTGGGGCACCCAGCCTGGTTTTTATTACATGAGTACACATACAGGCCACACCCAGGGGGAGGCATAAAATAACCAATGACATAGATGTTACATCCCACACATCCCCTCCCCTTAGTGTGACACATAATCCCATTATGCATACAGTTCAAAATATACTTTTACACAACTTTCATAACTTTAAAACCATACATCGCATCCACATACAAATCACATATTCAGACTCAGCATACTTTAAACATAAACACTCTCAAAAATCATACCAATCCCTTCAGTAAATAAAAAGTTACACGGAAGTCCTTTTATGACCGACCGCAAGCACCTTTCCTTGCCCAAAACAGTTCCATGGATTTGGGCTGTGCGGTCGGTCACTTTCTAGCATAAAAACGGCTAAGTCCCATTCGAAGTGTGGCTGGTATTCGAAGTGTCGAAGTGGAGTTGATGTTAAGGGTTGGCGGTGTTCGAAGTTAAAACGGCCGCTGCCACGTGGTCCTTTGTCCGATGCCGGCCACTTCGACGACTTCGACAACTTCGGTAACTTCGGCACTTCGACAGCTTCGACAGCTTCGACAACTTCGACAACTTCGACAACTTCGACAGCTTCGACAGCTTCGACAGCTTCGACTGTGTCCGAAGTGTCATATACAAAAGTACCAATCCTTCCCAAAGTATTTAAAGAGCTAGGGACAGTATAATACAATCCACCTGCCCAAAAGTAGTTCTTAAAGGGTCAGTACATTATGGTAGCAGTCCATAAGCCCCAATTCAGTCCCTTAAAGGGCACTATCTCCCAGGGACCATAATCACTGGGCAGGAGGCTAGCAACCAGGCTTCTCCAGTTCTCAGTGGCGAGGTTGGTTTCGTCACATCTCTCCCCCTTTCCAAAAAGACTAACAGGGTACCTGACCTCCTGCCGGTCAGTGCCCTTGTTAGTCCAGCAGCCCACCCACAAAGCAGAAAAAACAGTACAGCCCACCCACAATAAATGGTTACTACACCTGGGTAGAGGAGAATCTTGTCCATGTCCAGGTGCCTCACCACGGCTGTGTGGGGGACCGGTAGGCTGCCTTGGTGGGTTGCTGAGTGGGCAGAGACCAGCGGTACTCTGTCCTGGTGCCAGCACTACCACCGGAGTAGTCTGGTTGGAGCCGGGTTGCTGGAGATGGACTGTCTCCCCCTTGGTTGCATAGCTCTGCTGCGGAATGGGGAGACCGGTTGTCTCCCCCGTGGATACACAGTTCTGTCGTGGGGGGGTAGGACCGACCATCCCTACCCCTGTGTGGTAAGTGCAGAGACCACGGTCCCATCTGCACCGGTGGGGGGCTTACAGTCTCCCCCTGGTACATTCAACTGCCGCTGGGGAGAGGGGGTAACAGGCTCCTCTCCCACTAGAACACTCTGCCGCTGGGGAAAGGAGACTGGGCTCTCTATTCCCTGCACATTACGGATCCGCCGCTGGGGAGAGGTGGTAGCAAGCTCCTCTCCCATACATACTTTCCGCCTTTGTGGAGGGAGACCGACTGTCTCTCCTCCCAATACAGTGTCCTGTTGCTGGGGAAAGGAGACTGGGCTCTCTATTCCTTGCTGGACACTCTGCCGCTGGGGAAAGGAGACTGGGCTCTCTATTCCCTGCATATCAATGATACGCCGAAGGGGAGAGGTGGTAGCAAGCTCCTCTACCATACATACTTCCATCATCTGTGGAGGGAGACCGACTGTCTCTTCTCCCAATACAGTGTCCTGCTGCTGGGGAAAGGAGACTGGGCTCTCTATTCCCTGCTGGACACTCTGCCGCTGGGGAAAGGAGACTGGGCTATCTATTCCCTGCACATTACGGATCCGGCGCTGGGGCGAGGTGGTAGCAAGCTCCTCTCCCATACATACTTCCATCATCTGTGGAGGGAGACCGACTGTCTCTTCTCCCAATACAGTGTCCTGCTGCTGGGGAAAGGAGACTGGGCTCTCTATTCCCTGCTGGACACTCTGCCGCTGGGGAAAGGAGACTGTGCTCTCTATTCCCAAAAAATCACGCTGCTGCTGGGGGGTAGGACCAACTACCTCTGCCCCCTGTAACTCAGCCTGCCGCTGGGGGGGGAGGACGCTGCTCTCCTCTCCCTGTACTTCACACTGCCTTCCCGGCAAATCACTCTGCTGCTGGGGGGTAGGACCAACTACCTCTGCCCCCTGTAACTCAGCCTGCCGCTGGGGAGGGAGGACGCTGCTCTCCTCTCCCTGCACTTCACACTGCCTTCCCGGCATATCACTCTACTGCGGGGGGGTAGGACCAACTACCTCTGCCCCCTGTAACTCAGCCTGCCGCTGGGGAATGGAGACTGGGCTCCCAATTCCCTGCAATTCACACTGCCGCTGGGGAATGGAGACTGGGCTCCCAATTCCCTGCAGGACCGGTGGAGAGACCTCGGCCCCATCTCTACCGGCCACCTGTGGTTCTTCCCAGTAAATCTCTACAATATCTTCCCAGCGGAAGGGGTCTGGATCTGGGTCTGTCACCTTACTGTCCTGCTGAGCCTTCCCAATGAAGTGGAAGAGATCTCGGTAGTTTTGCTCCAGTTCCCACTCCAGGGTTGCTAGGTGAGCCAGGTCTTGCTCTACCTCATGGGGGTCATCCCACTCATGCCTAGCCTCCCTCTCATAGAAAATGTCCTGCAATCTGGTTTGCGCAGGGCTCCCGAAGCCAGGCTCTGCAAAGGACTCCCATAACAAGCCAGGACCATCAAACTCCTCTCCCTCTGGCTTGTCATGTTCGGCTGTCCAGGGTATATACTGTGCCATATACCACCAGAGCGCCTGGTAGGCATCCTCCAGCCATAGCTCCTGCCATACCCGGTGCTCTAGTTCCTTCACCCATCCCTTCAGGGGCTGCTCTCCCAGGAAGGGTATCCGCAGTGCCAGTCGTGTCTGCCATCGCTGCTCTTCACTGGGGAGACTCTTGCCCCGCTGGTACTGTACGTTATCCAGGGCCTGGTACCAGATGCCTTTCCTTAATGCATCCCGGTCATCCATGTCACCCTCATTGTACTCCACTGCTGCTTCCATCCTGGTGCTGTCAGGGTCGCTGTACTCAGACATGCGTTGCCCTCAAATTGTAAATCCAAAGAAATGGTGTTCTGTAGCTGTCCTTCTGGCTGTAGGAATGATCCCACCGCTGCCACCAATTGTAACGGACCGTTTCAGCATATGAGGGGTATAAAATCCGTTTAGGCGATAATCCCCTTTTCTCAGAAAGGCACAGCTACTGCAGAACATCAAAACTCACGAATTGGATATAGGTGAATGCATCAAACTCCCGAACTGCATACCAGGGAATAAGATAGCACTCCAAGCTGGAACCTCACGAATAGCTGGTAGCAGATGAATAGGAAAAGCAGACATCAGCTTACACTCCTAGCAGTCAATCTCCAACAGCATACAGTGAATCCCCCCAAGAACGAGACAAGGCTCCGTGTTGAAGGTCAAGCAGTGGTCTGAGGTGCTGGGGCACCCAGCCTGGTTTTTATTACATGAGTACACATACAGGCCACACCCAGGGGGAGGCATAAAATAACCAATGACATAGATGTTACATCCCACACATCCCCTCCCCTTAGTGTGACACATAATCCCATTATGCATACAGTTCAAAATATACTTTTACACAACTTTCATAACTTTAAAACCATACATCGCATCCACATACAAATCACATATTCAGACTCAGCATACTTTAAACATAAACACTCTCAAAAATCATACCAATCCCTTCAGTAAATAAAAAGTTACACGGAAGTCCTTTTATGACCAACCGCAAGCACCTTTCCTTGCCCAAAACAGTTCCATGGATTTGGGCTGTGCGGTCGGTCACTTTCTAGCATAAAAACGGCTAAGTCCCATTCGAAGTGTGGCTGGTATTCGAAGTGTCGAAGTGGAGTTGATGTTAAGGGTTGGCGGTGTTCGAAGTTAAAATGGCCGCCGCCACGTGGTCCTTTGTCCGATGCCGGCCACTTCGACGACTTCGACAACTTCGGTAACTTCGGCACTTCGACAGCTTCGACAGCTTCGACAGCTTCGACAACGTCGACAACTTCGACAACTTCGACAGCTTCGACAGCTTCGACAGCTTCGACAGCTTCGACAGCTTTGACTGTGTCCGAAGTGTCATATACAAAAGTACCAATCCTTCCCAAAGTATTTAAAGAGCTAGGGACAGTATAATACAATCCACCTGCCCAAAAGTAGTTCTTAAAGGGTCAGTACATTATGGTAGCAGTCCATAAGCCCCAATTCAGTCCCTTAAAGGGCACTATCTCCCAGGGACCATAATCACTGGGCAGGAGGCTAGCAGCCAGGCTTCTCCAGTTCTCAGTGGCGAGGTTGGTTTCGTCACAGAAATAAAGGCACAAGCCCTCCCTTCTGCGGTACATTCTTTCAGCTTCAGATAAGCCTACAGCACCTAATTGCATGGGTTCGGGAGGTGGTTGATATGGGGGAGGTAATGCTAGCAGTGCAGTACTGGGTAAAGCAGGTAACCCCTGTGTATTCATCCTTCTTTGACTACGCCTCTCTCTTATACGGTTGTCAATTAGAATGATATAATCTATTACATCATCCAGAAGAACAGACAATTCCCTGGATGCTATTTTGTCTAATATGTAAGCGGCCAAACCCTCCTGAAAAGCTGTTACGAGAGAGTCGTTATTCCAAACCACTTCAGCTGCCAGAGTGCGGAATTCAATGGTATAATCCACTACTGATCTATTGCCCTGTCGGATCCTAAGCAGAGCTTTGCCAGCAGAAGCAACCCGGCCAGGCTGATCAAATGTACGTTTAAAAGCTGTTAGAAAGTCTGCAAAGGACATTGGGGATGTATTATCCCACATGGGGTTGGCCCATGCTAGAGCTTTCCCGGACAAATGGTTGATCAGAAAAGCAATTTTGGTTCTGTCAGTGGGGTAGGAACGCGGATTCATCACCAAATGAATATCAATTTGGTTGAGGAAACCACGGCACGATGCTGGATCACCGCTATAGCGCTGAGGTGGCGTCATGTGAACCACGTGAGCAGGAGCGGGTACTGGATCAGGACTGGGTTCTGGCCCAGCAGCAACAACTTCTTGAATGGCAGGTTGCAAGTTACATAGTTACATAGTTAGATAGCTGAAAAGAGACTTGCGTCCATCAAGTTCAGCCTTCCTCACACCTGTTTTTTGCTGTTGATCCAAAAGGCAAAAAAAAAACAAAACCCCAGTTTGAAGCACAATTTTGCAACAAGCTAGGACAAAAAATTCCTTCTTGACCCCAGAATGGCAGTCAGATTTATCCTTGAATCAAGCAGTTATTACCCTACATTGAAAGATTATATCCTTGAATATTCTGTCTTTGCAAGTATGCATCTAGTAGCTGTTTGAACATCTGTATGGACTCTGATAAAACCACTTCTTCAGGCAGAGAATTCCACATCCTGATTGTTCTTACAGTAAAAAAACCTTTCCTTTGCCTTAGACGAAATCTTCTTTCTTCCAGTCTAAACGCATGGCCTCGTGTCCTATGTAAAGTCCGGTTTGTGAATAGATTTCCACACAATGGTTTGTATTGGCCCCGAATATATTTGTATAATGTTATCATATCCCCTCTCAGGCGACGTTTTTCTAAACTAAATAGGTTTAAATTTGTTAACCTTTCTTCATAGCTGATATGTTCCATTCCTTTTATTAATTTTGTAGCCCGCCTCTGCACTTTTTCTAGTGCCATGATATCCTTCTTTAGAACAGGTGCCCAAAATTGCACAGCATATTCAATATGTGGTCTTACCAGTGATTTATAGAGAGGCAAAATGATATTCTCGTCCCGAGAATGAATGCCCTTTTTCATGCATAACAATACCTTACTGGCCTTGGCCACTGCTGATTGACATTGCACATTGTTGCATAGTTTGTTGTCTATAACAATTCCCAAGTCCTTTTCGTGTGTTGTTATCCCTAATTCACTTCCATTAAGGGTATACGTTGCTTGTGTATTCTTTACGCCGAAGTGCATAACTTTGCATTTTTCAACATTAAATTTCATCTGCCATTTGAGTGCCCAGTCCTCCAGTCTATCTAAATCCTTCTGCAGCAAAGTAATATCTTGCTCACATTGTATTATTTTACAAAGTTTTGTGTCATCTGCAAACACTGAAACATGACTTTCAATGCTGTCTTCAAGATCATTTATAAAAATGTTAAATAGAAGGGGTCCCAGAACAGACCCCTGAGGGACACCACTTGCCACCTCTGTCCAGCTTGAAAATTTAACATTAACGACAACTCTTTGTATTCTGTTTTTAAGCCAATGTTCTACCCAAGAACAAGCATTTTCATCGAGACCGATTTCCTTGAGTTTGAACACAAATCTTTTGTGTGGAACTGTATCAAATGCCTTGGCAAAATCCAAATAGATCACATCCACTGCAACACCCTGATCTATACTTCTACTTACTTCTTCGTAGAACGCAATCAAGTTAGTTTGACATGACCTGTGCTTCATAAAACCGTGCTGATTTTTGCTGATAACCATATTCTTCTCAAGGAATTCTTGAATATTATCCCTTTCAAATATTTTACCAGCCACAGAAGTTACGCTCACAGGTCTATAATTTCCAGGCAAGGATTTTGAACCCTTTTTGAATATAGGAACCACATCTGCCTTCCTCCAATCCTCTGGAACACTTCCTGAAAGAAAAGAATCTTGAAAGATTAAAAACAGAGGTTCACTTATTTCTACACTTAGTTCCTTAAGTACACGTGGATGGATACCGTCAGGCCCTGGAGCTTTGTTTATATTAACTTTCTTTAGTTGCTGCAGCACTGGGCAGTACGAGCCAGTATGGTTTGTAAAGCCTGGGCAAACTGATCCATACGATGGTCTAAACCATCCATTCTAGCCTCCTGATTAACTAGGAGTTGTGGAATGTCAGCAGGTTCCATAATGGCCCTGTTGTAATGTCACGATTCTCGGAACCCAACACGCTAACACACACACACAGAAAAGGTGCCGTACCGGACCTTAGAGTGGCCGGGCTAAGCACACACAGAATAGTTAGGAGACAAGCCGAGTAAGGGGAACGAGAAGACAGAATAACGATAAACAAGCCGAGGTCAAAGGGTAGGAGAAAGTCAACACAAGTTCGGTAGCAATACTATAAAGCAAAGACCACAACAGGGCAGGGAGGAACAGGAAAGGTAAGTATAAATACCCTAGGTTTAATTCTGATTGGATAACTTCCAATCAGAATTAACAATCACACGTGGGAGATATCTACGCCTCCCACTGTGATTGTGGTACTATTGCTTTAACACCGGGTCACTCACGTGACCCCGGCGTTTGCATAAATTAACGACCTTCCAGCGTGCAGCGTTATACATGCTGCCGCTGGGAGGCGTGAAGGATGCGAGCGGCGGAGAGGAGACGCCGCTCGCCGACAGGTAGGAGGAGGAGAGACCGCGGGCGGCGAGGGACTGAGGGTGAGGGGAAGCATACAATCCCTCCCCTCTGCCTGTGAGATAATTGATTCAGATACTGTATTAACCCAATTATCTCCAGGCAGAAAAACACACATTTTTACAAAGTCTCATAAGTACCCCAAAACACAACACATCCCCTGATAGTTTTTCCCAGGCGCAGGCATGGTCCCATGCCCAAAACAGTTCCATAGAATCGAGGCTAAGTGCCGCTGGAGGAACGACCAGGAACCACAAAGTTTTCATGCCAAAAATAGTTCCAGGGCATTTGCGGCTAAGTCCCCCTGAAGTTTATTCACATTTTTGGTCCATACGAACAAGATGGCTGCCACCACGTGTTCGAATGTCGAATGGCGACCACTTTGAAAGTTCGAACTGAGGGTCATAAAAAATCCAAAAAAGGCACGAACAGTAATTTAAACCAAGTTGTTTTCACAGGGGCCATAGTCACAGGGTAAAAGGCTGGCAAGTAGTCCCCTCCAAACCCCAGTGGCAAAGTGGCTTTCGCCACATATGCCATGATGGGTTAATTTTTATTCCTGGGCTGCTATACGGTCTCAAAGGCAACATAGGCCCAGCAAACCAATCTGGCAAATTGCAATGTGCAAACATGGAAAAGGGGAAATCCCTACATTTGACCCCTGTAAGTTTGCAAAAACCCATAAAACCTGTACATTGGGGGGCACTGTTGTACTCGTGAGATGTTGCTGAACACATATTGTCTTTGTCAGTAACACATAACAGGAACTGAGAATCCATGCCTAAAGTACAATGTGAGAGAAAAATAACACAAAAAAATGACTACCCAAAAGTTTGACAAAGACTGGTGATAGAATTAGTGCATGGAAAGTGTTAAAATACCATGATTTAAAATACCTTAGGGTGTCTACTTTTCAAAAATATATGGCTTGATGGGGGTAAATTACATTGGCTGGCTTCAAAAATGTCCCAAATAGGACATGGGTGCATGATGATCAACTGTGATAATTCCAAGTTGGAAAACTGGAATGCGCACCCTCCAAATAAGGTCTTTTAGCCCCCAGAGAACCCAACACACCAGGAGATGTTGCTGAACACATATTAGGGTGTTCTTTGGCAGTAACCCTTAAAGTTCTCCATATATGTATTCTTAAATTACTATGTGTGTCAAAAAAATCAACAATTATTATTTATTTTTTTACATTTTTACATAGAATGGTGGTAAAATGGTTACATGAAAAGAGTCAAAATACCCCAAGTTTAATAGCTTAGGTTGTCTTCTTTTATAAAATATATACATGTGGAGGGTTATTCAGGGATTCCTGACAAATATCAGTGTTACAATGTAACTTGTGTTCATTTTGAAAAAAAATGGTTTGGAAATAGCAAAGTGCTACTTATACTTATAGCCCTATAACTTTCCAAAAAAAGCAAACAGCATGTTAACATTGGTCATTTCTGGGGGCGGGGCCTGACTGCAATGCTGACCAGTCGCATGTCACTGAGGCTAAATCCAACCTAAATAGCAAAAATCATTGTCCTAAGTACACTAATCGAACAGAGTTCTCCACTCAAGTGCATGGGTAAAGGTTGGCGCCACCATAGACTCCGAGATCGGAAGAGGAGCGGGGCAGACGGCCGCTGCCTTGCCCGCAAATCTAGCAGCTACACTACAGCCCTGTGACACACTTCTTAGGTCCCGGAGCCCCCCCCACAGGCCGGGGGGTTGTTATCCCCCCGCTGGAGGGGACCAAAGACCAGGCACTCACCCCCTATGGGGCACGCTCAGCGCCTGGGCATATGATGTGCTTCACTACCATCATGGCGGCTCCAAGACCCACATCAGGCACGAACACACGCTACACTCAAACAGCAGTGTTCCTAGAGGCACCTCACCTCGACTTCTGGGACTTCTGCAGGAGCTTCTTCTACACCTGCCTGCATCATCCAGCCTCCGCACCTAACGCTTGGGCCTGGTCACCACAACAGCCTTCCTGGGCCTTGAGCCCCTAGAGGACAGCCCAACACCTGGAGGGAACATACTTACCGAGAATCCCATTGCCATATTGATACCGGAGAAACTGACGGAAGCCAAGCACAGAGAGATGGACACAGGTTTCTTCAGGAAGGAAGAGATTCTTTATTCGGTTCACCGATCGGGACTCAGAGGGACTAATGTCACCAAAATACAACAGGTTCTGAGCCCCGGACAATAATGCAGGCTCCTTATATAGGCATATAACTCCTCCCATATTAAGCTCCACCCGCACATTCTCTTAACCAATCAAAACAAATAAGAATTAACTTCCTGCTTGACCGCATGGCTTGTCCAGCACAATGGAGGAGGGGAATACTACATCCGGTATTCTTGCACATGCTCTGTACACTACTGATCGTATCTTGCCACGTGCAACCAACCGACCGATACGTCAGCATATGCACGTACACATGCCACGTGGTAATCTCGGCCTACTAAATTTATTTTTACCGAGATTCCACCACATTCCCCCCTTTGATGCCTCTTGATATTTCACAATTACTTGAGGCATCACTTAACCTTGATTTGCATACACCTCAGGTTACCATGAACCAGACCAGACTTTTCCTATGATGTGAATCCCTCAACACTCCTCTTCCTGCATTGGTTCTCCCTGATCTAGAGCCTTATATTTATATATAGCCATTATCTGTGCTGCAGCTTTCCTTTTTGCTATATTTTCTATCAGGCTTTGCACAGACCTAACTACTAAGGGAATAAAGACATGGCAGGAGTAGACACAGCATTAAAATCAGTATGACTCCGCCTACCAATGCCTTAAGCCCTCCAAACTGCTCATACCAGTTACCAAACCAACTACTTGGATTGTACCCTTTCCATACCTGAGTAGGCACATGCGCTAGTTTAACCATATGGCTAGTAAGCTCAGCTATTGCTTGCCCTTCGTCATCTATTTGAAGACAGCAATTGCTCAGGTTAAACTTCCCACATACACCTCCCTCTACTGCCAATAGGTAATCCAAGGCTAATCTATTTTGGTACACTGCTGTCCTCATCCTGGTATTATGCTTCGCTAGAAGATTGAGCGCTTGTGAGGTCTCATTAGTAATTATCTCAACCACCGCCTGTAACCTTATAATGCAGTTGAGCATATAAATTGGGGTTCTATACCCGAAAGTACCATCCTCTGCCCACGTGGCTGGCCCATAATAATCTATAATACGCTGGGGAGGCCATTCATCATCTTCCCAGGCGCCTATCTCTATGGGCCCCCTTTTCTTTCTATGATTCACATCATACACTTTAACACCCAAAGTCTCACCTGTTTCAATAGGTAACAAGAAGAAGGATGGTTTGAGCATACCCAACACACATGCCCCTTCCCAGTCCTGTGGCAACTCCGAATAGGCCTTCTTACCACAGATCCAGTACAAATTTACTGGGGCTTTCCAACTAGATGTGATAGATAAATCAAACCATACGTCCTTTAAATTGGCATATCTTGCAAACGGGTTAGATGGTTCTGAGACATTTGAAGCCGACCACCAAGTTGTATTCTTTGTATCATCATCATAAGCTTTCTGCCCTAGACAAGTTAACTCTCCTACAGAAGTATTAAACATCATTCCTTTCCTTGCTATGCAAACATAACCTATGATGGAGGTCCTTAATCTCCACTCAGATTTACCTCTAACACTCATCTGATAATCGGCTTGTGAGGATATTAATTGTTCAACTGCCTCAGAACCGGACATTACCTCCTTTGCTTCCCAAGGCCATTGGTCTCCCATGTTAGTACCTCCACACACATAGCAATTGGTAACATTAAGACTACCGGCAATACTTTCAGCTAAATCTATGAACAGGTTTTTAGCGTTATGGGGGATCTTATTATCTATACTCATCTCTTCATAAAACGAATGGAATACCTGATGAGTTTGGGAGGTTACCGTATCTGTCTCTATCCCTATAAACAATACTGTCCCAGGGTCTAAACCCGTCCCGTATATTTGAAACCCAAATAAATTACCGTATCTATCCAAGAATTGGTCAGGATTGTTTATAAGAATATGGACTGGATTGCATTCCATAGACTTACAGTATGGATTGGTAGGCAACTTAGTCACAATCATGTCCTTGTCTGCTGTCTGTCCCCAAGTTGCCCACCCCACACAAGACCAATATGGGCAAAAATTATAATCCCTATTTGGGCACCTAGGACTCACGTACTTATTTTTACTACTGGGACATATATATTTATCATTAGACCCACACGTTCTCTCCCATCTAAGATCCCCACATACATTCCACGGCTTTCTACCACTTGATATTGCTTTACATGCATCAAATAGCAGAACACCCGAAGAATGTACGGATTCTAACACTGTTTTGTTTATTAGGGTCCCCTGAGGATCTCCATTCCTGAGAGTCAACCAAATTGTACGGGGTTGATACTCTGGATTGAAGCACTTAGGTTCTCCTATCCCTAAATGGCATACACTATACTCTACATTTAAGTATCTACACCTAGACACATCACCTTTACACTCATATTGCGAATGCCAAATTAGGGTCTGGGAAATATGGTTACCTGTTCTTGTAGTCTTGTAGTGAGGTAGTGCATACCTCACAGCTAGGAGTGTCGGTACCTCTACCTTCCTGAATATAAAAATACATATAAATAAACATTATCACAAATACATCTTTCGTCGGCTGCATCCTCAGTCTTCGTCCGTGCGATGGCACCTCAGCTTCGAGGTGTAAGGGCTGCAGGGAATGGAGTTCTGCTCGTCTTCACAGGGGTCCCTTCGAGACTTTTCCTGACTTTTAAACTACACGTCGGTGAGCGGACAGGCTTTATTATGGCCGTCTCACTCACTTACCAATCTCTGAAACAATAAAATTTGTAATCCACAAGGTTCCTCGTCACTCCGACTGAGTCGTGCGCTTTAACCGGATCTTGCAGGGATTCTCTGGATCTGGTGTAGCTTGCCAAGAATCGACCGCTGCTGGTTTAACCCTGGAGTGATGAATCCACAGAGTCACTTCGGCCACTTTTATCGCTGTAGGGGTAGACAAAAGAACAACATAAGGACCTCTCCACTTGGGCCCTAACGGTACATTATTCCACTCTTTAATCCACACTTGGTCTCCTGGGTGGTAACTATGCACTGGGGGATAAATATTCACAGGTAATCTATCTTGTACCCATTTCTGTACCTCCTCCATAGTCTTACCCAACTCTACAACCTGCTGCCGGGTAATTCCTTCTCCCAACTGACTCAAATCCCCCCTTAAGTTACCAAGTACGGGAGGTGGACGCCCATACATGATCTCAAAAGGAGAGAGACCCATCCTTCTGGTAGGTGTACTGCGAATTCGCAACAGAGCTATAGGCAAAAGGACGTTCCATTTAAGTTGGGTTTCCTGACACATTTTTGCCAACTGGTTCTTAATAGTTCTATTCATTCTTTCTACTTTACCAGAACTCTGAGGTCTATATGCCGTATGAAGTCTCCACTTTATGCCAAGCATATGAGTCAGTTGTTGTAGGCACTGATGAACAAAAGCTGGACCATTGTCCGATCCTATAGAGCAGGGTAGTCCATATCGGGGTATTATTTCTCGCAGCAGGAATCTCACAACTTCTCCTGCTTTCTCTGTACGAGTAGGACATGCTTCTACCCAGCCTGAATAGGTGCACACAACTACTAGTAGGTAGCGATGTCCACCAGATTTAGGCATTACTGTATAGTCAATTTGTAGATCGGACATAGGGAGTCCCCCCATATACTGAACTCCTGGTGGCTTTACTGGTCCTTGCCTTGCATTATTTTTAGCACACGTTACACATCTTCGTACAATGGCTTGAGTTAAGTTGGACAATCTTGGTATGTAGAAATGTTTTCTGAGAGATTCTTCTGTACTCTCTCTTCCAGAATGCGTCCCGTTATGATAGTTTTGGACGATTTCTACCGCTAGTGATGCTGGAATGACTATTCTCCCATCTTCTAACTGATACCATTTGTTCTCCAAATACTTTCCAGGTTCAGTCTTTAACCACTCCTCTTCTTGAGCTGTATAAACCGGAGTCCATTGAGACAGTGGAGTTGGAATGAGAGCAGCTATATGTTCCACATATTCCTGTCTTCCTGATTCAGCGGCACGCTTAGCTGCACTATCTGCCATCCGATTTCCTTTGGTTACATCACCATCTCCTCTCAGATGCGCTCGACAATGTATAATACCGACTTCTTTCGGTTCCCATACTGCTTCCAATAGTTGTAGTATTTCAGCTGCGTACTTGATTTCTTTGCCCTCTGAATTCAATAGGCTTTCTTTATACAAAGCTCCGTGGGCATGAGTGGTTAAAAACGCATACTTGGAGTCCGTGTAGATGTTCACTCTTAAACCTTCAGCCAATTGTAATGCTCGTGTCAGTGCTATCAATTCTGCCTTTTGTGCTGATGTTCCTTTTGACAGTGGCCGAGCTTCTATCACCTTATCTATCGTTGTTACTGCATATCCTGCATAGCGAATCCCTTCTTTCACATAACTACTGCCGTCGGTATAATATTGGACATCAGGGTTCTGGATGGGAAAATCACGAAGATCTGGTCTACTTGAAAATACTTCATCCATCACTTCCAAACAATAATGTTGACTTTCAGTAGGTTGCGGCAGAAGGGTAGCTGGATTTAAGGTATTTACAGTCTCTAAATGCACTCTTGGGTTTTCGCACAACATTGCTTGATACTTGGTCATGCGGCTGTTACTAAACCAATGATTTCCTTTGTAGTCCAACAACGTCTGTACTGCATGTGGAACTCGTACATAAAGTTCTTGACCAAGAGTGAGTTTATCGGCTTCAGCTACCAGCAGGGCGGCTGCAGCTACGGCTCTTAGACAAGGTGGAAGACCGCTGGCCACTGCGTCCAGTTGCTTAGACATGTAGGCAACAGGTCTTTGCCATGATTCCAAGTACTGTGTCAATACTCCCACAGCCATTCTTCTTTGCTCGTGTACATACAGGTAGAATGGTCATGTGTGATCAGGTAGACCTAATGCTGGGGCACTCATCAAAGCCCTTTTCACATCTTCAAATGCCGTTTGCTGTTCTTGAGTCCATAGGAAGGGGTCGTGTTCTGTACCCTTGATAGCTGTATACAGAGGTTTTGCCAATATCGCATAACTGGGAATCCATATCCTACAGAAGCCTGCTGCCCCCAAGAACTCTCGCACTTGTCTTCTATTCTTGGGTCTTGGTATTTGGCACACAGCTTCTTTTCTCTCTGGCCCCATTATTCTTTGACCTTCAGAGATATGGAATCCCAGATATTTGACAGTTGGCAGACACAACTGGGCCTTCTTCCTAGACACCTTGTATCCTGCCTTCCAGAGAATGTGTAGTAGATCGTGTGTTGCTTGCTGACATATTTCTCTTGTAACTGCTGCTATCAACAAGTCGTCTACATATTGTAATAGTACACACTCTCCTGGGATGAACTTGAAATCCAATAGATCTTGACTTAGAGCTGAACCAAATAGGGTCGGTGAGTTTTTAAACCCTTGGGGCAGTCTTGTCCAAGTCATCTGGCGTTTCGAGCCCGTTACAGCGTTTTCCCATTGGAAAGCGAAGATACATTGACTTTCTGCGGCAATTCGAAGGCAAAAGAAGGCATCTTTGAGGTCTAAGACTGTAAAATAGGTAGCCCCGCCCGGAATTAAAGCAAGCAGGTTATACGGATTGGGCACAACTGGGTTTATACTAACAACCGCATCATTGACTGCTCTCAAGTCCTGCACAGGACGATACTCATCTGTACCGGGCTTTTGAACAGGCAGCAATGGGGTGTTCCAGGGGGAAGTACAGAATTTTAGGATACCATACCGTATGAACTTATCCAGATAAGATTGAATATTTTTCTTAGCCTTCTGCGAGATGTGATATTGCCGTAGGCTCACTGGATAAACCCCAAGCTTTAGTTCAATTTGAATGGGTGGAATATTGCGGGCCAGTCCTGGTGGGTTGTTCTCTGCCCAAACTCCTGGTATATTGAATAAGGATTCATCACTCTTAGGGTTTTGGCTAGTCAACGCTGTATAAAGTCGCCACTCTTCTTCCTTTGGTACGGATAATGTCATAATACCTGAAGGTCCATTAAACTTTAAGGATGTTGTTCCGTTTGGTAGGAACGTAATCTGCGCTTGTAATTTGGATAGCATATCACGTCCCAGCAATTGAACTGGACATTCAGGCATATAAAGGAATTGATGTTTTACTACGTGGCCTCCCAATGTACAGAGTCGACTTTTAAGAACCGGTTTTGCAGCACTCCTTCCAGTTGCTCCTATTACGGTAATAGTTCTTCCAGATGGAGGAGCAACTAGGTCAGTCACCACCGAGTGTTCAGCACCAGTGTCGATCATGAATGCACTCCTTTTTCCCCCTATTGATACATCGACCATAGGCTCTGCTCGACCAAGGGGGATGGAGCCCGGTCGGTATCAATAGCTCTCCATGACCGTGTCAGCCAATCATACAAAGTCCCTATCTTCTCTATCGCGGGACCTTTGCGCTGCGGGATAGTATCTATCTTCTCTTACACTTCCTCGGTTACCACTATTACTCCCTCCGGGACCTCCTCTACCTCTCGCTCTGCCTCTAAAGTTTCCATAACCTGCCCTGGGTGGGTCTCTCTCGTATTGCTCTCTTTTTGGACACTCGCTTCTCCAATGCCCTTCTTCTCTACAATACGTGCACTGATTCCTACTCAGGGGTTCCCTATTCCACCTACTATCGCCTCTATCTGGGCCCCGTCTATCTACGCCTGCGATCGCTACCGCTAGCATATCCGCCTTTTTACGCATCTTGCGCTCTTCCTCTTTCTTACTTTCTGATTCCCTATTCATATATACCTTATTTGCTACCTCCATTAGTTGGGTGATGGACATTCCTGCAAACCCTTCTAACTTCTGTAGCTTGCGCTTAATATCTCCGTAAGCTTGGCTGACAAAGGCAGAGTTTACCATTCGGGAATTATCAGTGTCTTCCGGATTAAAGGGGGTATACAAGCGGTATGCCTCCAATAATCGGTCATAAAAGACAATGGGCAGCTTCATCTCTTTTCTGAATCACCTCAACTGTCTTCGACATATTAATAGCTTTCTTTCCTCCGGCTTTCATGCCAGCAATTATAGCGTCTCTATAGGCTTTAAGTTGAACCATATCTGCGCCATTAACATTCCAATCGGGATCGGTATTAGGGTAATGTGTTGCGGCCCATGCTGCCGGATTGGCTTGATTCAAAGCACGGGCTCTATCCTCTAGCGCTTTAATGGCCGCTTGGTTAATCCTTGTCCTTTCCTCATTATTGAACAATGTCATTAATAACTGCTGGCAATCAGCCCATATCGGGTTATGTGTCTGAACTATCGAGGTGAACAGATCGGTCATAGCTTGTGGTTTCTCAGTGTACGAGGAGTTGTGGGTCTTCCAATTCAAGAGATCGGTAGTCATGAACGGGACATATACGAAGACTGGGTCAGCATGTGCCATTTGACCTGCGGCATCGATATAGGCTGACCCAGGATTCAGACGAAGAGGCATCTGGTAATGTTTTAATTGTTGGGTACCGGTCAGTTGTCGGGTTAGTATGGGGCTACGTGAAGGGGCGTCAGTTAGAGACACTAGGCGCTTCATCACTTTTCTGAATCACCTCAACCGTCTTCGACATATTTATGGCTTTTTTCCCCCCGACTTTCATGCCAGCAATTATAGCGTCTCTATAGGCTTTTAGTCGGACCATATCTGCGCCATTAACATTCCAGTCGGGATCGGTATTAGGATAATGAGTTGCGGCCCATGCTGCTGGATTTGCTTGGTTTAAAGTACGGGCTTCTTCCTCCAGCGCTTTAATTGCCGCTTGATTTATCCTAGTCCTCTCCTCATTGTTAAATAATGTCATTAGTAATTGCTGGCAATCAGCCCAAGTTGGATTATGCGTCTGGACTATCAAGGTGAACAGGTCAGTCATGGCTTGTGGCTTTTCAGTATACGAGGAATTGTGGGTCTTCCAATTCAAGAGATCGGTAGTCGTGAACGGGACATATACGAAGACTGGGTCAGCATACACCATTTGACCTAAAGCATTAAGATAGGCTGACCCAGGATTCAAACGAAGAGGCATCTGGTAATGTTTGGGTTGTTGAGTACCGGTCAGTTGTCGGGTTAGTATAGGGCTTCGTGGAAGGGCGTCGGTTAGAGGTTCCGGTCGGGGGGTAATAAGACGTGGGGATAGAGAAGCTTCATTATGGGGAAGGCCGGTGAATAAAATATTCCGGGCCGGGCTAGAGGAAGCCTGACCGGAAGCTTGAAATGGCGCCAAAACGGAATAAATGGATTTAACGAGGGCTGGTGTCGGAAGGGGAGGTTTACTACGGCGTGGGGTGGATTCTGAGCTAGAGGAGGAAGTAGATGGGTGAGGGGGTGCGGAACTTCCTGTACTTGTATCACCTTCCTCTATAAGGGGGCGGCATAGGGATCTCGGACTCAGGGGGCGTGTCCAAAATGGGCTTAACCGTGGTCCTAGTGGACAAACAAGTTCTGGCCACCATGAGGCGACATTGCTCCTCGTGGCATATTCAGACCCATCTTGGCGAGTCGTTTACGGCCTGCCTCCAACAATCGATGTATGGAAACTGTCCGTAAAGTTCAGGCCTGCCTGATACAGCCACGTGTACACGCTGTACCAGATTTGGATCCAAACTGCCACGTGGCGGCCATACCGCAACCAAAGTAGGCCATTCCCTAGTGCACAAAGTGATCAAACGCGGCAGGAGACATTTTAACCCCAAAATCACATACTGTGAATCCCTTTTTAAAATTCTTTACCATACATCCTAAGGGATCCAAAATCGTAGACTCCGACGCGCCCATACTTATCAATGGAGCGTCGTTGACAACGAATGCTATACACACGCTCTATTCAACAGTCACACCCGTTTCTTCCGGGAACAGCACCACGTGGTACAGTTACCAAGTGAAACGTACACAGTAACACAATAAAAACACTCAGGGAATTCCCGTACACACACAGCTGTTACACCAGTCACTAAATAATCAATATTATGCCCTTTGGCGAAACTATACCGTCACCCACGCTATAATTCTCTATATATGAATTACCCGTCTATAACACACCCCAGTCTTTTACAAACAGCAGTTACAGTGCGGTTAGCATAGGTCAAAGTACAATTTAAGGTCACAATACAATTATTAGTGGTTATGGTGTTAGACATGCAATAAACGACAATGATTAGTACTTATATACAGTGTCTGTAAATATACAGGGTTATGGTACCGTGCACTATAATACAGCAACACACTATTAACACTCTCGCTAGACGGCAGAGCTCACGCTATCTAACAAGATATACACGTTACTAAACAATCTTTATCACATATACAATCCCAACTAATCTATTGGCCAGTACCTTGATGGACTACCTAAAACTATCTACATCCGTTTTGGTTAGCCACACTGCCCAAGCACCACATATAGCGAACTAGAGGGCGGAATTTACAACAGAACCCTTTTAGTCTTTCTACTCTATCAATAGTCTAGTGGGTTCCAAATTTACACGCCTTCCCACTTAGCCAAGATAGGTTGAGAGCTAGCGGACCGAATTTACACAGGCGCCGCTTAGTCTCCCGGTCCCTCCGACCTAGCGAACAATTGTACACCCTAGACAAGACACCGGTGTCCGGCTAGGGCTATTTACACAGAACACCGCCTGACTCCAAACCAAATCAAACGGTCTTACTAAAGAGCGTTCGATTGAGCGGTGCGCCTTCGCTCCTTCCCTCCGACAGAGGGGGCAGATTCCATACACAGATTAACCCCTTATGGGCCTACCGCACAATCGGTATACCCCTAGTGGGTCCGCCGTCTAGAACAGCGGTCGTCTTACCTCCTCGTTCCTGAACCTGAGTTCACACTCATCGACGGGGACACCCCAGCACTTACTACGTAGAGGCCGATGATCTCCTGGACAACAGACCAGTGGCGCCGAGACGAAGGGAGGTCCACGCAGAAGTTCAGGGGTGCAGCCGTAGAGAACGTGGGCAAAGATAGACCGTCTCACGCCTCTGCTTCTCAGCTACCGTTGAACGATGAGCTTCCCGGCCAATGCACCAAATGATACCGGAGAAACTGACGGAAGCCAAGCACAGAGAGATGGACACAGGTTTCTTTAGGAAGGAAGAGATTCTTTATTTGGTTCACTGATCGGGACTCAGAGGGACTAATGTCACCAAAATACAACAGGTTCTGAGCCCCGGACAATAATGCAGGCTCCTTATATAGGCATATAACTCCTCCCATATTAAGCTCCACCCGCACATTCTCTTAACCAATCAAAACAAATAAGAATTAACTTCCTGCTTGACCGCATGGCTTGTCCAGCACAATGGAGGAGGGGAATACTACATCCGGTATTCTTGCACATGCTCCGTACACTACTGATCGTATCTTGCCACGTGCAACCAACCGACCGATACGTCAGCATATGCACGTACACATGCCACGTGGTAATCTCGGCCTACTAAATTTATTTTTACCGAGATTCCACCACAATATACCGGAACCGGGGTACCGGAACCGAGGGCACAAGCGGTCAGCTCATGCAGAGCCCGGGGCTGGCAGTGTGGTATGCGGCAGACTCTCCCTCCCTTCGATACTCAGCTCTTCCCACAACCAGGTTGGAAGCACAAGCAAGTGCGATCCAAAGATCCAGCAGGCAGGACAGCATGCTGCCACTAGCAGCCTGCTGAAGCTGGACCCGTGGGACAGCATGACTTCCCCAAAGAAACTCTGGTGGTGATCATTACCCTGTTCTAACGTTAACCAGTGAGACATTAAGCATGTTATATCCCAAGCATGGCCCCACATATGACCAGCTTTTCTTTTCTCTAAGCTATTTCTCACATAACTAATTTGTCGGTCTGAGCACCCTGTTTTATGGCAGAGGCCATGTTTCACTATGTTATGTTTCACCTTAAACCTACATGTGCTGTTGGAGCATTGTAGGATCAGCTATGTTATTACTATGCACAACAAAAATAAAGAATTACAAAAAAAAAAGAACATTGGGCATTTCTAAACTCAGGACAAAATTTAGAAACTATTTAGCACAGGTGTTTTTGTCAGTTGTAGATGCGTAACAGATTTTGGTGGTCAAAGTTAGAAAAAGTTTGTTTTTTTTATGATACTTTATAATTATTTTTATAGTAAATTATATGAGATGATGAAAATAATGATATCTTTAGAAAGACCATTTAATGGCGAGAGAAACGGTATTTAATATGTGTGGGTACAGTAAAAGAGTAAGAGGAAAATTACAGCTAAACACAAACACCGCAGAAATGTAAAAAGAGCCCTGGTCCCTAACGGTACGAAAATTTAAAAATGGTCCGGTCACTAAGGGGTTAAAGAGAAGTTCCTAGGCCTTCTACTAGCTGGTTGAAACTGTATAAATTAGTGGGGAATAAGCTTACACCTTAACATATAGTTTTACACAAATCTTGGTCATATAAAAAAAAAAAACATAAAAGAGAAAAAAATATATAGTGTAGACCAGTGGTAGTCAACCTTTTTCTACCTACCGCCCACTAATGCATCTTTTTGGTTGAAAAAAATTCCTTACCGCCCACCAGTTTTCGCGCAAATGCAGAATATTTTTAAGAAAGGAGGGTGTTTTAAAAAAAATAAATGTACGTACATTTATCTTTTTATTTCTACTTAATGCAGGTTTATAAGGTTTTTAACTTTATAAAGTTTAATGAGAAAACAATAAAGTAAATTGAAATTACCTTTACTAGTGATTAATGAGATCTGGTTCGATTTTCGTAAGGAACAAACGAAGGTCTCTTTCAGTGATATTCAGACGACTTCTCTGTTTGCGCATAATATGATTTCTTATTTGTGCGTCAGCTCATCTCCTCTCCCTCCTCAATTCCCCTCCCCACCTTTTTTTCCCCTTTTTTCTATTTTTTAACCTTCCTTATAGCAATGCCCAGTAGGAATGCTGAGCTAGGTAGCCCACTTACTATAGTCCACTATAACAGACAGGCACACATACAGACACACACACACACACAAAAACACATACATACACACACACGACACACATACAGACACACACACAAGACACACACACACAAGACACACACACACAAGACACACGTACAGACACATACACACAGACAGGCACACATACACACACACACACATGACACATACATACAAACAGACATGCACACACACACAAGACACACATATGACACACACACATACAAGACACACACACACACACATACAAGACACACACACACACATACAAGACACACACACACACATATAAGACACACACACACACACATACAAGACACACACACACAAGACACACACACACACATACAAGACACACACACACACAAGACACACATAGGACACATACAGACACACAGACAGGCACACATACACACATACAGACACACACACAAGACACAGACAGGCACACAGACAGGCACACATACAAACAAACAGACACACACAGACATGCATATAAGACATACATAGACACACACACATGCAGACACACAAGACACACATACAGTGACACATACATACAAAGACAAGACACACATATATACAGACAGACACATACACACAAGACATACATACAAAGACACATACAGACAGACACACACACAAGACATACAAAGACACACACAAGACATACCTACAAAGACACACACACATTATATTTCAGTCACCCTCCTGTTTCCTACCTTTAAGGTGCAGGAGGGTGACTTTCCCTGGGGTCCAGTGGTGGCTCAGGTGGATGGGAGTCAGAGTTCCCACTCTGACTCCCTGGTCTTCCTCCCGCGCGGCTCTCAGTTTTAGCTGGGAGGAGTGACCGGGGAATCACTTCCTCCCAGCTCTGATGTCATCACAGGGGGCCCGGTCGCGCTGTTAAAGCGCCCAGCGCTGACCAGGCCCCCTTACAATCCGCATCCATCGGGTGGCCCTGACAGCATGGGCCACCCGATGGACACTTTGGAAGGCGGCCCCGGCGGTTTACCGCGCGGGCCGGAGCCGCAAATGGTCACAGCGGTACCCAGTCGCACGGGTACTGCCGGCTCGCACCCGCCCGCCCGCCCGCCCGCACTATCAACCTGGAAATCCCTACCGCCCACCTGGAATCCTGAAACGCCCACTAGTGGGCGGTAGGGACCCGGTTGACGAACTATGGTGTAGACGGTACCATATAGTGACAAACAATAAAAAGTGTAAGAAATACACTCACATGGATCTTAACCTAATGTACATGGCTTTAGTGCTCTTAAGGTAGCACTCTACCTCTCTTCCAGGATGATGTGTTCTTAAAGATAGAAATACAGCAAAAAATAACAGTGTAGTATTGCTAGACAGAATAGATATAGATCAAAGGTGATATAGTAGCACTTACCTAACTTAGAGCCCTAAACTTCCAGGCTCTGAGGTTAAACAGGTTAAAGGTGCTACCTTAAAAGCACTAAGGCAATAATGAGCCATATACATTGGGCTCAGGTCCACGTGAGTGTATTTCTAACGCTACTTACTGTTTGTCACTATATCGTACCATCCAAACTATATATATATTAGTGTTCAAACTCAAGGAAATCGGTCTAGATGAAAATGCTTGTTCTTGGGTAGAACATTGGCTTAAAAACAGAGTACAAAGAGTTGTCGTTAATGGTAAATTTTCAAGCTGGACAGAGGTGGCAAGTGGTGTCCCTCAGGGGTCTGTTCTGGGACCCCTTCTATTTAACATGTTTATAAATGATCTTGAAGACAGCATTGAAAGTCATGTTTCAGTGTTTGCAGATGACACAAAACTTTGTGAAATAATACAATGTGAGCAAGATATTACTTTGCTGCAGATGGATTTAGATAGACTGGAGGACTGGGCACTCAAATGGCAGATGAAATTTAATTTACATTTGTTTTCTGCTGTTGATCCAAAAGAAGGCAAAACCCCAGTTTGTCAATCTTTATTTTATTGATGCATATATGAAGGTTACAGAATAAAGAAAGGGAAATGCAAAGGTATTGATACCGGAGAAACTGACGGAAGCGAAGCACAGAGAGATGGACACAGGTTTCTTCAGGAAGGAAGAGATTCTTTATTGGATCACCGATCGGGACTCAGAGGGACTAACGTCACCAAAATACAACAAGTTCTGAGCCCCGGACAATAGTGCAGGCTCCTTATATAGGCACATAACTCCTCCCATATTAAGCTCCACCCGCACATTCTCTTGACCAATCAATACAAATAAGAATTAACTTCCTGCTTGACCGCATGGCTTGTCCAGCACAATGGAGGAGGGGAATACTACATCCTGTATTTTTGCACATGTTCCGTACACTACTGATCGTATCTTGCCTCGTGCAACCAACTGATCGATACGTCAGCATATGCACGTACACATGCCACGTGGTAATCTCGGCCTACTAAATTTATTTTTACCGAGATTCCACCACATTCCCCCCTTTGATGCCTCTTGATATTTCACAATTACTTGAGGCATCACTTAACCTTAGTTTGCATACACCGCAAGTTACCTTGAACCAGACCAGACTTATCTTATGATGTGAATCTTCAACACTCATCTCCCTGCATTGGTTCTCCCTGATCTAGAGCCTCATATTTATAAATTGCCATTATCTGTGCAGCAGACTTCCTCTCTGCTATATTTTCTATCAGGCTTTGCACAGACCTAACTACTAAGGGTATAAGACACGGCAGGAGTAGACACAACATTAAAATCAGTAGGACTCCACCTACCACTGCCTTAAGCCCTCCAAACCACTCATACCAACTACCAAACCAACTACTTGGATTGTACCCTTTCCATACCTGAGTAGGCACATGCGCTAGTTTAACCATATGGCTAGTAAGCTCAGCTATTGCTTGCCCTTCGTCATCTATTTGAAGACAGCAATTGCTCAGGTTAAACTTCCCACATACACCTCCCTCTATTGCCAAAAGGTAATCCAAGGCTAATCTATTTTGGAAGACTGCTGTCCTCATCCTGGTATTATGCTTCGCTAGAAGATTGAGCGCTTGTGATGTCTCGTTAGTAATAATCTCAACCACCGCCTGTAATCTTATAATACGGTTGAGCATATAAATAGGGGTTCTATAACCAAAGGTACCATCTTCTGCCCACGTGGCTGGCCCATAATAATCTATAATACGCTGGGAAGGCCATTCATTATCTTCCCAGGCGCCTATCTCTATGGGTCCCCTTTTCTTCCTATGATTCACATCATACACTTTAACACCTAAAGTCTCACCTGTTTCAATAGGTAACAAGAAGAAGGATGGTTTGAGCATACCCAACACACATGCCCCTTCCCAGTCCTGTGGCAACTCCGAATAGGCTTTCTTACCACAGATCCAGTACAAATTTGCTGGGGCTCTCCAGGTAGATGTGATAGATAGGTCAAACCACACATCCTTTAAATTGGCGTATCTAGCAAACGGGTTAGATGGTTCTGAGACATTTGAAGCCGACCACCAAGTTGTATTCTTTGTATCATCATCATAAGCTTTTTGCCCTAGACAAGTTAATTCTCCCACAGAAGTATTATACATTATTCCTTTCCTTGCTATGCAAACATAACCTATGATGGAGGTCTTTAATCTCCACTCAGATTTACCTCTAACACTCATATGATAATCAGCTTGTGTAGATATTAATTGGTCAACTGCCTCAGAACCGGACATTACCTCCTTTGCTTCCCAAGGCCATTGGTCTCCCATGTTAGTACCTCCACACACATAGCAGTTGGTAACATTAAGACTACCGGCAATACTTTCAGCTAAATCAATGAACAGGTTTTTAGCATTATGGGGGATCTTATTATCTATACTCATCTCTTCATAAAAGGAATGGTATACTTGATGAGTTTGGGAGGATACCGTATCAGTCTCTATCCCTATAAACAATACTGTCCCAAGATCTAAACCCGTCCCATATATTTGAAACCCAAATAAATTGCCATACTTGTCTAAGAACTTGTCGGGGTTATTTATAAGTATATGGACTGGATTGCATTCCATAGACTTACAATATGGGCTGGTAGGCAACTTAGTCACTATCATGTCTTTGTCTACTGTCTGTCCCCAAGTTGCCCACCCCACACAAGACCAATATGGGCAAAAGTTATAATCTCTATTTGGGCATCTAGGACTCACATATTTGTTTTTACTACTGGGACAAATATATTTATCATTAGACCCATACGTCCTCTCCCATCTAAGATCCCCACATACATTCCACGGCTTTCTACCACTTGATATCGCTTTACACGCATCAAATAGCAGAACACCCGAAGAATGTACGGATTCTAATACTGTCTTATTAATTAGGGTCCCCTGAGGATCTCCATTCCTGAGAGTCAACCAAATTGTACGAGGTTGATACTCCGGACTGAAGCACTTAGGTTCTCCTACTCCTAAATGGCACACACTATAGTCTATATTTAGGTATCTACATCTTGATACATCTCCTTTACACTCGTATTGTGAATGCCAAATTAGGGTTTGGGAAATATGGTTACCTGTTCTTGTAGTCTTAATGCATACCTCACAGCTAGGAGTGTCGGTACCTCTACCTTCCTGAATATAAAAATACACATAAATAAACATTATCAAGAACACATCTTTCGCCGTCATCCTCAGTCTTCGTCCGTGCGAAGGCACCTCAGCTTCCAGGATGTAAGGGCTGCAGGGAATGGAGTTCTGCTCGCCTTCACAGGAGTCCCTTCGAGACTTTCCCTGGCTTATACACTATACGTCGGTGGGCGGACAGGCTTTATTATGGCCCTCTCACTCACGCACCAAATCCCTGAAACAATAAAATTTTGTAATCCACACAAGTTCCTCGTTACTCCGACTGAGTCGTGCGTTTTAACCGGATCTTGCAGGGATTCTCTGGATCTGCTGTAACTTGCCAAGAATCGACTGCTGCTGGTTTAACCCTGGAGTGATGTATCCACGGAGTCACTTCGGCTACTTTTATCGCTGTAGGGGTAGACAAAAGAACAACATAAGGACCTCTCCACTTGGGCCCTAACGGTACATTATTCCACTCTTTAATCCACACTTGGTCTCCTGGATGGTAACTATGAACAGGGGGATAAATATTCACAGGTAATCTATCTTGTACCCATTTCTGTACCTCCTCCATAGTCTTACCCAACTCTACAACCTGCTGCCGGGTAATTCCTTCTCCCAACTGACTCAAGTCCCCCCTTAAGTTACCAAGTACGGGAGGTGGTCGTCCATACATGATTTCAAAAGGAGAGAGGCCCATCCTTCTGGTAGGGGTACTGCGGATTCGCAATAAAGCTATGGGTAAGAGAACGTTCCACTTAAGTTGGGTTTCCTGACACATTTTAGCCAACTGATTCTTAATAGTTCTATTCATTCTCTCTACCTTACCAGAACTCTGGGGTCTATATGCCGTATGAAGCCTCCACTTTATACCAAGCATATGAGTCAGTTGTTGTAGGCACTGATGAACAAAAGCTGGACCATTGTCCGATCCTATAGAGCAGGGTAGTCCATATCGGGGTATTATTTGTCGTAACAGGAATCTCACAACTTCTCCTGCTTTCTCTGTACGAGTAGGACATGCTTCTACCCAGCCTGAATAGGTGCACACAATTACCAGCAGGTAACGATGTCCACCCGATTTAGGCATCACTGTAAAGTCAATTTGTAAATCGGACATGGGGAGTCCTCCCATAAACTGGACTCCTGGTGGCTTTACTGGTCCTTGTCTTGCATTATTTTTAGCACATGTTACACATCTTCGTACAATAGCCTGAGTCAAGTTGGACAATCTTGGTATGTAGAAATGTTTTCTGAGAGATTCTTCTGTGCTGTCTCTCCCAGAATGTGTCCCGTTGTGATAGTTTTGGACAATTTCTACCGCTAGTGATGCTGGAATGACTATTCTTCCATCTTCTAGCTGATACCATTTGTTCTCCAAATACTTTCCTGGTTCAGTCTTTAACCACTCCTCTTCTTGAGCTGTATAAACTGGAGTCCATTGAGACAGTGGAGTTGGTATAAGGGCAGCTATATGCCCCACATATTCCTGTCTTCCTGATTCAGCAGCACGCTTAGCTGCACTATCTGCCATCCGATTTCCCTTAGTTACATCACCATCTCCTCTCAGATGCGCTCGACAATGTATGATACCGACTTCTTTCGGCTCCCACACTGCTTCCAATAGTTGTAGGATTTCAGCTGCGTACTTGATTTCTTTGCCTTCTGAATTCAGTAGTCCTCTTTCTTTATACAAAGCTCCGTGGGCATGAGTGGTTAAAAACGCATACTTGGAGTCCGTGTAGATGTTCACTCTTAAACCTTCAGCCAATTGTAACGCTTCGTGTCAGTGCTATCAATTCTGCCTTTTGTGCTGATGTTCCTTTCGCCAGTGGCCGAGCTTCTATCACCTTGTCTATTGTTGTTACTGCATATCCTGCATAGCGGATCCCTTCTTTCACATAACTACTGCCGTCGGTGTAATATTGAACATCGGGGTTCTGGATGGGAAAATCACGAAGATCTGGTCTACTTGAGAATACTTCATCCATTACTTCCAAACAATCATGTTGACTTTCAGTAGGTTGTGGCAAAAGGGTAGCTGGATTTAAGGTGTTTACAGTCTCTAAATGCACTCTTGGGTTTTCACACAACATTGCTTGATACTTGGTCATACGGCTGTTACTAAACCAATGATTTCCTTTGTAATCCAACAACATCTGTACTGCATGTGGGACTCGTACATAAAGTTCTTGACCCAGAGTGAGTTTATCGGCTTCAGCTACTAGCAGGGCGGCTGCAGCTACGGCTCTTAGACAAGGTGGAAGTCCGCTGGCCACTGCATCCAATTGCTTAGACATGTAGGCAACAGGTCTTTGCCATGATCCCAAGTACTGTGTCAATACTCCCACAGCCATTCTTCTTTGCTCATGTACATACAGGTAGAATGGTCGTGTGTGATCAGGTAGACCTAATGCTGGGGCACTCATCAAAGCCTTCTTCACATCTTCAAATGCCGTTTGCTGTTCTTGAGTCCATAAGAAGGGGTCGTGCTCTGTACCTTTGATAGCTGCGTACAGAGGTTTTGCCAGTATCGCGTAGCTGGGAATCCATATCCTACAGAAGCCTGCTGCCCCCAAGAATTCTCGCACTTGTCTTCTATTCTTGGGTATCGGTATTTGGCACACAGCTTCTTTTCTCTCTGGCCCCATAATTCTTTGACCTTCAGAGATATGGAATCCCAGATATTTGACAGTTGGCAAACACAACTGAGCCTTCTTTCTAGACACCTTGTATCCTGCCTTCCAGAGAATGTGCGTTGCTTGCTGACATATTTCCTTTGTAACTGCTGCTATCAACAAGTCATCTACATATTGTAACAATACACACTCTCCTGGGATGGACTCGAAATCCAGTAGATCTTGACTTAGAGCTGAACCAAATAGGGTAGGTGAATTTTTAAACCCTTGGGGCAGTCTTGTCCAGGTCATTTGGCGTTTCGAGCCCGTTACAGCGTTCTCCCATTGGAAAGCGAAAATACATTGACTTTCTGCGGCAATTCGGAGGCAAAAGAAGGCATCTTTGAGGTCTAAGACTGTAAAGTAAGTAGCCCCGCCCGGAATTAAAGCAAGCAGGTTATATGGATTGGGTACAACTGGATGTATACTAACAACCGCATCATTGACTGCTCTCAAGTCCTGCACAGGTCGATACTCATCTGTACCGGGCTTTTGAACAGGCAGCAATGGGGTGTTCCAGGGGGAAGTACAGAATTTTAGGATACCATACCGTATGAACTTATCCAGATAAGATTGGATGTTCTTCTTAGCCTTCTGCGGGATGTGGTATTGTCTTAGGCTCACTGGATAATAGGTGGAATATTGCGGGCCAGTCCTGGTGGGTTGTTCTCTGCCCAAACTCCTGGTATGTTGAATAAGGACTCATCACTCCTAGGGTTTTGGCTAGTCAACGCTGTATAAAGTCGCCACTCTTCTTCCTTTGGTACGGATACTGTCATAATACCTGAAGGTCCATTAAACTTTAAGGATGTTGTTCCATTTGGTAGGAACGTAATCTGCGCTTGTAATTTAGATAGCATATCACGTCCCAGCAACTGGACTGGACATTCAGGCATATAAAGGAATTGATGTTTTACTACGTGGCCTCCCAATGTACAGAGTCGACTTTTAAGAACCGGTTTTTCAGCACTTCTTCCAGTTGCTCCTATTACAGTAATAGTCCTTCCAGATGGAGGAGCAACTAGATTAGTCACCACTGAATGTTCAGCACCAGTGTCGATCATGAACGCACTCCTTTTTCCCCCTATTGATACATCGACCATAGGCTCCGCTCGACCAAGGGGGATGGAGCCCGGTCGGTATCAATAGTCCTCCATGACCGTGTAAGCCAATCATACAAAGTCCCTGCCTTCTCTATCGCGGGACCTTTGCGCTGCTGGGAAATACCTATCTTCCCTAACACTTTCTCTGTTCCCATTGCTCCCTCTATTACCATTACTCCCTCCGGGGCCTCCTCTACCTCTCGCTCTGCCTCTAAAGTTTCCATAACCTGTCCTAGGTCTGTCTCTCTCACACTGTTCTCTTCGAGGACACTCATTTCTCCAATGCCCTTCTTCCCTACAGTATGCGCACTGATTTCTACTTAGAGGTTCCTCATTCCACTTACTATCGCCTCTATCTGGGCATATCTGCCTTTCTACGCATCTTGCGCTCTTCCTCTTTCTTACTTTCTGTTTCCCTATTCATATACACCTTATTCGCTACCTCCATTAGTTGGGTGATGGACATACCTGCAAACCCTTCTAACTTCTGTAGCTTGCGCTTAATATCTCCGTAAGCTTGGCTGACAAAGGCGGAGTTCACCATTCGGGAATTATCTGCGTCTTCCGGATTAAAGGGGGTATACAAACGGTATGCCTCCAATAATCGGTCATAAAAGACACTGGGCGCTTCATCACTTTTCTGAATCACCTCAACTGTCTTCGACATATTAATGGCTTTCTTTCCTCCGGCTTTCATGCCAGCAATTATAGCGTCTCTATAGGCTCTGAGTTGAACCATATCAGCACCATTTACATTCCAATCGGGATCGGTGTTGGGATAATGTGTTGCGGCCCATGCTGATGGATTGGCTTGATTCAAAGTACGGGCTTTATCCTCTAGCGCTTTAATGGCCGCTTGATTAATTCTTGTCCTTTCCTCATTGTTAAACAAAGTCATTAATAACTGCTGGCAATCAGCCCATGTCGGGTTATGTGTCTGTACTATTGAGGTGAACAGATCAGTCATAGCTTGTGGTTTCTCAGTATACGAGGAATTGTGGGTCTTCCAATTCAAGAGATCGGTTGTCGTGAACGGGACATATACGAAGACTGGGTCAGCATGTGCCATTTGACCTGCGGCATCGATATAAGCTGACCCGGGATTCAGACGAAGAGGCATCTGATAATGTTTTAATTGTTGGGTACCAGTCAGTTGTCGGGTTAGTATGGGGCTACGTAGAGGGGCGTCAGTTAGAGGTTCCGGTCGGGGGGTATTAGAACATGAGGATGTGGGAGCTTGGTTTTGGGAAAAGGTAGTAAATAAAACACTTCGAGCCGAGCTAGAAGAAGCTTGACCGGAAGTCTGAAGTGGCGCCAAATCAGGATATTCGGATCTAATGGGGGTTGGCTCTGGTTCCGGAAGGGGAGATTTAGTACGAGAGGGGGTGGATTCTGTACTGGAGGAGGAAGCGGAAGTGGATGAGGGCAATGAGGGAAGGGTTGCAGGACTTCCTGCATTTGCGTCACTTCCTCTTAACGGAAAGTAAGGGGGCGGCAAGGGGATCTCGGACTCAGGGGGCGTGTCCAAAATGGGCCTAACACCAGTCCTAGTGGACAAACAAGTCCTAGCCACCATGAGGCGACATTGCTCCTCGTGGCATGTCTGAATCCATTTTGGCGAGTCATTTACGGCCTGTCTCCAACAATCAATATAAGGAAACTGCCCGTAAAGTTCAGGCCTACCCGATACAGCCACGTGTAAGCGCTGTACCAGAGTTGGATCCAAACTGCCACGTGGCGGCCATGCCGCAACCAAAGTAGGCCACTCCCTAGTACACAAAGTGACCAAACGTACAGGAGACATTTTAACCCCAAAATCACAAGTTTTGAATCCCTTTTTAAAATTCTTCACCATACAACCTAAGGGATCCGGAATCGTTGACTGCGACGCGCCCATACTTATCAATGGAACGTCGTTGACAACGAATACTATGCACGCGTACTATTCAACAGTCACACCCGTTTCCTCTGGCAACAGCACCACTTGGTACAGTTACCAAGTGAAACGTATACAATAACACAATAAACACTCAGGGAATTCCCGTACACACACAGCTGTTACACCAGTCACTAGATAATCAATATTATGCCCTTTGGCGAAACTATACAGTCACCCACGCTATAATTCTCTATATACGAATTACCCGTCTATAACACACCCCAGTAACATCGTCTTTTACAAATAGCGGTTACAGTACGGTTAGCATAGGTCAAAGCACAATTTAAGGTCACAATACAATTATTAGTGGTTATGGTGTTAAACATGCAATGGACGACAATGATTAGTACTTATATACAGTGTCAGTAAATATACAGGGTTATGGTACCGTGCACTATGATACAGCAACACACTATTAACACTCTCGCTAGACGGCTGAGCTCGCGCTATCTAACAAGATATACACTTTACTAAACAATCTTTATCACATTTACAATTCCCAACTAAACTATTGGCCAGTACCTTGAATGGACTACCAAAAACAATCTACATACGTTTTGGTTAGCCACACTGCCCAAGCACCACATATAGCGAGCTAGAGGACCGAATTTACACAGACGCCTCTTAGTCGATTACTATCAAAAATCTAGTGGGTTCCAAATTTACACGCCTTCCCACTTAGCCAAGATAGGTTGAGAGCTAGCGAACCGAATTTACACAGACGCCGCTTAGTCTCCCGGTCCCTCCGACCCAGCGAACAAAATATACACCCTAGAACGCTAGTCTAGACAAGACACCGGTGTCCGGCTAGGGCTATTTACACCAGAGCCCCGCCTGACTAACAAAATCAAACGGTCTGACTAAAGAGCGTTCGATCGAGCGGTGCGCCTTCGCTCCTTCCCTCCGACAGAGGGGGCAGATTCCATACACAATTCAAACCCCTGATGGGCCTACCGCACAATCGGTATACCCCCAGTGGGTCTGCCGTCTAAAACAGCAGTTGTCTTACCTCCTCGTTCCTGAACCTGAGTTCACACTCATCGACGGGGACACCCCAGCACTTATTACGTAGAGGCCGATGATCTCCTGGACAACAGACCAGTGGCGCCGAGACGAAGGGAGGTCCACGCAGAAGTTCAGGGGTGCAGCCGTAGAGAACGTGGGCAAAGATAGACCGTCTCACGCCTCTGCCTCTCAGCTACCGTTGAACGATGAGCTTCCCGGCCAATGCACCAAATGATACCGGAGAAACTGACGGAAGCGAAGCACAGAGAGATGGACACAGGTTTCTTCAGGAAGGAAGAGATTCTTTATTGGATCACCGATCGGGACTCAGAGGGACTAACGTCACCAAAATACAACAAGTTCTGAGCCCCGGACAATAGTGCAGGCTCCTTATATAGGCACATAACTCCTCCCATATTAAGCTCCACCCGCACATTCTCTTGACCAATCAATACAAATAAGAATTAACTTCCTGCTTGACCGCATGGCTTGTCCAGCACAATGGAGGAGGGGAATACTACATCCTGTATTCTTGCACATGTTCCGTACACTACTGATCGTATCTTGCCTCGTGCAACCAACTGATCGATACGTCAGCATATGCACGTACACATGCCACGTGGTAATCTCGGCCTACTAAATTTATTTTTACCGAGATTCCACCACAGTATTCCATAAAAGATTAGGGTTAATACAGCTGTAACAATGCTATTTACATTTCCGAAATAGACGTGCCTCATTTTTTATTTTTATATGGCTTTGAACAGAAGCGTATATTAAACAAGTTGTGTTAAGAAGCAATCTAAAACAACGATTATGTGAATCATGTTAAATAGGCTAAACATCGCTAACGGTGCGGTTGCTTAAGTTAGTGTTAGAATTAGGTTACATGCTGGGCAGGGTTCAACTGCAAATATTCGTGTCAATTCTGTTTAGGTACACGCTGGGTATCACACAGTAGGCCCCTTGGAAAAGTTAAATTAACTTTACAAGCTAGGTACACGTAATAACTACAGCTATCATAATAAATTGCTTAAGTGAGTAGTGACAGTCGCTGAAGGTTACTATACATTTTTTTTTTTTGGCAGGAGTCATCGCTTTCTCATCTACATATATCCGCTTCATTTAAACGTTGCTTAGTAATACTAAAATAATACAATTACTTGCTGAACAGGCTAGCGTTAAATGTTAAGGTGAACAAGAGTGATTAACTTGGTAGTCGGTGGTGCGAGGGTGTAGACTGTCGAGCTAGATCAGCTGACTACATGCGTGGTACTGTCTATTCTGTAGTATTACATTGCGTGGTATTTCTGTAGGGACATTGCTTGTAAATAATGTATCAGGCTAGTTGCGCTAGAAATTCCATGCTACATAGTATATATGACAGGTATATGTATTTTTAAAGTTACAGTATACAGTGTCAGTAAATATACAGGGTTATGGTACCGTGCACTATGATACAGCAACACACTATTAACACTCTCGCTAGACGGCTGAGCTCGCGTTATCTAACTGGCTCTGAATATGACAATGATACCTCGACTGTGCTGTATATATTAACGACAGTATGAGTAGTTCTAACGGCAATAGATGTGTACATTCTAGATTACAGTGGTGGCTATTGTGGCTTAACACGTATAGAGTTGAGTGCCCCAATACATTATATTGACCCCTGGGGTCGAGCCAACAGCATTTAGAGTAGGTAGATAATGATCTTGGGAGGTATGCAAACTAATGGGAGATGATTAACCCCTTAAGGACCGGACTGTTTTTACGATGTTGTACATTTGCGACCAGGCATCTTTTTACACTTTTGTGGTGTTTGTGTTTAGCTGTAATTTTCCGCTCTCTCATTTACTGTTCCCATACAAATTATATATTGTTTTTTTCAGGACAAAAGGGGCTTTCTTTACATACCATTATTTATATAATCTCATGTAATTTAATTTTTTAAAAATGAAAAAATATGATGAAAAATTGGAAAAAATACATGTTTTTTGACTTTTATGTGAAAAATCTTTTACTCATCTACACAAGCGAATGAAAAAAACTGCTAAATAGATTCAAAATTTTGTCCTGAGTTTAAAAATACCCAGTGTTTACATGCTTTTTGCTATTTTTTTGCACGTTATAGGGCTATAAGTACAAGTAGGATATTGCGCTTTCAAAACATACATTTTTAAAATGTATCAATAGTGACATTGTAACACTATTATCTGTCATAAATCGCTGAATAACACCCCACATGTACATATTTTGTTTAAAGTAGACAACCCAGGGTATTCAATATGGGGTATGTCCAGACTTTTTTAGTAGCCAGTTAGTCGCAAACACTGGCCAAAGTTAGCGTTCATATTTGTTTGTGTGTGAAAAAAGTAAAAAACTAAATTGAACGCTAATTTTGGCCAGTGTTTGTGACTAAGTGGTTACTAAAAAAGACTGGACATACCCCATTTGCAATACCTTGGGTTGTCTTCTTTTGCAAATGGTATGCCATCATGGGGGTAATTATCATTCCTGGGCTACCATACGCTCTCAAAGGCAACGTAACCAACCTGGCCATTTTCAATGTAAAAATATTTGACCCATATATTTGACCACGTAACTTTCAAAAACGCTATAAAACCTGTACATGGGGGGTACTGTTATACTCAGGAGACTTTGCTGAACACAAATATATGTGTTTCAAAACTGGAAAATGTATCACAACAATTATATCAGCAGTAAAAGTGCTGTTTGTGTGTGAAAAATGCAAAAAGACGTCACTTTCACTGACAATATCATCGCTGTGATATGTTTAACGGTTTTGAATCACTAATATTTGTGTTCAGCGAAGTCTCCCGAGTAAAACAGTACCCCCCATGTACCGGTTTTAGGGTGTCGTAGAACGTTACAGGGTAAAATACAGTGATAGCAAATTAAATTCTCTGGACTTTCGGCCTGGGTTGGCAGGCAGGTCCCTTAAATTGCAATCAATAAAATAACTTAATTATGTAAAAATATTACATAAATACGCACGTAGCATTTAAATATATATGCATATTTATATATTTGAAGTCTACGTGTATATTTATATAATTATTTATGTAATTTTGTATATGGACATATGAATAGTTCGTATTCTTTTTATTTATTTATATATACATAGATATATATACAATTTCATTCTAAGTGTATTTTGATATAAATATATATATATTAATATCAAAATACAGTTAGAATAAAATTTCGTATAGATATATAATTTTTTTTTTTATTATTATTTTTACATGTTTAATTTAATTTAAATTACTTATTATTTGTATTTTATAATAATATATATATACAATATATATAGTTATTATATATATTATATATATACGTGTGTAATTTAATTATAAGTGTATTTTTATATTAATATATGTACATATTAATATAAAAATACACTTAGCATGACATTATATACAGGGAGTGCAGAATTATTAAGCAAGTTGTATTTTTGAGGATTAATTTTATTATTGAACAACAACCATGTTCTCAATTAACCCAAAAAACTCATTAATATCAAAGCTGAATATTTCTGGAAGTAGTTTTTAGTTTGTTTTTAGTTATAGCTATTTTATGGGGATATATGTGTGTGCAGGTGACTATTACTGTGCATAATTATTAGGCAACTTAACAAAAAACAAATATATACCCATTTCAATTATTTATTTTTACCAGTGAAACCAATATAACATCTCAATATTCACAAATATACATTTCTGACATTCAAAAACATAACAAAAACAAATCAGTGACCAATATAGCCACCTTTCTTTGCAAGGACACTCAAAAGCCTGCCATCCATGGATTCTGTCAGTGTTTTGATCTGTTCACCATCCACATTGCGTGCAGAAGCAACCACAGCCTCCCAGACACTGTTCAGAGAGGTGTACTGGTTTCCCTCCTTGTAAATCTCACATTTGATGATGGACCACAGGTTCTCAATGGGGTTCAGATCAGGTGAACAAGGAGGCAATGTCATTAGATTTTCTTCTTTTATATCCTTTCTTGCCAGCCACGCTGTGGAGTACTTGGACGCGTGCGATGGAGCATTGTCCTGCATGAAAATCATGTTCTTCTTGAAGGATGCAGACTTCTTCCTGTACCACTGCTTGAAGAAGGTGTCTTCCAGAAACTGGGAGTTGAGCTTGACTCCATCCTCAACCCGAAAAGGCCCCACAAGCTCATCTTTGATGATACCAGCCCAAACCAGTACTCCACCTCCACCTTGCTGGCGTCTGAGTCGGACTGGAGCTCTCTGCCCCTTTACCAATCCAGCCACGGGCCCATCCATCTGGCCCATCAAGACTCACTCTCATTTCATCAGTCCATAAAACCTTAGAAAAATCAGTCTTGAGATATTTCTTGGCCCAGTCTTGACGTTTCAGCTTGTGTGTCTTGTTCAGTGGTGGTCGTCTTTCAGCCTTTCTTACCTTGGCCATGTCTCTGAGTATTGCACACCTTGTGCTTTTGGGCACTCCAGTGATGTTGCAGCTCTGAAATATGGCCAAACTGGTGGCAAGTGACATCTTGGCAGCTGCACGCTTGACTTTTCTCAGTTCATGGGCAGTTATTTTGCACCTTGGTTTCTCCACACGCTTCTTGCGACCCTGTTGACTATTTTGAATGAAACGCTTGATTGTTCGATGATCACGCTTCAGAAGCTTTGCAATTTTAAGAGTGCTGCATCCCTCTGCAAGATATCTCACTATTTTTGACTTTTCTGAGCCTGTCAAGTCCTTCTTTTGACCCATTTTGCCAAAGGAAAGGAGGTTGCCTAATAATTATGTACACCTGATATAGGGTGTTGATGTCATTAGACCACACCCCTTCTCATTACAGAGATGCACATCACCTAATATGCTTAATTGGTAGTAGGCTTTCGAGCCTATACAGCTTGGAGTAAGACAACATGCATAAAGAGGATGATGTGGTCAAAATACTAATTTGCCTAATAATTCTACACACAGTGTATATGATATATAGACATATATCTCGCCATGGGGAGACTGTCTGGGCTGCAGGCAGTCTCCCCACAACAGGAGCACCGCCGATCGCCGCCGGGGGAACGACGGTGATCGGGTAAGTACATTTTAAATTTAGGACGGTTCAGGACCGTCGTCGGTCGGCAATGAAAAAATGCCGATGACGGTTGTCCAGCGTCCTTAAGGGGTTAAGCAAGGCAAAGGCTTAAAGAAAAAACTAAGTCACTAAACAAAATAAGAAGAATAACGTGCAGGGTCTGAAAGGCATAGTGGCTGCAGGATTGTGTAGTAAACCTGCAGTTCAGATGCAGTCCAAGCGTTAAAAAGTTCAGCCAATGCCCAGGGAGGGGGAGTTGCTAGCAGGCGGATACTTCAGTCCTGCTCCGTTGTCGCCCCACGGCTTGCTAGCGTTGCTTCGGCCGGTTCTTGGTTTGTTGAGGCTATATTTCTCCCAGCTCTCCTGCAGGGCTTCCAGTTTTGTGTCCTTAAGGGTGCCCCTCGGTCGGAATTCAGCTCTGCCGCTGGACCCCAGGCTGGACCTCCAGGTAAGGCCACTGTACGTCGCTGGGGCCGTAGAATGTGGGGGTGCACCATGCTGGTACCAGGTTCTGGCGTCATGAGAGGTACACGTAGGTTGGGCCCGCCTGACGATCCAGCTCCTGTGAACGTGGGAGCGAGTGTCGGCAGCAATGCCATGCGGCTCCCCTGCCTGTTTTGTCGGTCGTTGTCGCCTGCCCTGCTGGGCGGTCGTTTTGGGGATTCGCGGTAGGGGCCCATAGTAGCGGCGCCGGGTTATCGGTCGGATCCAGGGTGCCACCACTTTCACCGCTCGTCTGCGGGTCAGGCCCTGGTTGCAAAGTATTGTCCAGAAGCTTTTGCACTGCTGATCAAAAGCCTCCAGGGGCCATGCGCCCAGCTTAATGCTTGTGTCCATTGCCGTGGATTGCTGCTGGGCCGCCATCTTGGGTGCGGCTCCTCCGCGTGTAATAACTCTGTTCCCAGAGATACTCCGGGGTGCCGGTCAGCAGGGACCGGGATGACCCCCTCCAGTCCAGGGGGGGGTAGGAGTAGAGTGGTTCTGCTGGACGTACCAGTCGGTATGGAAGTCGGCCGCACTTCCCCCTCCTAGCCGTCTGCAGGCCTCAGATTGCTGCCGCGGTTTGCGGTACCGTAGGCCTTGGGGAAAGGTGTCTGCCATTTTGTCGTCGTGTGCCCAGTTGTTGTAGCCCAGTGTGGCATCAGTCGCTGTGCGATATCAGGGTTTTTTCCAAAAAAAGCCGGTCCGGCGGTCGGGAGCTCGTGCAGCACACGTCCGCTCAGCTCCGAGTTCCGCAAAAACACAGTTTGAAGCACAGTTTTGCAACAAGCTAGGAGAAAAATTACTTCTTGACCCCAGAATGGCAGTCAGATTTATCCTTGGATCAAGCAGTTATTACCCTACATTGAAAGATTATATCCTTGAATATTCTGTTTTTGCAAGTATGCATCTAGTAGCTGTTTGAACATCTGTATGGACTCTGATAAAACCACTTCTTGAGGCAGAGAATTCCACATCCTTATTGTTCTTACAGTAAAAAAAACCCTTTCCTTTGCCTTAGATGAAATCTTATTTCTTCCAGTCTAAACGCATTACCTCGTGTCCTATGTAAAGTCCGATTTGCGAATAGATTTCCACACAATGGTTTGTATTGGCCCCGAATATATTTGTATAATGTTATCATATCCTCTCTTAGGCGACGTTTTTCTAAACTAAATAGGTTTAAATTTGTTAACCTTTCTTCATAGCGGATATGTTCCATTTCTTTTATTAATTTTGTTGCCCGCCTCTGCACTTTTTCTAGGGCCATAATATCCTTCTTTAGAACAGGTGCCCAAAATTGCACAGCATATTCAATATGTGGTCTTACCAGTGATTTATAAAGAGGCAAAATGATATTCTCGTCCCGAGAATGAATGCCCTTTTTCATGCATGACAATACCTTACTGGCCTTGGCCACTGCTGATTGACATTGCACATTGTTGCATAGTTTGTTGTCTATAACAATTCCCAAGTCCTTTTCGTGTGTTGTTATCCCTAATTCGCTTCCATTAAGGGTATACGTTGCTTGTGTATTCTTTACGCCGAAGTGCATAACTTAGCATTTTTCAACATTAAATTACATCTGCCATTTGAGTGCCCAGTCCATCTAAATCCCTCTGCAGCAAAGTAATATCTTGCTCACATTGTATTATTTTACTGCAAATTGTATTTTTATTCATCTGCAAACACTGAAACATGACTTTCAATTCTGTCTAGATTTTGGTCAGTAGGTGGCGCAACGACATCACCGAAAATTCTTGTCAGGGGGACCATTTACATTTTTGTATAATGGGTTAACTGTATTTGGTGATGCGATTTACGTCATTTTTATTATCTCTTATGGCTACTATACATCAAAGAACCTGTCATCTTCAAAGCGTTTTCCCAGTCTAAGTGTCTTTAAGTCTAGCTTTCTGACATGTCTAAACTATTCTTCACCTCTTTCTTACAATGCAACTAGAAAGTAAAAAATAATTACTTAGTGTTATATGTCATTTGGGTTTTCTTGTGTTAAACTGTGTTTAAGATTATTTATACTCCACTAACATTAGTAAATACAATGATATTTATTCATTGATATTATATCCATGAATATTCTATATTATTAACATGGTACTAATTATATATAATTAATATACTATAGGAATTTACAAGTGGATAGTGTGTATATGTATATAATTATGTATATATTTGTTTCTGGGTTGTAGCATTCCTCCCCCTTTTGCTGTAGACATCATGCCTTATCTCTTGTCTTGTTTACATAAGTCACATTCCTTAGCTCAGACGTGAATGAAGTAGAGTTACAGATAGAGAATTTCATGTCTGTCTTAGCCTTGTAATACAAAATGGAGTTGTTACGACACTCACCACCAGGGGAGTGAAGCCGTCGCTTAGTAGATAATCCCCTTTCTCCAGAAATGCAGTTTTAGTCCAGCCGATCGTCAAACTCCCGAACGGAGCATACGAACACGGCAACTCCCGATCAGCAATCCATCCGAAATCCTTTCACAGCTAGAAATAAACGAAAATTGTATAGTAAATAGTAAATCCCTCCACAAACCGTCTTGAAGGTCAAACAGGAATGTGTTTAATGGGGGCTACCTGCCCGGTATTTATGCGGGTCTCCACAAGGTGGACACTCCCCCAGGGGACCTTGTGGAAGACTGTACAATATATTAGACAGTAGCCAATCGCAGTGGCTTCAATATAAGCTCTTCCCATTTTACCCATAAATCCTTCTTCTCTATCCCGGAGATAATTAGGAAGAAACCTAATTATCTCCCAGGATAGAGACCAATGCCATTTTAAAACATAGTACGAAAAATACAATAAAATCCATAAATTCAGAAATACCGATTGCATATGGTTCGTGTAACGTATCCCCAGATAGCCTGGATCTGAGGGCATATTCCTACCGAATAGCGCTCAGATCCGATGTACATAGTTCAATCGCCATGGAGTCAAAGTCTTTCACAAGTCCTTCTGTATACGAATGACTCCATGGGACGGCTACCTGGGTAAAGTCCATACGAAGGATAGAAACTCCCGAACTGACCGGTGTTCGTACGCCTCGACGAAATAGAAGGTGGGCGGCAGCTTCCAGCGGTGTTCGGCAGATAAAGTATCCGTTTTAGTTCCATAGGTTTTGCACCGAACACCACTGATTCACCTCGTGTCCCAAGATAGCCGCCGCCTCGTGGTCGGCATACAAATGACGACCACACGTACGAATGGAATGGAGAGGTGTCTGCGGTTAACCGCAACGTTCTAATTGTGGTCAAGGTGTTAACAAGCAGCACACTCCTCTCCTGGGTGGCCGTTTGTTCGGTAGTTTCAGTCGGTATTAGGGGAAACACACGAACAGGGGCATACGGACAGGAAATCCACGGAATCAAGGCAAACAGACGAACCAGCAATATAAGTCTATACAGATGGATTTGTCACAGGAGTCACCTCTGTTCTGAGGGTGACTGGCAGTATACACTTTTAATTTCTGTCTTAACACAAAATGTCTGCCAGTATAAATATACTGACAGTATTTATATAGCGCCAGCATATTCAGTAGCGCTTTAAGATATTATCAAAGGGGGAGATGTAACAATAAATGAGACAATTACAAAAACTTACAGTAACAATAGTTTGAAGAGGGCCCTTCTCAAAGGAGCTTACACTCTATAGGAGGGGGGCATAAAACACAACAGGACAGGAGGTAGCAATCAAACAAGGTAGAGTGAAGCAGAGCTGGAATAAAGAATAGAGTGCTGCCGTTTAGCAGAAAGCAAGGGACAGGTAGGTGAGGTAGAGGTTACTCTGGGAGGCCATAAGCTTTCCTAAAGAGATGGGTTTTGAGGCACTTTTTAAATGATTGACTAGGGGAGAGCTTGATGGTCATAGGCAGGCTATTCCAAAGGAAAGGAGCCACCCGCAAGAAGTCCTGCAAGCATGAGTTGGCCGTACGGGTGAGAACAGCGCACAGGAGAAGGTCATGGGCAGACCGGAGAGACTGAGAAGGGGCATACCTGTGGACCAGTGAAGAGATATAGGAGGGGCTAGATTTGGGCAGTGCTTTATAGATGTGTATTAGTACCTTGAATAGACTCCTATAGCAGGCATAGGCAACTTTCGGCACTCCAGATGTTTTGGACTACACCTACCATCAGGGCCGGACTGGGAGAAAAATTCGGCCCGGGCATTTTCTGAGCACAGCGGCCCACTAAGAAGGGGGCGGGGCAGAGAGGGTGTGTTTCGTCATCACCAATGACAAACACTCCCCGTCTCAAAGTGAGCGTTGGGTCAATGCTCTTCCAGGGCAGAGCTCTGCTAAAGAGCTCTAGCATGAGAAAAAATGCCCTGTATTTGTTCTGCACAGTGCAAGCAAGTTTAATAACATGCTTGCACTGTGTTTCCTTGCAACTTGTCTCTGGTGTCTCTATAAATGGATACCAGGAGACAAAAGGGCCAGGAAAGAGTATTGTGCGTGTGTTTGGAGCCTGCTTGTGGTATTGCGTGTGTGTAGAGTGAGCTGATTGTGGTGTGGTATTGTGTAATAAGGTCAGTTTTAGTTGTGTTGTGGTGTAATGTAATGCATATGTGGCTTGGGGCTGTAGAGAATGTGTGTATAGGGGATGTAGTAAGTGTGTGCATACAGGCTATAGTGTGTGTGTGTGTGTATAGGTGATGTAGTGTTTGTAGGGGTTGTAGAGAGTGTGTGTTTAGGGGTGTTGCATTTGTTTGTTTACAATTAATCTAGTGTATGTATAAGGGATCCAGAGTGTGTATGTTAGGAATGTAGTGTGTGTGTGTGTTTGTGTGTGTGTGTGTGTGTTTGAAGGACCCAGAATGTGTAGGAGATTTAGTGAGTGTGTGTATATAATGGAATCAGAGTGTATATAGGGATCTAGTGTGTGTATATGATCCAGAGTTGGGTAAGGGATCTAGTGTGTGTCTGGAATGTAATGTGTTTAGGGGTGCAGTATGTGTGTATATGTATGTGTGTATTTATATATATGTGTGTGTTGGGGTTCTGTGTGAGGGGTGTAGTGTGTATGTGAAGGGTGCAGTATGTGTGTGTGATGGGTACTGTGTTTGAGGGGTGCTGTGTGTGATGTGTGTAAGGGTGATGTGTATGTGTGTGATGGATGCTGTGTATGTGTGTGAGGGTGCTGTGTGTGATGTGTGTAAGGGTGCTGGGTGTGTGATTTGTGTGTGAGGCTGCTGTGTTTAAGGGTGCATTGTGTGTGATTTGTGTGTGAGGGTGCTGGGTGTGATTTGTGTGTGAGGGTGCAGGGTGTGATTTGTGTGTGAGGGTGCTGAGTGTGATGTGTGTGAGGGTGCTGTGTGTGATGTGTGTGAGAGTGCTGTGTGTAATGTGTGTGAGAGTGATGTGTGTGATGTGTGTGAGAGCGCTGTGTGTGATGTGTGTGTTGTGTGTGAGAGTGTTGTGGGTGAGAGTGTTGTGTGTGAGAGTGTTGTTGTGGGTGAGAGTGTTGTGGGTGAGAGTGTTGTGGGTGAGAGTGCTGTGGGTGAGAGTGCTGTGTGTGATGTGTGTGAGAGTGCTGTGTGTGATGTGTGTGAGAGTGCTGTGTGAGTGCTGTGTGTGAAAGTGCTGTGTGCGAGTGCTGTGTGTGCGAGTGCTGTGTGTGTGTGAGAGTGCTGTGTGTGAGAGTGCTGTGTGTGTGAGTGCTGTGTGTGCGAGCTGTGTGTGTGTGAGAGTGCTGTGTGTGAGAGTGCTGTGTGTGAGAGTGCTGTGTGTGCTGTGTGTGAGAGTGCTGTGTGTGAGAGTGCTGTGTGTGAGAGTGCTGTATGTGCTGTGTGTGAGAGTGATGTGTGTGCTGTGTGTGAGAGTGCTGCGTGTGCTGTGTGTGAGAGTGCTGTGTGTGATGTGTGTGAGAGCTGTGTGTGATGTGTGTGAGTGCTGTGGGTGAGAGTGCTGTGTGAGAGTGATGTGTGTGCTGTGTGTGAGAGTGCTGTGTGTGCTGTGTGTGAGAGCTGTGTGTGTGATGTGTGAGAGTGCTGTGGGTAAGAGTGCTGTGGGTGAGAGTGCTGTGTGTGAGAGTGCTGTGTGTGAGAGTGCTGTGTGTGAGAGTGCTGTGTGTGATGTGTGTGAGAGCTGTGTGTGTGTGATGTGTGTGAGTGCTGTGGGTGAGAGTGCTGTGGGTGAGTGCTGTGGGTGAGTGCTGTGGGTGAGAGTGCTGTGGGTGAATGTTAAAATGGATTGTGTTTGGGGTAAAAAAAAAAAAACAACGAATTAACAGGCATTATGTCCCCCCTCCCTTCTTACCTTTACCCTGGGAGGGGGGGACTGGCAAGCTGGTACCTGGGAGAGGGGGGGTTGTCCGGCACGGTGGTGAGTGGGAGGGGGGACCGGCACGGTGACACCTTCCCTGGTGGTCCAGCGGTGATTGAACTCTAGCCTGTGGGGCTAGAGTTCACTCTCGCGAGATCCGGCCGTTGCCATGGCAACGCTCCGGATCTCGCGAGAGGAACCCGGCGGAGCTGCAAGATAGAGCTCCGCCGGGTCCTCTCCCTCCCCAGCCGCATGTCTGTCCAAGTGGGCCGGTGAGGGAGATCTTTGATCTCCCCACCGGCCCGTCCTGGAAAACAGCGGGCCGGCGCTCGGATAGTGCCGGCCCTGCATAGACCGGCAGGGGAGATCCTGGGACCTTCCCCTGCCAGCCTCGGCCCCTGGCCACCGCGGCCCACCGGGCATTTGCCCGGTGTGCCCGATGGCCAGTCCGGGCCTGCCTACCATGATGCTTTTCCAGCATTATGGGTGTAAGAGCATTATGGGGGATGTAGTCCACAACATCTGGAGTGCCGAAGGTTGCCTATCCCTGTCCTATAGGATACAGGAAGCCAATGTAAGAACTGACAGAGGGAAGAGGTGGGAGAGGAGCGACAGGACAGGGAAATTAGTCTAGCTGCAGCATTCATTACAGACTGTAGCTGGACAATACAACTTGTGTGAAGACCTTTTAGGAGAGAGTTACAATAATCCATGTGAGAGATTACTGGAGCATGGACAAGTTCCTTAGTATCATCTTGCGTAAATGACATCAAGAACCTCCCATAGCACAGATTAAACCTAATCCCAGATCTAGGCTGTGCAGTTGAATTATTTCAGACTGAACTCCTACACATTTGGAATGCATGCCTGCTGCATAAGGTGAGTGTAAAAGGGGCACATATGAATTGGATTACAGCTGACCTTCAAATGTACCAGTTTCAGGATTCATTGTGGTCAAAGTTCAAGCGTACTGACTATGAACGATCACTGTGCACCACCTTGCATAGACAATGGCAAAATATATGCACAAAATTAAACAAAATTAAACAAAATAAACAAAATTGGCCAAGGCCTAATATTTCAGTGAAATCTATACAATAACATTTCAAACCCTAGAAACTTTTGGAAAATCATAAATAACTTACAAACTCCCCCAATCAACTCCCAACCCTCCACTGTCAAAGTAGACAACCAAACCCTGCAACTCCCCTTCAATGTAGCAAATGCCTTTAACAATTATTTTGTCAGATGCTCCACCACCCTGATTGCCAAGCAAACAATAAATGACACTCATCCTGAAACTACAAATATGGATCAAGCCCCACTAAATTTGCAAAGAGCCAATATAAAGAAGTAAAAGTTTAGACCTGTACCTATTAGTGTCATTAACCCCTTAAAACCGAAGGGCGTACTATTACGCCCTGTTCTTAGAGGCTCTAAAAGCCGCAGGGCGTAATAGTACGCCCTCCGTTTTTTTTTTACTTACCCGGTCGCCGTCGATCCCACACCGGCGATCGCGGTTGGGGGGACTCCCAGGGAGCCCCCCGTGGCACATCCGTCCTCCTGCAGCCGCCCCGGCTATGTGAGAGTGAGGTCCTTGCGAGGACCTCACAAGCATATGGCCGGGTTAGCTGCCTGGTGCATTGCCAGCAGGGGGACTACCTGTAATTACATTTAGTCCCCCTGCTGGCTGGAAATCAAATAAATGAAAGTTAAATAAGTGCAAAAAAAATATATATATATATATATGCTTAGATCATATATATTATATATATATGATCTAAGTAAATATATACACATATACAAACACACACATACACTGTCTAGGTGTATTTTACTATTAATATATATATAATTATATATATATATTAATATCAAATTACACGTAGACTGATACTGATTAAATGTAATTATATATATAATTATTGTTATATATATTTATATATAATATAACAAAATATGTAAATGTGTTAAAAAGTTAAAATGAGCCAATTTGCCATTGTCTATGCAAGGTTATCAGTACGCTTGAACTTTGACCACAATCCTGAAACTGGTACATTTGAAAGTCAGCTGTAATCCAATTCATATGTGCCCCTTTTTTTTTTTTTTAATTCTTTATTTTATTCGTGCATAGGTTAGGCGAACTGTGGTGGAATCTCGGTAAAAATAAATTTAGTAGGCCGAGATTACCACGTGGCATGTGTACGTGCATATACTGGTTTATCGGTCGGTTGGTTGCACGTGGCAAAGATACAATCAGTAGTGTACGGAGCATGTGCGAGAATACCGGATGTAGTATTCCCCTCCTCCATTGTGCTGGGCAAGCCATGCGGTCAAACAGGAAGTTAGTTCTTATTCGATTGATTGGGTAAGAGAATGTGTGGGTGCAGCTACTTATGGGTGGAGTTACATGCTTATATAAGGAGCCTACACTATTGTCCGGGGCTCAGAACTTGTTGTATTTTGGTGACATTAGTCCCTCTGAGTCCCGATCGGTGAACCGAATAAAGAATCTCTTCCTTCCTGAAGAAACCTGTGTCCATCTCTCTGTGCTTGGCTTCCGTCAGTTTCTCTGGTATCATTTGGTGCATTGGCCGGGAAGCTCATCGTTCAACGGTAGCTGAGAAGCAGAGGCGTGAGACGGTCTATCTTTGCCCACGTTCTCTACGGCTGCACCCCTGAACTTCTGGGTGGACCTCCCTTCGTCTCAGCGCCACTGGTCCAGGAGATCATCGGCCTCTACGTAGTAAGTGCTGGGGTGTCCCCGTCGATGTGAACTCAGGTTCAGGAACGAGGAGGTAAGACGACCGCTGTTTTAGACAGCGGACCCACTAGGGGTATTGGATACCGATTGTGCGGTAGGCCCATAAGGGGTTATTTGGAATCTGCCCCCTCCAGTGGAGGGAAGGAGCGAAGGCGCACCGCTCAATTAAACGCCCTGTAGTCAGCCCGTTTAATTTTGGTTTGGAGTCAGGCGGGGTTCTGGTGTAAATAGCCCTAGCCGGACACCGGTGTCTTGTCTAGACTAGCGTTCTAGGGTGTGTATTTCGTCCGCTAGGTCGGAGGGACCGGGAGACTAAGCGGCGCCTGTGTAAATTCGGTTCGCTAGATCTCAACCTATCTTGGCTAAGTGGGAAGGCGTGTAAATTTGGAACCCACTAGACTATTGATAGAGTAGATAGACTAAGAGGGTACTGTTGTAAATTCCGCCCTCTAGTTCGCTATATGTGGTGCTTGGGCAGTGTGGCTAACCAAAACGGATGTAGATAGTTTTAGGTAGTCCATCAAGGTACTGGCCAATAGATTAGTTGGGAATTGTATATGTGTTAAAGATTGTTGTAGTAGCGTGTATATCTTGCTAGATAGCGTGAGCTCTGCCGTCTAGCGAGAGTGTGAATAGTGTGTAACTGTATTATAGCGCACGGGACCATAACCATGTATAATTACTGACACTGTAAATAAGTACTAATAATTGTCGTCTATGTTGCATGTTTAACACCATAACCACTACTAATTGTACTGTGACTTTAAATTGTACTCTAACCTATGCTAACCGTACCGTAACATTGTAAAGACGATGTTACTGGGGTATGTTATAGACGGGTAATTTAGATATAAGGAATTATAGCGTAGGTGACCGTATAGTTTCGCCAAAGGGCACAGTATTAGTTACTTAGTGACTGGTGTAACAGCTGTGTGTGTACGTGAATTCCCTGAGTGCTTTGTTGTGTGCGTTTCACTTAGTAACTGTACCACGTGGTGCTGTTGCCGAGGGAACTGGTGTGACCGTTGGTAGAGTGTTTGTATAGTTTCTGTCCATTGTTAAGTATGGGCGCGTCAGATTCGACGATTTTGGATCCCTTAGGATGTATGATAAAGAATTTTAAAAAGGGATATAAAGCATGTGATTTTGGGGTAAAGATGTCTCCAGCACGCTTGATTACATTGTGTAGTAGGGAATGGCCTACTTTGGTTGCCGCATGGCCGCCACGTGGCAGTTTGGATCCTAATCTGGTACAGCGTGTACACGTGGCTGTATCAGGTAGGCATGAACTTTACGGCCAGTTTCCATATATTGATTGTTGGAGGCAGGCCGTAAAGGACTCGCCAAAATGGATCCGAGTATGCCACGAGGAACAATGTCGCCTCATGGTGGCCAGGACTCGCTTGTCCACTAAGGCCATAATTACGCCCATTTTGGACACGCCCCCTTACTCCTCCTCCCCCGGAAGAGGAAGAGGAGGAGCTGCTGGAAACGCTCCTCCCCTTGCCCCGTTGTCCCCACCTACTTCCTCCTCTAGCTCAGAGCCCAACCCTCTTGTTTCAAACCCTCCCCTTCCGATACCTGCTTCCGTTAACTCCAAATATCCATATGTCTAAGACGGCTGAGGTATTGCAGAAATGTGATGAATCGCCCAGTGTCTTTTATGACCGATTATTGGAGGCATACTGCTTGTATAACCCCTTTAATCCGGAGGCCCCTGAGAATTCCCGGATGGTTAACTCTGCCTTTGTCAGCCAAGCCTACGGAGATATAAAACGCAAGCTACAAAAGTTAGAAGGGTTCGTAGGGATGTCCATAACCCAACTAATGGAGGTAGCGAATAAAGTGTATATGAACAGGGAAACAGAGACGAAGAAAGAGGAAGAGCGCAAGATGCGTAGAAAGGCAGATATGCTAGCGGTAGCGATCACAGGCGTAGATAGAAGGGAGAAGGAAGTGTATAGGGGAACAGATAAAGGCGATAGTAAGTGGAATAGGGAACCCCTGAGAAGGAATCAGTATGCGTACTGTAGGGAAGTAGGGCATTAGAGAAGTGAGTGTCCACAAAGGGAACAGTATGAGAGAGACATACCTAGGGCAGGATATGGTAATTATAGAGGCAGAGCAAGAGGTAGAGGAGGTCCTGGAGGGAATAATGGTAGCAATAGAGGAAGTGTTAGAGAAGATAGGTACTATCCAGCAGCGCAGAGACCCCGCGATAGAGAAGATAGGGACTTTGTAGGATTGGCTGACACGGTCATGGAGGACCGGGCTCCATGCCCCTTGGCCGAGCGGAGCCTATGGTCGATGTATCAATAGGGGGAAAATGGAGTGCCTTCATGATCGATACTGGTGCTGAACATTCGGTGGTGACTGACCTAGTACTCCTCCATCTGGAAGAACCATCACCGTAATAGGAGCAACAGGAAGGAGTGGTGCTAAACCGGTTCTTAAAAGTCGACTCTGTACATTGGGAGGCCACGTAGTAAAACATCAATTCCTTTATATGCCTGAATGTCCAGTCCAACTGCTAGGACGTGATTTGTTGTCAAAACTACAAGCGCAGATAACGTTTCTACCAAATGGAACAACATCTTTAAAGTTCAACGGACCTTCAGGTATAATGACAATATCTGTACCAAAGGAAGAAGAGTGGCGACTTTATACAGTGTTAACTAGCCAAAACCCTAAGAGTGATGAATCCTTGTTCAATATACCAGGAGTGTGGGCAGAGAACAACCCACCAGGACTTGCTCGCAATATCCCACCAATTCGAATCGAACTAAAACTTGGGGTCTATCCAGTGAGCTTAAGGCAATATCATATCCCACAAAAGGCCAAGAAGAATATACAATCATATTTGGATAAGTTCATAAGGTATGGTATCCTAAAATTCTGTACTTCCCCCTGGAACACCCCATTGCTGCCTGTTCAAAAGCCCGGTACAGATGAGTATCGCCCTGTGCAGGACTTGAGAGCAGTCAATGATGCGGTCGTAAGTATACATCCAGTTGTGCCCAATCCATATAACCTGCTTGCTTTAATTCCGGGCGGGGCTAACTATTTCACTGTCTTAGATCTCAAAGATGCCTTCTTTTGCCTTCGAATTGCTGCGGAAAGCCAGTGTATCTTCGCATTCCAATGGGAAAATGCTGTAACGGGCTCGAAACACCAGATGACTTGGACAAGACTGCCCCAAGGGTTCAAAAATTCACCTACCCTATTTGGATCAGCTTTAAGTCAAGACTTACTGGATTTCAAGTCCATCCCAGGAGAGTGTGTACTATTGCAATATGTAGATGATTTGTTGATAGCAGCAGTTACAAGAGAAATATGTCAGCAAGCAACACATGATCTACTACACATTCTCTGGAAGGCAGGATACAAGGTGTCCAGGAAGAAAGCTAAGTTGTGTCAGCCAACTGTCAAGTATCTGGGATTCCATATCTCTGAAGGTCAAAGAATAATGGGGCCAGAGAGAAAGGAAGCTGTATGCCAAGTGCGGGAATTCTTGGGGTCAGCAGGCTTCTGTAGGATATGGATTCCCAGTTATGCGATATTGGCGAAACCTCTTTATGCAGCTATAAAAGGTACAGAACACGATCCTTTCCTATGGACCCCTGAACAGCAAAAGGCATTTGAGGATGTGAAGAAGGCTTTGATGAGTGCCCCAGCATTAGGTCTACCTGATCATACACGTCCATGCTACTTATATGTACACGAGCAAAGAAGAATGGCTGTGGGAGTATTGACACAGTACTTGGGATCATGGCAAAGACCTGTTGCATATATGTCAAAACAACTGGATGCAGTGGCCAGTGGTCTTCCACCTTGTCTGAGAGCCGTAGCTGCCGCCGCCCTGCTGGTAGCCGAAGCCGATAAACTCACTCTGGGTCAAGAACTCTATGTGCGAGTCCCGCACGCAGTACAGACGTTGCTAGACTATAAAGGCAATCATTGGTTTAGTAACTGCCGCATGACTAAGTATCAAGCTATGTTGTGTGAAAACCCAAGAGTGCATTTAGAGACTGTTAACACCTTAAATCCAGCTACCCTTTTGCCACAACCTACTGAGAGTCAACATGATTGCCTGGAGGTGATGGATGAAGTATTCTCAAGTAGACCAGATCTTCGTGACTTTCCCATCCAGAACCCTGATGTCCAGTACTATACGGACAGCAGTAGTTATGTGAAAGAAGGGATTCGCTATGCAGGATATGCAGTAACTACCATAGACAAGGCAAACTAGATATATACAGGCATATAAGAAGGTTTCTGTCTAACCTGCGTGTTGGTTAGTAAACATACATAAGTATTTGTTGATGCATAGTTAGGTAAACAAACGTATTATTAACATTCTGAGTGTCTGCAATCAGTTACTGCATTGCTATGAGTTAAACGTTAAGGCTAGACTGAAATTAAAACAAAAACAAAAATCTGTTGCATAAACTGACCCTGACTTTTGTAGGCTTATTCATCTTTAGACATTAGGGGAGTGTGAAACTGCGGATAAAAAGCATTGCGCAGATATTAGTTACTTAGACATGCACAGGAGATCCTCTGAGTTATACCAAATTATTAAAGCAAAAATAAACAGGAAAATAGGACTGGTGAAGAGTCCATAGCTAGGCATTTAGTCCCAGTGCTGTGTGGTTCATCCAACCCCTTGTATGGGCTCCCCCTGCACTGTCTGCTGCAGCTGTGTTGCGGTCTGTGTTTCACCCAGTCCGGCAGAGCGTGGGTGAGGCGTCTGAGCGTGGGCTAGCATCTGTCGTGGCGGTGTTGGGCTCTATCCATCTCTGTGTCTGCTGGCTGGGTCTGTGCTCGTTGCGTCGTGCTATTGCGGCCCCCATGATAAGCTTTGTGTTCAGGTGTTTGTTGGCGTGAATGGAGTGCTTCATACCTCTCTCAGTCTGCATCCTGGCCAGGCGGGGAGTCTGGTTTCTGCGCCACCATCTCACTGCTGTGCCCCTGGTATGTTTTACCCGGGTCCGGCTGTGGGTGCTCTTAGTGAGGCTACGGGTCTTTGCTAGCAGGGCGGTCTTTCTCGGGAGCCTGTGGGGTTCGGGTAGGGAGCCGGCGGTATATGCCGGGATTCCCACTGGGGTCTTTCGTGCTGGTGCTTTATGCTTGCCATCCGACTTGATCCCCAACTCCGAGGGCCACGCCAGTTTCTCCAACTGCTCCCAGAAGGAGTCGAATATTTGGGCGAGCCGGAGCTCCGTGTCCCGTCTGGCCTTGTGGAGGGCTGAGGCGTGGTGGCTGTCCGCCATTGCCTTGTCTGCAGCTTCTATGTCTCGTGGTTGCTTCATCCGCTCATCTCCTTTCGTGGGGATCGTGAGCGGGTGGACCGGGAAAACCCCCACTGGTCCGGGGGGGGGGGGAAACGAGGGCCGGCACCTGGCTGGTACAGGCAGCAGGAAAGCGGCCGTCTTCCCCGCGCCTGCCATGCTGGTAGGCCTCGTCTGGATTCTGGGTGCGCCTGAGGGGTATCTTCGCTTGTTTGGTATCTGCTTGTGCGCCCCAGTATCGCCTGTCGCTTGGTGGCCATGAGGGAGCATTGTGTCGTCGTTTTGGTGCCCCAAGTCGGCTTTGGTTGCCCTGAATTGCAGGAGCTGGTGAGGCATGCTTCCTCACAGTTCAGCGGTCAGGCCCCGCCCCCCCATATGTGCCCCTTTTACACTCACCTTATGCAGTGGGCATGCATTCCAAATGTGTAGGAGTTCAGTCTGAAAGAATTCAATTGCACAGCCTAGATCTGGGATTAGGTCTAATCTGTGCTATGAGAGGTTCTTGATGTCATTTACGCAAGATGATACTAAGGAACTTGTCCATGCTCCAGTAATCTCTCACATGGATTATTGTAACTCTCTCCTAAATACGTTAAAAAATTTAATTTAAAAAAATAATTCAAAATAAATAATTAAAAAATATATAGATGTGTGTTATTTTGTTCTAACTGTATTGTGATATTAGCATATATATATTTATATCAAAATACTGTCAGGGTATTTATATCGGCAGACATTTTGTGCTATGATAGAAATACAAAGTGTATATTCTGAAGTCATTGCTAAACAGACCAGACTCCATTTTGTATCTTCAAGTTAACAAAGAGACACAAAATTTCTATCCTTTCTCTGAAACTGACTGCTTTGCCCAAGCTGAATGGAATGTGTATATAAACAACAAAGAGATAAGACATTGAGAACAGGGGATGGACAGACTGTCTAAATTCTATATCCAGACATAGGTGACAGAGAAGATTAAATAATTAAATTTTACTTTCTATACCAACAGATTCTCATTGTATTTTTGAGTTCATCTATGGTATTACAGGCTGTCATATTAGGAATTATTACCGAAAATGGAGACGCATAGTCTGAAGAAATTTCAGAAAGACCCTTTGATCTGAAAGGAAAATAAGTTATAGCCACCATAAAGATAACGTAAATGACGTCAAAAATAGCCACCAGGAAAAGTTAACTCTTTCCTGGATAGGTATGTTTAGTGGGACAATACTGCCCTCTAGAGCTCAAATACGAAAATGATTACCTAGAAGGCAACCACACCCCACATTTGTGATTGGCTATCACTTAGAGGAATTTCCCTTTAAAAAGTTAAGACAAAGGAAGAGTCAAAAATTCAAAGATTGAAGAGAGAGACATTACAACACTCTCGGGAGATTCAGGGAGATTCAGAGAGATCCAGGCAGAATCGGGCGATCAGAGTAACCAAGAAAATCAAGACACTCCATGCAGAGAAAGAGACCCATGACACTTAGCTACCTGAGAACGTCTGATGAGAAAATATCTACTTAACTGGTAAATATACAGGCATTTAATTAATTAATTTAAATTAATTAAAATTAATAGCATGATATATGACTGGATAAATCATGTTTGATTTCATATTTAGAAATCTTAATTATTAAAGAATATATATATGGTTATAGCATCCCATCTGCAGCTGGGATCAATATAATCATTAATGTATTTGTGTGATTAATATCACGTTAGCATATCATGACCATTTATCCAGCTGTATTGATTGGCTCTAAAATAAGATAAAATATCTGTTTAGGCAAATTAATAAAATATCAGCTAATATAACATAGTAGATTTCTCTCATTGGATAAAATCAAGGAAATGGTTGATGACGGGTTAAATGTTATTTATTAAAATTACATAGGAGTAGATCTTAACTACTTAGGAGGTCTAGCCAGCATTGAAAGGGTTACTTCTGCCAGCTGAAAGTTTATTTTACGAATCTCATGCTGCACGCTGAAACATTCCCTCTGTGAAGCCCATCGTAAATCTTATCTTGACAGCTTGTAGATTCAATGCTGTACTAACCAGGAAGTAAACTGCCACTTTGTATTGCATATATTGTTTTATACTGAATATTCATTGATTATTGCCATATTGTATTGCATATTGTTATACTCGAATTCCATTGATTATTATCATGCATGTTACTCATCATTATTAATTTAAATTGTTAAAAATAAAATTATATTTTTATAACAATTTGTGATTTTAATTACCGGTATATGGTTTTACATTTCATTTAACACGATAACGATCTGAGAATTGAAATAGTGGGCAATTTCTCATCTGTTTACATTATTATCCCATAAATATCCCCACAATACATGTAGAACTAAATAATATATATATATATATATATATATATATATATATATATATATATATATATACATAAATATATACGTATATATCACTATATATATATATACCAATATATAAATAAAAATATTTTTAAAAAATTATATATATATATATATATATATATATATATATATATACATATAGAAGTGATGAAAATGGAAAGCACTCCAAGGACTTCGTTAAAAAATAACTTTTATTCAATTCCAAAAAGTAAAAATGGTCAACGTTTCAGCCTGATATTCTCAAGCTTTCCTCATTCGCCAGATTGAGAATATCAGGCTGAAACCTTGACCATTTTTACTTTTTGGAATTGAATAAAATCTGACATTTGATGATGGACCACAGGTTCTCAATGGGGTTCAGATCAGGTGAACAAGGAGGCCATGTCATTAGATTTTCTTCTTTTATACCCTTTCTTGCCAGCCACGCTGTGGAGTACTTGGACGCGTGTGATGGAGCATTGTCCTGCATGAAAATCATGTTTTTCTTGAAGCATGCAGACTTCTTCCTGTACCACTGCTTGAAGAAGGTGTCTTCCAGAAACTGGCAGTAGGATTGGGAGTTAAGCTTGACCCCATCCTCAACCCGAAAAGGCCCCACAAGCTCATCTTTTTTTTTTTTTAATTCTTTATTTTTGTAGTGCAAACGTAAAATACAAGCTGCTCAGGTATGCCACAACAGCATAAATAGGCAATATTTGGTACAGGATGATACAGTGAAGTAGCATTGTTAAATCTGCACAATTTTTTGTTAGTAGATGATTTGTCAAACGCTTAAGGTTAGGTTTAGTAAGGTTACCACAGGTTAGGTACAGTTTACTAGTTGCTATGGTATGTGTTATAGATTATAACAAGATGAAGTCTATGAGAAGTGACACATATTGATTTATGGGTTGGGTGCGTCTAAGAGGTCAAAGGCTATGTTCATCTATTATTTTAGTTGTAGACATAGTTGTACACGGCAGTCTAGCAGCTCACTGCTGAATTTAGTCTAACCAAAGATTACAGTTTCCTCTGAGTAGGAGTACAAAAGTGAGCTATGTGTTTGGAAGCATGCTTATATTATGTGAAAAAAAGTATAACGGTGCAGAGCAAAGTGTAAACACGCTTGTAAGAAACTGGCTATTAAACATGCAGCACAAAAGAGTATTCTCTAATGAGCGAAAAGGCATTAGACATTGAATAACAGTGCTTGGTCTGGCTAATAAGTTGAAACAAAATCACTGCACATAAAATTGTTCTGCTAGATTAAGGGTTAACTAGGTGATATACCACTGGAAAGAAGTTTTAGCAAAAAATAATGTTACGAGTACAAGTTAATATTTCTGTTGGCACAGGAGCACACATTAGCTGAGTTAGTGAGCTCAATACAGATAGTGAATAACAAAAAGAATAAGCTAGTAGAAGCGGCATTATGTGGTATGATGCAATCCAGCAGTTATGGTACATGCCTATTTTGCGCATTAAACAACAAACAATTGAATATCAAAATGAGGCAGAGTAAAGCTAAACACGAGTTAACAGGTGTAGTGAGTCTGACACACAGTGAGCTTTGGAGGGAGAGAGTCTCTGCATTATGTGCAGGGTCTTGGGCTGTGGGCCTCACCACGTGTCTGTCCATATTGCCTCAGCCGATGCCCGTCCTGGAGGCCATATATGCGTGCCTGGGCGGGTGTTTAATGGCATCTCCGGTCTGAGGCCCCGCTTTGGTCATATTCTGTGGTGTGACCACTTGTTTGATTCCGGTGCTCGCATCTACGAGTGGAGATGAGTGGGATGATCCATGCCGGGTGCGTTGGGTCAGTGCTGCTGGAGTAGCTGTACCGCTCCCGTGTGTGTGGGGGCTGACGTTTGCACTCGAGCAGCCCATATTTCCGGTTTCTCTCTGCTGTGCATGGGGGCCGGTGCCCGCGCCCCAATGGCTGGGCTTTGCTTCCCTCCGTGGCGGCTTCTGGTGCCCACATGGCCTGGTGGCCGGCTGGAAGGCCCTTGTTGGGTTGTCATATTGTCGCCTGCGGGTGATAGGCCGGATCCATGAGGCCACCGTTTGGGCCGCTTGACGATAAGGCACTCCCCTGCTGCACAATATCGCACAGAAGTGCAGGCTTAGTCGGTCCAGAGTTTCCAGGGGGTGGGGGAGGTACCCTCGCGTTCCCACTCCTTGGTTCTCGCCGGGCGGCCATTTTGGGTGCGCCTCGATGGTCCTGTGCCTCGGCGTGCTTTGCGGCCGATATGACTCTACTGCCGTCGCGGTCCACCTGTCCTGTGGGGACCGGGATAACCCCCACCGGTCCTGGGGGGGGGGGGGGTAGGAGACCATCAGAGTGTCTTGTAGGGTTTGGTGCCGGTAAGAGCGGCCGTTGCTCTCCGACTCCATCTCAGTTAGGCCGCAGCCTGCTTGTCGGTCGTGTAGCTCCGCCGGGCTCAAGAGAAGTATCAATCGAAAGTGGAGTGCACCCCTGGCTTGGGTGGTGCCCCCTAGGTGGTCTATGGGCTTTTCAGTCGCCGTTTATGCCTGGTATGTTGCCCGCCCGGCAGGAGCTCCTGTCCCCCACGTCTGTTCAGCTTGGCGGTCAGACTCCGCCCCCACAAGCTCATCTTTGATGATACCAGCCCAAACCAGTACTCCACCTCCACCTTGCTGGCGTCTGAGTCGGACTGGAGCTCTCTGCCCTTTACCAATCCATCCATCTGGCCCATCAAGACTCACTCTCATTTCATCAGTTTATTTATTTATTTATTATTGCCATTTATATAGCGCCAACAGATTCGTAGCGCTTTACAATATTATGAGAGGGGATTTAACTATAAATAGGACAATTACAAATAAACTTACAGGAACAATAGTCCATAAAACCTTAGAAAAATCAGTCTTGAGATATTTCTTGGCCCAGTCTTGACGTTTCAGCTTGTGTGTCTTGTTCAGTGGTGGTCGTCTTTCAGCCTTTCTTACCTTGGCCATGTCTCTGAGTATGTCAGACCTTCCGGCATCCGTACTCCGGGGACTTCCGGGTAGACGGAGCGCGGCCACTCCCCCTCCTCTGACGCGGTTACTCCCAGGATACAAAGGGAGACCGCGGCAACACCTCAGTGCTGGATCAATTTGAAAGCCTCCCGCGAAAACTTCAAGCTAAGTGTATCTGTGTTTACCTCTACTGTGTATCGGACCCGGACTGTTATCGTTTACCTGCCTTCTCCTCTCCTCGACCACGGACTTGCCTTTGGATACTCTTTTGTCTGCAGCAACCTTAATCCTCTCTGAGAAACATCTCTCATCAAACCGGATTACCACCCCTACAAAGCTAAGTAGAACTCTTCTGCCTAAACAGGAGTATTGATATCCTGCATCTCTGCTTACCTTCTTTTGCTTCAACCTAACTAATTGTTCTGCTGCCATTTAACAATTCTACATTGGAATCTCATCTCTGTTCAGACTAATAATTGCCTCAACCTAATCTTCTCTGCAAATCCTGCTGCTGCTTAATTTTCTGACAAGGAATTAAAGAGACAGCTCAACTTGAATTTTACTTTATTTCAATTATAACAATTTAATAAACAAATTCAGTAATCTACAGTTGTGATCCATATTGTCAATAAGTGACCATTACAGAGTATTGCACACCTTGTGCTTTTGGGCACTCCAGTGATGTTGCAGCTCTGAAATATGGCCAAACTGGTGGCAAGTGGCATCTTGGCAGCTGGACGCTTGACTTTTCTCAGTTCATGGGCAGTTATTTTGCGCCTTGGTTTCTCCACACGCGTCTTGCGACCCTGTTGACTATTTTGAATGAAACGCTTGATTGTTCGATGATCACGCTTCAGAAGCTTTGCAATTTTAAGAGTGCTGCATCCCTCTGCAAGATATCTCACTATTTTTTACTTTTATGAGCCTGTCAAGTCCTTCTTTTGACCCATTTTGCCAAAGGAAAGGAAGTTGCCTAATAATTATGCACACCTGATATAGGGTGTTGATGTCATTAGACCACACCCCTTCTCATTACAGAGATGCACATCACCTAATATGCTTAATTGGTAGTAGGCTTTCGAGCCTATACAGCTTGGAGTAAGACAACATGCATAAAGAGGATGATGTGGTCAAAATACTCATTTGCCTAATAATTCTGCACTCCCTGTATATATATATACATACATATATTAATTCTACATATATTTTTATGTAATATTTTTACATAATTAAGTATCTTAATTAATTACAATTAGCGGGACCTGGCTGACAACCCATGCCGAAATTATAGGGAATTTAATTTGCTAGCACTATATTTAACCCTATAACTTTCCAAGACACCATCAAACCTGTACATGGTGGTTACTGTTTTACTCTGGAGACTTTGCTGAACACAAATATTAGTGTTTCTAAAACAGTAAAATGTATTACGAGGGGGCGGAGCTTGAGAGGGGGTGGAGCTTGACCATCAGCCTGCACGGACGCCATGCTTGAGAGCTCCTCCACACAAACTCACAAAAACGCAATTAACCCCAAATTGAGAACCCATCCTGACCCCAAAAGTTACCAGCTACAACGGGCACCGACTCCCGAGGCGATAGATGCCCTTCTTTCAGCAAAAGACCCAGCCAAGACGGAAGCGGAAAACCGGGGCCTACCCCACGTTGTCCCTCTCTGGAGACGCTACTCACGAGGCAAGTGAACGACGACTATCCTCAAACCTTGCCCGATAACCTGGTCCACATGCCAGCCATGGGCCGCCGGTCGCAGAAGACGTCGGCGATGGAAAACAGGGATATCGGGACTATGTTCCAAAGGCCAGCACAACCCCAACCCGCTCTTACGGAGGCTCCGCGGTCGGTCACTACCCAGCGGCCTAATGCCCTCACCCACCAAAACGAGCACACAGGGGCAGACCAACTGGTAGCCACTCACCAGATGGCGCCCGCAGCTCCCAACGACTGCACACCAACGACCAGACATGACCTGAAGGTCCTACTGTCAGACTTCCACAAAATACTAGCAAACTAACTCACTCCTATAAAAACTGACATGAAGGCCATCACAGACCGGGTACACGCCTCGGAGAGAGACATTGCAGATGTCCAAACGCAGATGACAGAGCTCCAGAATATGGTGCAACAGGTCTGGTCCCACCAGAGAGCAATCACTGCACAACTCACGGCCATGGAAGACCGCCAACGCCGCGCCAACATCAAAGTAAGGGGCATCCCGACGACAGTCTCAGTAGATGAACTACCCCATTATGTCAGACGACTGCTGACCTCCATCTTATCCCATGCGGTGGCCAAAAAATTAAACATAGAAGGAATCTACCGCTTACCAGGGCCCAAGGGGACATCAACCACGGCGACGAGAGACGTCATTCTCCGTTGTGCTACAACTCATGACAAAATACTAATAATGGCGGCAATAAAGGGAAAAACACCCATACAATTTGAAGAAGCCTCCCTGTCATTCTATCAAGACCTTACGAAGGCAACCCTCCTGTGGCGTAAAACGCTCACTCCTGTGACCAGCATACTACGCTCAGCCAACATGAGCTACAGGTGGGGAATGAATGGATCCCTGACAGTGACCCGAAATGGCAGCCTGCACACACTCACCTCAGTGGAAGACGCAACTCCGTTCCTGACGGCCCTCGGCCTGGAGCACCTGCAGGACAACGCACAAGCGGGAGACCTTGGACCCGGCACACGCACAACCATTCATCCCGAGGTCCGCAAATGCGGGTGCGGCAGCAACAGGACTGAGCTCAGAAGACAACCCGACATGAAGCACTAGTTTCCAGACCGGGGACCCATTTGCCCAGCTTTCCGGCACTAACCCCACGGGACTGTCTGTCCGGGACTTTAAATATGGCTCTCATCTGATAATGTTATCCCTATCTTCCCCTTCCCCCTGTTTATGATTTACTTTTGCGATTTTGTATTCTACGCACACAACCACTGGGGCGACACTAGCCACCAGGCACAACAGCACAGGTTGGGGTCCCAGTAAAGACGACCCTCCTCAAAATGGGGAACGTTAACCTACCACCATGCACAGACCCTGAGGCAACCCTGAACCACCACACACACCTTTCCCCCCCCCCCCCGCCACTGCCTCGGTCAGGAGTAACCAAACCTAACACATAGATTATCCCTGAGCGGGATACACAGCACCTGGACCAGCACATGTACTCACATCAGTACATATACACATGCTGATCACTCCAACCACGGGACCCTGTAACTGCAACCCTCAGCATAGCGAAAACCCACACACTTGACAGTAAGGTACAACACACCCGACCTCCCAACACCATAAGGGCGACTCATCAACTGTCAAGACTTACACAAATTCGTAATTAAAAACGAAAAATGGTGCACGAATCTAAAAGTGATCCTAATTGTTAAATAACTATATACCACTCATCTATGAAACGCTACAATGTTTATGCCTTGCACTGAAAAAATAAAGAATTTAAAAAAAAAAAAATGTATTACAACGATGATATCGCCAGTAGTTTTTGGCATTTTTCACGCACAAACAGCACTTACACGGACGATATTTTCGCTGTGATACTTTTTACTGTTTTGAAACACAAATATTTGTGTTCAGCAAAGTCTCCCGAGTACAACAGTACCCCTCATGTACAGGTTTTATGGTGTTTTTAAAAGTTACAGCGTCAAAAATAAGGCTTGGGTTTCATTTTTTTACATAAAAATTTGCCAGATTGGTTACGTTGCCTTTGAGACCCTATGGTAGCACAAGAATGAAAATTACCCCTATGATGGCATACCATTTGCAATAGTAGACAACCCAAGGTATTGCAAATGGGGTATGTCCAGTCTTTTTTTTTTTTTTTTTTAAATATATTTTTTATTTGTTTTGCAGGATAGTAAACTGTGAGACTCGCAGGTCTCCAACGGTATATTCAGTCCGGAAACATGAATGCAACAACAGGTTAGCGTTAGTAAACATAGGTAGTCAATGCTTTGGCTCGCAGGCCCATGTAGTGAACGGACTAGCAGATCCCTGTGGTGTATCACCAAATTAATATAAATATTAAACAAGGTTCGTCTACATTAAAAGGTATTTATTTAGAAGACAACAACACAATACTATAAATGTATCACAAACACACAGCCCAGACCCACGGAGCAACAACCCTTTTAAATCTATCTATCTATATAGTAATCCCCTTCCCCACACGTTTGATCTCACCCACGGTTAGGCCTTCACATCTAGTAATGGCTCACTGCTGCAAGTTCAACATCACATCCACCAAGGAAGAAAAGGAAGCAACAGAGTATAACATGGTTCACCAAGATAGCACATGGCGTCTGCACATCTGCTTAGTAGCACAGCCAAGAAGGAACAGAGAGGAATGAGGATAGAGGGGGAGTGGCTATCTCTCTCCTGACTTGTAAAGGTATTGAATTACCTACTTAACATATCAAAGGGTAAAGCTTATCCCCCTGTAAGAAAGATCTACATGAACTTGATCACATGACCCCTGGTCACCATGTTAGTTTGATGACAGAATGTCACCACAGTCCCTTGCCGTGCTAATGAAAATTCAAGAGTATAGCATTAGTAGGAGTTGGGTCGTGGGATGCAAGCATTGGTGTAAAAGGAATGCGAGCGGTCAACATCTGAGCTCGCAGGCCCGCATCATGATCAGACCTGCCGGGTGCCCGGGTCAAGATTGTAGCTACAAGGAACAGGGGGAACTACAAAAAGTATCGCAAAGGCATGTGTGAATGTGGGCTCGCAGGCCCCTTATGCAATGTGGACTCGCAGGTCCCAATAAGACATTATAGGTTGCGCCAGAGAGTTACCTTCCATCCAATTGTGTGATGGCGGGATTAGTCCGACCATGTTTGACAGTGTGTTCCACTCTGTCTATGTCCTAGTAGGTGATGGGGCGCCCCTGTCTCTAAGCGGTCCGTTTTGGTAATCTATCGCTGTCCCTGTTCCACTGCGGGCTCTCAGCTATGTGGTGGGCTCCCGCTATGTGAGCCTCCCTAGTCGTTAGCATTCCCATGTGTCTGTGTATTCTTCGCCGTTTCGTGAATGTCGTGGTTTGTGGGTAGTGGGTGGGTGTGGTAATAGGGAAGGGCTATAGCGGAAAGGTGTCTGGTGGGTCCGGGGTCAGTCAGTGTCTAGGTCTGTAGTGCATCGGGGTTCCTATCTTTTCCCTGGGCCTATGGTTTGCTCAGGAAGTCTGGGTTTGTTGCTTTCAGCAGCCAGTGTGTCCATGTGTTGAGGTAAGTTTGGTGTGTGTTGCTGATGGTAGCGTGGAGATCTTCTAGTGATCTCAGTTCCTCCATTTGGGTAAACCAGGTCCCCAGCGGAGGAGTGATCTGCTGTTTCCAGTGTTGTGGGATGATTGTTTTGGCTATATTTAGAATACGGATCGTCATTGATCTCTTGTATAGTGTCTGGGGGGTCGTAGTGTGGTGTAGGAGCAGTTCCGCCGGGCTAAAAGGGGGTGGGTCGTCCGAGAACTGCCCTATGATTGTGTGTATATCCTTCCAGAATGGGACAATCTTGCTACATTCCCACCAGATGTGTAGTAGGGTGCCCCTCTCCTTACCGCATCTCCAGCACTCTGGGGGGCAGTCAGGGATACATGTACTCATTGCGGCGGGTGTGCAGTACCAGTGTGTCAGCAGTTTGTACGCTGTTTCTTGTGTCTTACTGAAGCTGGAGCAGTGGTGCGTGAGGTAGCATATTTTTTCCCATTCCGCCTCAGTAAATGTGCGTCCCAGGGCCGCCTCCCATTTCCCCATAAAGCTAGGCTGTGCGGTCGGTGTCCATGTCAGGAGCGAGGTGTACATGAGAGAGACACCGTGGGGTAGCGGGTCTGGGGTCAAGCAAAGGTCTTCAAAGTATGTGGGGGCTCTTGACAGGATGGTCCCCTGTGGGAGCGTGGCAATGTATGTTTGGATTTGTTTGTGTTTTAAACGTATCAAGAGGTTATGTTCGGTGTCTCCCCTCAAATCCCTAATGCCTCGTTTCCACTGAGCGGATCGGTTTGGGTTGGTACAGATTGGAAGGTTTAGAATGGACCAGCCCATTCTGGTGAGCGTTTCCACTGCAAGTCAGACCTTCAGGGCCATGCAGGGTTTAGAAAAAATGCTCTTCCTGTCCACCAATCAATGGATTGTATAGTAGTTCCGCCCTAACCAAACCATTCCATTTTCTATGGCCCTACATCTGAAGCAGGACCCTGAATGGATTGGTACGGTTCGCTTGTATGGACCACTTTCATAATGGAAACACCCAAAATAGCGAACCATACCGAACTGAACCGAACCGCTCAGTGGAAACGAGGCATAAGTGGCTTGAGGCCTGTCATCGTGTAGACGTGTTTGAGTCTGGGTAGTGGGTCTTGTATTAGGGATTTGAACGCTCTAGGGTCTAGTCCCGGTGGGAAGTTCGGGTTGTGCGTCAGGGGGAGCAGGGGTGATGGGTAAGGTGCTAGTTCGTACCTCCCCTTCGAGCGTTTCCACTCTTGCAAGGTGGCCTTTATGTATGGGGAGCATTTCTTATCCTCGCACCTGATCCCTGGGGGCAGCCATGGCAGTATTGCGACTGGGGCACCCGCGTCGTGTTCCTCTGCCTGCTTCCACTGTTTCCGGACCTCTTGTTTGGTCCATTCTATTATCCAGAGGAAGTGGCAGGCCCTGTAGTAGAGGGTGAAGTCCAGCAGGGCCAGACCACCCCTGTCTTTTGGTTGTGTCAGTAGTGTGTGTCTGAGTCTCGGTCGTTTTCCGTTCCAGACGTATCGTCTGAGGGCTGTACGGAGCGTGGTGAAAAATGTGCGGGGGATCGCGATGGGGATAGTTTGGAAGAGGTACGAGAGACGAGGGAGGAAATTCATTTTAACTACTTGTATTCTTCCTAACCATGAGATATGGGGGTATGCCCATTCTTGCATCTCAGTGCGAAACCTTGCGTGTATCGTGTTGAAGTTTTCTCTGAATAGGTCTCCTGCTTTCCGTGTTAGCCAGATACCCAGGTATTTAATTTTGTGCGTGGCCCACTGGAATGTGTAGTGTTGGCGTAATGGTGTCGCCCTGAGCTCCGGGATGTCAATGTTTAATATGTACGATTTCGAGAGATTTATTTTTAAGTTGGATATCCTACCGAAGTCCTGTAAGGCTTTCAAGATGTTGGGTAGGGATACTTCCGGGTTCGTCACATAAAAAAGCAGGTCGTCCGCGTATGCCGCTACCTTATGGTGAGTCGTCCCTGCCCGGACTCCTGTTATGTCTGGGTTGCTCCTAATCGCCACCATGAGCGGTTTGAGGGCCAGGACGAAAAGTGGAGGGGATAGTGGGCATCCCTGGCGGGTGCCGTTTAGTATGTCAAACGACGCTGATAGCGCCCCGTTAACTATCACTTGAGCTGAGGGTTGTGAGTACAGAGCTGTTATCCATCCCATGATTCCCGGGCCCAGGCCAGGTCTGTAGACAGCAGGAGAAGGTCTCCTCGTCTGCGCCTATCGCCGTGCATCAGCGTGAGTGTATGTATTGTCGCGAGCCTCTCTCCCCATCACGAATCCCACTTGGTCCGGGTGTATCAGTGTGGGTATGTGTGTCTGCAGTCTGGTGGCCAGTTTCTTTTTTTTTGTCAATCACTTTTTATTGAGGAACAGAATCTTATGGGGTACAGAAAGAAAATCGGGGTACAGTACAGATGTTACATAGCAGGTGTAATTGAGTACATTGCATATCAACCCCAGTCTCTGCTAGATCATTTAACGCAATAAACACTTGGAACTAAAACACAATATCCTGTCTTAACGGTGAGTACGGCCGATCGTTCTGGTGAGGGAACATTTGCTAGCTCGTTAACCTTCGACCTTTTCCTTTCTTTATAATTCTCTTTTTTTTTTTTTTTTTTTTGTATCAAACACATATTATTGAAGCGTCAGGTTTATCACATGGGACAACAGGAATAAAGTATGTGTAGCAGTAATACAACCGGTAATTCTACATTTTTCGGTTCAAGATACATGCTTATCGATGTTGCTTGCTATCTCGGGCTGTGTTAGGATATGTTATAAGTTTAGACATGTATCTAGCAAGTGCCCAAGAACCTTGCTATATATGACAGTTTCGGTTAGGGGGAACAGACCAACATGCGAAGAGAACCTTAGGTTGGTAAATGTGAGTGTCTGGGTGCGTGTATGTTGGAGTGTTGCGTTGCAGTGTGTGTCGTTTTCTATCTTGTGCCATGCCTTGCGTGTGAGTGGCGTTTCATCAGGTTACTGACCCGTGCCAACTATAATTTCTTACTTCACCCCTCTGTAGTTGGTAGTCCCTGATAGCAGCGTCTGTGTTTTGGTAGTCTGAGTTATCAGGATGGGGGTGTTGCCTGGGGGAGCTGTTGGCTGTCGCTGTCTGACCTTGTCCTGTTCAGTGTTCACAACCGCTGCGGGTTCAGTTTCCTTCGGGGGTACAGCATGCTTACCGTGGCTGTCCTCCGTCCCTTCTTGTCCCCTGTTCCCCTGTCTAATTCTCACGTCACTTGGACTAGTCTGCCCCCGAGGTTGATGTCTCTGTCGGTTCTGATAGGGTATTCGTATCGTCACTGTATCGTCTGTCGGTTATGACTGTCTGTGTCGTTGTTTTGAGTTGGGGTGCGTGTGTTGTGGTTGACGTGTATCATCGTTATCGTGTGTATTCAGTGTTTCTCCCCAGTCCCCACTCACTGTCGGTGTCTTGAGAGGTCAGAAGGAAATGTCCCCCTAGTGGAATCAGCTCGCCCGTCAGTAGAGCGGACCTAGGTAGTCTACTGTCTTACGTAGAGGGGGATAGGGTAGGAGGGTTAGGGGAAGAGGTGGAGGGTTCGCCTGGGTCGTCATAGCCGTGGGCATCGATTGGGGCGACGTGCCCCCCGTCGAGCCCGGTCCCACCGCCCCGGGTATCGGCTCTAGCCGTCCTCTTGGCCATGTAGTCCATCCACGGGAACCATGTCGTAACACATTTATCCGAGCGGCCCTGTAGGGATGCTGTCATCCTTTCCATCTCGTAAATGTGTTCCACTCTGTCGATCCATTGTTGGAAAGAGGGTACTGTTGTACTTTTCCAGTGTGTCGGGATGAGCGTTTTTGCTGCCGTAAGCAAGTGTATAACGAGTCCCCTTTTGTACTTTGTCACTGGTATTTGCGTGTGGTTGAGCAGCATCGGTAAGGGTTGCAGTGGGAGGTCTGTGTCGGTAATGTCTTTGATTGTTTGGTGGATCATCTGCCAGTATGGTGTGATGAGTGAACATGACCACCATATGTGTAGACTCGTGCCCAACTCAGTGCCGCATCTCCAGCATTCCCCAGGTACGGTTTCGTGTATGTGCTGGAGTACATCTGGGGTCCTATACCAGTGTGTCAGTATTTTGTAATTACACTCCTGGTATTTAGAACTGATACTCCCTCCATGAGTCAGCTGGAAGATCTTGTCCCATTCAGGGTCCGTGAGTGTCGTTCCGGTCTCCCTCTCCCAGCGGCCGGTGAAGCCTAATGGTTTCCCATCTCCGCCTTGCTGTAGTAGGGCGTATAATGTCGATACCCCTCGCGTGAGATGTCGTCGTTCTGTGCATAGTCGTTCCAGTGGTAGCAACGATCGGTGGATGTGATCTTTTCCTGCCAGAGTCGAGTAGTAGGTTCTCGTCAGGTGATAATGGTATTCGTCCAGACCCGTCGGCCTGCGTTCTGGGATTAGTTCTGCCAGGGTTTTAAGGTGCGAGTTAGAGCACCATTGGCGTAGATAGGTCCAGTCCGACGCCTGGAAGTTCTTAAGGGCTGCCGGGTTAAGTCCATCCGCCAGTCTTGGGTTGTTGGTGATTGGGGTGAGGGGGTTAGGTGATGTGGTGAGTCGTTTGGTATACCTTATCCTGCACCAGACCCTCAGTGTGGAGTCGATCATTGGGTTACCAGTGCTCATGTCTCCCAGGGTGGCACCTCCTAGCCACAATAGGGATGGTATCTTACCTCGTGCCTGCAGCGTCTCCATTCCGACCCATTGCTTGGCGGACGGGTCAGCGTGCCATTCAACCAGTCGGTGCAGGTGGGTCGCCTGGTAGTATGCGAGTGCCGATGGCAGTCCCGTACCTCCTGCTCTCTTTGGTCTTTCCAGTATTGTTCTGCGGACGCGCGTGGGTTGCTGGTTCCAGACGAACTGTCGTATGATGGTTGTTAGTGTCTGGAAGAATAGTTGCGGGATAGTCGTGGGCAGAGTCTGGAACAGGTATAAGATCCGAGGCATTACGTTCATCTTTATCGCGTTGATCCGTCCAAACCACGAGATGTACAATGCAGTCCATTTTTTAAGGTCCCGCTGCAGGGTCGTGAGGAGGGGTGTGAAGTTTAAGTGGTATATAAGCTTCAGGTCTGTCGGTAGCCAGATGCCCAGGTACCCGAGTTTCGTTGTGCAGATCTTGAACGGGAAGTGCGTCCGGAGGTGTTGTGCTAGGGTGGTATCCCGCGTCAGTGGCATGGCTTCTGATTTATCCAGGTTGAGTTTGAGATTGGAGACTGCCTTGTATTCGTCAAAAGCTTTCAGAAGGTTCGGTAGTGAGATCCTAGGTTGGTCTAAGAAGAAGAGCATATCATCCGCGTAGGCCGCTACTCGATGTTCTCCCCGGCCCACACGGAACCCCGTGATGCCCCCGTCCTGTCTGACCGCCTCTAGAAAGGGCTCCAGGGTGAGGGCGAACAGGAGGGGGGACAGGGGGCATCCCTGCCGTGTGCCATTGTGGATGTTAAATGGTCTAGTGAGTGCGCCATTGACCCGTATACGCGCTGTTGGTATTGTGTACAGTGCTGCCACCCAGGTGCGTAGATGTGGTCCAAAGCCCATGTGCCGTAGGGATTCGGTGAGGAACGTCCAGTCAACGCGGTCGAACGCCTTCTCGGCGTCAGTGGATAAAAGCACTAATTTGCGTTTGTTGACTGTGGCCGCATGGATCACATTGAGGGCCCGGATTGTGTTGTCTCGCGCCTCTCTCCCGGGTATAAACCCAACCTGGTCCGGGTGTATGAGTTCCGGTAACACCTGGGCGACTCTAAGCGCCAGAGCCTTGGCGAAGATCTTCAGGTCAGCATTCAGGAGCGAAATTGGTCTGTAGCTGGCACAGTTTGTGGGATCTTTTCCGTCTTTCGGGATGATTATGACCGTTGCTCTCAGTGTGTCAGCTGGGAACTGACCACCCTCCCTGATCGAGTTGAATCCTTCCAGAAGTCTCGGTAGCAGGACCTCTTTGAAAGTGCGCAGATACGAAACGGGTAACCCGTCTGGGCCGGGGGCTCTGTGTGACTTAGCGGTTTTAAGTGCGCTAGCTAGCTCTTCGATTGTCAGGGGTTGGTCCAGGTCAGCTTCCTGTTCTTGGGTTAGCTTACGGGAGATGTGGTTGCTCAGATAGGTGGTGATGCGCTCTTGGTGGTGTCGCGCCGCTTCTTCCGTCCGGGATTGCGTCTGGTCATAAAGTGCCGCATAGTAGGAGTGAAATGCGTTCAGAATACCTTCAGGGAGATGTGTGATTTTTTGTCCCTTCGGGCATATCTTATGTATGTGCTGCATCCTCCGTTTGTCTTGCAGCATCTTTGCGAGTAATTTGCCACATTTATTGGAGTGTTCATAGAAGAACCTAGCAGATTTTCGCGCGGTGTTCAGTAGGCCCTGGGATAGTATGGTTCGCAATTCTCTACGGGCTTCAGTGAGGAGAGTATAAGTTCCGTCATCTAGGGTGCGTTTGTGTTCTTGCTCCAGTTCGGCGACCCGTGTGGTTAGTTGGAGTGTGCGTGCAGTCCGATCTTTCTTGCGTTGAGTACTGACTGCTATGAGGTGTCCCTGAATAACGCATTTATGTGCCTCCCATAGCGTGAGTGGTGCGATGTCTGGGGTGGCATTCGTTGTGAAATATTGGGTCAGTGTTTGGGCTGTTGCGGTGGTGAGTTCGAGGTCATCCAGTAGGGTCTCATTTAGCTTCCATTGTCGTTCTATGGGTTTGAAAAGTGGGGAGCTCGTGTGCGCCAGCATCGGTGCGTGGTCTGATTGTTCCATCATGCCTATCTCTGCACCGTGCAGCAGTGTCAGATATTCCTGTGCAAGGAATATGTAATCTATTCGGCTGTAGTGTGCATGTACTGCAGAGTAGTAAGTGTAGTCTCGCCCCTCGGGATGGCTCGCTCTCCAACAGTCCACCAACCCCAGCTTGTGTATGGCTCGTGTTGCCGCCCGTAGGCAGTGCGTGGGAACCGTGCTGTGGCCTCTGGAGGTATCTGTGCGGGGATCGAGCGGTAAGTTCAGGTCACCAGCGACCACTAATAGACCCTCTCTGAAGCGCTCCAATTTGGCCAGCGTTCGGTTAAGAAAGATATGCTGCTTTCTGTTTGGGCCGTACAAGCAAGCGAAGGTATAGGTGCGGTCCGCATTGACGCCCTTGAGGAATAGGTACCGGCCATTCGGGTCTGCTTGTGTCGCCGTGCATTGGAACTGCGTTGTTTGAGCAAACAGGATCGCCACCCCTGCTCGTTTGGCTTCTGGGTGGTTGGCGTAGAACCCTACCGGGAAGCGGCGGTTTTCTAATTTCGGTGCGTCTCTATTCCTGAAGTGCGTCTCTTGTAGAAAAGCCACGGATGCTCTTATTGACCAGAGCTTCTTTATTAGTTGTGTTCGCCGTTCTGGAATGTTAAGGCCTCGGACATTGTTGGACCAGTATGTTAGCCGTGCCGGGGCAAAGCTCCGTCCAATAGCCCTCGTCCCGGGTGGGGGGTCCCGGCTCGACATGGCCCAGGCGCTGGATGAGATAGTAAGAGCAAAGTAGGTGGGGGGGAGAGGTAAGTTTGGGTGGGTATAAGTCTCGAAGAATTTGTCCGTCAAGCTAGTAATACGGGTATGAAGTAGCGTCAGTTAGTGGTGTAACTGTGACCCTGTACCGAGTTTTGTCGTTCAAGGGTCACGTCACCTGTCCGTCCCTATGAACCCCGGTAATATCTACGCATTGTAGATATTACCGGGGTTCATAGGGACGGACAGGTGACGTGACCCTTGAACAGTGAGGTACGTAACGTCACCGTGTGAGTGCAATCGTTTGGTTGGTTTGTGGTATGTGACCTGTCCCGTCCGTCAGCACTCAACCTGCAGTGGGCGTTTGAAGTCTTGGTCTAGTCTTCTTGGGGGGGTGGTGTTCCTGGGAGAGTGCAGCAATAAGGGTATGAGCTGTGAACAGTGCCTACTTGCCTGGCATTCCACTACTCTCTTGCCCTCGAGCCCTACCGCCAGTCATAGCGTTTAAGAGTGTCACCCCCCACCCAGCGTACCCTGTTCTGGTGAGCATTCATTAGGGGTTGTGGGACCAGGAACTAAGAGAAGCCATGAACTTTGTACATTACCCCCTGCCTCCCGCCTGACATATCTCGGTACCCCCACCCACCACCCCCCTCCACCCCCCCAGCGGGCACAGCTTTAGATTCCCAACCTCTGTCTGGAATTGCCTACTCCGTGGAGCGTATGTTAGAAGCTGTGGTGCCGCGACAGAGCCATAAACTATGTACATTTCTCCCCTCCTCCCGTCCAGCATGTCCCGTCCCCCGCACCGTACATCCCTCATCACCCCCCTCCCGCATGATCGGTCATAGAGTTCTGAACCCAGTCCAGTATACCCAATACTGCAAAGCGTTCGTTAGGGCAATGTTTGGGGGTTCCCAACACGTAGTCTCCCGCAAAGAACCATGGCATCCCAATGCCTGATACCAATGCAATTACCCGCCTCCCAACCTCTCTGGATCCCGGTGTGATTTCCCTTCTTTAGCACATTATCCCGGGACTAGTGTAACCGCAATAGGGCTCCCCCAGTTCCCCCCCAACCTGTTAATACCCCGCGGGAACCCCACTAGCTATGTGACCCCCAAAATTGTCCGCCAAAGTACATACCGCAACTCAGTGGTTCGACATTCCGGGTCTAGGAGCAGAGTCTTTAGGGATGGCAGGTTCAAGGTCGATGAACCGATCAGTACGGGTGTGGGTGGGTGTCCAGGAGCGGTCCTAGCGTGGGGGCGCCATGCCCTGGTCTGTTACTCCTCTGGGCCTTCCGGGCCTCCTCTGCGACGTTGCGAACCAGGTGGCACGTGGAGGTTGTGAGCGGCCTCTGTCGGACCCGTTGCTCGGGCTGGCGGGCCTTCTAGAATCCAGTTCGGCACCGGCACTGTAGGTAGATTGGCCGTCCGGAGGAAGCGGGGTATATCGTTCGGCCATCTAATGATATGCCAGACGTTGTTCACTCTGGCCTGTAGGCTAAAGGGAAATCCCCATTTGTAAGGGATCCGTCTCTCCTGCAGCATTCGTGTGAGGGGCCTCAGAGCTCTGCGCGCATCAAGGGTAATTGTGGATAGATCTTGAAATAGGGAGATCTGGGCCCCCATAAAAGTTATGTGTTGTTGCGCTCTGGCCTCCTGCATTATGGTTTCCTTTAGTTGGAAGGAAGCAAGTGCACAGATCATGTCTCTTGGCAGGCCATCTCTCCTGGGGGCTCTCAGTGCCCTGTGCGCTCTTTCCAGCCCGAAGTCACCCGGTGCATTTTCTCTTAGGAGGTGGGTGAACAGGCCTGTAAGTACTTCCTGCGGCGATTCTCCCTCTGCTTCTGGTAGGCCTCTGACCCTGATATTATTGCGACGGCCTCGGTTATCAAGGTCTTCAATCTGCCGTCGTAGGTCAAGGAGAATGTTACCTTGCCTCGTGGTCGCCAGGTCCGTGGCTTGCTGGCGCTGATCAGTTTGCAGTCGGTCTGTGCTTCCAGCTCGTCCACCCGTTGCTCCAGGGAGGAGAGGTCACTCCGCACCGCTGCGATCTCTTCTTTTATGGCGGACCGCAGCTCAGCAACCATGTCCTTTTTGTCTTGCCGGGTAAGCATGTTTGCCACGATAGCAGCTAGTTCCGCAGCCATTTGGGACAAGGAGGTCGCTTCAGGTGGGTCCCTGGCCGGGTCTGCGGTACTTGAGCCCGGAGAGGGCGGCCCAGGCATGCTCGTGTCGTCGGTGCCGCGGAGGCCATGCGGCGTCGAGAGGTACCCATCCATCGGGCCCGGGGGGATGTCGCGCTGTAGCAGCGCCCGGTTGCCCAATGCTCACTTGGCGTTTCGTTTTCCCCATTTATTACGAAATCGTGATATTTAATCGCTGTTTTTTAGAGGCTTGGCAGGTTGAGGCCTAGGAGCTAGGATTTAGTGCGACCTACTCCATCGGTGTCCAGGCCACGCCCCGTGGCCAGTTTCTTAGCCAGTTTATAAGAGAGATGGGCCGGTAACTCCCGCAATGTTCTGCGTCTTTACCCTCCTTAGGGAGGATGGTGATGTGTGCCGCCAGGGTTTGTTTGGGGAAGCGGTGGCCCTCCCTGATGGCGGTGAAGGCCGCCACCAGAGGGTCATATAGTATGTCTGCATAAGCCTTGTAGTAACAAAGCAGTAGGCCGTCTGGGCCCGGGCTTCTGCCAGGTGTCGTTCGTTTAATAGCCGCAGCTAGTTCCCCTGGTGTGATTTCTTCGTCCAGTAGGGCCACCGCGTCCCCATCATGTGGGTATTGTGTGTGTGTTAAGGTATTCGTTAATGGAATCCGACAAGCGCTTGGTTGCCTGGGTTGATGTCGGGCTCGGGAGTGAGTACAGGTCAGCGTAGTATGCCCTGATCACCTCCTGTATCTTGACGGGGAGTCGGTGTAGTGTGTTTGTGTTGTCCCGAATGCGGTGTATATACGTCTGTTGTCTGCGTTTGGCTAACATCCGCGCCAGTAACCTGCCACTTTTGTTGCCGTGTAGGGAGAAGAATGCCTTGTGCCGCAGCACGTCTCTGTGGTACCGTGATTGGAGCAACCGGGTCAGGTCTCTGCGTAAAGTGAGCAGCTGTTCCTGTTGTGAGTGGGTCTGTTTTTTTTTTATTGAGGGTGTCTATGTCCTGTATGTCTGCCAGTAGCTTGGCCATTCTTGCTTCCCTCTGTTTTTTCAGTGTGGCTCCCTGTTGGATGAAATGGCCCCTAACTACACTTTTATGAGCCTCCCATACAATTGTCGGGGTCGTTTGATCAGGGGTGTTAACGGTGAAGTACTCCCTGAGGGTGGATGCAATGTCTGCTTTGACTGTGGGGTCGGAGAGTAGGTGTTCGTTAAGTCGCCACTTGGCCACCCTGGGCCGGAATAGGGGGGAGGTCAGGGTGAGCGACACTGGGGCATGATCGGACCATGTTGCCGTGCCGTGTTCCGTTTGTAAGACTAGTGGGAGGTGGTAGTGCTGTAGGAAGAAATAGTCTATCCTAGAATATGAGTTGTGTGGGTGTGAAAAGAATGTGTAGTCCCTCTCGTCCGGGTGGTGGGCCATCCAGCTGTCTACTAGTTTGTGCTTGGTGAGGAGAGTTTTTTTTTTTTTTTTAATACTTTATTTTTGCATCCTGTCGTACAAAGAGGAATGTTAACATTGCATGGGCTTACGCAGAAGCCACGAAACATATATATAGGAATAACATCCATGTGAACTGTATATAGACTTCAAACTATTTCACACGAGGCTTGATGTCGTCACTGTCTCTGTCCACCAGGGGATTTTTTCTTTTTAAAGATCCACATTATATCGTGCTGGTGAAACCATTTGAAAAAACAACCGTGGAACATGAAATATAATATATAACCTTATGTAATGTAACCTGATAGGGTTGCCTCGTCCCGTAATATAGGGGATCACCCTGGCGCACCTTACCGTGTGCCTATCTTGCATCACGACTTGGGTGTAAAGTGGGTTTAGGGTCATGTTGCGTGGTTATGCACCGTTGTTTTAGAACGTATGTGTAGAACTTCCGTGCTCGCCCCGTCTCCGTTTATCGAGAAACGGGGGGATTAGGAAGGAAATAATAAGTAGAGAGAGAAGAAAAAGGGGGCAAGAAGTGAGGGGGGGAGAGGGGGTAGGGGGTAGATGGGGTGGGTCGTATGCGACGTCCCAGTGCAGTGTGGTGGTGTTCGTAATTCTTATCGGTATGTGTTGTTCTATGCGGTGACGGGGAGTACATAGTCATGCCATGGTTCCCACACTCTGTCAAATTTAGGTGAGGTGCCTTTCAATCTGGCCGTTAGACTATCCATTAGGTGTACCTCTTTTATGTTACCTATTACTCTCTGGGTGGTGGGTAAGTCTGTTTGTAACCATGTTTGTGCTATCGATCTCCTAGCTGCAAGTGTAATTTTATGGAGTAATGTTTGTTCAACTCTCGTCCAATTATCTACTGGTCTGTTCAGGAGGTATGTCCATGGGTTTAGGTCAGGTGCCTTGTGGAATATTCCATTGACTACGTGGTGTATCTTAGCCCAGAATGCTTGAGCTTTGGGGCAGTCCCACCACATGTGAAGGTATGTACCCTTATGTCCGCAATCCCTCGAACAGTCGTCAGTGGGTGTCTGACCCATGCGGTGTAGTGTAACTGGGGTAGTGTACCACCTGAACATTGTTTTGTAGGATTGCTCCTGTATTGTGACACTTATAGATACCTTATGGTTTGCCTCCCAGATGTCCCTCCATTCCTCACCCTCTAGTACCTCTCCCAGGTCTCTTTCCCACGCCTCCGTGTATGTCAACGGTCCCCACTCTTTTGATTCTGAGCATATGTGTGCATACATGGTGGTAATTAAGCCTTTTCGTGTATATTCATTCAGACACATTTTTTCATAGAATGTTAGGGGGGTGGTTGCTGCTTGTCGAACGTCTGTCTGTTGAACGTAGTCTCTTATCTGTATATAACGGAAGAAGTCAGCTGGGGTGAGGTGTGTTCTCTGTTGGAGTATGTCAAAGGGGACCAGTTTCTTTTGTTCATACATATGGCAGATCCTCTGAATCCCTGCCGTCTCTATGTTAGCGAAGTCCCTAGCTGCTATGCCTGGGGGGAATGCCCTGTTCCTCAGTATAGGGGTCATAGGTGAGTGTCTAGATGTTAAGTTATATTTGTGGGCATATGTGTCCCATATGGTTAGGGAATTCAGTATGGCTGGGCAAGTCGTCCTCAGGATAGGCCTGTCTTCTTTGCGTACCCACATGTGGTACTGCGGGAGGTCGGTCCCTGTCATGAGCGACTCCAGGTCTACCCACCTTCTAACCTCTAGGGGAGAATGCCACATAGCGATCTGTGCCAATTGCGCCGCTAGGTAGTAGGAGTAAAGGTGTGGCAGGCCCAGCCCCCCTCTTTGTTTCTGTCTATATAGTACATTCCTGGAGATCCTGTGCCTGCGGTTGTGCCATATGAAATCGCCTATTGCTTTCTGGAGGTGTGCCAGGTCTGATTTGAGCAGTCTGACAGGTAGTGCCTGAAAGAGGAACAGTATTCTTGGTAGGATGTTCATTTTTACTGTGTGGATGCGCCCTATCCAGGATATGGGTTTGTCTTGCCAATTGTCCATGTCATGTATGAGTGTCTTAATCAGGGGGGTGTAGTTCAGGCGGTGTAAATTTTTAGGGTCAGCAGGCAGGCGTACTCCTAGGTACTTTAGATGGTCACGTACTATCGGAATATTGTGAGTGTCCTGTATGGTCGTTATGTCCTCTGTTGTCATACCGAGTGGGAGGGCACTTGATTTATCCAGGTTCGCCTTGTAGCCGGAGAAGGCCCCGAACTGTGTCAGTAGGCCTCTGAGTGCTGCCATGGATGCTGTGGGATTAGTGAGGGTCAACAGAACGTCATCCGCGTAGGCGGAGGCGAGAAACTCTTGTCCCGCTACTTTGACCCCTGTAAAGGGGGTGTCGTCGCATGGCTTGCATGAGTGGCTCAAGCGACAGCACAAATAGGAGGGGGGAGAGGGGACAGCCCTGTCTGGTTCCGTTCTTCAGAAAAAAGGGTTGGGGTCCTGCTCCCGTCATCCTGATTTGTGCAGAAGCATGGTTGTACATGGCCCTGATTGATGTCACGTATCGTTCGGGGAAGTTCAGGTGTTTCAGGAGGTCGAAGAGGTACGGCCACTCAACCCTGTCAAAGGCCTTCTCCGCGTCAAGCGAGACCAATAATTTGGGAGTGTTAGAGGCCTTCTGTCTCCATATGAGGTCTATATTTCTCCGGGTATTCTCAAATAGCTGTCTATCTGGCACGAACCCCACTTGGTCAGGATGGATCAGAGTTTTTAACACGGGGTTTAGTCGGTCTGCTAATATCTTCGCCAGTATCTTAATGTCTTGATTAATCAGCGAAATGGGTCTATAGTTGTCAGGGAGTAGTGGATCCTTGCCAGGTTTCTGGAGGAGTATTATGTTAGCTAGAGACATACTGCTTTCTGTGTCGCCGCCCTCCATGAGGTCGTTAAATACTCGCGCTAGGTGTGGGGATAGTTCCTCTTTAAAGGCCTTGTAGTACGACCCATCGAAGCCGTCTGGTCCCGGTGCCTTGTTGCCTTTCAGGCCCGCTATAGCCCTATCTACTTCCTCCCTCGTTACGGCTTCGTCTAGGAGCTGTGCCGACGCTGTTGAGAGTTTTGGCAGGTCAAGGTCCTGCACAAAGTTGCGCATGTGCATGCTAGCTTCTTCTTGAGACGTTTGAGATCGGGGCGTGTGGTTGTAAAGTTTTTTATAATAGTCGGTAAAGTGTTTGATCGCAGTGATCGGGGCTCGGTTTTGCCTTGGTCTTAGGGTTCTGGCCAATAAGGTGTCCATTTTGTTTGAGTGTTCATAATACGTTCTCTTGGTCCAATTAAGGGCTCTTATGGTATCATCCATCAGTACAGCGGTTATGGATCGCCTGATCTCTTGTACTTGCTCCGTGAGTTGGGGAGTTGGAGCGGTTTTATGTCTCTGCTCTGCTTTCCTCAATTCTCCCAGTAGTCTGTTCACCTCTTTGGTCTTGTGAGCTTTCTTTCTCGTTGCAAGTTTAATGCATGTGCCCCTGATCACAGCTTTATGGGCCGCCCACACTGTATTTGAGGCAATATCAGCAGTTTCGTTTTCGTTGAAGTAGTTTTGTATGTCGGTGCGTATTTCGGCTTTGGAGCCCTCGTCGCGTAACAGGTGTGGGCTCATCCTCCAGTTCCAAGGCGCCGCTGCGCACAGGTGATCCAGCGTCAGGGTGACTTCGGCATGGTCTGACCATGTGATTGAACCAATTGCGGTCTCTTTACCTTTGCCATGCTTGTGTCGTTAACGAGGAAATAGTCAATCCTCGAGTAGGTACCATGCGGTGCGGAGTAAAAGGTGTAATCGAGTTCTCCGGGATGCTGGGCCCGCCACACGTCAATCAGGCCGGTGCTTTGGAGAAAACCATGAAGCATTCTGTCCTGACCCCCCCTGCCCTGCGACCTCTGGATACCCGTCCTGGTGCTTCTGTCAACCGCTGGGCACGGTGCGGCATTGAAGTCGCCCCCCATGATTAACATACCGTATGGAAGGGCCTTAATTTTATCCGTCATTGTCCCCCAGAATGTTGAGTCTGGTGAGTTGGGGGCATACACATTGATTAAGTGCACTGGATGGGAGTACAGTGTCCCTGACAGTATGACGTACCTGCCGTCTGTGTCTATGTCCTTAGATTGTATTTGTATCGGGCACCTGCTATGTACAAGGATAGCCACCCCGTTGTGTTTGCGGTGAGATCTAGCCTCATAGGATGTAGGGTACGTACGGTCTCTAATGCGGAACGTCGTGTTCTGAGATATGTGTGTCTCCTGAATGAGCGCTACGTCAGGGTTGTGTCGTTTGATCTCCCTGAGCATGAGGCGTCTCTTTCTAGGGGCGTTCAAGCCCTTGACATTTATGGAAAGTAGTTTTAGAGCCATATCTGTCGCGGTGGTTGTCGCTCGTTGCCCGTCAGTGGGCTCCCTCTCTGATTGTCACTATTGCTATAATAGTTACCGATTACCGGTGTTATGATGTGTGCCTCCGCCTCTGAGACCATCGCATACCGGGGGGGGGGGCAGGAAGGGGGTAAGGTAAGGGGGGGAAAGAGAGATAAGAGTAAAGAGAGAAGAAAAGAAAGAGAAAAATAAAAATAAAAAAGACTGGACTTACTAATTGCCAGGTCTATTTGGGGTGTCGTCCTCGCGTCCACAGCCTGTACCCAGCCGGGTACTATATGGACTTCGGGTTACAAAGCCGTGGCGGAACCGCACCGCTTTAATCGCTATATGTCAGTTTGGTGTGTGCGTCCCTTGTACGTGTATGTGCGTCCCAGGGAGGGACTGGGTTGCGTGACTCCGTGGGGTTAAAAGGCGAGAGGCCGTAATTTTGATACGGGGGGGGGGGGGGGGCAATCTCAGCATATGAACTGGGTCTCAGGGAGAGGGAACGCATGTGTGGGAAGTGGAACATTAACCTAGCATTAACTTTTACATTTACAGCTCTCCAGCGGGGGAGCGTTGTACAATCTGTATATACACTTGAACATTAATTAACTATTTAGTCGAGTACCGTATTGGGTCATCCCTCCTTATACACTTGGGTGGGGCGCTCGTCTGCTGCGGGGTTACACAGTGTGTATTTGTAGGCAACGCATTTAGGCTCCCATGCAGGTGAATCATATATAACGAATACATACACTTAACAGAGATGTGGTATATACATTGCTACCCCAGAACCCATACCATCTGGCCACCCCCTCCCGTACATCCGGGCCATGGGTCTATCCCCTAGGCCTGACAACCCTAGTACACCTATTGCAGTTCCATGCTCAGCTGGTAAATGCCCGTTCTGTCGGGCGCAAGGGTATTAAAGGGAGCCAGGGGGGGTCCATCCCCCCGCATATGAAGGTGAGGAGAGTTTTAATTGAGGATAGGTGTTGGTCTGGGACGTGTGATGCACCTGTGGATGTATCCCAGCTCGGGTCCAGTGCCAGGTTAAAGTCCCCTCCTAGTACCAATATGCCTTGGGTAAATACTGGCAGTTTGCGGAGAGTCTGTGAGAGAAATCTGTGGTGCCTCTGGTTAGGGGCGTATACGTTGGCGAACGTGTATGTCTGTCCCGCTATCGACCCTTTCAGGAACACATATCTACCCTCCCGGTCTGTTTGAACACCCATCTCCAGTAGGGGTACTCTTTTGTGTATTAGTATTGCGGTGCCCCGCGCCTTACCGCCATGGTAGTCGCCATGGTCTCGACCCTTCTCTGAAATGTGTTTCTTGTAGGTACACTATGGACGCACTGGCGGAGTGAAAGTCTTGTAGGGCAGCTGCCCTCCGTTCAGGTTTGTTCAGACCTCTCGCATTTAAAGATATAATCGTGAGGTTGGCTGGTTGACTGTCAGTCAGTCGTCGGTTTAGGAGGGGGAAGGGAGGTAAAGGGTCTGTGGTACATCCGGGGCGGGGAATTGGGGGCTGGTCTGGGGGGTCCGCCCCTTTAGCGGCGTTGGGGTATTGGCGTCTGGGTGGTCCCTAAGACATGTGCCTATTTGTAGGCCTAGTGTCTTGTCCAAAAAAAAAGAAGAAAACCAAAGGTACAAAATAATGTGAATCACCAAAGTGATAATATGTAAATAAATATAATATAAACTGGGAATATGTAGAAATGTAAGAATTTAAAATAGTATCTGTAAAAAATATATAAACAATACATAGGGTAATATTGTTAAAGACCACTAGAAAATATGGGTGGTAGAGAACTCACAAAGGTTAGATGAAATCAGGCATATCTCCCTCTGTATTAGGGAACTAGACAATATGGGAGACCTCCAGCATGAATCTCAGTATAAGGTGGCAGCAAATCTTCTAATGCACTCCAAATAGAGAAAAGAAAATGGATGGTGCAGATTGTATAAAAAGTAACAATTTTATTGCATATATTGCACTTACAGTGTATCAGAGTAAAAACAGCTTGTCTCCACACTAGGTGGTATTCATAAGCAGCAACTGGACCAATCAGGATACAAGATCAGGAACAGTGGTAGCAGCACCAAACAATATACAAATAAAAGTTCGGTAAAAAACAAATAAAACAATTCCAACGCGTTTCGTCCTTCTCTGGACTTCCTCAGGGATGTGTAGCTGTGATGGGGATGGGAGTCTTCTTAAATATCCGTCTGATAATTCTCCAAATGACCGCCGGTGTTGGCGTGCGTTCCACTGTGGAACGCATGTTACTTCCGCGTGACGTCACTTCCGGTTTTACAAGTGTAGCGAAAAAACAGTTTCTATTGAAAGTGGCAGCTCGGATGACAGCAATAGTGATAACATAGAGACATAGAACAAAAGAACCATGGAATTCATGTTTATCCACCAAAAAACATCTTATATAAATTTGTAAATGTAAACATATAGCTGGACATTGGGCATATTTAAATTGATGTACATCTGTGTATTAAGTATAATGTATCATACTGTCTGCAGATTAATAAAGATAATAGAACAGACAATTTAGAATGAATCTAATTATAATGGATATGAATACTTTGAAATGATCTTTAGAAGATAGACGTTTAAGAATGTAGAAATTTGAATATGGAAAAAGGATTTAATATTTAAAGGTATACACAATTGATATAGATCGCCTCAAAATGCTCAATATCTTACAAATTTGAATGATATATTGTATAACCTTATCCAATAAATTGGGAAATATTTCGGTAATAAGAAACAACAATTAATCATCAAATATAGACAATATACTAATCAGATAATATAAAGATAATTAAAAATAAGAAGAAAAAAGGAGAATTTTTTAGAAACAGAGAATTATTTTAAATTAATCCCGCTAGATCTATTTCTTGATTCAGACCAAATTTTTAAGTATTTAAATTAAAAATCCATTGAGCCTCCTTGGTATTTAATAAAGTTTCAATGTTTCAAAGTTTCAATGTCATTCAAACTCATGGTGCGGAACGATAACCAGACCTACACACTCCACCAACCTGCAGATATGCTGGACTTTGCCCACCATCTTGGAATACCTCTGCTGCATCAACCGGCTCCCGCCGCCGGCGGTCCACAGGAGGCCACACGCCCCAAGCAGAGAGAAGACTCCTCTACACTCTGCCTGCCCTAGAGGAAAAGACCACCACCGACCCTGAGGAACTCCATCCCAGCTATCACCTGAACAAGACCCTAAAGATGTGGACAATGCCCCGGGACACGGCCATCCCCTACCTGGACTGTGGAACAGGTTCTATGATCCTCCACCAATTATAATGGGCAACGGACCCCCTCCCTGGGCCCTAGGTGTACCCCCACAGAGAATATACACCACCTCCACTCCCCCCCCCCCCTTGCCCCACCAGTAGCTGGGCTAAACCACCATTAAAAATGGCGACCCGTGTGCCCAATATGGGACATTGGCCTCTGAGCTGCCGCCACATGTAACACACCCAACCCACTCTTCCCACTGAAATCCGCACATGCACAGTAGCGGGCCCCAGGCCCCCCAAAACTAGCCCAACCAGGGACGCAGGGGTGCCCGCACAGCACCTCAACAGCCCAGCCATGGCCTACCACAAATAAGCCCACCTACCCCGATTCCCAACGAAGCCAAGTTGCGATACACCCGGGACAGTCAGGGTTTTGTGTAACAGCCACAGACCCCAATTAATTACGCCTAAACATTGTCTCGACCATGCTCAGGACTCCATTAGCAGCCACACTGGCTCGTCAGTTATATGTTCAATTGTTCAGGTTTTAAAATGTTTTGACTATATCGCACTCTAAAGTGTCTTTGCACGCTAATCCACAGTTGGAAACGGGTATTAGTTTACCCTATAAGGGCCGCCCACCCCGTGGCTGCCGATACAAGGCGCATATCTAACCCGCTCCCCCCACCGACAGCCACACTTACAAAATAACGAACCCCGGCCCCTCCACGCGAATCCCCCCAGTGACACATTTTAGCCCGCACAGCTCTATAGCGGCCTAACCTTAGCCCTTCATGAATGGGCCCTTATTGTATACACCTGTATATTGTCTCAACCATAAGCAAGGAAACATACGCAACCATACTGGCTGTTAAATGTCTAATATTTCAATCGCTCAAGGCTTGAAATGATGTGACCATACTGTATTGTATATGACATAACCCGCTAACACACCGTTGAAAACGACGATCCGCTTGCCCAATAAGGGCCTCCGGCCCTTTGACTGCCGCTTTATGAAACATACCTAACCCACTCTCCCCACCAAAAGCTGCACTCTCCCTATAAAATGCCATCATGGGGGTTTAGTGTTACAGCTGTAACTCCCAATTAACAATACCTGTATTTTGTCCTAACCATGACCAAGGCATAATTTGCAGCCACCCTGGCTCGTCAGCTAAATGTTTAATTGTTCAATTGCTTATATGTTGAAATGTTATGTCCGTATTGTATGATGCATAACTGTGCACACTACACCAGGTACAACATTGCCCACACACATCACTGACAGCAATCACTGTCACAGGGGACCATAAGAACTTTTCTCTAACGAGTACTATGTACTATGATGCACCTTTACTACTATCTATGCCCAGACACGGATAACATACAGAGTGCAGCAGGCCATAGCAGCCCACCCGCACTCCTGATTAGCCAGGGGCACCATAACAAAGTAAGGCTTGAGCGCCCTCCAACACCACGCCCATAAAAACGCGAGATACGCCCAACACCACCTGGTTACAATCAAGGGGGGCATTTGTTACCCCACAGCCTTGATCACCGCCCCCAACCTGGTAACCCACCTACAGGGCCCCCATCATATCATCTGATACGAGGGGCCCCACACACACATAACTGATTGTGGGCCACAAGGATTATATAATCCCCAGCGCACCTGTTGACCCACTCATGGACAACACAGAGGAATAGGCCAGGTGACACCACTTGGTACGATGGGGTCACAGGTGATGCCCCTCCCCCCCGAGGGAAGACAAGGGCGAAAGACACCCACAAAACATTATGGGCCCGAACAGCCCACCGTAGCACCCACAACCGGACCCTGGTGACCAACCATCACGGCCCTACTCCACACAACCCAAGGCACAAAAAGGTACAACGGACTGTGAGCACTAACAGCCCAACCCAGTCCTTCGACAGCGCAGCAATTATGCACCAGGTGAGGGACCGCGAGGGAAAAGTGACTCATACCCTGACTGAGACAACAAAGGGACCCCAACCCACCAACTAATCAGACCCAAGTCCCCCCCACTAGGGAGACCACACGCTACGCATCAACTAACACAGGGAACCTCAACCTAAGGGCGCCCCATCGTGGACAGAACAGACACAGAGTAACACACCAACACGGGACAAGATATACAGCCTGTTACGGTTGCCTCCAGGCTGGCTGGAAGTTGGACCGTAGAAATGGATGCTCCTAGCGCTTACCAAAGGACCATCAGCACCGCAGCCACCATAAGCACTGCAGACTCCACGAACCACCGCTGCTGGGCTGGTATCTCGCCGTCTGCTCTGCGCCCTGGACCTACGACCAGGCTCCAGGTTCCAATAGGCGAACCTCTTCCTTCTGTTGAGCGAAGCAGGATCAGGAACAAGAGCTCTTACAGGAGCTCAACAGCTAAGGGAGTATGAAGAGCATAGCAATCCCTGTAGTGATTATAGCTGTCCCCTACAAACATGAGTCGAGGCTGCAAGTTAGAGGGTCAGAAGAGGTCTGAGGTGCTGGAACACCCAGCCTGGTTTTTATTACCATTTTGAAAATACAGGACCACCCACAGGGCGGGACAAAACAACCAATCATACACGTACATCATTAAAACCACTCCCAGTAATTACACACAAAATCCTCCCCTATGTCTGTGATATAATTATGCTACACAAGGGATTAACATAATTATCACAGACAGTAAAAATACAGTTTTTACACAACATTCATAACTCCCAAAATATACATCACATTCGCATAAAAATACATATTCACAATCAAACCATTCAGGGGAACAACATACTCAAAAATCATACGAATTGGACCAGGGGTTCAGAAGTTAGTACAAATGTGCATTTGACCTTCTGGAAGCATGGTTTTACAGGGCCCTCTATCCTGGAGACAATGGGGGGGAAGTAATTCAATTATCCAGGACTAGAGGCAGACTCCATTAACCACATGGTTGCAAAACAACATAAAACACTTTAAAATACATAAAGTCACATTTTACACATAACACACAGACATTTCACATATCCCCAGATAGCTGGGATCTGAGCGCACAAAACTACCGAATAGCGCGCAGATCCTATTCACACAGTTCAATTGCCACGGAGCTAAAGTCTTTCCCATAGTCTTTCATTATATGAATAGGCTCCATGGCATAGCCATCTGGGGTATCACCGCTCACACAGGGCCATAGTCATAAGGAAGGAGGCTGGCAAATAGGCTTCTCCACAATCCAGGGAAGCAGGGCAATTTTTCATTTAAAGGGCCAGTTACAAATAGCGATTTGTAACACATCTCCCCTTTTGGAGGGAGACTAACCAGGCACCTGACCTTCTGTCGGTCAGTGCCTAAGTTAGTCTCGCAGCCCACCCACAAATAAACATTGGCAGAGACGCCCCCCCACAATAAATAGTACTGGCCTGTAGGTCCCAGGTTGTAGGGTAAACATGCAACACTCGCTGCCTTCCTGGTGCAGCTGGGCAAATAGCTGGTAGTACTTGGGGGGCAGAGGCCAGCGGCACTCTGCCCTGGTGCCAGCGCTTCTGCTGGGGGAATTGGGGCATAGTCCTGCCCGGGGGCAAAGGGAACTGTTAACCCTGGGCCCAGGTTAGAAGTTAGCTGAGGAGGGGGGAATTGGCTTACCTCCTCCTCCTGATACTCCTGCGGCCGTTGAGAAGGGAGGTCGATGCTCTCCGCTTCTTGTGGAACATGCTGCGGCTGGGGAGAGAGACCGGTTGTCTCCTCTCCCTGGAAGGCATACTCCGGCTGGGGAGGGTGGTCGATGCTCTCCCCTCCCTGTAGCTGGGTCTGCCGCTGGGGATCGGGGCCGCCTGCCCAGCATCCCTGTAGGGCCGGTAGAGAGACTGCGGTCCCATCTCCACCTGCCTGCTGGGGGTCCTCCCAGGACCAGTCTTTGAGGCCTGCTGCCTCGGGTACCTCTGGTTGTGGTTGGGTAAGGAGACCGGTTGTCTCTTCCCTCTGTACAGTGCACTGCCGCTGGGGAGGGAGGTCGCTGCTCTCCTCTCCCTTTAACTCACGCTGCCGCTGGGGAGGGAGGTCGTTGCTCTCCTCTCCCTGTAACTCACCCTGGGGTTGGGGATCTGGGCCGCCTGCCCAGCATCCCTGTAGGGCCGGTAGAGAGACTGCGGTCCCATCTCCACCTGCCATCAGAGGTTCCTCCCAGTATACCTCTACGATATCCTGCCAGCTGAAGGGCTCTCGACCTGGCTCTGCTGCTGTGCTCTCCTGGGGTACCTCTGGATGCTGTGGAGAAAGGGGACCGGTTGTCTCTTCCCGGGACCCATTGATGAGGTGCTGGTACTTCCACTCAAGGTCCCATTCGTTGGTGACTAGGTACCGCAGATCGGCCTCTAGGTTAATAGTTCTAGGGAGACCCAGCTTGTCTTCCCGGTCATCATACAGGTCCCAGAAGCGTGAATCTGTAGCCCTACCAAAGTCATCATCGTCCATATTCTCCCAGAATAGATCAGGGCCATCGTAATCCCCACACTCTGGGAATTCATACTCAGCCATCTCTGGAGCGAGCTGAGTTGCGTACCACTGTAGCGCCTGGTATGCGGTGTCGAGCCACAGTTCGTTGTATACTAGTTTCTCTAGTTTAGCTACCCACACTGGAAGGGGTTGTTTGCCCAGGAAGGGCATCCGCTCTGCCATTCGAGCCTGGATTTGTTGCTCTCGGCTGATACTACGATCTCCTCGCCAACGTTGAACTTCCTGTAGGGCTTCTTCCCACAGCTCAAATCTGGCCTCATGTCTGTACCCACACATCTCCTCTTCTGAGACTTCCCCATCTCTCCAGGATAGGAAGCCATGCAATCTGTTGAGGAACCTCTCCTCCATTTCGGCTGCTGTGCACGGACTGGCTGGCTCCATGCTGCTCAAGGTAGGGACGCTGCGCAGTGGCTAGCGTTGCCCTCAATAACTCTCATACGATACCAGTGCTGTTGGGGTGCTGCTCCTTGCGCTAGGACGCCATCCCACCGCTGCCACCAAATGTTACGGTTGCCTCCAGGCTGGCTGGAAGTTGGACCGTAGAAATGGATGCTCCTAGCGCTTACCAAAGGACCATCAGCACCGCAGCCACCATAAGCACTGCAGACTCCACGAACCACCGCTGCTGGGCTGGTATCTCGCCGTCTGCTCTGCGCCCTGGACCTACGACCAGGCTCCAGGTTCCAATAGGCGAACCTCTTCCTTCTGTTGAGCGAAGCAGGATCAGGAACAAGAGCTCTTACAGGAGCTCAACAGCTAAGGGAGTATGAAGAGCATAGCAATCCCTGTAGTGATTATAGCTGTCCCCTACAAACATGAGTCGAGGCTGCAAGTTAGAGGGTCAGAAGAGGTCTGAGGTGCTGGAACACCCAGCCTGGTTTTTATTACCATTTTGAAAATACAGGACCACCCACAGGGCGGGACAAAACAACCAATCATACACGTACATCATTAAAACCACTCCCAGTAATTACACACAAAATCCTCCCCTATGTCTGTGATATAATTATGCTACACAAGGGATTAACATAATTATCACAGACAGTAAAAATACAGTTTTTACACAACATTCATAACTCCCAAAATATACATCACATTCGCATAAAAATACATATTCACAATCAATCCATTCAGGGGAACAACATACTCAAAAATCATACGAATTGGACCAGGGGTTCAGAAGTTAGTACAAATGTGCATTTGACCTTCTGGAAGCATGGTTTTACAGGGCCCTCTATCCTGGAGACAATGGGGGGGAAGTAATTCAATTATCCAGGACTAGAGGCAGACTCCATTAACCACATGGTTGCAAAACAACATAAAACACTTTAAAATACATAAAGTCACATTTTACACATAACACACAGACATTTCACATATCCCCAGATAGCTGGGATCTGAGCGCACAAAACTACCGAATAGCGCGCAGATCCTATTCACACAGTTCAATTGCCACGGAGCTAAAGTCTTTCCCATAGTCTTTCATTATATGAATAGGCTCCATGGCATAGCCATCTGGGGTATCACCGCTCACACAGGGCCATAGTCATAAGGAAGGAGGCTGGCAAATAGGCTTCTCCACAATCCAGGGAAGCAGGGCAATTTTTCATTTAAAGGGCCAGTTACAAATAGCGATTTGTAACACAGCCCTACCCCAGAAACAAGATACACCTTTCACGACCAACAACCCCACTATCAACCCCAAACAACAGCGTTACCATCTGCAGCGTGCACACATAATACGAAATCACCACATCACACTACTACTACAAGACGACATGCTCAGGGGAGGGACAGGGACAAACCGGTTCCCATGACCCCCTCACACAGAACACCTCCCCGCACAACTTGGAGGTAATTCTACATGCTCGACACCCGGTCTCCTTTCTCACCCCAGACAGACCGGGGCTAACTCCGCCCTATCTTTGCCTGGCGATTTACACGTAAGACCAGGATCTCACATACCACACTCTCTCCCCCCCCCTGCACAACACACTCCCTCCTTCACCCCTTCACCCTCCTTCTCAACTCTTCTCCCCAAATCTAACCTTCCCTTTCCTCCTCCTCACCTGCCTAGCCCCCCTTCGCTCTACCAGAGGGGTGCGCACTCACCCAGGTAGCAAGAGTAGACCCAAAACGCAGACCCCCAACAATGCCGATCCCACTGACCTGCACCTCTATAAATTGCAAGGGTCTAAACAGCCCACTTAAGCGTCATCAGACAATGCGTTGGGCAAGCAGGACTCGAGCGCAAATTATCTTCCTACAATAAACTAATTTCCAACACAACAGGGCTTTCCCCCTACAGAACCGACACTACAATAGACACTATGTGGCCACCTCACAGACTGGCAAGCACAATGGGGTGGCAATCCTGCAGCACAATTCCTGCCCCCTCATAGTGGAAAAAAATAGTGCCGACCCACTAGGACACTACGTCACGATCGCGGGGAGAATCGGCACCCAAAAGTGCGCTTTTCCTTGCCTTACGCCCCATCCAGCTCCTTCTGGCAACGATTCAAGCCCACCTAGCACTATTCTCCACGCACCACCTGGTGGTAGGCGGCGATTACAACGCAGCCCCCTTTCCCGCAGTCGACAGACGAAGGGAAAGCACTGGGATAAACCCCCGCCCCCCCTGTTGCTAAAACCAACACATTATTTCAAACCTTCCTCACCCACACATGACGCGTGGAGAGCACAACACCCAAATACTCGGGACTTCTTACTCCCACCCGCAAAGGTCTCACTCATGCATTGATATGTTTTTAATATCCCCGTTCTTACTACCGATCCTCAAATCCACGGCCATAGGTTCAATCACATGGTCGGACCACGCCGACATATCACTCACCCTCGAACCACTGGGAGAACCCCGTCAATGGTCATGGCAGCTGAACTCCACATTGCTACACAACACTGCTATCTGGGAATCGGTCTCACGGGCAATCAAAGACTATTACTCCCTCAATAAAGACTCAGTGACCTCGAAAGGCACCTTATGGGCGGCACACAAGACGGTCATCAGAGGCACCCTTATTAGCCTAACATCACACCACAAAAAAACAACGTCTAGCACAACTCGACCACACCCCATGGAATTCTGCACCCTCTAAACAAAATTCAAACTCAACCCCACACCTGACCTAAACACGAACATCTCACGGTGCCAGGCCGCCATAAAGGACTTTATTTCTGCAGATACAGCTAAGGCTGTCCAATGGACCCAACAGCTGTACTACGAAAAGTCCAACAAAGCAGACACCCTCCTCGCACGAAAACAACCACAGAGCAGCCCACAATCAGATCACAAAAATCCAATCTAAAGAAGGAGACACATACAAAACATCTGAAAAGATAGCCACAGTATTCCAAGAATACTTTTCCGCACTCTATGATCATAACCCTCACTATCGTAGCGACCCTACCCTCCTCACTAAATGAATAGATGACTACCTGAACTCCATTTCCCTGCCAACATTAACCCCTGAAGAGGGCAGGAGACTTACGGCAAGCATCACCCCAGAAGAAATAGCAAACACGCTAAAAACACTAAAACCCAACAAATGCCCTGGCCCGGACGGCTTCTCGGGCCTATACTATAAAACCTTCACCGCCCCCCTGCTTACACACCTCAGTGATCTATTCAACTCGATACTCGCAGGAGACCATCTACCCCCAGACATGCTCTAAGCAAATATCTGCCTCCTCCCCAAACCCAGCAAATCCCACTTAAATCCCGACCACTTTAGACCCATATCTTTACTCAATGTAGACATAAAGCTATTCACAAAAGTAATGGCAGAAAGACTCAACCCTCTCCTCTCAAAACTCATCCACCCTGACCAAATAGGGTTCATCTCGAACAGACAGGCAGGTGACAACACGAGGCGCATGTTCGACCACATCTGGTATGCAAATCCCCAACGAATCCCCACCCTAATCTTATCCCTTGATGCTGAAAAAACCTTTGACAGACTGTTATGGCCCTTCCTATTCGCGATACGGAAGCCGGACTTAGAAAAATTCCTAACCAGCATAGACAAATTTATATGGGCCAATAAAAGACCCAGGATCGCACTACAAACGCTATGTGTCCCGAACAAAACTGGTGGACTTGGACTGCCCAATCTCATTCAATACTCCGCACAACCCGCCCAAACGGTACAACTTCATGCTCCCTATGGCCTTAAACGCTGGGTTGACCTGGAACACACCATCTTTGGCAAGGACTTCCCATCCTTGTTCATCTGTCTTCCAAAACACGCTAGGCCCCCTATTCCCCCCACTTCTCCCGCACTACTCACGACGATCAAAACCTGGCACAAGCTCACAGGAAAACACGACCTCATCTCGCACCCATCCCCGCTCATGCCTCTCCTTCGCAACTCAAAATTCACCCCAGGTATGAAACCCAGAGACTGCATACACCACTTCTACAAGGACCAACAACTCATACCATTTGCGGAACTACCACAACACACTCCCCTCACGATGCGCGATTTCTTCCGCCATATCCAAATCCTGAGTTTCCTGAATGAACCAACCCAAAAACAGGTATGCACCACCCCCTTCACCCCACTCGAATGTGCTAAAAGCCCGCTCCACAAGGACCAAATTTCCGCAATATATACCCTCCTTAGCCACAAAAACAGGGAAAGCTCCCTAGCCTACATGTCAGCCTGGGAAAGAGATCTGGGCCACATAGGAGATCCCAACTACTGGACTGCCATCTGGGAAGCCACAGCGACGATCTCGATTTGTGTCAACCACAAGGAACAAGCCTATAAGACACTCCTCAGATGGTACCTTACACCACTATGCCTAAAACAAATGAAACAGATCGACCACGACTCCTGCTGGAAAGGATGCGGGTGCAGAGGCACCTATATCCACCTCTGGTGGGAATGTACCCAGATATCCGCATTGTGGCACAAAGTGTCGCAGTTAGCGATGCAGATACTACACACGGACATCCTGATGGACCCATGGTTGTGGCTCCTTTCCAGACCACTCCAGGACTCCCCACGAGCCCAAAACAAATTAATAGCAAAACTAGCCCTAGCCACTAGACAGGTGATCGTGGAGAAATGGGGAACCCCAAAAATCCCAACCCTTGACCAAGTCAAACACAAAATGAATGAAGCCAGGAAAATGGATAAACTGTCTGCACTCATACACGACACAACCAAACACTTCGACAAAATATGGGAACCCTGGATATACGAGCCCCAAAGCAAACCACCAGACAAACTGCCATTTCTCCCATCCCTCTCTCCCACCCTTCTATCTATCCCCCTTCCCAACCTCACACACCCCAACTAACTTAACCTGACTGATCAACCCTTATCCCCTCACCTTACTCAATCTCATTCAAACACACAGCATAATAAAAAGATTAACACCCACATACCGTGCTGGACGCGGCGGCCCCGACTCCACCCACCAACAGGACCAACGACTCACCACCACACTAAACATTACCGACCACCCAACATGGGTACTCAACAACCACCACTCTCAGGCAACTCCGGCCCCAACACTCGTACACTAAACCCCCCCGCCAAAACCAACAGCACTCAATCTCATATAAAGTAACAACAAATCAAGAATGTAGCGCTTATACAACGAAAAATTATTATTCACCTTTTGGGGTTTTTGGAGCAAAAATCCACTATCAAATCAACAGATCATGACCTGAGAAAAATAATCATACATAGTGTAAAATCGTATAACATATTACAATTTATATTTGTGTAATTAGCGCACTCACAAACAAAGAGCTATGAACCCAGCTCTGGTGTGGATGGTTTCTGGGTCCGTACAGGCGACCCACCCCTATTTTTGATGTAAACTGGAGGTCTGAAAAATAGTAAAGGTACACCCAATTGCGCAGTATTGCTTGAAATATTTCTGAACATATAATACACTTGTCCCAAGTGAATACTCACAAGTCAGGGGTCAGAATATACTGACTCACTTTAGCAGCGTTGTGCAGATTAGGGACTGAACTCCCTGATGAATATAACGATGCTGGGAACCAGGATTCGTAAAAACAAATCGATTTAATAATGCAATATAATATGTAACAAATAAATAAAATAGCTTCAATGAGCTTTAAAAAAGCCGGGACGCGTTTCGCCACAGCAAACGTGGCTTCTTCAAACCGGTATAATCGATAAGTGTCCTAAGGTTCCCTATACATGTATAAATAGCTCAAAACGGCGCGCAAACAATTCGTGCACAATAATCGTCACACGTCAATACCACCCACAGGTACGACGTGTGCGGTCCATGTCTGTTTTTCATATCAGGTATCCCAAGGGAGCCGAAATAGTTAAGTCCATTTTCCTCTTTGCGGCTATATTAGTCACTCCGTGCGATAAGCCGCGTGTGTATATATCAATTCCTGTTCAGCTGACTTCGGGCTTGACATTTCTTCTTTATGTTAGATCTTATATTTAATGTCCACATATGCTCAATTGGCAGGAGGCAATATCCGCATATAAAAGAAAGAAAATAAAACAGAAAAGCAGTATCAATTGTCTTATCATTGCCGATGTGTTTTCTATTTTATTCTATAACATTGTATCTCGTAAATCATAGTTTGTGGTACTTGTATATCGTTAAATGTTATTTATTCCAGTTTTAAACGGACAACTACAGATGGAACAAATGAAAGATATATAGAAAAAACTTATAAGAATAATTATTATAAACCCTACTATCCCAGAAGATATCACCATAATGAAGTAAGGGAGAGGTGGAGACCAAGACTAAATTCCACAAAAGATAACCAAAATCGAACATATATAGGAAGAAATTTTAAGGGAGAAGAAACCCATTATACCAACAGGAGGGGTTCTCAAAACCAGAGGGAACAGAGACCTTATAAACAGTATCAGGATAATAGAGAAAAAATCCCTATATATAATAGAAATGAAACTCTGTCAGATCATAAGGAAGAAGAGGTTTTTCGACAACCCAAGGCCAAAGACCGACACAAATTAGATCAGGAATTGGATATTCAAACGAATTCCAGAAAAAGAAGGGTTCCGGATATAGAGGGACTAGGGGAGGAAAACGAATACAGATCAAAAAGGAGGGACCTAAATCTAAGGAATTAATAAAAGGCATCTTTAATTTAAGTGATAAAACCCTTGACAATCACCATAAGTCAGTGTTAAATAAAGGGTTAAAATTTGCCCCCAGTGTAGGATTAAATCATTTCGATATGTACATAGACTTAAATCGCTTTAAACGAAGTCTATGCCTAAAAAAATTATTTCTTGGAAACCCACTTAATAGAGAACTACCAAATCATGGTGTAAAACCAGAAGCTGAAGCTGAGTTTAAACACACCTCACTAAAAAACAAATCTTCCTTTTACCCTAAAAATAATTTCATTCACAACTATGGTCATGACGGAAATTAACAAAATTGTCCCTAAAGATAAGTTCAAACATAATTTAACAATAATGGAGAAAAAGGCATTAAAAGACCTCCAAACGGATAAAAACTTAGTTATAAAACCGGCAGATAAGGGAGGGGGAATAGTCCTCATGTCAAAACAGTTTTACAATACAGAAGCCGAAAATATCTTAAAAGATTCTAATACATATCAACAGTTAAGAACGAATCCAAGTGACAGTATACATGCTGTATTTCTATCATTTTTAGAGAAAGTTCTTAGTGAAAATATTTTAAGTTTAAAAGAATTCCAGTTTTTAAATCTTAAATTTCCTAAAATCCCGGTATTTTATTTTTTACCTAAAGTCCACAAGGATGTAAAAAAAACCCAGGCAGACCTATTATAGCAGGTGGAGATTTTATTTCGAGCAGACTATCCCAGTACATTGATGTCCAGCTACAACCTTTAGTTTTAAGAACTAGATCCCACATTAAAGATACCATCGAAGTATTACAAATTCTAGAAGATATGCCTTGGGACAATGACTGTATCCTAGTCACTTGTGATGTGGCGGCTCTCTATAGCAACATCCCCCATTCATATGGATGCAGAGCAGCGAAACATTTTTTAACAGAATCGAAGGAATTCAAACAAGAGCAAATAGAATTCATAGTGGAAGGAATAAAACTCATTCTAAATAATAACTTCTATTTACAGATCAATGGGACGGCCATGGGGACCAAGTTCGCCCCCAGCTATGCCAACTTGTTCATGTCATTCTGGGAAGACTAATTTGTTTATGAGGGACATGGCTGGGGGGAGAACTTGGCCTTCTATGGCCGCTACATTGATGATATTCTTTTAATTTGGAAGGGTGAAGAGAAAGATCTTGTTTCTTTTTTGGACTTTCTCACCCATAACAATTGGGGTATCAAACTAAGTAGCAATTGGAGTAAGGAAATAGTCACATTTTTAGACCTTGATATCTTTATTGAGGAAGGTAGGATCAAGACCAAGAATCATTTCAAACTGTAATAGCTTTATAGAGCACATAAGCTGCCACCACTCTCCATGGTTGGAGAATGCTCCTAAGGGGCAATTTCTTAGGATTAGGCGTAATTGTAGTGACTTAGCAGCCTATGATGAACAATCATCACGCATTAAAACAGACTTTGCCACCAATGGCTACGATGTGGAAAAACTAAAGAAATCAAGAAGTGAAATAAGAAATAAAGAAAGAAAACAATCATTGACATACAAAACAAAAACCACTACTAACATGCAGGATATCCCTTTTATCTTTAACTATAACAACAACAATCACCAAATTAATAGGATCATCAAAAAGTACTGGCCCATCCTACTACAAGACCCTGCTCTGAAACAAATCCTCCCTACGAAACCTAGAATGATCTATAGGGGTGCAAATAATTTACGAGATACCTTAGTACGAAGTTCCCTAAAAGAACAGAATTACCCCTCCACTATATTAAAAAATGAGAAAGGTTTTTATGGCTGCGGTCAATGCTCAGCCTGTAAGAAATCAGGCTGCACACGAAGAGTGATAAAAGATATAGAATTAAATAAAGACAACAAGATTCAAATAAAACAATTTATAATCTGCTTCACTAAGAATGTGATATATCTCCTAATCTGCCCATGCGGATTGAAATACGTGGGGAGAACAACTAGACCCCTACACATCAGAATTAGGGAACACATATACAAAATTCAAGTTGGTTTTGAGCAGCATAGCGTCTCCAGTCACTTTAAATTATGTCATAATCAAAAACCCGAGGGTTTAATGTTTTTAGGGATAAACAAAGTTAATAAGAATTGGAGAGGAGGGGACTTTATAAGGGATCTAGGAAAACGCGAGATGGAATGGATCTACAAACTCAACACACTGATCCCACATGGCCTTAATGCTGACTTTGAGCTGTGCCATTTTTTATGATGTGATTCCCTTTTTCTAACCCCTCCCCCCCTCTTTTTTTCTTCTTTTTTTTTTTATCTTTTAGGAACATTTTCTTTTTTCACCTATTAGAATATGTTTAGGAGTTTTCTTTTTTCATTTTTACTTATTAGAATATGTTTAGGAATTTAGAAATTTTAATAAATGTATTTAAAGATTTTACATGGGTATTTAATGATAATGGTTAGGCTTATTTAAGGTTATACCCACCGGTACTACAGTTTGCAGTTTTCTTAGGATGTATTGACTATAGGTATTTTAACGTAGGTTTTAGGACACTAATAGACACTAAACTATGCAATGAAACGAATAAACGATTTAGGGGATCAAAGCAGAAGTTGACATTAAGCACAACTATACATATTAAAAGAAATATGAACTTATAAATAAATATGAACTTACAAATGCATAGTTACTAATAGTTTATTAGTTCCATCAGAACTCATTCTCCTTAATAGTGATATCTTTTAGATCTGATCTTATATATTAGACAAATCATATTGTAATTTTGACGTAAATATGGGTAACAAGCAAGGACCAATTCACAGTCCGGTTCATTTATTTATTTATTTTTTAGATCAAATCGTTTTTAACTATTCCTTAGAGAAAGTATGGAATTGCATAAATCACAAAAAGGGTTGTATGGATCATGTTCTGTGTTTTTGTTTTGTTCTTTTTCCTTTTCTTATTGAGATTGTAACTTATATTTTTCTTTTTAAATGAATTGTTCGTTTAAAAATGTAATAACATTTACTGAGATATAAATAGCACTAACAAATTAAGAGATACAATGTTGCAGATCTACATCGGATGTGTTAACTTTACTAATGTAACTTATGAAATACAATGAGGTAAATCTAAATTGGATCCGGCTCATAAGTAACATCATTACTAATAAAAACGAATTGTCCGTTTAAAACTGGAATAAATAACATTTAACGATATACAAGTACCACAAACTATGATTTACGAGATACAATGTTATAGAGTAAAATAGAAAACACATCGGCAATGATAAGATAATTGATACTGCTTTTCTGTTTTATTTTCTTTTTTTTATATGCGGATATTGCCTCCTGCCAATTGAGCATATGTAGACATTAAATATAAGATCTAACATAAAGAAGAAATGTCAAGCCCGAAGTCAGCTGAACAGGAATTGATATATACACACGCGGCTTATCGCACGGAGTGACTAATATAGCCGCAAAGAGGAAAATGGACTTAACTATTTCGTCTCCCTTGGGATACCTGATATGAAAAAGAGACTTGGACCGCACACGTCGTACCTGTGGGTGGTACTGACGTGTGACGATTATTGTGCACGAATTGTTTGCCCGCAGTTTTTAGCTATTTATACATGTATAGGGAACCTTAGGACACTTATCGATTATACCCAGTTTGAAGAAGCCACGTTTGCTGTGGTGAAACGCGTCCCGGCTTTTTTAAAGCTCATTGAAGCTATTTTATTTATTTGTTACATATATTGCATTATTAAATCGATTTGTTTTTACAGATCCTGGTTCCCAGTATCGTTATATTCATCAGGGAGTGCAGTCCCTAATCTGCACAACGCTGCTAAAGTGAGTCAGTATATTCACTTGGGACAAGTGTATTATATGTTCAGAAATATTTCAAGCAATACTGCGCAATTGGGTGTACCTTTACTATTTTTCAGACCTCCAGTTTACATCAAAAATAGGGGTGGGTCGCCTGTACGGACCCAGAAACTATCCACACCAGAGCTGGGTTCATAGCTCTTTGTTTGTGAGTGCGCTAATTACACAAATATAAATTGTAATATGTTATACGATTTTACACTATGTATGATTATTTTTCTCAGGTCATGATCTGTTGATTTGATAGTGGATTTTTGCTCCAAAAACCCCAAAAGGTGAATAATATATATTTTTTAATTATTCAAATGTTTAGCAGCTGCAAAAATTTATAAATCAGATATTGCCTTTTAACTACCTTATAAAAAGCGCTGGTCCCATTATATCTACTATTATATTGTTCAGCACTCAATCTCAGCCTGCCACGTACTCACGGGAGTACAAAGGGGAGACAAAACCAGAGAGGAAGCCCAACCAGGAACCCAACTGAGGCTTCCTCCTCTACACTCTAGACAGACGTGGGGACTCCATAAACAAACTATCGGGAGCGCCATGACTCACTGGTAACCCCTTTGGCTACATAACACACGCTCACGGACAAGCTACCCTAACTCACAACAGCATACTCCCCCCCAACACCTCCAGACAACCATCTCAAGGATCCCACATCCCCCATCCCAAAGAGGCGACTGACAAATCACACCCCCTGTGGCAAAAGACACACCCGACCCCATGAACAAACAGCATAACACACACACGCTCCCTTACTACACAAAGGACCAAAGGGAGCACCACACATACCCTCACCAACACACAATGTTACACCTATTGGCTATACATACCCCCCCATGACTCAGACTTACTGAAAGATGACCCCATACGAACCAGCTCGGAAAGGTACTAACCCCACAAAGGACACCCTCACGAATCCACCCACATCAACTAAGATAGTACTATCTCGATCACCTGCATAGCATTGCAACAATAGGTATTGTAATGGCTACCCCAGTGGAGAGGGGGTATCAGCTGTTGGAGACGTCCTTTTTCCCAGCAAGATGCTGTGCAGTAATGGAGTAGCCTTCTTTCTATCAGCTGGATCCAAGTAGTGAGAGAGAGGTAGAGCTCTTAAAAGAGCTAGTGATTAGCTGAGCAGGTTCCCTTTCAATAACGAGACAAAGCTACGTTTTGAAGGGTAAAGGAGAACTGAGGTTTAATGACAGGGATTCTCCTTTTATGCAGTGCACCCATGCAAGGGAGACGCCCACAACCAATTAGACGTTAACCAATCAAACAATGGTTACAACCCACAGATTCCCTCCCCTCTGCTTCGGAGATAATTTCGGAGTTTCTTACTGTATCTACTCAATTATCTCCAAGCTAAAACTTATACTTTTTATGCATTTTTATAACTTTCCCATTTTACATAGTACATGAATAAAACTTAATTTTTTATGAACAACACAACTTGTGGAACAACATATTCAAAATTCGTGAAAATCCATCCAGTGGTTCCATAAATATTAAAAAGTCTCTTTGGACCAACCGCACGCCTGTTTGCATGCCCAAAACAGTTCCACAGATTCAGGCTGTGCGGTCGGTCTATTTCTGCCTTGAAAATAACAAAGTCCCATCCGAAGGCGGCGTTCGAATCGTCAAACTCACTTCGACTTCTGTCGAAGTGTCGAAGTGGAACCGGGGTCGCATTTTAGTCCAATATAGGTCTAATTTACGCCAAAATGACTAAGTCCCGTTCGAACGGGTGTTCGAATCTTCGAACGGGACTTAGTCTCCAGCCGCAGTGTCGAAGGGTAGGGGAAGGTACAGGTCAGCGGTGTTCATGCAATTGTGTGGCCGATTTCCGTTCCAGGAATTTGACGGCACACACCGCTGACCGCATTCGACTGGATTAAAATGGCCGCTGCCATGTGTTCGACTGTCTAATGGCGGCCACTTCGACTACTTCGGCACTTCCGCTGTATCAGAAGTGCCATATCAAATGTACCAATCCTTTGTCCAAAAATAGTTAAAGGGCCAGACATAGTCTTTCTTTAGGTACAGGCAATGTGGATAATGATAAAAGCAAACAAAAGGTAGAGGTTCCAAGGCCACATGGTAGGGGCTTGTTACAGTTATATAACGGAAGCTCAGAACTGTGTAACCAATACCACTGCAACAACGACCTTATATTATTCTGTACCCTTTCCCCCACGATGAAACAAATATGTGAATAATAATTAAGACACTATGAAACCAATATACGTTGCAACCATCGATGATAAGCCTGCATACTTGCTCAAAATGTATGTTTGCCAATAGAATTCTATGTATGCTATGCAAAGAATGTACTAAAAACTTTAACCCCAATCCCTTTTTCTATTCTGTATCCCCCCATAACACAAAATCTTTAAAATAAATAATTTATAAAAAAAAAAAAAAAGGTTTGCAGAAAGCATGCAGAGAACTGTGATTTGTGTAAAAGTGTAGGGGTTATATACTATGTTGAGAGGAGTATTAGATTTAAAAGTTAAGCTCCTCATAATTGGGGGCATGGCCTGAGGAGCAAGCTGGACGCATCTGTGTAGTGCCCCGCTCCTACAACGCTGTCTAAAGCACACATAAGCCGAAAAGAACACTTGACACTCCTTCTAAAATGGAGAAGAGAAACCCTAAGAAGCACCGAGCCTGGAACCTCGGCACTGAAGATGTTGGCAGCCCAGAGACCCAGACCAATGGAGGACCAAAATGGCACCTGTGTAGGCCTTAGCCTGTCTCCATCCTTGCCACGTGTGGCGGTTGGCAAAGAGCCTACCCAGGGAGAGGCCTGGACGCCTGGAAGAGCGACTGGAAGGTACCGCCAGGGCGCATAATGATGTTGTGGCTCAAGTCAACTGATTAACAGCCGCATGGCAGAGAATGAGCTTGCGGTGGAGGACATCGCCAGCCGGTCAAGACACAATAACATTCGGGTTAGAGGCCTACCGGAGAGGGAACGGGAAGGCTCCCTTCAAGACCTGCTGCCTGCCATATTTAAACCGTTATTGCCTGATATACCGGACGTGACATATGGAGAGGGCGCATAGGGCTCTGCGGGCAAGGAGGCCTGAAGCCAACTCCCCAATGTTATCATCAAATTCCTGCATTTTCTGCATAAAGCACCCCGGAGCAGAACTTACCTTCTACCAAGACCTGGCGCTTGGCACTCTGCAACGCCAAAGAGAATGGAAGCCCATCACTGAGTGTTACGGTTGCCTCCAGGCTGGCTGGAAGTTGGACCGTAGAAAGGATGCTCCTAGCGCTCACCAAAGGACCATCAGCACCGTTGACACCATAACTACTGCGTAGCCACCATAAGTAATGCAGACTCTACGAACCACCGCTGCTGGGCTGGTATCTCGCCGTCTGCTCTCCACCCTGGACCTACGACCAGGCTCCAGTAGGTGAACCTCTTCCTTCTGTAGAGCGAAGCAGGATCAGGAACAAGAGCTCTTACAAGAGCTCAGTAGCTAAGGGAGTATGAAGAGCATAGCAATCCCTGTAGTGATTATAGCTGTCCCCTACAAACATGAGTCAAGGCTGCAAGTTAGAGGTTCAGAAGAGGTCTGAGGTGCTGGCACACCCAGCCTGGTTTTTATTGCAGTTGTTACAAATACAGGTCCGCCCACAGGGAGGTATAAAACAACCACTCACACATCAGTTACATCCCACATATTCCCTCCCCTTATCCTGAGAGGAAACTCAATTATACATACAGTTAAAACATACTTTCTACCCAACTTTCATAACTCTAAAACCATACATAACATTTACATAAAAATACATATCCACAATCAATCCATTCAGGAGAACAACATATTAAAAAATGGCATGAATCGGGGGCGTGGCCGGAACTCAAGCCGTATGGACGCGAACTGAGGGAGCTCCGTCGACAGGGCTCACTAACGGCGAAATAAGCGGTTGAAAAAAGGCACAAAAAACGGAGAAACTCACCCCAGAGATGTCCCAACAACGGGGGAAAAAAGCGGCGGAACCCAAAGACAAAGCAGCATTCTTTGCAGCCCGCACACCGCAAGCAAAAAAGGCGGGCCGGCTGATCCAAGATGGCGCCGAAACTGAGTCTGACAGGGACCAGGCAGCAGGTACCGGATTTAACAAACACACACTGCAGCACATGCTAGATGATTTAGCAGGGAAAATGCAGAGCACGTTCCACACAGCAATAACAGAGCTGAGAAGGGGCATAATGGAACTAGGCAGCAGGACCTCACACATAGAGGGCAAAATGGAGGAATTTGCCACAGCACATGATTCTATGGCAGACAAAATGGAGGACATAGAAAGTAGATTGGAGCGCTATGAAAATAAAATCATGGATATGGAGGACCGCTCCCGCCGCAACAATTTAAGGCTGAGGGGTATACCGGAAGAAGTACACCAGCAAGACCTAACGGCCTATGCCACAGAACTCTTCCGCTCCATGCTGCCTGACATTCCGGCAGATATGCTGATCCTAGATAGGATACACAGAGTAGCAAAGCCTGCGCACTTACCTCCCTCCACTCCACGAGACGTCCTCATGAGAGTACCTTATTTTCACATAAAAGAGCAGATAATGAAAACTCACCGCACCAACAGAAGCGTCCCAGAAAAGTTTAAAGATATCAGTATATATACAGACCTATCGGCAGAAACACTAAGAAGACGTTGGACGTACCGAGACATCACAGAGACACTCCGCCAGCGCAACCTCCAGTACCGCTGGGGATACCCGGTAAAGCTGCTTATTAACAAAGGACAGTAAAACGCACGTGATCTCATCCACCACAGAGGGCATCGACCTTCTCCAGTCATGGGGCATCGCAGTGAACAACAACCAGGGCGCGGGTCAGCCTCGAAGCAGTAAACTACAAGGGGAATGGAGAGCAGCCAGAGCGAGGCGGACCACCCCGCGCACCGAGCACCGAAGCACCAGAGACATTCACTAATTGCCACCTGTCGGCAGAGGTTTGGGGTGCGGGGGACGGGGGGGACGGGGGGAGAGGGGATGCTAGAAGGGGACACTAGAGAGGCAAATAGCAAACCCGGGGACAGGTGACACTCCACAAAACCTTTGCTCAAGGGGCTCCGAAAGCAGGGGATGCATCCCCTGAAGCAACCCACAGACAGATACAGCCTTCCCTCTCTCCCTCCCCCCCCCCTGGATGGCGACGGATAGGGCGAACCACACAAGAGCCGACCTGTCCTAAGGGGAAAAAAAAAAATGGAGGTGCAGGCGTGCCCACATAGCGGACCAGACGCAACTGTACCCAGTTTCAAATCCCACAGACGGGTAGACCCATAGGACTCAACGCAAAGGCAATACGCCATAGGCAATACGCCATAGGCCACCGAAAAAGCCCAGGGGGTGGGGGAAAAAAATAAAATAAAAAAATAAAACACTTGAGAAGCAGCCCCCCCCACCTGAGCTCCAGCGGAACCCATAGATATGAGGGTTAATCCACTACTAAGTGCTTACTACCAAAGAGCCCAGTCGGATGACTAGATCCCGACTCTGGACCACATATGGTTAGACCAGACCACCTACCCCCAACTCAAGAAGGCCATTTTCACGAAATTCAGCAGGAAATCCTGAACACCTCAATAGTGGTGTTCAAATACAGTGTTAGGTTTAAAATGTTTAAGTTTTGTTTAATTGATGTATGTCTTCAAACAGATCTCACCATTGCAACACACCAGTACCACAGGACAGTGCCCAAACACCAGCATCCCAATAGTATGTGGCATCCCCAACCGAACCAAGGTCCTAAGCCCCAGAGCCATACTCGATTCACCAGAAGTCCTACCAACAATCCCTTGCAAGAGGCACCAACCATCACATGTAAGGATAATCGAACCTACATAAATCCCTACGAAGCCCCAACTCAAGCTACACAGGTAAAACGCAAACAGTATGAAAATATACAACCATAATGTCAGAGGGTTAAATACCCCACAAAAAAGGCACACACTCCTTAAAGAGCTTAAGGGCAACCAAGCCGATGTGATATGCCTACAAGAGACCCACTTTTCTGCAGATGCAACTCCCACTCTAGGGAAGTCAATGTACCCCCACCAATACCATGCCACCGCACGCACAAAACGGAAGGGAGTCTCTATCCTCCTCAGCCGTCACTTAGCCTATGAAGAAATTCTGGTGAAGAAGGACCCGTTAGGCAGGTACATTATACTGATCTGCACGATCAACAGTTCCACCTATACCCTAGTCAACGCATACCTAGCGAACGTAAACCAGGGAACTTACCTCAGTAATCTACTAAAACTCATAACACAACTGCAAACAGGTACCACAATCATTTGTGGGGACTACAATCAGTTCCAAGACCCCACACTAGACTCCTCAGCAAAACACACAGCCAGTAGGTCAAAAATACTGCACAGACAGTGCAAAGCCTTAACCAAACTCTTAAACACATATGGACTATACGACGCATGGCGCACATTACACCCACAAGGGAAGGAGTATACACATTATTCCCAGGTACACAACACGTACTCAAGAATAGACGGGTTTTTACTACAGAGCGCACACCTGAATAGAGTGATAGACTGCGAGATAGGAACATCCTCCTGGTCGGACCACAACCCATTTACACTCCACTTAGCAGACCACTACAACTATAAGAACAGGGGCCCATGGAGGTTAAATGAACATCTCCTTAATGACCCCCAATTTGTTCTAACGCTGGAACAGGACCTACACACATACTTTCAATCTAATGATACACAGGACATAAATGCCCTCACACTATGGATGGCCCACAAACCGGTCATCAGAGGTATCTTCATCAAGCGAGCCTCTCACCTCAAAAAACAGCAGAACATCACATATATCCAAAATCTCAAAAAACTGCAAGACCTTCACAGAAATAACATAATCACCCCCTCCACGAAAACGTAAAAACAGATAAAGGACTTGCAAAACCAGATTAATGTAGCAAACTTCCAAAAAGCGAGTTATGCATTGAAAAAACTGAAAGCCAACACATTTGTCCTAGGAAACCAGGCGAGCAAAGCCCTGGCCCAGAGACTCAGAGATAGACAGGCCCAAACAAAAATACCCTACCTGCTCTCTCCACAAGGACAAAAATACATACCCATACAAATCTGCAATGAGTTTGCGTCTTACTACAGTTCCCTCTATAATCTGAAAGACAACACCCAGGTACACCAACCCACCCAAAAATCGATCACAGAATATTTGCGCAGGTTTGACTTGCCTAAGCTCCACGAACAACAAATAGCGCATCTCACATACCCCATCACAACACAAGAAGTATTACAACTAATAGACATGATGCCGAAGGGAAAGGCTCCCGGCCCAGACGGCCTCACCAACCTTTACTACAGCACATTCAAACACATCCTGAGCCCATACATAACACAAGCCTTTAACTTGGCTACGAAACAGGGTAGCCTACCGACCGAATTCCTTGCAGCTCACATTATCACCCTACCTAAACCGGGTAAACCACCCACGACATGCCCAAATTTTAGACCCATTTCCCTGCTGAGTGCAGATGCCAAATTATACGCCAAAATATATGCAGAAAGGCTCTCAAAACAATCCTGCCTGACCTGATCTCAACGGACCAAGTGGGATTTGTGTCCGGCAGACAGGGCCCAGACAACTCAAGGAAGGTGTTTAACATCCTTCACTACCTAAATAGCTCCAAAATACAGAGCACACTCCTATCCCTAGACGCTGAAAAAGCGTTCGACCGGCTTAACCGGCAATTCCTGCAAGAAGCGCTCACCGGGTATGGCTTCCCCACTAGCTTCCTTAACGTGGTGAAGGCACTATACAGCACCCCCTCAGCGACAGTGTTGAATTCAGGGTTTAGCTCCACCCCCCTAACAATCACCAATGGCACCCGGCAGGGCTGCCCTCTTTCCCCACTACTCTATGTGCTGGCCCTGGAACCACTAGCCATAGCGATCCGTAACAACCACGACATTACAGGTGTAAGAAATTATGACCCTCTTACAAGGATATTCTTTTAGGGAATGTGTGACAAATAAGACACAAACACAAGTGTATAATAAAATGTATTGTTAATATTAATTTAAGGATACTGTTAGATTTTAAAAGGATATACACATTACACATTATAACCATAGTCAGTCCAAAACCAAAAGATACATAATAAAAGGGCAATACTTAAACATTTCAATGGAGGTCTTCCCCTTGCGCCTTCATCTTGGATAATCTGGGACAGACTATCAGTTCACCATGGCCCTGCTTGCTGTGCTGTCCTCTCCAAAGAGACAAAGAGAGGGAGCTCCTTGGATGTTGTCCTTTTAAAGACTGATTCTTGGAGTAATAAACTACAAGTCCCAGAATTCCTTTTCCCTCCCAAAAGTGGTTTATCCCGCCCTCTTTCTCCAGAGAGTTCTGTCTTTACACAAGTCTTTCCCTTTGATCTCTTGGTTTGATCTCTTGGTTTCTGGGTAGGTTAGACAGAATTGGGAAAACACACACAATTCCATGGTTACACCTAGATGTTAATTACTCTGATCTCCTGATAACATACATGGAATACTGGGGGGATGTAAGCTTTTGTTTTAGCTGGATGTTGTAAAATGCAATTGAAAGCTTTGATCCTTATCACACTGTTAAGACTGTAAATGACCCCAACTTGTGAAACCAGTCACATACAGAGAAAGTTATATACAATATTGCAGTTTGGCATATCAATTTCTTACAGTCCCCACCTAGAGGGCGAATGACTCAAAAAGAAAATGAGCCCTCTCAAAGAAATACAGTATTTTATTATGTGTGTTTTAAAATGTTTATGTGTTTTACTGAGACACAAATGACTTGACAACCACATATATTTATAATTTAGGGTACTGCGAGGCATAATTTAGCCGAATCATTGAGGCACTCACAGTTATAATATTTTACCAATAATTTGTACTCCTTCAGCCATATTCTTAACCTTCCATTACCCTCATAGGCTCAGCATCACTGCAACCATTAGATTTCACTCCCATCACGCTCAGTTACCTGTGCCACCAGCACTGCTTCCACCACACTGTTCCTTTAACCCTGGCCTTGCTTACTTTGAGCTGTTAGGCCCCTGACCTCTGCCCACCATGACACCAGGTGTATTTTCACACCAGCAGCAGTTAATTTGCTGTTTACTTACATAGTGTATTGAAGAGACCACACAAGGGAGAAACACAGTTTATTGTTTGCAGTGGGGATCTGAGTGAAGGTGTTTGTGCACGTTTATTGAAGGTTTCTTAAAAATTGTATAGCTGGAGTGGGTTTGTGTTTGAGCCCTTGAGGACGTTTAATAATATGTCATTAGGCCCTTGGCTTCCGGAAATTAAAAGATACTAAGCACAGAAAGTGTGCAGTGTTACATTATGCAAATCACTAGTGGTTTGATTATCATCCTTGTCTCAGTATTACCATCTGGATTCACAAGTGGTTATCTAAAACATTGTAAACACAAATGTGAGCAAAATGCAACGAGTATTAATGTGTACTAAGTAATACATCTTCATAACAATATAACATTATTTACCTTACTAAAACCATACATATTTAACCCCTTGTGGAAAACCAAATAGAGCAAATAGACAATGCAAAATGATATATTGTCACTCACCCCACTCTGACCCAAGACAATACAAAATACACAACATTTTCTAACTTGCCCATATTCTATACCCCACCTTGAGAGTATAAATTAAACAAAAAAATAAAAAAAAAGCAAACAAAGCATAACCACTATCATTCTATTGTTCACCCCACCTTGACTCAAGGCAATGTACTATATACCCTTTAGAGTGTTAAATACAATCAAAAGCATAATAAAACAACAAAATCAAAGGAAATGGAGAGAGAGAAAAAAGTAGATTGAATGCTACCATCACCGTAAGTCATTGAACTGTATACAAAGTTTGGCAGCGTGCAATCTAAAGAAAACTGACAATGGTCTGTTGCCTTTCAAAGATAAAAAAATCAAAAATCGGCTTGAGGCTATTTTTGTTGGTAACCAAATGAAAAAAGACAAAAACAAAAATATTTACTGTTGTGAACCAACAGACAGTTACACTATCACATCTCTCCAGTGTGATCAACGTATAAGCCTCACCTTGGCAACAATTCACCTGATCTAGAAATATATAAAATTAGTAATCCAGCATCAAAATACAAAAATAAAACATAGCTGGCAGTGCAGGCGTGCTAAACTAATAAAAACAAAAATAATTTGGAATTTGGACCACCTGACTGTAATGAATGAGTTTAGAGGCTTATCCTTAATATGAAAAAATATATAAAAATACATATTAAGGTCCTCTATAAACTGGAACTGTATTTTTCCTGAAAGAAATAAACATGTTAGATGATTGGTCTTCTCACAGGTCTATATTTTTCTTCCTTCACAATTGGCCTCATCTCCATATTTTTTCTAAAAAACAAACTTTAAGGGAAAGTTAATAACACACAACTAGAATAGGTCATTCAAGAGAGACTGTATCTCTTATCAGATTCTTTATGTTAACCATCTCCTCCAATGTACTTAATTGTGCCTTGAGACAATCCAGTTTTACAAGGAACTCATTTCGTTCACATGTTAGAGCAAGATTTTCTGCCTTTAATTGTCTATTGTGTGCTTTAAGCACATTGTAGGGGACCCAAGGGTCTGTGGGGGGTTTACTGTTGTTATCTCTTCTCTGTGATCTCCATCTAGTATTAATTTGATTATTTTTATTTCCCTGAGTCCATCTATCACACATGGGCCTTTCATGATGAATATGCACATCTGATTTACAGAATTTTTCAATATGTCCCATCCTACCACACCTAAAACATTTAATGGTTTTTATATGTGGGGACTTTCTCTGATTGATATATCTGTGAGGTTGGGAACTTTGTAACATTGAAACTTGTATTTTATTTACTTTTTCTTGATTTAGTAGAATTGCTTCAGCCCTTTTTAAGCAATTCAGTATATTTACAAAGGTGTCCTGTGGGGACACAGTTAAACCAATTAACTCTCGAATATCTGGCAGTGTCCTGTTAAGTAATGCTTTCTTATATGCATATTCATTCTGATCAGCATGTGCTCCAGGTGGAACAGTCAGTTTGAAAAACACAAATAATCTATTTACAAACCCTTGAACAGACTCCCCTCTCTGCTGAGCACAATTACCAAAAGCAAAATGATGATTTATTTCCTCTAGACCAAGAACGTTTAATAACTCTTTAATAAGTAGTTGCTTGGTTCTAGGTTCTATAAATATCTCATGTGGCAGACTTGCTCTTAGTGACTGGTCTGTACTAGCAATTATCACATCAAAAATATCCAATTCATTTAAGTTTCTGTGGATTTTTTCAAATTGATCAATTTTTATCAATACATCTACTGGATCATCATCCAAGCTTATACATCCCAGTTCTTTGCTCAGTGCAATAACCTCTGTACGTTTTAAGGAATGGGTCACATTAGTTTCATGTAGTACAAGTCCCTGTGCATCCACCATGTGCTCTGTAGAGACAGGTGCCATTTTAGCAGGAATACTGCACTCACAATCTCTTTCATTATTATTAAGTTTATGTTTTAAATCATCAATATATTCAAGGCAGGCAGAATGATCAGCCTCTTTCTGGCTTCTGGAAGCAAGGATTCTAATAGCACCCTCTGCATCCTTCAGCCTTTCTACAAGCTGCACATTACTTCTGCGCAATTCCTCATTTTCCAGACGCATTTGCTGACTACCTACACACAAAGCAGCAGCATTTTGCGCAGACAGTTTAAATGCTTCCACATCATTCTTTAAACTCAAAACATCTGCCTCTAATTTCTCTTTTTGCTTATTTAAAGATCTATACTTCTCCGCAATCCAACGGGCAGCATAAATCAAAGCAACTTTACCACTAGATTTGGACAATTTATTTTCAATAATTGCCCTGGCCACATAATCCTGAGCATTAAGCCACGGATCTAATGCACCATCCATACATTTAATTATTGCTTCTGGATTAGACCTTAGCAATCTTTTTCAATAAATTCTCCATCATTGACAACGCACAATTCACTGAAATTTCTATGCACAATATCTGAACAGTATCCAAAAGTAAATATACAATCTATACACTTATGAATCTGCTTATAAATCACACTAAATCCCTCCTACCTAGGCTCGCCAATTATGTAAGAAATTATGACCCTCTTACAAGGATATTCTTTTAGGGAATGTGTGACAAATAAGACACAAACACAAGTGTATAATAAAATGTATTGTTAATATTAATTTAAGGATACTGTTAGATTTTAAAAGGATATACACATTACACATTATAACCATAGTCAGTCCAAAACCAAAAGATACATAATAAAAGGGCAATACTTAAACATTTCAATGGAGGTCTTCCCCTTGCGCCTTCATCTTGGATAATCTGGGACAGACTATCAGTTCACCATGGCCCTGCTTGCTGTGCTGTCCTCTCCAAAGAGACAAAGAGAGGGAGCTCCTTGGATGTTGTCCTTTTAAAGACTGATTCTTGGAGTAATAAACTACAAGTCCCAGAATTCCTTTTCCCTCCCAAAAGTGGTTTATCCCGCCCTCTTTCTCCAGAGAGTTCTGTCTTTACACAAGTCTTTCCCTTTGATCTCTTGGTTTGATCTCTTGGTTTCTGGGTAGGTTAGACAGAATTGGGAAAACACACACAATTCCATGGTTACACCTAGATGTTAATTACTCTGATCTCCTGATAACATACATGGAATACTGGGGGGATGTAAGCTTTTGTTTTAGCTGGATGTTGTAAAATGCAATTGAAAGCTTTGATCCTTATCACACTGTTAAGACTGTAAATGACCCCAACTTGTGAAACCAGTCACATACAGAGAAAGTTATATACAATATTGCAGTTTGGCATATCAATTTCTTACACAGGGATCTCCATAGGTGGCAAGGAATATAAACTAAATCTATTTGCGGATGATATCCTTCTCACGCTATCTCATCCAGCAATCTCCCTCCCAAACCTCCATAGAGAAATTCAAGATTACAGTAGGCAATCTTACTACCAGTTAAACCTAACTAAAACCCAAGCCATGTGCATAAACATCCCCAAGACAGACGAAGAGAGGTACCGACTCAAATTCCAATATGACTGGAGGAATGACTTCTTGACTTTCTTAGGCATCAAACTCACCAAAAGACATACTGACCTCTTTGTAGCCAACTACATTAAACTAACCAAAGAAGTGGAGCACATACTGCATTCATGGCAAAACAAGTTTCTTTCCTGGCTAGGCAGAATAGCGGCCATCAAAATGACAATCTTGCCGAAAATCCTCTATTTGTTCCGCTCTTTACAAATACTCCTACCGCAATCGTTCCTACACAGACTGCAATCTAGCCTGATTAAATTCAGCTGGGGAGGAAGAACGTTGCTCATGAAGCCAATAGACAAAGGAGGCCTGGGTCTCCCGAACCGTAAGGCTTACCATCATGCTGCACAAACGGCGAACATCCTCGCCATGCACTCCACTACATACACCCCCCAATGGATAGCGATAGAGGCTAGCTGCAGTGGGGTCGTGGATCTCCCTGCGGCCCTGTGGATACCCAAACAACTGTGCCGCACACCACCAAACGCCCTACCCACCACTAAACTTCTGTACCGCATATGGGACAGGCACAGGTCCAACTTATGCTCCGCAGAACCATGGTCTATGGCAACGCCACTACACTCAATAAGTCTCTGCAACAACACATTCCCATACAGAACATGGCAGGCCTCCAGTATCACACACTTGCACCAGATAAGCTCCCCGCAAGGACTACATCAGTGGCCAGATATCCAAGCTACATACAACATACCACCACAGCTCATGTTCTCATATTGGCAGATGAAAGCACTAATAGGCAAAACCACAAGACAAGGCCCCCCACTCGCATCCCCCACCACCCTAACTCCTTTCGAAAAGATGTGTATACACCAAATCCCAACTAAAAAGACACTATCTGTGTGCTACAAGTCAATCACTGAGAGTGAAAACGTGACGGAGTGGAGATACCAGACCGAATGGCATAGGGACATAGGTAGGTCACTCACACAAGATGACTGGCACTGCATTCACACAAACCACAAAGGACTCACAACATGTGCCTCCCACATTGAGACCTCGCGCAAATTAATATACAGATGGTAGATGGTACATGGTGCCTTCACGGCTCAAGAAAATATACCCAGACATAAGTGACAGATGCTGGAGATGCCGGACACAGGAAGGGACTATGCTCCACATCTGGTGGACATGTGCACTAGTCCAGCCATACTGGACGCAAATAGCAGGGCTAATTCAGGGGGCCACAGGGTGCATACTAGACCACAATGCGGAAACATTTCTACTCCAACTTCTACCCAAAGGCATGCCACAATGTATTACCAAACTAATATTCCTAATATTAACGGCAGCCTCCACCTCACTGGCAAAACAATGGAAAACCCCAAAGGTCCCATCCCCAGCAGAGGTAGCAACAATGGTTACGACAACACTAGAATATGAAGGAATAATGTGGAGCCAAACAAAAATAGGTAAAGGAAACCCCACGGCGAAAGCACTCTGGGCCACGTACACAGTAGGCCGAGACCCTAGCAACTAACGAGGGGCCATTGAACAGGACAAATTAGATCCAAATAGACAACACAAACCAAACCAACGAAGACATACAAGTTAATTTGTTATCCCAGTTACCCCTCCCCCCCTCTAGAAACCCTCTTCGACAGGCAGTCAACAGGGGCAAGACCACTCCCGTCAACACTGGCACAGGGGGATACAGTAAAATCACATAATATAGCATCACAATGCCCTGTTTGTTAGGAAGGAATATTGTTCAAGTGCAATACTATGATTGTCAATGTCAATGACCTATTTAATGAAAAGCATTGCTGTACAACTGCAATTTCATGATCAAAACCTCCCCCCCCCTCTTTACTTTCTGTACCCCTTCCCTCTCATATACGACAAAATAAAAATTGTCAAATTGAAAAAAAAAAAAAAATGGCATGAATCAGACCAGGGGTTCAAAAGTTAGTAAAGTATCTTTTAAAACCCCTGCCAGCATGGCTTTCCAGCTCAGACCGGTTTTACAGAGCCCTCTCTTCTGGAGACAATGGAGAAGTAATGCAATTACCTCCCAGGACAGAGACAGACTCCATTGAACACATGGGGACACAAAGACAGTAAAACACTTAAAGTCACCTTTTACACATAACACATAAAGTCACCTTTTACACATAACACACAGACATTTCACATATCCCCAGATAGCTGGGATCTGAGCGCACAAAACTACTGAATAGCGCGCAGATCCTATTCACATAGTTCAATTGCCATGGAGCTAAAGTCTTTCCCATAGTCTTTCATTATATGAATAGGCTCCATGGCATAGCTATCTGGGGTATCACCGCTCACACAGGGCCATAGTCATAAGGAAGGAGGCTGGCAAATAGGCTTCTCCACAATCCAGGGAAGCAGGGCAATTTTCCATTTAAAGGGCCAGTTACAAATAGCAGTTTGTAACACTGAGGCCTTGCGCTGGGCCGGGATCCGGTACATGGCGTTCCGAGAAGGCAGAGTGTATACCTTACCTGTCAGAGGAGACCTGCAGTGAGACCTGGGCCTTGCTCCGCCTCTGAATTTGCTACTGTATCTGGGCCGCCTGTGGAACTACAACCCCTTATGACCGAATGACAGGAGGCTGGAGCTCGTGGACACTGAGATCTGCAAATGGTATCGTATTGGGGTGTTCCACCTCACACTACACGTCTTTAACAGGGGGTGCACCTGGACTGTTTGGAACAGGGGGATCTAGGGAAGGATCGGTTGCAGGGTGGATCCAGATCTGATATAGGCTCTAAGTCCTAGCCCAGCGAGGGCCGACAGAGAGCTGGACATGGGGCTGATCTTTGGGTGGCTGCTAACGGAGAGATAGAGGGCAGGAACCAGGAACTGCACACTGAGCGCAACCACTACAGATGTCTGTTGCCACGGAATTAGGGGGCTGCACAGACCTCCCGACCGTGATGGGGCTTGAGTCTGACACCCCCTCAGTTACGAGACGCGGGACCTTCAGCTTAAATGGGAATGCAAAAGTAAGCAAACACAGACTCCATGGGTATACTGTACCGCTGCTCTACCACAAACTACCAGTGTGTCATAGCAGGGACCGTTAAGGCCTAGCCAGGGGAGGCGATCAGGGGACGGCGGGGGTTTAAACTTAGCTGTGTAAACTTGTGAATTGTTCTGCAATGCATATTAATTGTAACACTTGTAAATTGCTTGCCACACTCTGGTTGACTATATTCCTACTGTCCCCAAGTTTTATTTAACTGGCCCAACCTCCCCTGACTAAGCAAGCACACTGGCCATATGAAATGGTCTGGGATGACCAGCAATAAGGTTGGTCTGATTGATGATTGCCCCACGCGGTTTCGCAGAGCACCTAGGAGGACATGTTACAGGCAATACTGCAGGGGACACCAGGCAAGACGAGCCTAATATACTTTCCCACAAGAGATACAAGGGGGGTGGGGTTTCAGAGTTGAGACGACAGGGCTGGTATACTGATAAATGCTCAGAAATTTCAAATCCCCTGGGTACCGGAAGCAGCTAAGATGGAAGGGGGCAGCTCCCTATCGCATGTATCTCCACTGGTCGAGGGGGGTGGAGGGGCAGACAGGGGAAAACTCTGAACAGGGAAGGGAACAGATTAGAGCGCTCAGATATGTGGGGGGAAGGGAGAGGGAAACCTTATATTAAAAGTATGTTTTAAAAAAAAAAAATTATATATATCACAAATGTAAAAAAAAAAAAACAGAAACATTATGCACTATGCTTTCCGTAATAAAATCATCTTCATGCATGACAATGCACCATCTCATGCAAAGAATACCTCTGCATCAATGGCTGCTATGGGGATAAAAGGAGAGAAAGTCATGGTGTGGCCTCCATCCTTCCCTGACCTCAGCAGCTCTGGGAGGCTATTCTGACACCTTGCAAACAAATTCAAGCAGAAACTGTCCAAAAACTCACAAGTTCAATGGATGCAAGACTTGTGAAGCTGCTATCAAATAAGGGGTCCTATGTTAAAATGTAACGTGACCTGTTAAAATGTTTAAAAAGTTAAAATGTTGTTATAAGTTTGATTGAAATAGCTTTTGATTTAAGTAAATATTCTGCAAACACAACAAATGACAATTTTCAGTTCTTTACAACCTATAAAGTGTTTTGAAACTTACTGTGCGTAATAATTTGGAATGGTGCATTGTAAGGTTTTTTATGTTTAAAGAAAATACTGTTATCATTAGGTTTGTTCAATAAAATTTGAATTGTACTCTTAATAGTTGATAACATGAGAATTATGCTGACTGTTATTTACATCAATTATTTAGAAAAATATCATTTACATAGTAATTTGGAACAGGGTGTAAAGTGCGGGCATTGCCGTACAGCATGGTTCTGGCGGACGGTGACTTCAACGCAGCACCGAGCCCTGCAGTGGACAGAAGCGCGCATAAGGGTGTGCCTAAGTCACGAGGAAGGGGAGGACAGGACAAGCTGCCACATGGCTTCACGAAGGGCACGGGGCTTGAGGATATTTGGAGAACGCATCATCCGAGTGACATAGACTACACCTATTATTCAGCCCCGCACGGTACATACTCCAGGATATACTTATTTTTGGCCAATTATAACGGTCTCTCATGAACCGCTGGCTCCACCGTGGGGTCAATTATGTGGTCTAATCATGCAAAAGTGACTGTGACCATGGGGAACATTGCTGGTGAGGGACTCTACGATAACGGAATTTTTCATGACTAAGGCCACCCCCGATCTCCAAGTCAGCACCATATGGGCAGCCCATAAGGTGGTGGTGCGGGGATCCCTTATCCGACTAGCGACTAGGAGGAAGAAACAGAAAACAGAAACCTTAAAAAGACTTCTGAAAGAACTTAGAACAGCAACACCAAACGCGCCCAGACAGAGACACATTAAGACGGGTAGAAGACGGGAGACACGCTATTAAAGAACTACTCCTGGACTATACGGCCCGAGCCATGACTTGGTCCAAGAGGATTTTCTAAGAGAAAGGGAATAAAATGGATACCCTACTGGCTAGGACCCTAAAGCCCCGACAGAGACGCTCCCAAATCACGTCCATTAGGCATACTGACAGATCCATAAAAACAAGCCCCCGCGAAATCGCAGAAGTCTTCACGTACTTTTATAAATTACTATACGACCACTCTCCGGTGATAGATACGGGAGGGACCAGAGGACTGCGCAAACACTGAGATTCTTAAGTGACTTAAAACTGCCCAAACTGCCGCAGGAGTGTATAGCCCATCTAGCGGCTGAAATCTCTGAAGAGGAAATTGATAGGGCAATTACAGGACTGATGGGGAACAAGGCACCTGGACCTGACGGATTTGACGGTTCTTACTATAAAACCTTCCGTGACGACCTGTCACCCCAATTACACAAACTTTTTAATGACCTTCGAGGGAGTGGGGTACCGAGCTCAGACATGGCGTTAGCTACTATAGTACTGCTACCTAAACCAGGCAAAGACCCCGTTACCTGCCAGTTATAGGCCCATATCGTTGATAAATCATGACATGAAGATACTAAGCCAGGATTCAGGCAGACAGACTCACCCCATACCTAAAATCCTTAATTGACTGTTGAAAATTTATTGAACAAGGTGTTCTCCAGGACGTGGGACCTAGACCCATGGTATAATCTACTGAATAGATCCATCGATGGATGGAACCGACGGGAACAAACATTGATACATAAAATTACATTAGCTGCACAACGGGCTATAGCATACACATGGCTAAAACCAGACTTACCCCACATACTGAGCGTGATAGCTAGAATCAAAGAAATACATTTGATGGATGACCTAACAGCCAAAGTGAGGGCAACTACTAAGGCATTTGTGGAAACCATGGGACAGTAGCCCACTGGGCTCCTAGGGAGGCTGGTCCCCTTCCTCTCGTTCCTTTGCGCGGCCTTCTTCTTCGCCCCCTTCCTCCCCGGGCTTCCTTCCATCTCAGGCCCTCTTCTACAGGGCACATGTTCAGATTTATGCAACTGTACTTGCAGCTCATGTACCATACAAACACTCAAAATGGTGACGTGTAATGCTGATTTATGCCAACAGGATAAATGTTGTTGGCTTACTATGATGCTGCAATGTAAGCAAAGAGTTTTAAACTTACTATATGTCTAACAAATGGTCATGTTTATATGTTAAAATGTGCACTTTTATCAGGCAATTTTGTATTATGCCACAAAATGTGATAAGTATGTTTTGGCCATTTGCACCACTGTACGCGCTCTGCACAATAAAAATAAAGAATGATATATATAAAAAAAAAAAAAGTTAAGCTCCTCCTATATAGTTTGCCTGCCTGTTTTTCAGGTAAGAGATTGTAGATATCCATTGTAGTGCACTGCCTCTAATCTTGGCATAAGCTCCGTAAGTCTTTCATATTGCTGTTGAATGAGTTTATGCCATTCTTGGAGAATATATATATATATATATATATATATATATATATATATAAATAAATAAATAAATAAATAAAGCATCTTTGCTTTGATGGCTTGTGACCATCCATCTCCCTCATATCTGGAGATTGGGCTGACTTGGCCATGTCTTGATCTGGTGGTTCTGTATCCACACCTTGATTGATCTGGGTGGCATTGATCATTATCCTGCTGGGAAAAAAAAAAAAACAATCCTGAGGAGTTGGTGAACACTGTCAAGGCTGAAGGAAGCCCCCCAAGATAGCCTTGTACATGGCCCTACTAATGAGTCTTTCACAAAGATCAATCTGTCCAATTCCAGCTTTGCAGAAGTATCCTCAGATCACCAATTCTCAATCAAATTTCACAGTGGGTACGAGAGGCTGTGGCTCAGAGGTCTCTATCTGACCATTAGATAGACAAATATTGGGTAAAGCTGAAAATTGGACTCTTCAGAGAAGATGACTTTACACCAGTCTTCTATAGTCCCAATGCCCATCGGAGCTTCTTTTGTACTGTCCTCACCTTGCACTTCCTTCCACCTTCCCTTCTTTTTATAGGCCAACTAATGTAATCTTATGGTTGCTGAACGACATTCAAATTAGTTACTGGTGGTCATGACAGTCAGTGGACAGTAGTTTTTGCCCTATGCTGGTATCGAGGCTTTGTTGTCTCCCAAAGTTTACTGCTTGACTTTGTTCTTCTGAAGCGGCGACATTGAAATTTTAAAAGATGGAAGCAACCTACCACTCCATGTATCCCTCTGCCAGTAAAGCCAGAATTGAACCCATCTTTTCCCCCACTCGAAACATTGTTTTAACTCTGCTGGCATGGTCCGTGGTTGGTTTTTATTCCAATAACTTTTGAGGTACAAGGAGCAGTGTTTTTGCCATCCAGCTGGTCCTACTGCAATCTCTTAGGATATTTTTTACTTTGTCTTTATCAAACTTCTAATGCATGAATAATTGTCTCTTCCCTTCCTTCTATGCTGCCCCTGACAATGCAACTATCCTAGTTATAAAAAAAAAAAAAAAAAAAAAAAAAAAAAAAAGTAGTAGTATTTACATTGCAACCTATGATCACCTTCAGTGGCTGTATCCAAGACCGTACTACAGAGGCTTCATCTGTTCCTGAAATCTTATATCAATGCTGATTAGCTCAGCAATTGCAGCAAATTTGCTAGAGCCCCTAAATGCTTCCCTACAGATGAGATTTAGATGGGCTCTGATCGTCAGTATTGATTTTAGCCAGAGAAAGAGCGGCAGAGAGATCAGCGAACCAGGGGACTAAAGATGAGCAAAACTTAATTTATGTAGCCCTTATCCTATATAATGTAGATAACACTAAAACCCCTTGGTTCCTGTGCATCCAACCCATCTGGTTACAAATACATGTCTGTTAGTCCACCCACTGTACAGTGCTGCAGAATTTGTGGGTCTTAAGAATATAACCATGAATTCCTACAGTTATTTTATAAACACTAGAGTGTTCTTTTAACCATGCCCATTATGGTTAGAAAATGGATACAATAAACACATATAGTTGGAAAACATAAATTATACTTATTGCCAGGCATCATAGCTTGGAATGCACACATTAAGAGAATGCAATCAACACTGAACTGATAACATTGTTTATTTATTTTGCTCTTGAATTCTTAACATGTTCCTGATTATTCTGTGCAGGGTGAAACTAGAACTGTTGAAAATACATACACAAATTTGAGTACATCAATAACCAGTTTTTTTTTTGTCTTTGCTTTTTTTTGCTAGACTATTTTCACAACCACGTGTGTGCTAGGTAATAAAACCAACACAGAAGCAAACTTTAGGCAGAATACTGGTCAGTTAAAAACAAAGCAAAATAGAGCTACCAGATATACAGACAGGCTCAGTTCCACATTCACTACTGCATTTATCAAGCGCAAGTCTTAACTGCACGGTTTTGTTCGACTTGGGAAATTTGAAAATCAGTGCATGAATTTTGCTATGAAGCAGACAGATGGACAGACACCTAGAAAAGATACAGCCACGTGGAATGGTAAAAAGGGGAATGATGTGGTTAAATTGGGACAGTGATTACAAACAGAATACAGTACAGCACTGTTAAATACAATTTACCAATTGTTATTTTAGGTACTGCCAAAGTACTATATAGAACACATTGCTGAATAACTTAATGTTCCAATATCACCAATAATGATTAAGGAGTCGTTAGAGGAACATAAAAATTGCATTGCAGAGAATTTATATATTGGAAGCGTTCAACCTAAGTGGGTTGTGCAAATCGGTTTCAACAGAATAGTAGGATCAGGAAGGGCAAGCAGAACAACGTGTAATTTGAATTAAAAAATGAAATGTAAACAGTTAAAATACTGTGAAAACATATCCCCAAAAGATCAGATTTCTCATATATTTAACAACTTCTTTGTAACCGTTATAAATACCAGAGGGGGTTTGCAAAAGGGTGTATGCCCCAAAGAATACGTGTCTATAAATGGACAACATAACTACACTGGCAAAAAGTTAGATATTATTGTACAGTGTATTCTGTACAAGCCCCTGATTTTGTAAAAATTAAAGTGGCATGTGTGAGCATTAAACCAGGTTGAAAACTCTACACTGAGTCAATACTCAAAAACAAGACTTGATTGTATTCAGCTTTACAAACTAGGAAATGTATATATGTAGCAATCAAAAAGTTTCCTTACTACAGAAATATGCCCAAAACATTATGGTACAAATCCAACTGATCCAAAGTTTCACAGTACGGTGGCCAACATTCTGTAAAACAGATTCAGAAGAACTGCACTGTTTAAAATAGGTAGGTTGTCTGTGAGAACATATTTCTATTATAATGTTAGTGACAAAAGCTCATAATCACAGTGTTCAGTAAACACACACCAAAAAAAAAAAAAAACACAACCACCCAAGGACATAATTACAAATTTAAATTGCCTCATAATAAACTGAGATACATTTTTAATGCCATTATATACTTAGAATGTATTACTCTATTTGAGTAACTATTAGCCATTTTTTCCTTAATCCACATTGTTCTGCTACACAGAGGTTGTGAAAGTCAATGTATTTTTTTCTTTTACTTGTCGCACAAAAACATATGTGTCTACAATACAGAGTGACTGAAATAATAAAAACACAAATTAAAAAAAAAAATTGAAAAAAAAAAGAAAAAAAAAGGGAAAAACTGAAGCATGGCAGTTAGTTGTCTCCCTCTACATTATCAGCCTCTTCTCCCTGGTTTTCTGAGGTCCATAACTGCAAGAAAAGAGAAATGTACTAGTTAATGTTATGGTGCCAATTACCATGCACACATTATGCAAGTGGTTTTGAAATAACACTTTATGCCTTTTTATCCTTCGATTTACAATTTTTTGGCTACCCATGATAAATTAAAATAAATAATAAAAAAGGAGCGTTTTCCTAGTAGGATTACAAACAAGAAAAAGTTGTTTACAAAATTCAACAGATGGCAGAAAACATTTAACCCCTTCAGGACGAAGTCAATAGTACACGTTCTGATCAAAACAAAATGTAAACAAAAACTGGAATTTGCTCTATGTCTGGCCAGCCGTAATTCACCTCTTTCATATTAAGTGCACCCACACTACTTATATATCATTTTATTCAGGAGAGACAGGGCTTTCATTTCTCATTTACTATTCGTATATGAAACAATTTATTATGAAAAAAATAAATAAATAAATTGTAGTTCCGCCTGACATTTTAGCTGTAAATGTCATAATACGGTTAGCTTTTACTGCAATAAAATGCACATATCTGTATTCAGCAAAGTCTCACGAGTACAACAATAACCCCCATTAACAGGTTTAATGGTATTTTGGAAAGTCAAATATAGCACATTCCGTTTTTTTTGTTTTTTTCACATTGAAATTTGCCAGATTAGTAATTTTACATTTGAGACTGTGTGGTAGCCCATGAATGAGAATTACCCCCATGATGGCATGCCATTTGCAAAAGTAGACAATGCAAGGTATTGCAAATGGGGTATATGTCCAGTCTTTTTTTAGTAGCCTCTTAGTCAGAAACACTGGCCAAAGTAGGCGGTCATTTGTTTTTGTGTGAAAAAAGCAAAACACTAATATTTGAAAGACAAACATACACACACACTTAATTTATTTTACATGTTTAATATTTCTTTTTACACTACCCACCAGCAGGGGGACTGTGACAGTCCAGACAGTCTCCCTGCTGGCAGATCCACAGCCAGCTATTGTCGCCATGCGATTGCTCTTTGAGAGCGATCACATGACCCCCGGGGGCATCATTTGCCAGGGGAGGGCTGCCTGGCAGTCCTCCCGAAGAGGATTGCGGTGGAGGTAAGTACCGCAGAGCCACAACGGCTTTAAAGCCCATTATAATGTGGATGGCATAGACCGCCGTAACGGCGTTAAGGGTTATGATTTGTAAAACTCGGCCTAGCGGTTTTGAAATGTGAAAGTATTTACTTACTGTAAGATTGTCCCTTAGTAGCTGCATGATAAGAGTGCTGTCTTTGTAAGACTCCTCATTCAGTGTGTCCAGCTCAGCTATTGCTTCATCAAATGCCTGTATTTACAGAAACATTCCAAATATGTTATTGAAGAAGCAGGTTTAGCACTTCAATCAAAATAGGAAATGTATTACATTAAACTGTAAATTGCTGCTTGCACAAATACCAATACAAATAAAGTATTAAGAAAACATCTATACCAAGAGTGTTATCAATACACATTTTATGCATATCAAGAAAAAAAAAAAAAAAACACCCACACACAACACTTTTCCATGGAGATACAGCTCCTCCCTCCACCACCCCAAAAAGGTATAAAACAAATGTGGTAGGCTTATAGCTGAAGAAAACAATAAAAATACAATAGACTTACTGCTTTTGCTAGACTGCATGCTTTCTCAGGTGAATTGAGAATTTCATAGTAAAACACTGAGAAGTTTAGAGCCAATCCAAGTCGAATGGGGTGTGTTGGCTGCATCTCGGTCTTGCTAATTTCAAAAGCTTCCTGGTAAGATTGTTGAGAGCAAGCTACAGTTTCTAAAAATAAATTATATGCACTAATTAGAAAGGCATGTATTTCTCATTTGTGGTACGTGGATTGGCAGGCAGGGCCTTTTAACAGTATTTGAACACCCCCTTCCCCATCGCTTGCTCTATATCATCCCTTACATTCATAATGGTTTCTTTTTTTTTGCTCTCATCTGTTCATCCAATGCAGATGCAATTCTCTGTTCTATACATAGGAAACACTAGGCACCAATACAACTTTAGCTTAATTAAGCAGTTTTGTCAAATAGCTTGTCCCTGCCACTGAGAGGTTAAATGATAGTTTCTGTCTATACAGTCTTAGCCACACCTAAAAAAACAAAAAACCCACTAGACATTTTGTTTACCGTGTTTTAGATGGGGTGGAGCTCACCTAATAGTTAAGCCCAATAGGACAGGTCTAATGTTAAAACAATATATATATATATATATATATATATATATATATATATATATATATATATATATATATATATATTTTTTTTTTTTTTTTTAAATAAGGGCTGAAGTAACACTTAAAATGTATAATAATGGCTCAATAATTTGTTCTCCCTAAACTCCAAATTCAGTTCACAAATTCAAAATACCAACCTGGCTTTTTTTCACCAGATGCGACTTCTGAAAGGTACCGATAATAATCTCCTTTCATTTTCAAGTAGAAAACCTTGCTTTCCGGTGGTGTGGCACATGCAATCAAGTATTTATCCAGAAGACCCTTAAAAAAAATAAAAAAAGTTAAAACATTTAAATGAATTTAGAAGTCAAGATCATATGTCTCTTTCAAATACAATATGCTGTTGAACTTTTAATGGAAGGCAACACTCCGGCTCCCCCGCCCCCCTTTTTTTTCTGATCACTCTTGAACTTTGTTCTCTTATTAGAAATAAAAAAAAGGCTTTGCAATTATAAACATTATAGCTACATAGCTGAAAAGAGACTTGCGTCCATCAAGTTCAGACTTCCTCACATGTTTTTGCTGTTGATCAAAAAGAAGGCAAAAAACAGTCTGAAGCACTTCCAATTTTGCAACAAACTAGGAAAAAATTCCTTCTTGACCCCAAAATAGCAGTCAGATGTCTCCTTGGATCAAGCAGCCTTTACCCCACTAATTAGAAACTATATCCCTGTATGCTATGTTTTTGCAAGTATTTATCCAACTGCTGTTTAAATGTCTGTATGGAGTCAGATAAAACCACCTCACGTCATCTGAATAAAGAATAAATGAGAATTACAATATCAAATTTATGTTTTATATAAAATTTTATGGGGACATGAAAACCTGACATATCTGCTGCGAAAATTAGAAAAAAAATTAAAATAAGCATATTTCTGTTGTGATAGGTTTGATATCCGAAACAGGCAAAAAGCCGGTGCAACATCACTGAGTTTTATTCTTGAGCCTCAGTAGTTTCCTTTTGTATAATGTCCAAATCCCTATGCACATTTAAATAAGTGGAGATTTTTAGTATCACTCCAGTATCCACCCAGGTATAGGGGCTTATGTGTACTATGGTCGTTGCAGTCGCCAAGGAGTAGTGGGTGTTTGAGTGCAGGAATTAATTTTGTGTTTGCTTTTGAATTACACAGCCATGTTACAATGCTGCCTCCCAACCCATGTGTTCCTGATTAGGGGTTAATATGTATGTATGGGGTTTAGACAAATATACAATTTCTGTCTCAGAGATTTTATTTATCTGAAGCTGAAAGCAGCAAGGTGAATTGTTGGTGTAGGACTCCCCTAAGAGGTTTGCCTAGACATGGCAGGTGAGCTTACACTCAGGTGGCCACTGGAATGATACTAAAAACCTCCAGTTATTTAAATGTGCATAGGGATTTGGGATAGTGCGCAAGTAATGCTTTTGTTTTTTATTGTATGTATTGGGGCTGAAGTGTACTATAGTCATTGCTGCTGCTCAGAAGTAGCGAGAGTTTGACTTTATTTGTATATTTGTTTAATGTGCCTTATGATGCGTAAATACTGCATAGCAAGATATTTAATAAAAAATAAAAATAATTTTGAAATTCCATACAAAAGGAAATTGCTACCAAATTACCATATACAAAGATTTTTTTTAGCTCAACTATTTTATTGACAGATCTCAATGAACTTGTTTTAGTGCACAGACCAAGACCCTTTTTTGGACAATTTAAAATATTTGCAATTTTGTGAATCACACTAATCACCAAAACAACTAACTCAATGAAGGGATTTAATTAGGATCCTTGCAGTCTCACTGCTCAATTCTCCGCCAATCACTTTGTTAATGCAGCCCTAGTCCCACCTCTTCTATTTGTAGCCTTTCTGCAGATATCATATAAAGAAGTCCAATTATAAAAATGCCTTTATTACAATGTGTTGAATTTAAAATGTCTTGACTGCTACTCTGCTAATAGCTTATGTATGTTAACAGAGCACAATATCTTAAGTAAAACACGCTGTATTGGGGGGGAAAAAAAAAAAATCACATAGGCTATGTGAGTCACAGCCAGGGGAGGTGTGGCTATAAACAAAAATGATTTAACTCCTTAACCCATGAAGGACTGGGTCAATTGTACATGTTCTGAGCATAAACAAATTGCAAACAAATACTGGAATTTGCGCTATATGTCTGTAATTCACTTCTTTCATATAAAGTGCAGCCATACTTACAGATTTTATTTATGAAAAAATAGGGCTTTAATTTCCAATTAACTTAATATATGAAACAATTTAATATGAATAAAATCTTTAAAAAGTGTGAGAAATCAAGATTAATTTTTTTCTTTAGTTCTGCGTGGTATTTTAACAGTGAATATCATAATACTGTTATCTTTTACTGCAATAAAATACATATTTGTATTCAGTGATGTCTCATGAATACAACACTACCCCCCACCTCCCCCCCCCCCATTAACAGATTCATAGTGTTTTGGAAAGTAACAGGGTCAAATATAGCATGTTCCCCTTTTCAGTTTATACACATTGAAATTTGACAAATTTGTTATGTTGTCTTTGAGACTGTATCGTAACCCAGGAATGAAAATTACTCCCATGATGGCACGCCATTTGCTAAAGTAGACAACTCAGAGTATTCAATATGGTGTATGTCCAGTAGTTTTTAGTAGCCACTTAGTCACAAACACTGGCCACAGTTAGCGTTTAAATTTGTGTGTGAAAAATGCAAGAAAACATTTGAACGCTAACTTTGGCCAGTGTTTGTGACTAAGTGGCTACTAAAAAAGACTGAACATACCCCCATTTGTAATACCTTGGGTTGTCTTCTTATGCAAATAGTATGCCATCATTGGTGTAATTTTTATTCCTGGGCTTCCACATGGTCTCAAATGCAACAACCAATCTGGCAAATTTCTATGAAAAAAACTAAAATGGGCAAACCTTATATTTGATCCTGTAACTTTCAAAAACACTATAAAACCTCATTAAGGGGTTAATGGCACAGAACAGAGGAGTACGTCTGGAGGAACGTTACATATATTCAAAAACTGCTACATTAAGGCAGGGCTCGACAAATCCCAGGCGCCAGGTCGCCATGGCGACCAGGAAATGTCACTTGGCGCTTGAGATTTGTGAGCCGGTTCAGCCCCTGAGGTGACCGGCTGACTGAGAGCAGAGGTGGGCAGTCTGCTCACTGAGGACTGAGGGGGCGGCTGAGTTGAGGGAGAGAGGTTACCGGCTTATTGAGAGCTAAGGTAGGGAGGCGGGCGGTCTATTGCTGTGGCAAGGGAGCTGTAATCTCCCTGTTTTGCCCCCTTGCGCGCCTTGTAGTCATGCTGGGTTATGACATCAATCAGGCCCCTGGCTCACTTAAAGGGAAACTCCAGTGCCAGAAAAACGATCCGTTTTTCTGGCACTGGAGGGTCCCTCTCCCTCCCACCCACCAATCCCCGGTTACTGAAGGGGTGAAAACCCCTTCAGTCACTTAACTGGGACTGCGGCGATGTCCCTCGCCGCTGTCTCCGCCTCCGCGACGCTCCTCCTAATGATTACGTCGGCCGGTGGGCGAGACTAATCTCGCTCACCGGCCGAGGAGACCTAATGCGCATGCGCGGAAATGCCGCGCATGCGCATTACGTCTCCCCATAGGAAAGCATTGAAAAATCATTTCAATGCTTTCCTATGGGGTTTTGAGCGACGCTGGAGGTCCTCACACAGCGTGAGGACGTCCAGCGACGCTCTAGCACAGGAAACCTGTGCTAGAACCCAGAAAGTGACCTCTAGTGGCTGTCTAATAGACAGCCACTAGAGGTGGAGTTAACCCTGCAATGTAAATATTGCAGTTTATGAAAAACTGCAATAATTACACTTGCAGGGTTAAGGGTAGTGGGAGTTGGCACCCAGACCACTCCAATGAGCAGAAGTGGTCTGGGTGCCTGGAGTGTCCCTTTAACAGAGTGCAAGAGGGAGCAGAGCAGTGAGATGACAGCAGCCCCACTGGACCCCAAGCCTATCCACTGCAGCTCTCCAAAGGTGGAGACTTGGTGGATTTACATTCAAATAAAAAAAATAAAAAGTAGTTATTTGAGAGTGCGTGTGTGTTTGTGTCGGTTAATGACTGTGTTCCCTCCAATCACATGGGAAAGATTTACTTACCATTTTTCCCACGCCGTGGCTGGCCCCACCTCCATGGCGGAGATCAATCTTGACGATCTCAGCCAATCCAATGCTTCCCCATAGGAAAGCATTTGGAAACTATTGCGCATGCACGGCAAAATGCCAATGCACCCCTATAGGGAACATTAAAATACATACTGCACAGTGTGACGCACTGAACCAGAAAGCACCTCTAGAGGCAGTCTCAACACTGTAAACACTGCCTTTTGTCTGAAAACTCAGGTTTACATTGAAAAGCATTCAGGGACAGGCTTTAGACTTCAGAACAACTACATTAAGCTATAGTGGTTCCTGTAACTAATGTGTCCCTTTAAGAATTGTATTTGTGGCGTTGATTTCTCTGGCTTCTAACTTTTATAGTTGGCTCCTAGACTCAGCAAATTTGTCAAGCCCTGCATTAAGGTAAAGTTATTTTGGTGCTTATAGTATCCTTTTAACATTTGTCTGAAATCATGCCTGTTAAGAATGACAATAGTGGCCCTCTAGAGAAAAAAAAAGGCTAAAGGTAAGAATTCAAGAGTAAAAATCCAATGTGTACACAAAGAGCCTTTTATAGCCAACAGGTAACTTAATTTCAACAGTTTTTCTTTTTCATCTGGTTGCCACACAGCACTGAATAATATGTATAGAATATACATTGTACCCATCATGGTATCAACCTTTACTCCATGATGGTGGAAACTAGGTAACTTTTTTTAAAATCATGTTTGACACTTGCTCTATACACCCCCCACAAAAAATAAATAAAAAATTGGGGTCAGAACCTAAACAGCAACATATATTCATTTTTAAGATGAATCTGTTTCTTTAATGGGACACTAGCCACCAGCAGCACTATAGCTTAATGTAGTGATTCTGGTGTCTATAGCCTGTTCAGAGAAAAGGCTGTGTATATATTTCTGCCTAGTAAGCCCTCTTTTGGCAGTCACTCAGACGGGTGCTTCCCATTAGGGCTGAAGAGTGTGCAGCACTGTTGTCATCCTGCGTCTCCACACCCTGAATGGAGACACTGAACATTCCTCAGAGATGCACCGATTTCATGAATCTCTATGAGGAGATGCGGATTGTTGCCATTTTAATTCGCATGTGCAATAGTCTCCCAATGACTCCTATGGGAAAGCATCAGGATTTCCTGAGATCATCAATCCTAATGACCGTCAATGGGGCCAGCACCGGCATTGAAAATAAGGTGTTTTTAAATGGTGATTTTATCACTAAAGGGTCAAAAATACACATTTGTATTCCTGACTCTATAGTTACATAGCTGAAAAGAGACTTGCGTCCATTAAGTTGCGCCTTCCAAATTTTTTTTTTGCTGTTGATAGTGTTTAACTATTTACGAGGTGGGCCCCCTTTTATTCACAATTTATTCCCTCAATGTGCTGATAATCTCAGCCAAGGAGGCAGAGCCAAATGCCATCCTGGCCCATCTGCATTTCCAAAATCCTCTTGTGGAGACACTAAACGTCAGTGCTGCACACTGTGCAGCATGAAGCACCTCTATTAGCCATCTAAGGAGTGGCCACTGGAGGTGTCCCTAAGGAGCAACGTAAACAGTCTTTTTCTCAGAAAAGGCAGTGTTTACATTCAAAAGCCTGCAGGGACTGACTATACTCACCAGAGTAACTACATTAATCTGTAGTGGTACTGGTGACTAAATCCCACTTTCCTCCACAGTTCTTTAATTGGTGGGATTTCATAGATATTTAAATTGTCCCTGTGCTCTTATGCACTATGCAGGAGCCTCTTGGCTCGATAGCCTTCAATGCCATGTACAGTAGAGATCCCTGGTTTTAGTCCAGCAACAGTACTTAACCCCTTAAGACCGCAGCCAAATGTACAAGTTGTGATCCAAAAAAAACGTAAACAAAACCTGGCATTTGCGCTACATGTCTGTCCAACCGTAATTCACCTCTTTCATATTAAATGCACCCACACTTATTATATATCATTTTATTCAGGGGAAACAGGGCTTTCGTTTAACATCAAATATTTAGGTATGGAACATAATTTAATATGAAAAAAATATTACAAAAATTAGAGAAAATAAGATTTTTTTAAATTTTTTTAGTTCTACGTGACATTCTAACTGTCAATGTCATAATACTGTTTGCTTTTACTGCAATAAAATACACATATTTGTATTCAGCGATGTCTCACATGTAAAACAGTACCCCCTATGTACAGGTTTTATGGTGTTTTGGGAAGTTACAGGGTCAAATATAGCATGTTACATATTTCAGTTTTTTCACATTGAAATTCGCCAGATTGGTTACGTTGCCTTTGAGACCATATGGTAGCCCAGAAATAAGAATTACCCCCATGATGGCATACCATTTGCAAAAGTAGACAACCCAAGGTATTGCAAATGGAGTATGTCCAGTCTTTTTTAGTAGCCACTTGGTCACAAACACTGGCCAAAGTTAGTGTTAATATTTGAAAATGCAAAAAACTAATTTGAACGCAAATTTTGGCCAGTGTTTGTGACTAAGTGGCTACTAAAAAAAAAAAAAAAAAAAACATACCCTATTTGCAATACCCTGGGTTGTCTACTATTGCAAATGGTATGCCATCATGGAGATAATTTTCATTCCTGGGCTCACATTTTTTAATGTGAAAAAACTGAAACGCAAACCTTATATTTGACTAACTTTTGAAAACACCATAAAACCTGTACATGAGGGGTACTGTTATACTCAGGAGACTTCGCTGAACACAAATATTAGTGTTTCAAAACAGTAAAACGTATCACAACAATTATATCGTCAGTGTAAGTGCCATTTGTGTGTGAAAAATGCAAAAAAATGTCACTGTCACTGACGATATCGTCGTTGTAATATATTTTACTGTTTTGAAACACTAATATTTGTGTTCAGCGAAGTCTTCCGAGTAAAACAGTACCCCCCATGTACAGGTTTTATGGTGTCTTGGAAAGTTACAGGGTTAAATATAGTGCTAGCAAATTAAATTCCCTATGGTTTCAGCATGGGTTGTCAGGCAGGTCCCGCTAATTGTAATTAATAAAATGACCTAATTATGTAAAATTATTACATAAATATATGCGTAGAATTATTATATATATATATATATATGTGTGCATATATATGTATATAATTTTTTTATTATTTTTATTTATATATAGGTATATATTTAGTGATATATACGTATCTACTTATGTATATAGATATATATATTATTTCGTTCTACATGTATTTTGATATCTATATCTCTCTCTCTCTCTATATATATATATATATATATATATATATATATATATATATATATATATATATATTAATTTTAAAATACAGTTAGAACGAAATTACGCATGTTTATATATTTATTTTGTATTATATTTTTTTTATGTATTTATATATTTATTTATTTTTATTATAATATAAATATATATATAATAAAAATTATATATATATTTAATCAATATCATTGTACGTGTATTTTGATATTAATATATATATATATATAATTATGTATATATTAATATTAAAATACATGTAGACAGTGTATGTATATTTATGTGTATATGTGTATATATATACTTAGATCATATATATAATAAATATATATATGATCTAAGTATATATAATCTTATTTTTACACTGTTTTAACTGATTTTATTTGAATTTCAGACAGCAGGGGGAGTACCTGTCATTACAGGCACTCCCCCTGCTGGCACTGCCTTGGACGGCTATGCCGTCCATGTGATCGCGGGGTCCACGCAAGGACCTCGCGATCACATGGCCCTGGGGGGCTGAAGAGGACGGAGGGGGACTCCCTGGGCTCCCAGGTAAGTCCCCCATACCGCGATCGCCGGCGTGGGATCGCCGGCGACCGGGTAAGTACATAAGATCGCAGGACGTTCTATGCCGCCCTGCGGATTTTAGAGCCATCTAAATAAGGACTGCATAGAACGTCCTGCGTTCTTAAGGGGTTAAAAAAAAACAAAAAAAAAAAAACAAGATTTTATTAGTGAGCAGTATTCAACACAATTTAGTTGGAACACAGCATTGGCTAAAGCTAAGAATTCAAGAATAAAAATCCAACGTGTAACTTAATTTCAACAGTTTGTTTCTTTTTCATCTGGTTGCCACACAACACTGGATTCTATGTATAAAATATACATGGTACCGATCATGGTTGCAACATTTGCTCCATGATGGTGGAAACTTGGTAAACTTCCATTTTTATTTATTTAAATCATGTTTCACACTTGCTCTGTACACCTTTCGCTTTAGGAATTTAAATGTGGTTTGTTTCTTTTGAAAAAGTCCCTCTTTTTTAGGACTAAAATGTTGCTGTCTTGGTGCTAATAAACACTTTATTTAGACCTTTAACCCCTTAAGGACACATGACATGCGTGACATGTCATGATTCCCTTTTATTCCAGAAGTTTGGTCCTTAAGGGGTTAAAGAGCTGTGAGTACCAGAACAGCTTTGACTTCAAAAGCACACACGGAAAAAGAGAAAATAATTTGTAAAATCCCATTAAAATATAAAGACAGGTTTACAATTTTTGCCCCTGGTTCAGAGATTCCCTAACTGAATGGAACCAATTTAGTAACTCTCCAATGACTGAGCACTCTACGCTGGGTAAAAGAAAGTTTAAAAGGTTACAAAATAAATATATATTACCAGAACATCCATGCAGATATCATACAGCTCTGCCTCGATTTTTTCACGGTATTCTTTTGCCATCTGTTGCTTCTTCTCATTGCCCTCTGTTTTTTGTTCAATACTAGAAATCACACGCCAGGAAGAGCGGCGGGCACCAACCACATTTTTGTAGGCAACAGAGAGCAGGTTCCTTTCTTCATTACTTAGTTCTCCTCCTTGCTCTGTCACGGCCTTCATTGCGGCAGCCATATCATCATAACGCTCAGCCTGTTCTGACAGTTTGGCCTTCTGAATTAATTCAGCCTTGTCCATAGTGAATCCTGAAAGATAATGAAAGTAATCATGGTGTATGAAACGCATTTACATACAAGCATTAGACCCGATACAAGATCTTGAACACAGAGTGAAGTGTAGCTTGTGGGACATATTTTGCAAGTAGCTACTAAGTAACACAAGATATATAACAAGCAAGGTACGGTTCAGATTTCTGTTTAATTTACAAATAAAGATCTTTACCACTGTAAAAAAAACACAGGAATGGCATGAACTTTATTTAAAAAAAAAAAAAATGGATGTGACGTTTGAAGTGCTTGAACTTGCCTCTGTTTCACTCAAATGCCACTAAGACTATAGCTTGATGTGCTGGCTTCATCCACAAAAACAACCTATGCTTTTTATTCCCTCCGACAACAAATATATACATGTAAATACTGGACATGAGCTGTAAACCATCTGCTGTGATTTTGACATCCACCTTTGTTTTGACTATTCAAAGCAACCAAAAGGGCAATGGAAAGGTCAGTCAAACTTTTACAGCCACTGTATGGCAAATCATACTTGTACGTATAGTCCTGCTTTGCAAGCCAACATACAGTGCTCAAAAAGTAGCAACCAAAATGGCAATGGAAAGGTCAGTCAAACTTTTACAGCCACTGTATTGCAAACCACACTTGTACGTATGGTCCTGCTTTGCAAGCCAACATATAGTGCTGAAAAAGTAATCTTTAATTATAGCCAGCCTCCTACAACCTGTCAATTTCTCAGACTCCTCTATGCCAAAAATTGACAGACAAGAACAAGAGAGATCTCCTAGAGGCAAGTCCTGCTTCTCTCCAGGCATCGCAACCACAGCACTTCTTGTTATATAGGGAGTATAGGAACAGTTTGATGTCACTCTGTTCCGATGTCGATATGCTGGCAGTGACACCGGTGTGTGCGTCATGCAGGAGGTATGCTTGGGGAAGTGTCTCGAAATGTAAACATTGACTGAGCCGACCAGTATTGGGTATTACAATAGTTTAATGCTCACAAACCTGCAGATATACCAGTGCTGTATTAGAGGGGACATAAGTTAAAATGGACACTATATGCACTGAAATAACTTTAGCTTAATGAAGCAGTTTAAGTGTATAGATCATGTCCATGCACTTTCAGTTTCCTGCTATTAAGTAATTAAATAACTTTTGTATTTGCTTATGCAGCCCTAGTCAGACCTTCCTGGCTGTGACCCCATGAAAAAACATGATATCGTTTTCATTCCAATATGAACTTTCTTTTTAAGTTTTTATCTTCTGCTCTGTAAATAGAACTTTAATTACACACAGGTGGATCCTGCAGAATCCAGAAGGCTGTTAACAGAGCAGGAGATAAACAAAATGTGCAATAAAGGAAGCCTAAATATTAGATCTCTCTTTACAAGAAGTGTTTAGGAAGGCAGGGACTTCTGAACCACCTACCTACCTGCTCTTTTCGTGTGAAATGCAGGGAGACGGATCAGTGATGATCCTCTTCACAGTGTAAAAAAAAAAAAATTAAAGTTAAAATTAAAGTTAAATCCCACCCCCTTTTTCCCCTGCTCTAATAAAATTAATCCCTTCCCTGCCAATTGATCACAGACTACAGTGATCAATTGGCAGGGACTACATTTTGTGATCTGATAATTTAATTTAAGTTAATAAAAATTTTAAAAGTGTAAAAGAAATTTTAAGAAAGTTTTAAAAAGTACGGTAAAACATTTTTAATAAGTAAACAAAAGTTTAAAAACAAGTTTTAAAAAGTAAAAAAAAGTAAAAATACATAAAAAAAATGCTCATTACCACTACACCTGAAACATACTAGCAAAAAAAGATCCAAGGTTCAAAATATACCTTTTGAAATACCCCGGGTTGTGTTCTTAACTAGTTTTTTTTTGTGGGGTAGTATGAATAACCAACCAGCTAATGAAACATGGACACTACGTAAAACTGAGTTAGAAAAAAACGGAATGGCTGTGTCTCAAATGTGCCCCTTCATATCCACATATACCTGGCAAAGATACATACGGGATATTGCTGTACTCAGACGGCATAGCTGAGCAACATATGTATTATACAGTCGTAGCACACAAGGTTTGCAAAATATACTGTGCAAACTCAGTGTGTATCAAAAAGGCAGAAAATTTTTTACCACTACACTTTGTACAAGCTAGCGGAAAAATGATCCCACACTAGGTCTTTTGAAACACCCAGGGATGTCGGCTTTAAGACATGGTATGCCTTTATAGTGTAGCTGGAATATGTAGCCTGCTCAAGTGCTCCAAAACGGGACAAGGAAGCATCAAAAACCCTCCATGAAAATTCACACTTAAAACCTAAACTTGTCACGTCTCTTTTACAGCACTGTAACTTCACAAAACAGTGTCTAGGTCATACATTGGGCATATTTTTTTTACTCAGAAGATGAAACTGAGCATAATTTAGGGGATTTTATGACAATGGTACATATCATGATAAGAAATACTCAGCAAAAATGCAACATGTATGTAAAAAATGCTCCCCCCCACACAAAAAGAGAAATTGGTAAACAAATGGTGACAAGTTAAGGCACAATATACGCCATATGATATACCCCTGGGTGTCTGCTTTATCAACTGGAAGCCCTTTGTGAGGTTACTTGAATACTCACACTGATATAAACACCCCAAAATAAGACACAGGCTTGTCAAATCCATCTATCAAAATTCTAACTATAGAAACAGAAATAGCCTCGTCTCTTATATGGCATTGTAGCATCACAGAATAGTGCCAAACGGTATACAATGGGGGTATCGTTATACTCAGCAGATGTAGCTGAATACAATATGGGGTTCTGTGCAGGAATAGCACACACCAGCTTTACAAAAACCTTGTTATATGTGTATATGCCAAAAATAGAGAATAAAACACAATTTTACTCAAATATTTAGCAGAGACTGGCAATAAAATGGCCTCGTAAAAAGGGTCAAAATAACCTGTGATGTCTACTTCATATAAATATATACTTTTGTATGGCAATTTTGTTTTCTGTGATGGCTACTAAACCTATAAGACAAACATGCCAACGTCTAAAATTTTTCCAAACTGAAATTACATTTTAGTCCTTTTATTTTGTGACCTGTAACTTTCAAAATAAGCTGGAATCCTATACATATTATGTACTCTATAAATTAGGACACATAAATTTATTTATTTTGAATTACTTTTTATAAGCTGGACATATAATGCACAATTTATTTATGCCAAAACTGAAAAAAAAAACGGTTTCTCATTTTATTTTATTTTTTATAATGAGAATTTATCTATGTATGTGTCACATCAAATTAACCCCTTAAGGACGGTGGGTGTTCTATGCCGTCCTTAGGGAACCGGCTCTAAACGCCAGAGAGCGGCATAGAACACCCTAACCGACCTTTCTACTTACCCGGTCGCCAGCGATCACACGGAGCCCAGGGAGTCCCCCCTCCGTCCTCTTCGGTCCCCCTGGACCACTAAGTCACAAACACTGGTCAAAATTGGCGTTCAAATTAGTTTTTTGCATTTTTCATACACAAACAAATATTAACACTAACTTTGGCCAGTGTTTGTGACCAAGTGGCTACTAAACAAGACAGTACATATCATATTTGCAATACCTTGGGTTGTGTACTATTGCAAATTCCTAAGCTTCCTTACGGTCTCAAAGGCAACGTAACCAATCTGGCGAATTTTAATGTTGAAAAACTGAAACAAGTCATATATATTTGACTCTGACTTTTGAAAATACCATAAAACCTGTACATGAGGGGTACTGTATTACCCAGGAGACTTCGCTGAACACAAATATTAGTGTTTCAAAACCGTAAAACGTATCACAACAATATTGTCAGTGTTCGTGCCATTTGTGTGTGACAAATTTTAAAAAAACTTCCCTTTCACTGATGATAGCATCGTAGTACATTTAACCATTTTGAAACAATAATATTTATGCTCAGCGAAGTCTCCAGAGTAAAACAATACCCCCCGTGTAAATGTTTTTTGGTGTATTGGAAAGTTACAGGGTTAAATAGAGTGCTAGCAATTTAAATTCTCTGGACTTTCTGCCTGGGTTATCAGGCAGGTCCCGCAAATTGTAATTAATAAAATCACTTAATTATGTAAAAATATTACATAAATATATATACACATATATTTATGTAAATAGATATATATAGTTCTAAATGTATTTTGAGGAGATATATATATATAAAATTCAAATAGAATGGCTGCACTCACGGGTATATTCCAGTTAAAATATAACTTTTAATGAGGTTGCATAAAAATCGACGTTTCAGTCCATCATGTGGACTTTCATCAGGATAGTCCTGATGAAAGTCCACATGATGGACTGAAACGTTGATTTTTATGCAACCTCATTAAAAGTTATATTTTAACTGGAATATACCCGTGAGTGCAGCCATTCTATTTGAATTTTGGATATCTTTAGCCCTGGTAATGCACCCGGTTTTTGCAAGGATTAAAGGACAGCTTTTGTGTGCAAGGTACTATATATTTTTATTTATATTATATTTTTATTATATATATATTAGATATAGATATATATATCAAAATATAGTTAGAACGAAATTACACATTTATTTTTTTAATTATTTTTCATTTTTAAAGGGAAACTCCAGTGCCAGGAAAACGTCCCTCTCCCTCCCCCTCCCACCCCCGGTTACTGAAGGGGTGAAAACCCCTTCAGTCACTTACCTGAGGCAGCGGCGATGTCCCTCGACGCTCCTCCTGTCCATTGCGTCGGCCGGTGGGCGAGACTGATCCCGCCCACCGGCCGAGGAGACCTAATGCGCATGCGCATTACGTCTCCCCATAGGAAAGCATTGAAAAATCATTTCAATGCTTTCCTATGGGGTTTTGAGCGACGCTGGAGGTCCTCACACAGCGTGAGGACGTCCAGCGACGCTCTAGCACAGGAAACCTGTGCTAGAACCCAGAAAGTGACCTCTAGTGGCTGTCTAATAGACAGCCACTAGAGGTGGAATTAACCCTGAAAGGTAATTATTGCAGTTCATGAAAAACTGCAATAATTACACTTGCAGGGTTAAGAGTAGTGGGAGTTGGCACCCAGACCACTCCAATGAGCTGAAGTGGTCTGGGTGCCTGGAGTGTCCCTTTAAAGTATTTATATATTTAATTTATATCATTCTACGTGTATTTTGATATTAATATATATAAATTAATATTAAAATACACACTATATATATATATATACATAAACACACACACACACATACATATACATACACATATATATATATATATATATATATATATACACACACACATATACACATATATACATACACATATATATATATATATATATACACACACATATACACATATATACATACACACATATACACATATATACATACACACATATACACATATATACATACACACATATACACATATACACATATATATATACACATATAAACATATGGGCTGCACTCACTGTCTTCCATATAAAGTTTCCTTTATTCCATACAACAAATCAACAGATCGACGTTTCGGTCCTCTCTGGGACCTTTCTCAAGATCAAATGGCATAGTGATCTTGAGAAAGGATCTGTTGATTTGTTCTATGGAATTAAGGAAACTTTATATGGAAGACCGTGAGTGCAGCCCATATGTTCATTTATTTTGGATCAGCAAATCCCAGGACTGGCACCTGGTATATATATATATATATATATATATATATATATATATATACACAAAAAATGGAATAGTCCATGCACTCTTGCTCAAAAGATAAATAGTATAAATGTTACTTGCCGGGTGCCACTTCCCATGGGGTTGTAGATAGAATCAAACCAGGAATAATTGGGTTGCACTCACGGACTTGGATAAAAAGTTATAAATTTATTCCATAAATTGATGCAAAATCGACGTTTCGGTCCTCTCAGGGACCTTCCTCAGGATCAAATGACATTTGATCCTGAGGAAGGTCCCTGAGAGGACCGAAACGTCGATTTTGCATCAATTTATGGAATAAATTTATAACTTTTTATCCAAGTCCGTGAGTGCAACCCAATTATTCCTGGTTTGATTTTATATATATATATATATATATATATATATATATATATATATATATATATATATATATATATATATATATATATATATATATATTTTAAACATTTATATTAAACTTTATTTCAGGCAGCAGGGTGACTACCTTTCATTCCAGGCACTCCCCCTAAATGGCACTGCTATGGACAGCTATTTGTTCCATGTGATCGTGAGGTTCTCACCAGGCAAGTCCCCCCCCCATCACAATCGCCAGCGAGCATGTAAGTCCTCGAGAACGTACTATGCCGCCCGCCAGCGTTTAGAGCAGTGTCCTCAAGGACGGCATAGTATGTCCGCCGTCCTTAACCCCTTAAGGACACAGGTCATGATTCCCTTTTATTCCCGAAGTTTGGTCCTTAAGGGGTTAAGGGGTTAATAGTCACTAAAATCTCAACTTTATTGAGGGTCTTTATTTAATCCTTTACTGCAGTAAATTGTTTGACATAGGACCGCATTCAGATTTACACTGCTTAGTGAAAAGCTCTTATAAGTCTCCTTATTGATTGCTGGATTTGTGGTAATGAATGTCGGACCACTGAAAACAAAGGAGAGCTGCCCTCTCCTCTATGATGGAGTCTATGAACACAGTTGCTTACAACTGTATAGATTTTAAAAGGGCTGCCCTTTTTCCCATCTAACATTAAAGCGTTCTGTCATAATTCTAGTTCACAGCCTCCCTATAGCCACCCCAACCAACTCAGGCCCTGGGACTGGTTCCACCAGGTCTTCTCTCACGGTGCCGCCGCCTGTGTTCCCAAAATGGCAGCACCAGAAATTCTACACTCTGCTTTTCTTTGGGCGTGTGCCGAAGGTCACCAATGGACCAGTGTAGACTCATGATTGCACAAGAGTTAACACGCCCTTGCCAGCCACTCCCGAAATTGACAATGCAGGAAGAAGCCAAATGCAGTTGAGCTTCACTAAAACTCCCTTATTCACATACTACATAAGGAAAAATAGTCCCAACCTTTCCTTAGGTATAAAAAAAAGAAATAAAAAAAGGGGAGGTTACATAGGCTGGAAAGAAACATGCTTCCATCAAGTTCAGCCTCTCACATCTGTTTTTGCTGGTGATCCAAAAGAAGACAAAACACAAGAACCCTCCTAATTTCACATCAAACTAGGAAAAACAGAAGAGCAGTCAGAACTCTTATTGGATCATGACAGGACAGATTCGCATTAAAGGAGGATATTGTGCGAGTCCCTTCCACACAAACAGAGGAGGCACACTTGAGAGGTTGAGAGAATGTGGAGTGCACAGACTGCATTACTAAACTGAACAAGGTTATCAAACTGATAGTCTTAGTATACAACCATGTTATTCATTAGCTGCAACCTATACTATAAACCATTGCTAGAAATCACAGTCCAGAATGGGATGTGGTTGACAATCTAAGATTTGATGAAGACCACATGGAGTGCTTGAAACTTTATTACTCTGATTGCAATTATATTGCATTCTTTTTCCTATCACTGCATCAAAGTATTCATTTTTGAAAGAGAAGAGGGGAAAAAAATATATATCTATCTCAATGTAGTTATAGGGCTCTCAACTTGTGGAATAATTTCCTGGTCTTGAAGATTATGCCTGCTGCTGCACTTACCTGGCCAATTACTTTAAATACATGTATTTTCTCCTTTATTTTGCATAATTATATATAAAACCCAATTCAAAATTGTGGGATACTACCTCCATACAAAAGGAATGTGATATCACTGCAAATAATGTAGGAAGGACTAGTTATCGGTGTTCATGTCTAAGATCAATCACTTAATAAGCAGCTATTTATTTTTGAAGACTAAAGGAACACAAACATGTATTCCTGACCCTATATAGTGTTTAAAAAAAACCACCTGGCCCCCCTGAATATAGTAAAAGCTTACATTTATTCCAATCTGCTACTGTTGGCTCTGCCTCCTTGGCTAACATCATAAGTCCTGAGCTGAGCCAATCACAATGCTTTCGAGTTGGATTGGCTGAGATTGCCAAGGAGGCAGACACAAGCCAAACACGGCTCTGGCCAATTAGCATCTCCTCATAGCGATGAATTGAATCAATGCACCTCTATGAGGAAAGTTCAGTTTCTCTATGCTGAGGGTGGAGACACTGAATGTCACAGAACTGCCCCAGGAAGCACCTCTAGTAGCCATATGAGGAGGAGCCACTGGAGGTATCCCTAGGCTGCAATGTAAACACTTTTTTTTAAGAGACTGTTTATTGCAAAAAGCCTGAAGGGACTTATTATACTCACTAGAACAAATACAATAAGGGGTAGTTGTTCTGGTGACTATAGTGTGTCTTTAAGGCTTTATATTAAAACAGAAGTTTACATTTCTGTTATTAGGCGTATAGATCCCAGGATTAATCTGATTGCCATTCTGGGGTCAAGAAGGAATTTTTTTGTAAATTGGTTTTATTTTGCCTTCTTTTGGATCAACGGCAAAATACTAAATGTGGGGAAGGCTAAACTTGGACACGTCTCTTTTCAGCCTATGTAACTATGTGCTATGTCAATTTTCGAGGTTTGAATTTGAGGAAATGTGTTAAATAAATTACATAAAACTGCTGAAAATAAGTGTATTAAAGGGACACATATACAACTACAGCTTTATGTGTTTGCTCTGATGAGTATAGTCAGTCCCTGCAGGCCTTTTGCTGCAATTTCAGAGACCTTCATAGCGCTTTAAGGTACATTTTCTATTTAATGAGAGGGGCGGGGGTGCTTTTCACACTATAGTGTCAAGAATACACCTTTGTATTTTTGACCCTATAGCCCCTTAAGAGGACAACTTCTGAAAAAAAAAAAAGGGAATCATGTCCTTAAGGGGATAGGGTTCCTTCAGGAGTATGCTAGTTTGACATGCAGGCCAAATTACTGGACAAGCCACAGTTTTCAATAATATCATTAGATCTGCATATTTTATAAATATGCAGAAATTAGGTTTGTTTACCAGAAGAGCATCCATATGCCAATTATACTCGCATGTTATTTATTTCAAAAAATTAACCTACAATTTAGAAACTAATAAAAGGTTGACCGTCGTGCAGCTCTGGCCAAAATAATAATAATAAAAAAAGTGTGATTTAATTTTCTAAGTTGTCATTTTGCTTTTCAACCCGTCCATAATTAAAACGTTGCTCATCTCTGTGTGACATGTCACCATTCTGAAATAAGCTCAATTTGCTTTAGCACATTTTTCAAGGTTTATGTAACACATGGTACATACTTGAAACAATACCTTTTCGAGACATGATCTCACCACAAATGTGTGCAGCAGGACTGTTTTAAAAAGATAAAAGCACCCTCTTCATTGTCCTCATGAAATATTCATATTAAGAGATGGGAGTCTAAATAGAGAGGTGCTCTGCTGTGTGGCAAGGCCTGTTACAGTTCCTATACATCATAATGCGGTTTAAATGCAGTGTGATAGGAATCTGGGTTTCTCTAAGAAGCATCAGGACACATACCGAGGATACAAGGTGATGCACATGCAGCTTAGCCTCACACATGGCCAATCCAAGCCCCACTCCTCCATTCATCAGCACAGTAATGCGAATTAAACGTGAAATGGGGCAGTAATTGACCTACATAAAAGCTCCCCAGCCATGCATATAGGGCAGGGATGGCCAACACCGTCACCGTGGATGGTACCATGGCTCGTGATGCACCCTGGGAAATGTAGTTCTGAAACACCTACAGGTGCCAAGGTTAACAGTCTCTTATCTGAGAAAACCTAGTCCGCCATAGCTGCAGTGCAATAAACCGTGGAGCCGGCCATTACACTGGCATGTCGCTCTCAGGGCTGTGGTGCCGATTATAATCTGCTCGCTGACGGCAGTGTAGATGGATGGCGATGTGATTATAACACGGTCTCTGTCGCCCTGCACGGAGGACATTTGAGGCCTGTAATGCTGGAGAGATATGGGGGAGGGGGTTGGGCTCGGTGGTTGAGGATCCATCGCACGATGTCAGGTAGATAGATCGCCGTTAAGACGGGCGTGGGATCCTATGCTAACGGTTCGGAGCCGAGGCCGCACGGCTGGGATCCCCGCCCTTGCCAAGCACAAGCCCCAGGTGGCCTTGCAGCCAAGCGGCCACGGACTGTCTAACAGCACACCGCCCGCCCACACCGGCCTCGCTGTCCTTCTCCACTGACCGACGTGCCGTGCCGGCCATCCTCACCTGAAATAGCCGCGATCCGACGATGACTCTTGAGATTAAAGATTCGGGCAAGCTCTGCTTCCTCACTGCCCCCTCTCCTGCGGATTCACTGCGCCGTTCGACTTCCGTTCTAGCCGCCACTTCCGCTTCCCTCAAGCCCCGCCCACCTCCTCAGCTTGTTAGAAGTGGGACCTAATGGCTTCCCTCCAAGGGAAAGGATGAGGAGAAGGAGGGGGGGAGGGAGACGGTGACCTCAGTTTCACCATGGCAACCAGGAGGTGACGTCAGCGAGCTGGACAGGGGAGCGGCTCTTGAGGCTGAGGGGGTGGGGAGGCAGCATGACTGGGCGGGAACCACAGACAAGTGTCAGCCTGTGGGCAGAGTCCTCACTGCCCAACAGCCAGCTTGGTAGAAAGGCTCTATTATACTGGGAGGGGATGCTTCCACAGGCCCATGTGATTGTATATCCATCTCTAGTGAATGGTTATAGTAAGAGGGTAGGGCTGCTGTTAAACACTAAAACATGTCAATCTTTAACAGGGCTGCTCACTATACTAGATATTACATTCTGATTAGCTAGCACTACACAGGGTGACATGATTACTGTGTAAAATAGTACATAAAAGGCAGCAGCAGCTACAAGGATAGGAATTCCTCAGGCTTAAAAAAACAATTTCCTAATATCTAAAACAAAGCCGATATATGAGCCAGAAGAAGAGTACAGAAGCAATTGTAGATCAAAAATACCAGGTAGATATTGAATATTGAAGAAGCATATGAAAAAGAAAAAAGATCATAGCATAATACTGTATGGATATGTATATATCTCAATAATAAAGTACAGTAGTGACCTCTCAATACCCCTTCTTTAGGCCTGCGGTAATTGTCCACGTTCTGAATTCAAGCTATAGGTTTGTTTCACCGTAATTTAACGGTTTCTCTTCACGTACAGAAGGGGCTTTCATTTGATGTGACATACACATATAGAACAATTACACAAAAACATAAAATAAATGTTTTTTTTCTTCACAGGTTTGGCAATTATAATGTGTGCATATTTAGTGCAGCTTACGAAAAGTAATTCTAAATTAATTAATTTATTTGTCCTGATTTACACAGTATATAATAAGTCTGATTTTTAATACATATAGAACAAGGTTTTTTGTAATGTGTATTTCATAAACCTCATGTATGCTACTACTGTGAAAAAAAACAAAAGAAGAAAATAACCATGAGATCAATAGGACCAGATATGGCCAAATGTCAGTTCGGATAGTACCAGGCTTTTCTGGGCATGAACCCTAATAATATTAACCAGCAAACAAGAGGGCGATCCCCTGGAAAAGATTTCCAATTTTGAAGAGAAAAATACCACACTAAAACATTTTTTACACTAAATCAGTATAGATGTACAATAGGAATAGGTACAAAATTGACGCAAAACAGTGTGAAACAATGTATCAAAACAGTGTGAAACAATGTATCAAAACAGTGTGAAACTGATACCGGAGAAACTGACGGAAGCAAAGCACAGAGAGATGGACACAGGTTTCTTCAGGAAGGAAGAGATTCTTTATTGGATCACCGATCGGGACTCAGAGGGACTAGTGTCACCAAAATACAGCAAGTTCTGAGCCCCGGACAATAGTGCAGGCTCCTTATATAGGCACATAACTCCTCCCATATTAAGCTCCACCCGCACATTCTCTTGACCAATCAATACAAAATAAGAATTAACTTCCTGCTTGACCGCATGGCCTGTCCAGCACAATGGAGGAGGGGAATACTATATCCTGTATTCTTGCACATGCTCCGTACACTACTGATCGTATCTTGCCTCGTGCAACCAACTGATCGATACGTCAGCATATGCACGTACACATGCCACGTGGTAATCTCGGCCTACTAAATTTATTTTTACCGAGATTCCACCACATTCCCCCCTTTGATGCCTCTTGATATTTCACAATTACTTGAGGCATCACTTAACCTTGGTTTGCATACACCGCAAGTTACCTTGAACCAGACCAGACTTATCTTATGATGTGAATCTTCAACACTCATCTTCCTGCATTGGTTCTCCCTGATCTAGAGCCTTATATTTATAAATTGCCATTATCTGTGCAGCAGCCTTCCTCTCTGCTATATTTTCTATCAGGCTTTGCACAGACCTAACCTACTAAGGGTATAAGACACGGCAGGAGTAGACACAACATTAAAATCAGTAGGACTCCACCTACCACTGCCTTAAGCCCTCCAAACCACTCATACCAGCTACCAAACCAACTACTTGGATTGTACCCTTTCCATACCTGAGTAGGCACATGCGCTAGTTTAACCATATGGCTAGTAAGCTCAGCTATTGCTTGCCCTTCGTCATCTATTTGAAGACAGCAATTGCTCAGGTTAAACTTCCCACATACACCTCCCTCTACTGCCAAAAGGTAATCCAAAGCTAATCTATTTTGGTAGACTGGTGTCCTCATCCTGGTATTGTGCTTCGCTAGAAGATTGAGCGCTTGTGATGTCTCGTTAGTAATGATCTCAACCACTGCCTGTAATCTTATAATACGGTTGAGCATATAAATTGGGGTTCTATAACCAAAGGTACCATCCTCTGCCCACGTGGCTGGCCCATAATAATCTATAATACGCTGGGGAGGCCATTCATTATCTTCCCAGGTACCTATCTCTGTGGGTCCCCTTTTCTTCCTATGATTCACATCATACACTTTAACACCTAAAGTCTCACCTGTTTCGATAGGTAACAAGAAGAAGGATGGTTTGAGCATACCCAACACACATGCCCCTTCCCAGTCCTGTGGCAACTCCGAATAGGCTTTCTTACCACAGATCCAGTACAAATTTGCTGGGGCTCTCCTGTTAGATGTGATGGATAAATCAAACCACACATCCTTTAAATTGGCGTATCTAGCAAACGGGTTAGATGGTTCTGAGACATTTGAAGCTGACCACCAAGTTGTATTCTTTGTATCATCATCATAAGCTTTTTGCCCTAGACAAGTTAATTCTCCTACAGAAGTATTATACATCATTCCTTTCCTCGCTATGCAAACATAACCTATGATGGAGGTCTTTAATCTCCACTCAGATTTACCTCTAACACTCATATGATAATCGGCTTGTGTAGATATTAATTGGTCAACTGCCTCAGAACCGGACATTACCTCCTTTGCTTCCCAAGGCCATTGGTCTCCCATGTTAGTACCTCCACACACATAGCAGTTGGTAACATTAAGACTACCGGCAATACTTTCGGCTAAATCTATGAACAGGTTTTTAGCATTATGGGGGATCTTATTATCTATGCTCATCTCTTCATAAAAGGAATGGTATACTTGATGAGTTTGGGAAGTTACCGTATCAGTCTCTATTCCTATAAACAATATTGTCCCAGGATCTAAACCCGTCCCATATATTTGAAACCCAAATAAATTACCATATTTATCTAAGAACTTGTCGGGGTTATTTATAAATATATGGATTGGATTGCATTCCATAGACTTACAATATGGATTGGTAGGCAACTTAGTCACAATCATGTCCTTGTCTGCTGTCTGTCCCCAAGTTGCCCACCCCACACAAGACCAATATGGGCAAAAGTTATAATCTCTATTTGGGCATCTAGGACTCACATATTTATTTTTACTACTGGGACAAATATATTTATCGTTTGACCCATACGTTCTCTCCCATCTAAGATCCCCACATACATTCCACGGCTTTCTACCACTTGATATCGCCTTACACGCATCAAATAGCAGAACACCTGAAGAATATACGGATTCTAATACCGTCTTATTAATTAGGGTCCCCTGAGGATCTCCATTCCTGAGAGTCAACCAAATTGTACGGGGTTGATACTCTGGACTGAAGCACTTAGTTTCTCCTACTCCTAAATGGCACACACTATATTCTATATTTAGGTATCTACATCTTGATACATCTCCTTTACACTCATATTGCGAATGCCAAATTAGGGTCTGGGATATATGGTTACCTGTTCTTGTAGTCTTAATGCATACCTCACAGCTAGGAGTGTCGGTACCTCTACCTTCCTGAATATAAAAATACACATAAATAAACATTATCATAAACACATCTTTCGTCGTCATCCTCAGTCTTCGTCCTTGCGAAGGCACCTCAGCTTCCAGGATGTAAGGGCTGCAGGGAATGGAGTTCTGCTCGTCTTCACAGGGGTCCCTTCGAGACTTTTCCTCACTTATACACTCGTTGGTGAGTGGACAGGCTTTATTATGGCCTTCTCACTCACTTACCAAATCTCTGAAACAATAAAATTTGTAATCCACAAGGTTCCTCGTCACTCCGACTGAGTCGTGCGCTTTAACCGGATCTTGCAGGGATTCTCTGGATCTGCTGTAACTTGGCAAGAATCGACTGCTGCTGGTTTAACCCTGGAGTGATGTATCCACGGAGTCACTTCGGCTACTTTTATCGCTGTAGGAGTAGACAAAAGAACAACATAAGGACCTCTCCACTTGGGCCCTAACGGTACATTATTCCACTCTTTCATCCACACTTGGTCTCCTGGGTGGTAACTATGAACTGGGGGATAAATATTCACAGGTAATCTATCTTGTACCCATTTCTGTACCTCCTCCATAGTCTTACCCAACTCTACAACCTGCTGCCGGGTAATTCCTTCTCCCAACTGACTCAAATCCCCCCTTAAGTTACCAAGTACGGGAGGTGGTCGCCCATACATGATTTCAAAAGGAGAGAGGCCCATCCTTCTGGTAGGTGTACTGCGGATTCGCAATAGAGCTATGGGCAAGAGAACGTTCCACTTAAGTTGGGTTTCCTGACACATTTTAGCCAACTGATTCTTAATAGTTCTATTCATTCTCTCTACCTTACCAGAACTCTGGGGTCTATATGCCGTATGAAGCCTCCACTTTATACCAAGCATATGAGTCAGTTGTTGTAGGCACTGATGCACAAAAGCTGGACCATTGTCCGATCCTATAGAGCAGGGTAGTCCATAGGTAGCGATGTCCACCAGATTTAGGCATCACTGTATAGTCAATTTGTAAATCGGACATGGGGAGTCCCCCCGTAAACTGGACTCCTGGTGGCTTTACTGGTCCTTGCCTTGCATTATTTTTAGCACACGTTACACATCTTCGTACAATGGCCTGAGTCAAGTTGGACAATCTTGGTATGTAGAAATGTTTTCTGAGAGATTCTTCTGTACTCTCTCTCCCAGAATGTGTCCCGTTGTGATAGTTCTGGACAATTTCTACCGCTAGTGATGCTGGAATGACTATTCTTCCATCTTCTAACTGATACCATTTGTTCTCCAAATACTTTCCATGTTCAGTCTTTAACCACTCCTCTTCTTGAGTTGTATAAACTGGAGTCCATTGAGACAGTAGAGTTGGTATAAGAGCAGCTATATGCTCCACATATTCCTGTCTTCCTGATTCAGCGGCACGCTTAGCCGCACTGTCTGCCATCCGATTTCCTTTGGTTACATCACCATCTCCTCTCAGATGCGCTCGACAATGTATAATACCGACTTCTTTCGGCTCCCACACTGCTTCCAATAGTTGTAGGATTTCAGCTGCGTACTTGATTTCTTTGCCTTCTGAATTCAATAGTCCCCTTTCTTTATACAAAGCTCCGTGGGCATGAGTGGTTAAAAACGCATACTTGGAGTCCGTGTAGATGTTCACTCTTAAACCTTCAGCCAATTGTAACGCTCGTGTCAGTGCTATCAATTCTGCCTTTTGTGCTGATGTTCCTTTTGCCAGTGGCCGAGCTTCTATCACCTTGTCTATCGTTGTTACTGCATATCCTGCATAGCGGATCCCTTCTTTCACATAACAACTGCCGTCGGTGTAATATTGAACATCAGGGTTCTGGATGGGAAAATCACGAAGATCTGGCCTACTTGAAAATACTTCATCCATTACTTCCAAACAATCATGTTGACTTTCAGTAGGTTGTGGCAAAAGGGTAGCTGGATTTAAGGTGTTTACAGTCTCTAAATGCACTCTTGGGTTTTCACACAACATTGCTTGATACTTGGTCATACGGCTGTTACTAAACCAATGATTTCCTTTGTAATCCAACAACGTCTGTACTGCATGTGGGACTCGTACATAAAGTTCTTGACCCAGAGTGAGTTTATCGGCTTCAGCTACTAGCAGGGCGGCTGCAGCTACGGCTCTTAGACAAGGTGGAAGTCCGCTGGCCACTGCATCCAGTTGCTTAGACATGTAGGCAACAGGTCTTTGCCATGATCCCAAGTACTGTGTCAATACTCCCACAGCCATTCTTCTTTGCTCATGTACATACAGGTAGAATGGTCGTGTGTGATCAGGTAGACCTAATGCTGGGGCACTCATCAAAGCCTTCTTCACATCTTCAAATGCCGTTTGCTGTTCTTGAGTCCATAAGAAGGGGTCGTGCTCTGTACCTTTGATAGCTGCATACAGAGGTTTTGCCAGTATCGCGTAGCTGGGAATCCATATCCTACAGAAGCCTGCTGCCCCCAAGAATTCTCGCACTTGTCTTCTATTCTTGGGTATCGGTATTTGGCACACAGCTTCTTTTCTCTCTGGCCCCATAATTCTTTGACCTTCAGAGATATGGAATCCCAGATATTTGACAGTTGGCAAACACAACTGAGCCTTCTTTCTGGACACCTTGTATCCTGCCTTCCAGAGAATGTGTAGTAGATCGTGCGTTGCTTGCTGACATATTTCCTTTGTAACTGCTGCTATCAACAAGTCATCTACATATTGTAACAATACACACTCTCCTGGGATAGACTCAAAATCCAGTAGATCTTGACTTAGAGCTGAACTAAATAGGGTAGGTGAATTTTTAAACCCTTGGGGCAGTCTTGTCCAGGTCATTTGGCGTTTTGAGCCCGTCACAGCGTTTTCCCATTGGAAAGCGAAGATACATTGGCTTCCTGCGGCAATTCGGAGGCAAAAGAAGGTGTGAAGGACTTTTATGCAATTGCCTATATGCTTCAGTTTAATTCTCTCCCTGCTATTTTAAGGTCTATATTGTTCGGTTCCAAATGTCAAGAATGAATGTATTTTAAAGTGTTTTATGTCTTTTTGTAACCATGTGGTTAATGGAGTCTGCCTCTAGCCCTGGATAATTGAATTACTTTCCCCTTTGTCTCCAGGATAGAGGCCTCTATAAAATCTGCTTAAACCATGCTTCCAGAAGGTCAAATGCACATTGACAACTAAATGACCTCCATTTGTCCAAATATACATAGGGATTAAAGGAGAAAGCGCAAGTAACATTTTCTTTTCTTTGGTTTTTACCAAATGCACATTTGTACTAACTTTTGAACCCCTGGTCCAATTCGTATGATTTTTGAGTATGTTGTTCCCCCGAATGGATTGATTGTGAATATGTAATTTTTATGTGAATGTGATGTATGGTTTTATAGTTATGAATGTTAGGTAAAAAGTATGTTAAACTGTAAATGTTCTGGCCAGCAGATAATTGAGCTATGTATATTGCTAAAACTCAATTATCTAGCCTGGCCCAGAGGAGGAGTTTTGTGTTGCATAAATTGTGAGTTCTGTGTGCCAGTAAATTAGTCTTGTTCCAGCATTAAGTTTTGGCTCATGTGTGGATTATTCGGCGATTCCAGGGATATTTCTACTTGTGGAATATTGGGTGATTTTACTTTTATGGGAAGAAGGGAATGCTTGACGGGGATATTTTCTACTACCGTCACAACTGGTTGGCAGCGGCGGGATTTTCCCTTCTACTTTCCTTTACACCAGGATTCCAAGCAGACACTGGGAACAGTGAATGGAAGGCTTGTACACCCTGCTTAAAAGAAATACACTGAAAGAACTACTGGAAGTCATCATAGCAGAATTAATGGAGCTAGACCAGGAGAACTTGGTTGCAGCAACGCCAGCAGTACAAGAGATGGAGACACCAGTGATTCAGGAGGAGGAATCACCAGCCAACAAGGCAATGAGAGAGAAGCTAGCATGGTTCGGTCCGAACCCAACGGCGGATGTGGTGCTGAAAGTGATGAACCTGTTAGCGGAGGAGGCTAAACAAATAAGAGACGCAAAGCTACAGTTAGAACTGGCAGCAGTCCAACAAGCAGCCACACGTTCTCCAAACAGTGAGTACAGCACAGCAGACACAAGGAAGATTCCGTTTAGCGCTTTTAAAGCTTTTAATGAAGAAGACTGTGAAATTGATAATTACCTGGCAGATTTTGAGCGACAATGTAACCTGCACCGAATAGATAGAGGAGAGTGGGTTTCAATATTGGCCGGCAAACTGTCAGGCAAAGCTTCTGATGCTTTCCGGACCGTGCCAGAGCAGGAGATCCATAGCTACGCCAGGGTTAAAGAAGTGCTCCTGGCTCGTTATGCAGTAACCCCAGAGTCCTACCGACAAAAGTTCAGGGACTCACGAAAACCACGAAAGACTCTTACGTGGAATGGGCATGCCAGTTATCCCTGTGGGCCTCTAACTGGGTTAACAGCAGCCAGGCCACCACTGCAGAGGACATTTTGCAACTAATGCTCCTGGAGCAATTTTACGATAACATCCAGACGGATGTCAAAGACTGGGTGAGAGATCGCAGGCCCATGACTCTACCAGAGGCCGCTAAGTTGGTGGATGAATATGCGGATACCCGCAAGACAAACCCAGTCACGCCACGGGTACAACCTCCACGACCAACGGTGCCCTACCACCCACCAGCCGCTAGATACCGACCTCCTAACAGACCGGTGACATCTAACCCTCGCTATCCACGCAAGGAGGACAAGGAACAACGCTGCTTCCGGTGCGAAAAGCTGGGTCACATCAAGCAGAATTGCCCCATGGACAACAACACCAGGTCAAATTGGTCTCGACCTGGTTACCGCCCACCAGCAGCAGCCCATTGTGTAGACTCGGCTTGGGATCCCCAGGAGCTGGGTCAGGAAGAACCATTGGGCACCCTTTATGAAGCCCTCATGGTACAATCTGTTATTACGGACAACAGGAAACACCATTGTCAGCTGGTCATGGTTAACGGAAAAACCGCCCGGGGATTAAGAGACAGTGGGGCGACCATCACGTTGGTACAAAGACACCTTATTAAGGCATCAGAGAGACCGGGGAAATCAATTGCTGTGAGAGTGGCAGGGGTGGCAGTATACCGTATTCCTACTGCACTGGTACACCTAGACTGGGGTGCGGGAGCTGGCAATGTTCATGTGGGCGTCATGAAAGACTTACCTTCTGAAGTCATCTTGGGCAACGACATTGGCCCCCTGACTTCGACGTTTGCCTCTACCCCCGCTCAGGAGGCCCACGCAGTAACCACCAGAGCACAAAGTCGCGCTGCCGAGAGCCATTCGCTTCCTACTGAGACCCAGGTAAGCCAACCCAACCTACCCTTGACTGTAGAACCCCTACCCTGGGACACCCCAGAAGACTTTGGGCGGGAGGTGACCAGAGACCCTTCCCTCAGAAAGTATCGAGAGAAAGCAAGGAGGGGCCAAGGGGGGTTGGAGAAGGAGCAATTTATCTGGGAGAAAGGCCGCTTGTACAGGCTCACCGAGACCCGGGATAATGCACCAGGGCCTAAGCAAAAACGCCAGCTGGTAGTTCCCCGGAAATACCGGCAGGAGTTGTTGAGGATTGGGCACGACGTACCCTTGGCAGGCCATTTGGGAATACGCAAGACAGGGTATCGGATAACCCAGAACTTCTTCTGGCCTGGCGTATCCGACGACGTCAGGGCGTATTGTCAAACGTGCGAGGTATGCCAACGTATAGGTAAAAAGGGAGACCACCCAAAGGCTAAACTAGTTTCCATGCCCATTATTGAAGAACCGTTCACAAGGGTAGCCGTGGACATTATAGGGCCTCTGGCCCAACCTAGCCGTTCCGGCAAGCGGTATATACTCACCATAGTAGACTACGCCACCCGTTACCCCGAAGCGGTAGCTCTCTCGAACATACAGGCTGAGACCGTAGCAGAGGCCCTAGTTAAAGTATTTTCCCGAGTAGGCTTTCCCAAGGAGGTTCTGTCCGACCAAGGTACCCAATTCACGGCCGAGATAACCCAGCAGATATGGAAAACCTGTGGAGTTAAATCCCTGACTAGCTCCCCATACCACCCCCAGACTAATGGCCTGTGCGAGCGCTTCAACGGAACGCTAAAGCAAATGTTGAAGTCGTTCACGGGGGCGTACAAGGATTGGGAGCGATTCCTGCCACACCTTCTCTTTGCCTACCGAGAGGTGCCGCAGGAATCGACCAGATTCTCACCCTTCGAACTTCTCTATGGGAGGCGGGTGAGGGGGCCCTTAGATCTCATCAAGGATCACTGGGAGGGGCAGACAGAGATTGAGGGGACCCCGGTTGTACCTTATGTCCTGGAGCTGAGGGACCGCATGGAGGAATTAGCCCAGACAGTGCGAGAGAACCTCCAGGCGGCCCAACAGCGCCAGAAGGTATGGTATGACCGACGGGCTAGGCACCGGAGCTTTCAGATAGGCCAAAAGGTCATGGTATTAAGGCCGGTCCGAACAGACAAGCTCCAGGCTGCCTGGCAGGGCCCCTATAAAGTTATAGGGCAGATATGCGACACTACCTACACGATAGCCAGCTGCGAGGATGAAGATGTGAAACGAACCTTTCACATCAACATGCTCAAGGCCTATCGGGAACGGGCAGAGGAGGTAGCCGCTATCTGTGCACCAGCAGGAGAAGACACAGAGACCCTACCCCTCCCCGACCTATTGGGCAGTAACGAAGGGATGACCCAGATAGAGAAAGTCCAACTAGGTGAACAGCTGGAGCCGCAAGAGCGGGCTCAAGCTGTCCGCTTACTAAAAACAAAACAGGTCACATTCTCTCAGGAGCCTGGATACACACTCCTAGCCATACACAAGGTAGAGACTCCAGGGACAGGCACCCCTGAGACAGCCTCCCTACCGTATCCCCGAAGCAGTCCGGGAAGGGATGCGGAAGGAAATAGATGAGATGCTTCGGCTAGGCGTAATCGAACCCTCAGAAAGTCCTTGGGCCTCGCCGGTAGTCTTAGTGCCAAAGAAGGATGGGACAACCCGCTTCTGTGTAGACTACCGGCGCCTCAACGACAAGACAGTTACGGACGCCTATCCGATGCCACGGATGGACGAGCTGCTTGACCGTATCTCTGCAGGGAAGTATCTGACCACAATAGACCTATGCAAGGGATATTGGCAGATTCCCCTAGCAGAAGATGCCATACCCAAGTCAGCCTTCATCACCCCGTTCGGTCTATACCAATTCCGGGTTATGCCGTTCGGGATGAAGAACGCCCGGCCACCTTCCAACGGATGGTGGATCAGTTACTTGGGGGTCTCCAGAGCTTTGCATGCGCTTACCTGGATGACATCGCCATCCACAGCGATACATGGGAAGCGCACTTAGAGCACGTAGGGGTAGTATTAGATAGGATCAGGGGGGCCGGGCTGACCCTGAAACCCAACAAATGTCATTTGGGTATGGCGGAGGTACAATATTTGGGCCATCGAGTAGGATGTGGTAAGCAACGGCCGGAGCCGGCTAAGATCGAGGCCGTTGCCAATTGGCCCACTCCCCACACCAAGACACAAGTCATGGCTTTCCTGGGCACAGCCGGCTATTACAGACGCTTTGTACCCGACTATAGCACCCTGGCCAAACCCCTGACCGACTTGACCAAAAAGAAGCTACCCCGACAAGTCCTGTGGTCCCCGGAATGCGAGGTGGCTTTCCAAGCACTAAAGACTGCTCTGGTTAATGCTCCGGTGTTGGTTACCCCAGATCCTAACAAAAGATTTATTGTCCACACAGACGCTTCAATGTTTGGACTGGGGGCAGTACTAAGCCAGATCGGGGAGGATGGAGGAGAGCACCCGGTGGCATACCTGAGTCGGAAGCTGTTACCAAGGGAGGTCAGTTATGCCACCATTGAAAAAGAGTGTTTGGCCTTAGTATGGGCACTCAAAAAACTCACACCTTACCTTTATGGCCGGGCTTTCACTCTCATCACCGATCACAACCCCTTGGTGTGGCTTAACCGGGTTTCAGGGGACAACGCCCGGTTGCTACGCTGGAGCTTGGCCTTACAGCCCTATGACTTTACGATTCATTATCGCCCAGGCAAGCAAAACGGGAATGCCGATGGATTGTCACGCCAAACTGATTTAACCTCGGACTAAAAGCTCTGAACCCGTCAACCCTACTGGACCAGGCACGGTAAGGTGCCTGGTCCAGTCACCGAGTTGCCGGAGCAGGGAGAAAAAGGGGGGCCATTGTGAAGGACTTTTATGCAATTGCCTATATGCTTCAGTTTAATTCTCTCCCTGCTATTTTAAGGTCTATATTGTTCGGTTCCAAATGTCAAGAATGAATGTATTTTAAAGTGTTTTATGTCTTTTTGTAACCATGTGGTTAATGGAGTCTGCCTCTAGCCCTGGATAATTGAATTACTTTCCCCTTTGTCTCCAGGATAGAGGCCTCTATAAAATCTGCTTAAACCATGCTTCCAGAAGGTCAAATGCACATTTGTACTAACTTTTGAACCCCTGGTTTATGGGAAGAAGGGAATGCTTGACGGGGATATTTTCTACTACCGTCACAGAAGGCATCTTTGAGATCTAAAACTGTAAAATAAGTAGCCCCGCCCGGAATTAAAGCAAGCAGGTTATATGGATTGGGCACAACTGGATGATACTAACAACCGCATCATTGACTGCTCTCAAGTCCTGCACAGGTCGATACTCATCTGTACCGGGCTTTTGAACAGGTAGCAATGGGGTGTTCCAGGGGGAAGTACAGAATTTTAGGATACCATACCGTATGAACTTATCCAGATAAGATTGGATGTTCTTCTTAGCCTTCTGCGGGATGTGATATTGTCTAAGGCTCACTGGATAAACCCCAAGTTTTAGTTCGATTTTAATAGGTGGAATATTGCGGGCCAGTCCTGGTGGGTTGTTCTCTGCCCAAACTCCTGGTATGTTGAATAAGGATTCATCACTCCTAGGGTTTTGGCTAGTCAACGCTGTATAAAGTCGCCACTCTTCTTCCTTTGGTACGGATAATGTCATAATACCTGAAGGTCCATTAAACTTTAGGGATGTTGTTCCATTTGGGAGGAACGTAATCTGCGCTTGTAATTTGGATAGCATATCACGTCCCAGCAATTGGACTGGACATTCAGGCATATAAAGGAATTGATGTTTTACTACGTGGCCTCCCAATGTGCAGAGTCGACTTTTAAGAACCGGTTTTTCAGCACTTCTCCCAGTTGCTCCTATTACAGTAATAGTTCTTCCAGATGGAGGAGCAACTAGGTTAGTCACCACCGAATGTTCAGCACCAGTGTCGATCATGAACGCACTCCTTTTCCCCCCTATTGATACATCGACCATAGGCTCCGCTCGACCAAGGGGGATGGAGCCCGGTCGGTATCAATAGTCCTCCATGACCGTGTCAGCCAATCCTACAAAGTCCCTACCTTCTCTATCGCGGGACCTTTGCGCTGCTGGATAATACCTATCTTCCCTAACACTTCCTCTGTTCCCATTGCTCCCTCTATTACCATTACTCCCTCCGGGGCCTCCTCTACCTCTCGCTCTGCCTCTAAAGTTTCCGTAACCTGCCCTGGGTTGGTCTCTCTCGTACTGCTCTCTTTGCGGACACTCGTTCCTCCAATGCCCTTCTTCCTTGCAATACGCGCACTGATTCCTACTCAAAGGCTCCCTATTCCATCTACTATCGCCTCTATCTGGGACCCGTCTATCTACGCCTGCGATCGCTACCGCTAGCATATCTGCCTTTTTACGCATCTTGCGCTCTTCCTCTTTCTTACTTTCTGTTTCCCTGTTCATATATACTTTATTCGCTACCTCCATTAGTTGGGTGATAGACATACCTGCAAACCCTTCTAACTTCTGTAGCTTGCGCTTAATATCTCCGTAAGCTTGGCTGACAAAGGTGGAGTTCACCATTCGGGAGTTATCACGTCTTCCGGATTAAAGGGGGTATACAAGCGGTATGCCTCCAATAATCGGTCATAAAAGACAATGGGCAGCTTCATCTCTTTTCTGAATCACCTCAACTGTCTTCGACATATTAATAGCTTTCTTTCCTCCGGCTTTCATGCCAGCAATTATAGCGTCTCTATAGGCTTTAAGTTGAACCATATCTGCGCCATTAACATTCCAATCGGGATCGGTATTAGGGTAATGTGTTGCGGCCCATGCTGCCGGATTGGCTTGATTCAAAGCACGGGCTCTATCCTCTAGCGCTTTAATGGCCGCTTGGTTAATCCTTGTCCTTTCCTCATTATTGAACAATGTCATTAATAACTGCTGGCAATCAGCCCATATCGGGTTATGTGTCTGAACTATCGAGGTGAACAGATCGGTCATAGCTTGTGGTTTCTCAGTGTACGAGGAGTTGTGGGTCTTCCAATTCAAGAGATCGGTAGTCATGAACGGGACATATACGAAGACTGGGTCAGCATGTGCCATTTGACCTGCGGCATCGATATAGGCTGACCCAGGATTCAGACGAAGAGGCATCTGGTAATGTTTTAATTGTTGGGTACCGGTCAGTTGTCGGGTTAGTATGGGGCTACGTGAAGGGGCGTCAGTTAGAGGTTCCGGTCGGGGGGTAATAGAGCATGAGGATGTGGGGGCTTGACTTTGGGAAAAGTTGGTAAATAGAATACTCCGAGCCGAGCTAGAAGAAGCTTGACCGGAAGTTTGAAGTGGCGCCAAATCAGGATATTCAGATCTAACGGGGGTGGGTTCTGGTTCCGGAAGGGGAGATTTAATACGAGAGGGGGTGGATTCTGTACTAGAGGAGGAAGCGGAAGTGGATGGGGGCAATGGGGGAAGGGGTGCAGAACTTCCTGCATTCGCGTCACTTCCTCTTAAGGGAAAGTAAGGGGGCGGCAAAGGGATCTCGGACTGTCCAAAATGGGCCTAACCACAGTCCTAGTGGACAAACAAGTCCTGGCCACCATGAGGCGACATTGCTCCTCGTGGCATATCTGAATCCATTTTGGCGAGTCGTTTACGGCCTGTCTCCAACAATCAATATATGGAAACTGCCCGTAAAGTTCAGGCCTACCTGATACAGCCACGTGTACACGCTGTACCAGAGTTGGATCCAAACTGCCACGTGGCGGCCATGCCACAACCAAAGTAGGCCACTCCCTAGTGCACAAAGTGACCAAACGTACAGGAGACATTTTAACCCCAAAATCACATGTTTTGAATCCCTTTTTAAAATTCTTTACCATACAACCTAAGGGATCCGGAATCGTTGACTCCGACGCGCCATACTTATCAATGGAACGTCGTTGACAACGAATACTATGCACGCGTTCTATTCAACAGTCACACCTGTTTCCTCTGGCAACAGCACCACGTGGTACGGTTACCAAGTGAAACGTACACAATAACGCAATAAACACTCAGGGAATTCCCGAACACACACAGCTGTTACACCAGTCACTAAATAATCAATATTATGCCCTTTGGCGAAACTATACAGTCACCCACGCTATAATTCTCTATATATGAATTACCCGTCTATAACACACCCCAGTAACATCGTCTTTTACAAATAGTGGTTACAGTACGGTTAGCATAGGTCAAAGCACAATTTAAGGTCACAATACAATTATTAGTGGTTATGGTGTTAAACATGCAATTGACGACAATGATTAGTACTTATATACAGTGTCAGTAAATATACAGGGTTATGGTACCGTGCACTATGATACAGCAACACACTATTAACACTCTCGCTAGACGGCTGAGCTCGCGCTATCTAACAAGATATACACTTTACTAACAATCTTTAACACATTTACAATCCCAACTAAACTATTGGCCAGTACCTTGAATGGACTACCTAAAACTATATACACCCGTTTTGGTTAGCCACACTGCCCAAGCACCACATATAGCGAACTAGAGGACCGAATTTACACAGACGCCGCTTAGTCTATTACTCTATCAAAAATCTAGTGGGTTCCAAATTTACACGCCTTCCCACTTAGCCAAGATAGGTTGAGAGCTAGCGAACCGAATTTACACAGGCGCCGCTTAGTCTCCCGGTCCCTCCGACCTAGCGAACGTAATATACACCCTAGAACGCTAGTCTAGACAAGACACCGGTGTCCGTCTAGGGCTATTTACACAGGACCCCGCCTGACTCCAAACCAAATCAAACGGTCTTACTAAAGAGCGTTCGATTGAGCGGTGCGCCTTCGCTCCTTCCCTCCGACAGAGGGGGCAGATTCCATACACAGATTTAAACCCCTTTTGGGCCTACCGCACAATCGGTATACCCCTAGTGGGTCTGCCGTCTAAAACAGCAGTTGTCTTACCTCCTCGTTCCTGAACCTGAGTTCACACTCATCGACGGGGACACCCCAGCACTTCTTACGTAGAGGCCGATGATCTCCTGGACAACAGACCAGTGGCGCCGAGACGAAGGGAGGTCCACGCAGAAGTTCAGGGGTGCAGCCGTAGAGAACGTGGGCAAAGATAGACCGTCTCACGCCTCTGCCTCTCAGCTACCGTTGAACGATGAGCTTCCCGGCCAATGCGCCAAATGATACCGGAGAAACTGACGGAAGCAAAGCACAGAGAGATGGACACAGGTTTCTTCAGGAAGGAAGAGATTCTTTATTGGATCACCGATCGGGACTCAGAGGGACTAGTGTCACCAAAATACAGCAAGTTCTGAGCCCCGGACAATAGTGCAGGCTCCTTATATAGGCACATAACTCCTCCCATATTAAGCTCCACCCGCACATTCTCTTGACCAATCAATACAAAATAAGAATTAACTTCCAGCTTGACCGCATGGCCTGTCCAGCACAATGGAGGAGGGGAATACTATATCCTGTATTTTTGCACATGCTCCGTACACTACTGATCGTATCTTGCCTCGTGCAACCAACTGATCGATACGTCAGCATATGCACGTACACATGCCACGTGGTAATCTCGGCCTACTAAATTTATTTTTACCGAGATTCCACCACAAAACAATGTATCAAACCAGTATAAGGAGAAATTTAGGTGTACAATCCAGCCTTTAATCAACCTTGCCTACAGGCTACAGTGCACCGATAAACATAATTGCAACTAAATAGAACTAAAATAAGGGAGGTATAACCTGAAACAGGGTATAAGTAAGAAGAGGGCTCAGTAAGATTACACCTATCATTCACAGCCAATCTGATACTAAGCCTACATGGGAGTTTGCAGAAATATTTCCAAGGGGGGGGGGTCATAATTGTGTGGCAGGGTGACAGTGTGGGGGGGCAGTGCGTGGAATAAAGGCAATGTTTAAAAAGGAGGGAAGTGTGTGCAGGGGGGCAGTGTGAGGGGGCTGTGTGGAGAGGGGGCAGTGTGGGGAGGCAGTGTGTGGAGGAGTGACAATGTGGGGGGCAGTATGTGGAGAGGGTGCAGTGTGGGGAGGGCAGTGTGTGGAGAAGGGGTTCTGTGGAGAGTGAGCAGTGTCAGGGGCAGTGTGTGGAGAGGGAGCAGTGTGTGGAGTGGGAGCAGTGTGGGGGTAGTGTGTGGAGAGGGGACTCTTTGGAGAGGGAGCAGTGTAGGGGGACAGTGTGGAGGGGTGACAGTGTGGGGGGGCAGTGTGTGCAGGGATGACACTGTAGAGGGGGCAGCATATGGAGACGGGGCTTTGTGGAGGGGTCAGTGTTCCTTTTTTTTTCCAGCACTAACTTCTCTGGTGGTCCAGTGGCATAGCTATCTGGTTTGCAGCTCCACCAGGTGAAGAGCTGTGGACCACAGGAAAGGTGTCTCGCAAGCTTTGGAAATGTCAGAGCGTTGTTACCCGCGGCAACTCTGTGATTGGCTGAGATCGCGAGACACTAGCTTCAGTCTGCAGCTCTGGCTCTGGCTCTGGCTGAGCTGCAGACTTGAGGCGCAGTACTCACTTCACATGGGAAGAGTGAGTGGAGGGGACACGCACCCAGTGGCATACAGGGCAAGCCGTTGGGCCCCCTCCTGGTGTCCGTCTCTCGGTCGTAGACCGAGAGCCCGACATGTTATTCTGCCCTTAGGTGAGCAAAGAGGGTGCGAGGCCGCTTATCTTACCTTAATTAGAGAGCCAGCTCAGTTTGCCTTTTTTTTAAAAAAGAAAGTACAAAAATCCAGAGGGGGGGACGCGGACGCCCATGTAAGCCTATTTGATAGTGAACTGAAACAAGGAAAAGGAAATATATAGATATATATATATAATATACCATTAAAAAAATATTTATAATCTCAATGACACACACACAGGGGCTGATGGAGCTGTAGCTCCAGGCCCATGCCCATGAAATAGGCCCATTGCTAAAAAAAAAAAACAACTACTCTTCACCAGGGCCGGATTAACATAGGGGCTGATGGAGCTGCAGCACCAGGCCCATGGAACAGGCCCATTTTCAAAAAAATAAAATGCAATACCAGCACCGGCCAGTAGGGGTCACTGTGTGTGGAGAGAGGCAGGGGTAGGAAGTTACAACATATCCCTCCCTGCCTCTCTCTACTACTCACTGATCCGTGGGGGAGCAGCTACACAGCACAGAGTCCAGACAGCAGCTCCCAGCCTGCAGAGACAGACTACAGCTCAGGGAAGTGAAGGATGGGGACACACATGGGGACACTGCGACACTAGGGGACACTGAGACACTAGGGGACATATGGGGACACTGAGACACTAGTGGACACATGGGGACACAGACACTAGGGGACTGAGACACTAGGACACATGGGGACACAGACACTGGGAGACCTGGAAACACTGAGACACTTGGGGACACTGGAAAACATGGGGACACTGAGACACTAGGGGACACTGGGACACATGGGGATGCTGAGACACATGGGGATGCTGTGAGACATAGGGACATTGAGAGATACCGAGACATTTGGACACGGAGACACTATGTCCACATTTCTCCCAGTATCCCCATGTCCCCCATCCAGTGTCGCTAGTGTCTCAGTGTCCCCAAGTCTCCCAGTGTCAGTGTCACATGTCTCTCAGTGTGCCTAGTATCCCCATGTGTCCCAGTGTCCCTATATGTCCCAGTGTCCCCATGTCTATGTCCACAACTGTCCCCATGTCTCCCAGGGTCAGGGCCGGACTGGCCCACCGGGATACCGGGAAATTTCCCGGTGGGCCGTCGGCACCTGGGGCCGGGTAGGCAGCTGGCTCACCTGCGGCCGTAGAGGGAGCCCTTCTGGCGGCCGCTGGCTGGGGAAGCTCTTCTGGCGGCCGCTGGGGGAGCAGGCTGTTCTGTCTCTGCTCCCCCTCCCTCGCGCACTAGAAAGAGACCGGGGCCGGAATATGACGTCATATTTCGGCCCGGTCTCATTAAGCTGCATGCCAGGGAGGGGGAGCAGAGACAGAACAGCCTGCTCCCCCAGCGGCCGCCAGAAGAGCCAGCTCCCCCATGGCCACCATCAGACTGAGCTCCCCCATGCGGCTGCCAGCACACAGGTAGAAATTGTGTGTCAGTGTGAGTGTGTGTGTCTGTGTCATGGTGTGTGTGTGTCTGTCTGTGTCATTGTGTGTGTCTGTCTGTGTCATTGTGTGTGTCTGTCTGTGTCATGGTGTGTGTGTGTCTGTCTGTGACATTGTGTGTGTGTGTGTCTGTCTGTGTCATGGTGTGTGTGTCTGTCTGTGTCATGGTGTGTGTCTGTCTGTGTCATGGTGTGTGTGTTTCTATCTGTGTTATTGTGTGTGTCTGTCTGTGTCATGGTGTGTGTGTGTCTCTGTCTGTTATGGTGTGTGTGTGTCTGTGTCATGGTGTGTGTGTTTCTGTCTGTGTCATTGTGTGTGTCTGTCTGTGTCATGGTGTGTGTGTCTCTGTCTGTTATGGTGTGTGTGTGTCTCTGTGTCATGGTGTGTGTGTGTGTCTGTCTGTCATGGTGTGTGTGTCTCTATCTGTCATGGTGTGTGTGCCTGTCTGTGTCATGCAATGTGTGTCTGTGTCATTGTGTGTGTGTCTGTCTGTGTCACGGTCTGCCTGTGTCATGGTGTGTGTGTGTTTGTCATGGTGTGTGTGTGTGTGTCTGTCTGTGTCACGGTGTGTGTTTGTCTGTGTCACGGTCTCTCTGTGTCGTGGTGTGTGTGTCTGTGTGTCATGGTGTGTGTGTCTGTCTGTGTCATGGTGTGTGTGTCTGTCTGTGTCATGTAATGTGTGTCTGTGTCACAGTGTGTGTGTGTTTGTGTCACGGTCTGTCTGTGTCATTGTTTGTGTCTGTCTGTGTCACGGTCTCTCTGTGTCGTGGTGTGTGTGTGTATGTGTGTCATGGTGTGTGTGTCTGTCTGTGTCATGTAATGTGTGTCTGTGTCACAGTGTGTGTGTGTTTGTGTCACGGTCTGTCTGTGTCATTGTTTGTGTCTGTCTGTGTCATGGTGTGTGTCTGTCTGTCTGTGACATTGTGTGTGTGTGTCTGTCTGTGTCATGGTGTGTGTGTCTGTCTGTGTCATGGTGTGTGTCTGTCTGTGTCATGGTGTGTGTGTTTCTGTCTGTGTCATTGTGTGTGTCTGTCTGTGTCATGGTGTGTGTGTGTCTCTGTCTGTTATGGTGTGTGTGTGTCTCTGTGTCATGGTGTGTGTGTCTGTCTGTCTGTCATGGTGTGTGTGTGTGTGTGTCTGTCTGTGTCACGGTGTGTGTTTGTCTGTGTCACGGTCTCTCTGTGTCGTGGTGTGTGTGTCTGTGTGTCATGGTGTGTGTGTCTGTCTGTGTCATGTAATGTGTGTCTGTGTCACAGTGTGTGTGTGTTTGTGTCACGGTCTGTCTGTGTCATTGTGTGTGTCTGTCTGTGTCATGGTGTGTGTGTGTCTGTGTGTCATGGTGTGTGGGTCTGTCTGTGTCATGTAATGTGTGTCTGTGTCACAGTGTGTGTGTGTTTGTGTCACGGTTTGTCTGTGTCATTGTTTGTGTCTGTCTGTGTCACGGTCTCTCTGTGTCGTGGTGTGTGTGTGTCTGTGTGTCATGGTGTGTGTGTCTGTCTGTGTCATGTAATGTGTGTCTGTGTCACAGTGTGTGTGTGTTTGTGTCACGGTCTGTCTGTGTCATTGTTTGTGTCTGTCTGTGTCATGGTGTGTGTGTGTCTGTCTGTGACATTGTGTGTGTGTGTCTGTCTGTGTCATGGTGTGTGTGTCTGTCTGTGTCATGGTGTGTGTCTGTCTGTGTCATGGTGTGTGTGTTTCTGACTGTGTCATTGTGTGTGTCTGTCTGTGTCATGGTGTGTGTGTGTCTCTGTCTGTTATGGTGTGTGTGTGTCTCTGTGTCATGGTGTGTGTGTCTGTCTGTCTGTCATGGTGTGTGTGTGTCTCTATCTGTCATGGTGTGTGTGCCTGTCTGTGTCATGCAATGTGTGTCTGTGTCATTGTGTGTGTGTCTGTCTGTGTCACGGTCTGCCTGTGTCATGGTGTGTGTGTGTTTGTCATGGTGTGTGTGTGTCTGTCTGTGTCACGGTGTGTGTTTGTCTGTGTCACGGTCTCTCTGTGTCGTGGTGTGTGTGTGTCTGTGTGTCATGGTGTGTGTGTCTGTCTGTGTCATTTAATGTGTGTCTGTGTCACAGTGTGTGTGTGTTTGTGTCACGGTCTGTGTGTGTGTGTCTCTGTCTGTCATGATGTGTGTGTGTGTGTGTCTCTGTGTCATGGTGTGTGTGTGTGTCTGTCTGTCTGTCATGGTGTGTCTCTATCTGTCATGGTGTGTGTGCCTGTCTGTGTCATGCAATGTGTGTCTGTGTCTTGTGTGTCACGGTCTGTCTGTGTCACGGTCTGCCTGTGTCATGGTGTGTGTGTGTTTGTCATGGTGTGTGTGTCTAATCTGTGTCATGTAATGTGTGTCTGTGTCACGGTGTGTGTGTGTGTGTCTGTGTCACGGTCTCTCTGTGTCGCGGTGTGTGTGTGTCTGTGTGTCATGGTGTGTGTGTCTGTCTGTGTCATGCAATGTGTGTTTGTGTCACAGTGTGTGTGTGTTTGTGTCACGGTCTGTCTGTGTTATGGTGTGTGTGTGTCTTTTTTAAGGTGTGTGTCTGTCATGGTATGTGTGTCTCTGTCATGGTGTGTGTGTCTGTCTGTGTCATGGTGTGTCTGTCTGTCATGGTATGTATGTGTTTCTGTCTGTGTCACGGTGTGTGTGTGATTCTGTCTGTGTCATGGTGTGTGTGTGTGTCTGTGTCACGGTCTGTCTGTGTCATGCTGTGTGTCTGTCATGGTATGTGTGTGTGTGTATGTGTGTTTTTACTCACCTTTTTTTCCCCACGTGGCGCTGGCCTCCCCTCGACTGGCCCTGCCTCTATGGCTGAGATCATCAAGCTTGATGATCTCAGCCAATCCGCACTGACACAGGAAGCACCTCTAGTGACCGTCTGAGTGTCTGTCACTAGGAAGCAATGTGAACACTGCCTTTTCTATAAAAAGTCAGTGTTTATATTGAAAAGCCAGGCTATAGACACCAGAACCACTACATTAAGCTCTGTGTGTGTGTGTGTGTGCGCGCCTGCTAGTGAGTGGGCTTGCTTGTGTGTGTGTGTGTGTGTGTGTGTGTGTGCCTTCTACTGAGCGAGCTTGTGTTTTTATGTCAATGACCATATGTATGTCAGTGAGATTGTTTGTCTGTGAGGCTGTGTATCAATCAACTTGTGTCAGTGAGATTGTCTGTGTCTGCATGTGAGTATGCTTACTGTATAATTAAAAATTTTACTCTGAAAGTGTCACGTCTAAACATTTGTTATGAAGGAACACAACTGCAGATTTCTTATAGTTTGAATATTTATTATAAAAAGTAAAAGGTATTGACTTTAAGTCCAATTTACAGGTACTGTAGCTTTAATTAATAAACGATAACTGTAGTCCACAATTACAGGCACTGTAGCTTTAAGTAGTAAACGATAACTGAAGTCCACAATTACAGGCACTGTAGCTTTAAGTAGTAAACGATAACTGAAGTCCACAATTACAGGCACTGTAGCTTTAAGTAGTAAACGATAACTGAAGTCCACAATTACAGGCACTGTAGCTTTAAGTAGTAAACGATAACTGAAATCCACAATTACAGGCACTGTAGCTTTAAGTAGTAAACGATAACTGAAGTCCACAATTACAGGCACTGTAGCTTTAAGTAGTAAACGATAACTGAAGTCCACAATTACAGGCACTGTAGCTTTAAGTAGTAAACGATAACTGAAGTCCACAATTACAGGCACTGTAGCTTTAAGTAGTAAACGATAACTGAAATCCACAATTACAGGCACTGTAGCTTTAAGTAGTAAACGGTAGTAATTAGCAGACACTGAATCAGAAAGAGTCTCTTAGTAGTATTAGGTGATAAGAAGTTACAATAGCTGTTCCATAGGATTTAACTGAAGCAAGACAGATGCAGCTAACTGATATAGAGTATGAGTTGAAGTTAGCTGTAACTGGTTTGTTTTATCGAAGGACTTTGGAGACAGGAAATAACAGCTTTGAGAGGCAACGCTTATCACAGAGGTTTTACTTAGCTTCCGGCACATAGAACACTGGTTCCCGAGATCTCCTCAGAGGCGGTTATCAGGAGTGAAGAGAGTTCAGCTTTAGTCGTGGATGAGGAGAGGTGAAGGGAACCTGAAGTCTTCCAGTCCGGTCCGGTAACAGAGAGCTTTCACAACGATGTTGTAGCCGGTTCGTGAGTACGGAACGTAGTTCAATAATCCGGCGTCGATCAGCTGGTGCGGTCGGATTAAATAAGGAGACCGTGTCATAAAGGGGTGTGGCTAGGCTCCGTGGAACCAGGAAGTAAGAGGATACCATAGTTAAGGCATGACAGTACCCCCTCCTTAATGAGCAACCTCTGGGTGCTATTGACTGGGTTTAGAAGGGTAACGCTTGTGAAATTTGGAAATCAATTTGTCAGCATGAACGACAGAGGAGTCTTCCCATGTATCTTCATCAATTCCATATCCTTTCCATCTGATGAGGTATTGTAAAGAGCCACGATGGATCCTTGAATCCAGTATACTTTGAATTTCGTATTCTTCTTCACCCTGGACCAATATGGGATCAGGAGAAGTAGTGACATTTCTTTGGAAAGGGTCAGGATGATGAGGCTTTAGCAAGGACACATGAAAAACAGGATGTAGCTTCAAAGTAGGTGGAAGTTTCAATTTAACAACATTACGGTTGATAACCGATATTATTGGAAAAGGACCAAGAAAAAGGGAACTTAACTTCTTTGATGGACGGTTTGTAGAGATGTTCTTTGAGGAAAGCCAGACAAGATCACCGATTTCATAAGAGGGTGAAGGTTGTCTTTTTGTATCAAAAAACTTCTTTTGATTGGAGGAGGCCAATTCTAGATTTTCATGCAATTTCTTGAATAAAGAGGACATATGAGAGATTTGATTCGAATCGGAGAGGTTAGATGAAGAAACTGTCTGAGCAGGAAATGAGGAGGGATGAAATCCATAATTGGATAAAAATTGAGTCATTTTGCTGCTGGTATGAAAAGAGTTATTGTATGCGAATTCTGCCATGGGTAACCATGTTATCCAATCGTCTTGTAAGTGAGAACAATAACATCGTAGATATTGCTCTAAGCATTGGTTGACTCTTTCAGTTTGTCCATCTGTTTGAGGATGATATGCAGATGATAGTTTACGTTGGATATGAAGAGTAGCACATAATGCATTCCAGAATTTGGAGGTAAATTGAGTTCCTCGGTCTGAAATGATTTCGTCTGGCAGTCCATGAAGTTTAACTATGTTGTCAAGGAATATTTTTGAAAGTTCAGAGGATGAGGGTAACTTCTTTAAAGGAATAAAATGAGACATTTTCGTGAAGCGGTCTACTACCACTAAAATGGTGGTATGATGGTGAGAAGGAGGTAGTTCCACCAAGAAGTCCATAGAAATGGATTGCCAAGGTCGTTCAGGAATCGGTAAATTCAATAATTGACCGAATGGTTGATGATGGACATGTTTGGATCTTTGACATATAGAACAAGATTTGACATAAGATTCAATAGTTTGGTCTTGACGAGGCCACCAATAGTATCTTTTAGACAATTCAAGGGTCTTTTTTATACCTGGATGACCTGCCAGAGGAGAATCATGAATAAATTCAAGTACTTTAATTCTGAAAGAAGGAGGTACATAAATCCGGTCTTTAAAATAGTAGAGACCGTTTTTCTTGGATAATTTAATTGATTTAGGAAGTTCAAGAGCATCTTCACTGAGATCTTTAATGTCGTCAATAAGAGAAGATAAGATTCCAATGACTGTAGGCGAAGGAGGTTCAATTTTAGTGTCTTTATGGATCCTGGAAAGGGCATCAGCCTTTTTGTTTCTAGACCCAGGTCTAAAGACGATTTGGAAATTGAATCGGGAAAAAAAGAGATTCCATCTTACTTATCGAGCAGACAGTGTTTTATTGGAGTGAAGATATTCGAGATTTTTATGGTCAGTATATACGATTAAAGGGGTCTGAGCACCTTCAAGAAGGTGTCTCCAGGTTTCTAAAGCCACTTTGATACTTAATAATTCTTTTTCCCCTGTAGGATAATTCTTTCGTTAGTAACTTGCAGGTCTTGCACACCTTGGGCTAGTGTATCAACTCTTTGATTCAGCGTAGTTATCGTAGAATCAAAATCTGCTGGATCCATTACAAGGGCTGGATTATTCTGTCACGTCTAACTACTGCAGATTTCTTATAGTTTGAATATTTATTATAAAAAGTAAAAGTAAAAGTAAAAGGTATTGACTTTAAGTCCAATTTACAGGTACTGTAGCTTTAATTAGTAAACGATAACTGAAGTCCACAATTACAGGCACTGTAGCTTTAAGTAGTAAACGATAACTGAAGTCCACAATTACAGGCACTGTAGCTTTAAGTAGTAAACGATAACTGAAGTCCACAATTACAGGAACTGTAGCTTTAAGTAGTAAACGATAACTGAAGTCCACAATTACAGGCACTGTAGCTTTAAGTAGTAAACGATAACTGAAGTCCACAATTACAGGCACTGTAGCTTTAAGTAGTAAACGATAACTGAAATCCACAATTACAGGCACTGTAGCTTTAAGTAGTAAACGATAACTGAAGTCCACAATTACAGGCACTGTAGCTTTAAGTAGTAAACGATAACTGAAGTCCACAATTACAGGCACTGTAGCTTTAAGTAGTAAACGATAACTGAAGTCCACAATTACAGGCACTGTAGCTTTAAGTAGTAAACAATAACTGAAATCCACAATTACAGGCACTGTAGCTTTAAGTAGTAAACGGTAGTAATTAGCAGACACTGAATCAGAAAGAGTCTCTTAGTAGTATTAGGTGATAAGAAGTTACAATAGCTGTTCCATAGGATTTAACTGAAGCAAGACAGATGCAGCTAACTGATATAGAGTATGAGATGAAGTTAGCTGTAACTGGTTTGTTTTATCGAAGGACTTTGGAGACAGGAAATAACAGCTTTGAGATGCAACGCTTATCACAGAGGTTTTACTTAGCTTCCGGCACATAGAACACTGGTTCCCGAGATCTCTTCAGAGGCGGTTATCAGGAGTGAAGAGAGTTCAGCTTTAGTCGTGGATGAGGAGAGGTGAAGGGAACCTGAAGTCTTCCAGTCCGGTCCGGTAACAGAGGGCTTTCACAACGATGTTGTAGCCGGTTCGTGAGTACGGAACGTAGTTCAATAATCCAGCGTCGATCAGCTGGTGCGGTCGGATTAAATAAGGAGACTGTGTCATAAAGGGGTGTGGCTAGGCTCCGTGGAACCAGGAAGTAAGAGGATACCATAGTTAAGGCATGACAGAAAGGAACAATATTTTATATTGGAAAAAGCAATATATATATATATATATATATATATATATATGTATATCAATCATCTAGGGTGGCAAGACATAGCCTTACATATTACATGCGACAATATATGGCGCAATGACTTATGGGGCTGGCATAGATTTTTTTTCCAGGGCTGCTTTGGAATCCCCAGTCCGGCCCTGCCCAGGGTTCTGGTATTTGGCCGCACAAACGCTGGTGCTCAACACCAGAGGGCGTGTGGTTACCCTGCACCAGGCCCAGATAATCCACTTCCACGCCGAAGACTCCCACTTATCATCAGGCACTCAGGGGTCCAGGTTTCTGTACCGCCACCCATGACAGGTTTAAGCCATCCAATCAGAGTGCTCTGACAGGTAAATGAAGAGACTGACAGGTAAGTCTCTACATTTATCTGTAACAGCACTCTGATTGGTTGGCTTGAAATACACCAATCAGAGTGCTCTGTGTCTTTTTACACAGCGTGGGAAGGTTCTTTGGAATTTTCCCACGCTGTGTAATTTGACTCATAACTCTCTGATTGGTTATTTAATCCACCAATCAGAGTGTTATGAGTCAAATTACACAGCGTGGGAAAATTCCAAAGAACTTTCCCTCGCTGTGTAAAATGGCACAGAGCTCTCTAAAACCGGTCTGAGCCGGAAAGCCATGCTGGCAGGGGTTTTAAAAGATACTTTACTAACTTTTGAACCCCTGGTCTGATGCCATTTTTTTATATGTTGTTCCCCTGAATGGATTTATTGTGGATATGTATTTTTATGTGAATGTGATGTATGGTTTTAGAGTTATGAAAGTTGGGTAGAAAGTATCTTTTAACTGTATGTGTAATTGAGTTTCCTCTCAGGATAAGGGGAGGGAATATGTGGGATGTAACTGTGATGTGATTGGTTGTTTTATACCTCCCTGTGGGCGGACCTGTATTTGCAACAACTGTAATAAAAACCAGGCTGGGTGTGCCAGCACCTCAGATTCTGCTTGACCCTCAAACCGATGTGTCGTCTCGTTTTTGGGGGAATTGGATTGTATGCTGACTGCCAGGAGTGTAAGCGGATTGTATGCTTTTCCTGTTCGGCTGATTCCAGGGTTCGTGTGTTTCCAGTTCGGGAGTTGGTGAATTCGTACAGTTTGCAGTTCGGGAGATTGGTGCTTGCAGTAGCTGCTGGTCTATGGAAAAGAAGATTATCGCCTAAACGGTTTTTATCCTCTTGTAAGTGAAACGGTCCGTTACAATTGGTGGCAAGCGGCGGGATCATTCCCACAGCCCAGGAGGGCAGCTACAGGGCAACACCATTCCTTGGAGTTACAAATTGAGGGCAACGCTAGCACTCGTGCAGCGCCCCTGGCAGCAGTGGTATCCAGCGACTTGGAGCAGACAAGTATGGAAGGCTCTGACGCTGAAGATGATTGGCTGGCCGAGGTGAGGCAGCGAGTGGCCCAGTATGGGGGTGATGTATCCATGGAGATATTGCAGGTGATCTGGAACCAGGTCATGGCTGAGCGAAACTCAAGGATGGACGGAGAGTATGCTCAGCGGAAAGAGTGTTACAGCAGCAGAGTAGAGGCTGCATCCGAGGAGGTTAGCTGTCTCCCCCTGAGGCGGCAGGAAGAACCCGAAGTAGGGGTCCTCATAGATTGGTCCTGTGAGGAACCACAACAGGCAGGTGGAGATGGGACCGAGGTCTCTTCACCGGGCCCAACGGGATGGTGGGCAGCAGGCCCAGATCCCCAGCAGCAGAGTGAGTTACAGGGAGCCAAAGGTACCGTCCTTCCTCCCCAGTGGCAGTGTGTACCCCAGGGAGCTGAAGGTACAGTCCTTCCTCCCCAGCGGCAGATTGTATCCCAGGGAGCTGAAGGTGCCGGCCTTCCTCCCCAGTGGCAGTGTGAGTCCCAGGGAGCCAAAGGTACCGTCCTTCCTCCCCAGCGGCAGTGTGTACCCCAGGGAGTTGAAGGCGCCGTCCTTCCTCCCCAGCGGCAGAGTAAGTCCCAGGGAGCTGAAGGTGCCGTCCTTCCTCCCCAGCGGCAGTGTGTATCCCAGGGAGCGGAAGGTGCCGTCCTTCCTCCCCAGCGGCAGTGTGTGTCCCAGGGAGCAGAAGGTGCCGTCCTCCCTTCCCAGCGGCAGTGTGTACCCCAGGGAGCAGAAGGTGCCGTCCTTCCTCCCCAGCGGCAGTGTGTATCCCAGGGAGCTGAAGGTGTTGTCCTTCCTCCCCAGCAGCAGTGTGTACCTGTCAGGATCGGGACAGGGATCCAACACGCAGAGTACAAAGAGTAGAGAGATACGTATACCGGACCTTAGAATGGCCGGACTTAACGTAAGAACTACGTATAGAATGGTCAGAGACAAGCCGAGGTCGAGGGAACGAGAAGACAGGTAAGCGAGAGACAAGCCGAGGTCAAAGGATAACAGAGAAGCAGGAGAGAAATAACAAAGCCGGGTCAGAACCAAAAGACAATCAGGATACAAGAGCACTGTGTGACTAGACTGGCTAGAACCACGACAGGGCAATGAGCAAATGCAGAAAGCTCCATTAAATACCCTGGCTCTAGAGAGTAATCACGCCTCCGACGAGTCCTGATTCGTGTTCCGGACTTGAGTGGCAGGTCGGACTGGATTAGCGTCATGACGTCGGCTATTGAGCGTCGCGTCATAAAAGGAAGTAGCTCCCTCGCGGCCGGCGTGTAAACGACCGAGGGAACCGCGAGGAACGGGAGAACCAGACCCTCTGGAAGGAGAAACGTCTAAGTCTCTACCCCTCTCAGAGGTAGAGACTACAGGTACCCTGACAGTACTCCCCCTCTCAGAAACGCCCACCGGGCGGAAGGAACCGGGACGAGACGGAAAGCGGGAGTGAAAAGCCCTGCGAAGACGAGGAGCATGGACATCCTCCTGAGGTACCCAAGTCCTCTCCTCAGGACCATATCCTTTCCAGTCCACCAGGTATTGAACCCTCCCGCGGGAGATACGAGAATCGACGATGGAGTTGATCTCGTACTCCTCCTGGCCCTCAGCAATGAAACATGAAAAGAATTAGGGATACGCAAAGCAGGAGGAAGTGCTAAGCGATACGCAACTGGATTAATTCGAGTCAGAATCCTGTAGGGCCCAATGTAGCGAGGAGCGAATTTCATAGAAGGTACCTTCAAACGAATGTTTCTAGTGCTCAACCATACCCTATCCCCAGGCACAAAACTTGGAGCCGCCCTTCTGCGTTTATCAGCGTGTTTTTTGTACAGTAAGGAATTATGTAGGAGAATTTGTCGAGTCTGATCCCACAATTTCCTCAGATTGGCAACATGAACATCAACCGACGGTAACCCCTGGGAAGAGGGGACCAAAGGAAGAATGGAAGGATGAAAGCCATAATTCATGAAGAAAGGGCTAGAGTGAGTTGAATCGCAAACGAGATTATTATGTGCGAACTCTGCCCAAGGAATCAGACCAACCCAATCGTCCTGGTGTTCAGAAACAAAACAACGCAGATATTGCTCAATTTTTTGATTGGTACGTTCAGCAGCTCCGTTAGACTGAGGATGATAGGCAGAAGAAAAATTCAATTTGATGCCTAGTTGAGAACAGAATGATCTCCAGAAACGTGAAACAAATTGGGAGCCTCTATCAGAAGTAATTTCAGAAGGAATCCCATGTAAGCGAAAAATTTCTCTTGCAAATATTTCCGCCAATTCAGGAGAAGTCGGAAGTTTAGGTAAAGGTACGAAATGTGCCATCTTGGTAAACCTATCAACCACCGTGAGGATAACAGTCTGTCTTTTAGAAGCAGGCAAATCTACAATAAAGTCCATAGCCAAACAGGTCCAAGGTTTGTCTGGAATCTCCAAGGAATGTAAAAGACCATATGGAAGCGAATGCAGTAGTTTGGTCTTAGTACAGACCTCACAAGCTCCGATGAAATCCTTAACATCCCTCCGTAAAGAAGGCCACCAGAAATCCTTAGAGATCAAGGAATATGTTTTGCGAATGCCCGGATGACCAGCTACCTTACTCTCGTGAAGACACTGTAAGAGCTCCAGTTGGAGTTCAGGAGGAACGAAGTGTCTTAACGCAGGAGTCTGTCTAGGTGCCAGATGCTGCAACTTCATGATCTTGGCAAGCAGCGGAGAATGGATTTTGAGAGTTGTGTTAGCGATAATATTACACTTGGGTACTATAGAAGACAAAACCGGCTCCTGGAAAAGGTGGTGTTTTGACCTCAGGACTTTGAAAAGATGGAGCTAGTCTAAAAGAAGATCTACAGGTTCTATCTCGAGTGTTCTGCCTTTCTCTTAGACGTTCATCAATGCGAGAGATAAACGAAATTAAATCCTCCAAATTCTCAGGAAGCTCTCTAGTAGCTACCTCGTCAAGTATTATATCAGATAGTCCGTTTAGAAACACGTCTATATAAGCCTGTTCATTCCACTTAACCTCTGCCGCCAAAGACCTGAACTCTAGTGCGAAATCCACAAGTGTTCGGTTATCCTGTCTAAGGCGCAACAGTAATCTAGCTGCATTGACCTTTCTGCCAGGAGGGTCAAAAGTTCTTTTAAAAACAGCTACAAAGGCATTATAATTGTATACTAATGGATTATCATTCTCCCACAACGGATTAGCCCATCTCAGAGCTTTCTCAACGAGTAAGGTGATAATAAATCCCACTTTCGCTCTATCTGTAGGATAGGAGCGGGGTTGTAATTCGAAGTGGATACTTATTTGGTTTAAAAAACCACAACACCTCTCAGGAGATCCAGCATAACGTACAGGTGGGGTAATTCGGGAAGAAGCCCCTACAGTAGCTACCTCTAGACCTGAACCCACAGGAGAAATAGAAGTATTACGCATCTCCTCTGGTGGATTATTAGGACGAGATAACAACGCCTGTAGCGCTAGTGCCATCTGATCCATTCTGTGCTCCATGGCGTCAAACCTAGGATCAGAAGAACCAAGCTGACTGTTTGTACCTGCAGGATCCATTGGCCCTGTCGTAATGTCAGGATCGGGACAGGGATCCAACACGCAGAGTACAAAGAGTAGAGAGATACGTATACCGGACCTTAGAATGGCCGGACTTAACGTAAGAACTACGTATAGAATGGTCAGAGACAAGCCGAGGTCGAGGGAACGAGAAGACAGGTAAGCGAGAGACAAGCCGAGGTCAAAGGATAACAGAGAAGCAGGAGAGAAATAACAAAGCCGGGTCAGAACCAAAAGACAATCAGGATACAAGAGCACTGTGTGACTAGACTGGCTAGAACCACGACAGGGCAATGAGCAAATGCAGAAAGCTCCATTAAATACCCTGGCTCTAGAGAGTAATCACGCCTCCGACGAGTCCTGATTCGTGTTCCGGACTTGAGTGGCAGGTCGGACTGGATTAGCGTCATGACGTCGGCTATTGAGCGTCGCGTCATAAAAGGAAGTAGCTCCCTCGCGGCCGGCGTGTAAACGACCGAGGGAACCGCGAGGAACGGGAGAACCAGACCCTCTGGAAGGAGAAATGTCTAAGTCTCTACCCCTCTCAGAGGTAGAGACTACAGGTACCCTGACAGTGCCCCAGGGTGCAGAAGGTGCCGTCCTTCCTCCCCAGCAGCAGTGTGTACCCCAGGGAGCAGAAGGTGCCGTCCTTCCTCCCCAGTGGCAGTGTGTATCCCAGGGAGCTGAAGGTGTCGTCCCTCCTCCCCAGCGGCAGTGTGTTCCCCAGGGAGCAGAAGGTGCCGTCCTTCCTCCCCAGCGGCAGTGTGTACCCCAGGGAGAAGAAGGAGCTGTCCTTCCTCCCCAGCGGCAGTGTGTACCCCAGGGAGCAGAAGGTGCCGTCCTTCCTCCCCAGCGGCAGAGTGTCCTGCAGGGAGCAGAGAACGTCAGTCTCGCACCCCAGCAGCAGGACAAAATATTGAAAGGGGAGACAGCTGGTCCCCCTCTCCACCAGCAGAGAGAGTGTCAGGGAGATGAGCCTGCTACCCCCTCTCCCCAGCGGCAGGTTACAGTTCAGAGACAGAAGCTTGTTACACCCTCTCTCCAGCGGCAGCCTAACCCACCAAGGGGAGATGTTACACCCCCCAACAGTGCAGATGGGACCGTAGTCTCTGCACTTGCAGCACAAGGGGTAGGGACGGTCGGTCCTGTCCCCCAGCCCCAGAGCTGTGTACCCAGAGGGGAGACGGTCGGTCTCCCCCTCCCACAACCAGGCTCCAATCAGGCTACTTCAGTGGTAGCACTGGCACCAGGGCAGAGTACCGCTGGTCTCTGCCCACTCAGCAACCCACCAAGGCAGTCTACCAGCTCCCCGCACAGCCGTGGTGAGGAAGCTGCTACTTTATCCAGGTGGAGTAAACATTTATTGTGGGTGGGAGGTACTGCTGTTTGTGCTTCGTGGGTGGGTTGCTGGACTAACCAGGGCACTGACCGGCAGGAGGTCAGATACCCTGTTAGTCTGGGGGGTAAAGGGGAGAAGTGTGGCGAAACCGCCATGTGTCCTTGGAGGGGGCTGCTTGCCCGCCTCTTGCCTTTGGACTATGGACCCGACTTTATGTGAATGTGTTAACCCAGATAGCTATGCCATGGAGCCCATTCGTGTAGTTAAAGACTTCGGCTCCATGGCAATTGAACTGTGTGTGGTCTGAGCGCCATTCAATAATATGCGCTCAGACCTAAGCTATCTGGGGATATGTTGCATGTCTTTAATTTATGTAGTAAATGTAACCGTGTGTATTTTATTGTATTTTATGTCTTTTTGCAGCCATGTGCTCAATGGAGTCTGTCTCTGTCCTGGGAGGTAATTGGATTACTTCTCCAGGAGAGAGGGCTCTGTAAAACCGGTCTGAGCCGGAAAGCCATGCTGGCAGGGGTTTTAAAAGATACTTTACTAACTTTTGAACCCCTGGTCTGATGCCATTTTTTTATATGTTGTTCCCCTGAATGGATTTATTGTGGATATGTATTTTTATGTGAATGTGATGTATGGTTTTAGAGTTATGAAAGTTGGGTAGAAAGTATGTTTTAACTGTATGTGTAATTGAGTTTCCTCTCAGGATAAGGGGAGGGAATATGTGGGATGTAACTGTGATGTGATTGGTTGTTTTATACCTCCCTGTGGGCGGACCTGTATTTGCAACAACTGTAATAAAAACCAGGCTGGGTGTGCCAGCACCTCAGATTCTGCTTGACCCTCAAACCGATGTGCCGTCTCGTTTTTGGGGGAATTGGATTGTATGCTGACTGCCAGGAGTGTAAGCGGATTGTATGCTTTTCCTGTTCGGCTGATTCCAGGGTTCGTGTGTTTCCAGTTCGGGAGTTGGTGAATTCATACAGTTTGCAGTTCGGGAGATTGGTGCTTGCAGTAGCTGCTGGTATATGGAAAAGGGGATTATCGCCTAAACGGTTTGTATCCTCTTGTAAGTGAAACGGTCCGTTACACCCACCAATCAGAGTGCTCTGAGCCTAATTGCAGGGCGGGGCAAGGCTTTATAAGTGCGTCAGTTATTATGGCTTTTTATTTGGCCTTTTTTGGGGCTGAAAAAATAAGATTTTAGAAGAAAGAAAACATCAAATGGTAAGGTTTTTTTTTCCCCCAGGTACTTAGTAAAATGGTCCCCCCTCATTATTTTTCAAGTAAGGGGGGTAGGTAGGGGTTAATTTTTTGGGGGAGGGGGGTGACTAGGGTTGTGCGGACCCCTAGTCACCCGGGGGAGGGGGGTATTTTTTTATTTAGGAATTAGGTCCCCCCCCTAATTAGTATTTAGGGCCCCCACCCACCGCTCAGGGGTGGGGGCCAGGGGGGAGGACATTAGGTCCTCACCCCATTATTTTACTTTAGGGCCCCCACCGCTCAGGGGTGGGGGCTGGAGGGGAGGACAATAGGTCCCCCCCATTATTTTTCTTTAGGGCCCCCACCCGCTGCTCAGGGGTGGGGGCTGAGGGGGGTACAATAGGTCCCCCCCATTATTTTACTTTAGGGCCCCCACCCGCCACTCAGGGGCACAATTAGGGGCACAATTTAATAACACTAAGTAATTTTTACTTAGTATTAGTAAATTTGGCTGAAACACTAATTTAGGTCTTTCAGCCTTTTGGTAGATAACTCCCTGTTACGACACTCACCGCCAGGTAGATAAAGCCGCCGTTTAGTGAATAATCCCCTTCTCCAGAAATGCAGTTTTAATCCAGCCGATCGTCAAACTCCTGAACGGAGCATACGAACGCGGCAACTCCCGATCAGCAATTCAGTCGAACTCCTTCCACAGCTAGAAATAACGAAAGTACTGTCCCAATAATAAATCCCTCCACAAACGGCACCAAGCTCCATCTTGAAGGTCAAACAGGAATGTGTTTAATGGGGACTACCTGCCCGGTATTTATGCGGGTCTCCACAAGGTGACCTTGTGGAAGACTGTACAACATATTGGTCCCTAGGGGACCTTGTGGAAGACTGTATAACATATTGGACAACATATTGGACAGTAGCCAGTGGCTTCAATATAAGCCCTTCCCATCTTACCCATAAATCCTTCTTCTCTATCCCGGAGATAATTAGGAAGAAACCTAATTATCTCCCAGGATAGAGACAATCGCCATTTTAAAATACAATAGGAAAAATACAATAAAATACATCATTTCAGACATACCGAATGCATATGGTTCGTGTAACGTATCCCCAGATAGCCGAATAGCGCTCAGATCCGATGTACATAGTTCAATCGCCATGGAGTCAAAGTCTTTCACAAGTCCTTCGGTATACGAATGACTCCATGGGACGGCTATCTGGGTAAAGTCCATACAAATGTTAAAAACTCCTGAACTGCCCGGTGTTCGTACGCCTCGACGAAATAGAAGGCGACTTCCAGCGGTGTTCGGCAGATAAAGTATCCGTTTTTAGTTCCATAGGATTTGCACCGAACACCGATGATTCTCCTCGTGTCCCAAAATGGCCGCCGCCTCGTGGTCGGCATACGAACGACGACCACCTGTACGAATGGAATGGAGAGGTGTCTGCGGTTAACCGCAATGTTCTAATTGAGGCCAATAGGTTAACTAGCAGCACACTCCTCTCCTGGGTGGCCGTCCTTTCGGTAGTTTCAATTGGTATTTGGGGAAACACACGAACAGGGGCATATGGACAGGAAATCCAGCGAAATTAAGGCAAACAGACAAACCAGCAATACAAGTCTATACAGATGGATCTGTCACACGGCTCCCCCCTTGTGGGACACTCCGGCAGACCCGGCTTGACCCTTTGGCGGGTCAACTTGGGGATGATCGGACTAGGAGGTAGCAAGAACGTCGGTTTGCCGAGACAATCCATCTGCATTCCCATTCTGCTTACCGGGTCGGTAGCTGATGGTGAAGTTATATGGTTGTAAGGCTAAACTCCACCGTAGCAGTCTACCATTGTCTCCTGAGACCCGGTTAAGCCAGACAAGGGGATTGTGGTCCGTCACAAGGGAAAATTCCTGTCCATACAAATAAGGGCTTAACTTTTTCAATGCCCAGACCAGGGCCAAGCATTCCTTCTCCACTGCCGCATAACTCACCTCTCGGGGTAACAGCTTTCTACTGAGATTTGCGACAGGGTGTTCTCCTCCATCTTCCCCGACCTGGCTCATACCTGTAGTCCATACATGGAAGCATCTGTGTGTACGAGAAAACGTTTGTTAGGGACTGGGGCAGCCAGGACAGGGACATTCACCAGAGCTTGTTTAAGGGCTTGAAACGCAGCTTCACAAGCTGGAGACCACAGGACCTGCTTAGGGAGATTTTTCTTTGTCAAGTCAGTCAGGGGTTTAGCAATAGTGCTGTAGTCTGGGACAAAGCGTCTGTAATACCCTGCAGTCCCTAGGAAGGCTAACACCTGGGTCTTAGTGATAGGTGTGGGCCAGTTAGCTACTGTCTCTATCTTGGCTGGCTCCGGTCTCTGGCTCCCACACCCCACTCTGTGACCCAGGTATTGCACTTCAGCCATGCCTAGATGGCACTTCTCTGGCTTCAATGTCAGGTCAGCGGCCCAAATCTTGTCCAAAACTACCCCTATATGCACCAGGTGTTCCTCCCAGGACCCACTGTAGATCGCAATGTCATCCAGGTATGCACAAGCAAATTCCTGGAATCCATCGAGAAGTCTATCCACCATACGCTGAAAGGTAGCCGGGGCATTCTTCATCCCAAATGGCATGACCTTAAATTGGTACAAGCCAAATGGGGTGACGAAAGCCGACTTGCGGATAGCATCCTCGGCCAGGGGAATCTGCCAGTAGCCCTTACACAGGTCTATGGTGGTCAGATAGCGTCCCCTGGCAATGCGGTCTAGTAATTCGTCTACCCGGGGCATCGGGTAGGCGTCAGTGGTGGTCCGCTCGTTGAGCCGCCTGTTGTCCACACAGAACCGGGTGGTCCCATCTTTCTTAGGCACCAGGACTACAGGCTAAGCCCAAGGGCTATCTGAGTGTTCGATGACCCCAAGCTGGATCATTTCCTGTATCTCCTTCTGCATTCCTTCTCGGACTGCTTCAGGGATACGGTAAGGGGGCTGTCGCAGAGGGTTCTGTCCAGGGGTCTCTACCTTATGTACAGCTAGGGTAGTGTAGCCGGGCTCTTGGGAGAATGTTGCCTGCTTCTCCCACAGAAGCTGTCTTGCCTGTCCCTTCTCTGTGGGGCTCAACCTGTCCCTTAGCTGTACAAGGCTAGTAAGGTCAGTCTGGGAGTCCCTCTCTAACAAATCAGGCAAGGGTAAACTCTCTGTATCGTCTGCAGCCGGGGCACACACTGCAGCTACATTCTCTGGTCTCTCCTGATACTCCTTTAGCATGTTCACATGAAAGGATCGCTGGATCCTTTCATCTGAACAGCTGGCTATGAGGTAGGTAGTATCGCACACCTGAGCTAACACCTTCTACGGGCCCTGCTGATACCGGAGAAACTGACGGAAGCCAAGCACAGAGAGATGGACACAGGTTTCTTCAGGAAGGAAGAGATTCTTTATTCGATTCACCGACCGGGACTCAGAGGGACTAATGTCACCAAAATACAACAAGATCTGAGCCCCGAACAATAGTGTAGGCTCCTTATATAGGCATGTAACTCCTCCCATAATAAGCTCCACCCACACATACTCTTACCGAATCAATCGAACAAGAACTAACTTCCTGTTTGACCACATGGCTTGCCCAGCACAATGGAGGAGGGGAATACTACATCCTGTATTCTCGCACATGCTCCGTACACTACTGATTGTATCTTTGTCACGTGCAACCAACCGACCGATACACCAGTATATGCACGTACACATGCCACGTGGTAATCTCGGCCTACTAAATTTATCCTATGATTCACATCATATACCTTAACTCCCAAAGTCTCTCCTGTTTCAATAGGCAACAAGAAGAAGGATGGTTTGAGCATACCTAACACACATGCCCCTTCCCAGTCCTGTGGTAACTCCGAATAGGCTTTCTTACCACAGATCCAGTAAAAACTTGCTGGGGCTTTTCAACTAGATGTAATAGATAGATCAAACCACACGTCCTTTAAATTGGTATAACTTGCAAACGGGTTAGGTGGTTCTGAGACATTTGAAGCCGACCACCAAGTTGTATTCTTTGTATTATCATCATAAGCTTTTTGCCCTAGACAAGTCAATTCTTCTACAGATGTGTTAAACATTATTCCTTTCCTTGCTATGCAAACATAACCTATAATGGAGGTCTTTAATCGCCACTCAGATTTACCTCTAACACTCATTTGATAATCGGCTTGAGAAGATATTATTTGTTCAATTGTCTCAGTACCAGAATACATTACCTCCTTTGCTTCCCAGGGCCATTGGTCTCCCATATTAGTACCTCCACACACATAGCAGTTGGTCACATTAAGACTACCAGCAATACTTTCAGCTAAATCAATAAACAGGTTCTTAGCATTATGGGGGATCTTATTTTCTACACTCATCTCTTCATAAAAAGAATGGAAAACCTGATGAGTTTGGGATGCTACGGTATCGGTCTCTATCCCTATAAATAATATTGTCCCAGGATCCAAACCCGTCCCAAATATCTGGAACCCAAATAAGTTTCCGAACCTATCTATAAATTGTTCAGGATTATTGATAAGTATATGGACTGGATTACATTCCATAGACTTACAATATGGTCTGGTAGGCAACTTAGTAACAATCATATCCTTATCTACTGTCTGTCCCCAAGTTGCCCACCCTACACAAGACCAATATGGACAATAATTATAATCCTTATTTGGGCATTTTGGATTTACATACTTGTTTTTACTACTGGGGCAAATACACTTATCATTAGACCCATACGTTCTCTCCCACTTAAGATCCCCACATACATTCCACGGTTTTCTACCACTTGATATCGCCTTACATGCATCAAATAGCAGAACACCCGAAGAATGTACGGTTTCTATTACTGTCTTATTTATTAGGGTCCCCTGTGAGTCTCCATTCCGGAGGGTCAACCAAATTGTACGGGGTTGATACTCTGGATTGAAGCACTTAGGTTCTTCTACTCCTAAATGGCATGCACTATAATCTATACCTAAGTATCTACACCTAGATACATATCCTTTACACTCATATTGTGAATGCCAAATAAGGGTCTGGGAAATATGATTACCTGTTTTAGTAGCCTTAATGCAAACCTCTCAGCCAGGTGTGTCGGTACCTCTACCTTCCTGAATAATTAAAAACACAAATATATACATTATCAAGTGCATTTCTCGTCTTCATCCTCATTCTTCGTCCGTGTGATGGCACCTCAGCTTCCAGGATGTAAGGGCTGCAAGGAATGGAGTTCTTCAAGTCCTCTCTTCCCTTCACAGAGGTCCCTTCAAGACACTCTGGCTATGTCACGTGGGTAAGTGGTCAGGCTTTATTATGGCCGTCAAAACACTTACTTGCTGATCTCTTTAATTACACTTGAAACCCCAATATCTCCTCGTCACTCCGACTGAGTTGTGCGCTTTAACCGGATCTTGCAGGGATTCTCTGGATCTGGTGTAGCTTGCCAAGAAACTACTGATGCTGGTTTAACCCTGGAGTGATGAATCCACGGAGTCACTTCAGCCACCTTTATAGCTGTAGGGGTAGACAAAAGAACAACATAAGGACCCCTCCACTTAGGCCCCAACGGTACACTGTTCCACTCTTTTATCCATACTTGATCTCCTGGATGATAACTATGAACAGGGGGATAAATATTCACAGGTAATCTATCTTGTACCCATTTCTGTACCTCCTCCATAGTTTTACCCAACTCTACAACCTGCTGCCGGGCAATTCCTTCTCCCAACTGACTCAAATCCCCCCTTAAGTTACCAAGTACGGGAGGTGGACGCCCATACATGATTTCAAAAGGTGAGAGACCCATCCTTCTGGTAGGTGTACTACGAATACGCAACAGAGCTATGGGCAAAAGAACATTCCACTTAAGTTGAGTCTCTTGACACATCTTTGCCAATTGGTTTTTAATAGTTCTGTTCATCCTTTCTACTTTCCCAGAGCTCTGAGGTCTATATGCCGTATGAAGCTTCCACTTAATACCAAGCATATGAGTCAGTTGTTGTAGGCACTGGTGAACCATTATCCGATCCTATAGAGCATAGTAGTCCATATCGGGGTATTATTTCTCGCAACAGGAATCGCACAACTTCTCCTGCTTTCTCGGTACGAGTAGGACATGCTTCTACCCAACCTGAGTAGGTACACACAACTACTAGTAGGTAGCGATGTCCACCGGATTTAGGCATTACCGTATAGTCTATTTGAAGATCGGACATAGGGAGTCCCCCCATATACTGGACTCCAGGTGGTTTCACTGGTCCTTGCCTTGCGTTATTCTTAGCACATATCACACATCTTCGTACAATGGCTTGAGTCAAGTTGGACAATCTTGGTATGTAGAAATGTTTCCTGAGAGATTCTTCCATACTATCTCTTCCAGAATGTATCCCGTTATGATAATTCTGGACAATTTCTACAGCTAGTGATGCTGGAATGACTATTCTTCCATCTTCTAACTGATACCAATAGTTCTCCAGGTACTTCACAGCTTCAGTCTTTAACCACTCTTCTTCTTGAGCTGTATAAACTGGAGTCCATTGAGACAGTGGGGTCGGTATAAGAGCAGCTATATGTTCCACATACTCCTGTTTTCCTGATTCAGCGGCACGCTTAGCTGCATTATCTGCCATTCGATTTCCTTTGGTTACATCACCATCACCTTTCAGATACGCCCGACAATGTATGATACCAACTTCTTTCGATTCCCATACGGCTTCCAGTAGTTGTAATATCTCAGCTGCGTACTTGATTTCTTTACCCTCTGAATTCAGTAGTCCTCTTTCTTTATACAAAGCTCCGTGGGCATGAGTGGTTAAAAACGCATACTTGGAGTCCGTGTAGATGTTCACTCTTAAACCTTCAGCCAATTGTAACGCTCGTGTGAGTGCAATTAGTTCTGCCTTCTGTGCCGATGTTCCTTTTGACAATGGCCGAGCTTCTATCACCTTGTCTATGGTAGTTACTGCATATCCTGCATAGCGAATCCCTTCTTTCACATAACTACTGCCGTCCGTATAGTACTGGACATCAGGGTTCTGGATGGAAAAATCACGAAGATCTGGTCTACTTGAGAACACTTCATCCATCACCTCCAGGCAATCATGTTGACTCTCAGTAGGTTGTGGCAAAAGGGTAGCTGGATTTATTAACAGTCTCTAGATGCACTCTTGTGTTTTCACACAACATAGCTTGATACTTAGTCATGCGGCTGTTACTAAACCAATGATTGCCTTTATAGTCTAGCAACGTTTGTACTGCGTGCGGGACTCGCACATAGAGTTCCTGACCCAGAGTGAGTTTATCAGCTTCAGCTACCAGCAGGGCGGTGGCAGCTACGGCTCTTAGACAAGGTGGAAGACCACTGGCCACTGCATCCAGTTGTTTGGACATATATGCAACAGGTCGTTGCCATGATCCCAAGTACTGTGTCAATACTCCCACAGCCATTCTTCTTTGCTCGTGTACATATAAGTAGAATGGGCGTGTATGATCAGGTAGACCTAATGCTGGGGCACTCATCAAAGCCTTCTTCACATCTTCAAATGCCTTTTGCTGTTCAGGGGTCCACAGGAAGGGATCGTGCTCTGTACCTTTTATAGCTGCATAAAGAGGTTTCGCCAATATCGCATAACTGGGAATCCATATCCTACAGAAGCCTGCTGCCCCCAAGAAATCCCGCACTTGTCTTCTATTCTTGGGTATTGGTATTTGGCCTACAGCTTCTTTTCTCTCTGGCCCCATTATCATTTGACCTTCAGAGATATGGAATCCCAGATACTTGACAGTTGGCTGACACAACTGAGCTTTCTTCCTGGACACCTTGTATCTTGCCTTCCAAAGAATGTGTAGTAAATCATGTGTTGCTTGCTGACATATTTCTCTTGTAACTGCCGCTATCAACAAATGATCTACGTATTGTAATAGTACACACTCTCCTGGGATGGACTTGAAATCCAGTAAGTCTTGACTTAAAGCTGATCCAAATAGGGTAGGTGAATTTTTAAACCCTTGGGGCAGTCTTGTCCAAGTCATCTGGCGTTTCGAGCCCGTTACAGCATTTTCCCATTGGAATGCAAAGATACACTGACTTTTCGCAGCAATTCGAAGGCAAAAGAAGGCATCTTTGAGATCTAGGACAGTAAAATAGGTAGCCCCGCCCGGAATTAAAGCAAGCAGGTTATATGGATTGGGCACAACTGGGTGTATACTTACGACCGCATCATTGACTGCTCTCAAGTCCTGCACAGGGCGATACTCATCTGTACCGGGCTTTTGAACAGGCAGTAATGGGGTGTTCCAGGGGGAAGTACAGAATTTTAGTGTGATGTAATTCCAGTAAAATACAAGTTTAGCAGGCTAAGATTGCCACAAGGCATATGTATGTATATGTGTTTGTAGTATCAGTTAGTTAATTACACGTAGCTAAGATACTGTTATCACTGTACTGACCAGGTGCAGGAATGTAAGAACTGGAATTACGCGTCCCTCTCCTTTGTATCAGATGAGCCACGTGGTTAGACCGGATGGATGAGTTTAGACTCTATTTATTAAATAGGTTAAGGGTATGTGTGGGTGTAGTTAATTGTGGGAGGAGCTACAGTGCTATATAAGGAATGTACTCTATGTATTCAGTACTCAGACTTTGCTGTATTTTGGTGACGCTAGTCCCTCTGAGTCCCGATCGGTGATCCAATAAAGAATCTCTTCCTTCCTGAAGAAACCTGTGTCCATCTCTCTGTGCTTGGCTTCCGTCAGTTTCTCCGGTATCATTTGGTGCATTGGCCGGGAAACTCATCGTTCAACGGTAGCTGAGAGGCAGAGGCGTGAGACGGTCTATCTTTGCCCACGTTCTCTACGGCTGCACCCCTGAACTTCTGCGTGGACCTCCCTTCGTCTCGGCGCCACTGGTCTGTTGTCCAGGAGATCATCGGCCTCTACGTGAGAAGTGCTGGGGTGTCCCCGTCGATGAGTGTGAACTCAGGTTCAGGAACGAGGAGGTAAGACAACTGCTGTTTTAGACGGCAGGACCCACTAGGGGTATACCGATTGTGCGGTAGGCCCAAAGGGGTTTTGAATCTGTGTATCTGCCCCCTCTGTCGGAGGGAAGGAGCGAAGGCGCACCGCTCGATCGAACGCTCTTTAGTCAGACCGTTTGATTTGGTTAGTCAGGCGGGGTCCTGGTGTAAATAGCCCTAGCCGGACACCGGTGTCTTGTCTAGACTAGCGTTCTAGGGTGTATATTACGTTCGCTAGGTCGGAGGGACCGGGAGACTAAGCGGCGCCTGTGTAAATTCGGTTCGCTAGTTCTCATCCTATCTGGGCTAAGTGGGAAGGCGTGTAAATTTGGAACCCACTAGACTTTTGATAGTGCGACTAAGAGGCGCCTGTGTAAATTCGGTTCTCTAGCTCGCTATATATGTGGTGATTGGGCAGTGTGGCTAACCAAAACGGGTGTATATAGTTTTAGGTAGTCCATTCAAGGTACTGGCCAATAGTTTAGTTGGGAATTGTAAATGTGTTAACGATTGTTTTAGTAAAGTGTATATCTTGTTAGATAGCGCGAGCTCAGCCGTCTAGCGAGAGTGTTAATAGTGTGTTGCTGTATTATAGTGCACGGTACCATAACCCTGTATATTTACTGACATTATATAATAAGTACTAATCATTGTCGTCCATTGCATGTTTAACACCATAACCACTAATAATTGTATTGTGACCTTAACTTGTGCTTTGACCTATGCTAACCGTACTGTAACCGCTATTTGTAAAAGACGATGTTACTGGGGTGTGTTATAGACGGGTAATTCGTATATAGAGAATTATAGCGTGGGTGACTGTATAGTTACGCCAAAGGGCATAATATTGATTATATAGTGACTGGTGTAACAGCTGTGTGTGTACGGGAATTCCCTGAGTGTTTATTGTTATTGTGTACGTTTCACTTGGTAACCGTACCACGTGGTGCTGTTGCCAGAGGAAACGGGTGTGACTGTTGAATAGTACGCGTGTATAGTATTCGTTGTCGACGACGTTCCATTGTTAAGTATGGGTGCGTCGCAGTCAACGATTCCGGATCCCTTAGGATGTATGGTTAAGAATTTTAAAAAGGGATTCAAAGTTTGTGATTTTGGGGTAAAGATGTCTCCTGTACGTTTGGTCACTTTGTGTACTAGGGAGTGGCCTACTTTGGTTGCGGCATGGCCGCCACGTGGCAGTTTGGATCCAACTCTGGTACAGCGCTTACACGTGGCTGTATCGGGTAGGCCTGAACTTTACGACCAGTTTCCTTATATTGACTGTTGGAGACAGGCCGTAAATGACTCGCCAAAATGGCTCCAGACATGCCACGAGGAGCAGTGTCGCCTCATGGTAGCTAGGACTTGCTCGTCCACTAGGACTGGTGTTAGGCCCATTTTGGACACGCCCCCTGAGTCCGAGATCCCTTTGCCGCCCCCTTACTTTCCGTTAAGAAGAAGTGACGCAAACGCAGGAAGTCCTGCACCCCTCCCCTCATTACCCTCATCCACTTCCGCTTCCTCCTCCAGTACAGGATCCACCCCCCCTCGTACTAAATCTCCCCTTCCGGAACCAGAATCCACCCCCATTAGAAACGAATATCCTGATTTGGCGCCACTTCAGACTTCCGGTCAAGCTTCATCTAGCTCGGCTCGAAGTGTTTTATTTACGACCTTTTCCCAAAACCGACCTCCCACATCCCCATACCCTATCTCTCCCCGACCGGAACCCATGACTGACGCCTCTCTACGTAGCCCCATCCAAACCCGACAGTTGACTGGTGCCCAACAATTAAAGCACTATCAGATGCCTCTTCGTCTGAATCCCGGGTCAGCTTATATCGATGCCGCAGGTCAAATGGCACACGCTGACCCAGTCTTCGTATATGTCCCATTTACCACAACCGATCTTTTAAACTGGAAGACCCATAATTCCTCGTATACTGAGAAACCACAAGCTATGACTGATCTGTTCACCTCAATAGTACAGACGCATAATCCGACATGGGCTGATTGCCAGAAGTTACTAATGACTTTATTTAACAATGAGGAAAGGACAAGAATAAATCAAGCAGCCATTAAAGCATTAGAGGATAGAGCCCGTGCTTTGAACCAAGCCAATCCAGCAGCATGGGCCGCGACACACTATCCCAACACCGATCCCGATTGGAACGTAAATGGTGCTGATATGGTTCAACTCAGAGCCTATAGAGACGCTATAATTGCTGGCATGAAAGCCGGAGGAAAGAAAGCCATTAACATGTCGAAGACAGTTGAGGTGATCCAGAAAAGCGATGAAGCGCCCAGTGTCTTTTATGACCGATTATTGGAGGCATACCGCTTGTATACCCCCTTTAATCCGGAAGACGCAGACAATTCCCGAATGGTTAACTCCGCCTTTGTCAGCCAAGCATACGGAGATATTAAGCGCAAGCTACAAAAGTTAGAAGGGTTTGCAGGTATGTCCATCACCCAACTAATGGAGGTAGCAAATAAGGTCTATATGAACAGGGATACAGAAAGTAAGAAAGAGGAAGAGCGCAAGATGCGTAAAAAGGCTGATATGCTAGCGGTAGCGATCGCAGGCGTAGATAAACGGGGCCCAGATAGAGGCAATAATAGATGGAGTAGGGAGCCTTTGAGTAGGGATCAATGCGCGTATTGCAAGGAAGAAGGGCATTGGAGGAACGAATGTCCGCAAAGAGAGCAGTACGAGAGAGACCAACCCAGGGCAGGCTACAGAAACTTTAGAGGTAGAGCGAGAGGTAGAGGAGGCCCCGGAGGGAGTAATGGTTATAGAGGGAGTAATGGGAACAGAGGAAGTGTTAGGGAAGACAGGTATATTCCAGCAGCGCAAAGGTCCCGCGATAGAGAAGGTAGGGACTTTGTAGGATTGGCTGACACTGTCATGGAGGACTATTGATACCGACCGGGCTCCATCCCCCTTGGTCGAGCGGAGCCTATGGTCGATGTATCAATAGGGGGGAAAAGGAGTGCGTTCATGATCGACACTGGTGCTGAACATTCAGTGGTGACTAATCTAGTTGCTCCTCCATCTGGAAGGACTATTACTGTGATAGGAGCAACTGGAAGAAGTGCTGAAAAACCGGTTCTTAAAAGTCGACTCTGTACATTGGGAGGCCACGTAGTAAAACACCAATTCCTTTATATGCCTGAATGTCCAGTCCAATTGCTGGGACGTGATATGCTATCAAAATTACAAGCGCAGATTACGTTCCTACCAAATGGAACAACATCCTTAAAGTTTAATGGACCTTCAGGTATTATGACTTTATCCGTACCAAAGGAAGAAGAGTGGCGACTTTATACAGTGTTGACTAGCCAAAACCCTAGGAGTGATGAGACATTGTTTAACATACCAGGAGTTTGGGCAGAGAACAACCCACCAGGACTGGCCCGCAATATTCCACCAATAAAAATTGAACTGAAACATGGGGTTTATCCAGTGAGCCTAAGACAATATCACATTCCGCAGAAGGCTAAGAAGAACATCCAATCCTATCTGGATAAGTTCATACGGTATGGTATCCTAAAATTCTGTACTTCCCCCTGGAACACCCCATTGCTGCCTGTTCAAAAGCCCGGTACAGATGAGTATCGACCTGTACAGGACTTAAGAGCAGTCAATGATGCGGTTGTTAGCATACATCCAGTTGTACCCAATCCATATAACCTGCTTGCTTTAATTCCGGGCGGGGCTACTTACTTCACAGTCTTAGATCTCAAAGATGCCTTCTTTTGCCTCCGAATTGCCGCAGAAAGCCAATGTATTTTCGCTTTCCAATGGGAGAACGCTGTAACGGGCTCAAAACGCCAAATGACTTGGACAAGACTGCCCCAAGGGTTTAAAAATTCACCTACCCTATTTGGTTCAGCTCTAAGTCAAGATCTACTGGATTTCGAGTCTATCCCAGGAGAATGTGTATTGTTACAATATGTAGATGACTTGTTGATAGCAGCAGTTACAAAAGAAAAATGTCAGCAAGCAACGCACGATCTACTACATATTCTCTGGAAGGCAGGATACAAGGTGTCCAGGAAGAAGGCTCAGTTGTGTTTGCCAACTGTCAAGTATCTGGGATTCCATATCTCTGAAGGTCAAAGGATTATGGGGCCAGAGAGAAAAGAAGCTGTCTGCCAAATACCAATACCCAAGAATAGAAGACAAGTGCGAGAATTCTTGGGGGCAGCAGGCTTCTGTAGGATATGGATTCCCAGCTATGCGATACTGGCAAAACCTCTGTACGCAGCCATCAAAGGTACAGAGCACGACCCCTTCTTATGGACCCAAGAACAGCAAACGGCATTTGAAGATGTGAAGAAGGCTTTGATGAGTGCCCCAGCATTAGGTCTACCTGATCACACACGACCATTCTACTTATATGTACACGAGCAAAGAAGAATGGCTGTGGGAGTATTGACACAGTACTTGGGATCATGGCAAAGACCTGTTGCCTACATGTCTAAGCAACTGGATGCAGTGGCCAGCGGACTTCCACCTTGTCTAAGAGCCGTAGCTGCAGCCGCCCTGCTAGTAGCTGAAGCCGATAAACTCACTCTGGGTCAAGAACTTTATGTACGAGTCCCACATGCAGTACAGACGTTGTTGGATTACAAAGGAAATCATTGGTTTAGTAACAGCCGTATGACCAAGTATCAAGCAATGTTGTGTGAAAACCCAAGAGTGCATTTAGAGACTGTAAACACCTTAAATCCAGCTACCCTTTTGCCGCAACCTACTGAAAGTCAACATGATTGTTTGGAAGTAATGGATGAAGTATTTTCAAGTAGACCAGATCTTCGTGATTTTCCCATCCAGAACCCCGATGTTCAATATTACACCGACGGCAGTAGTTATGTGAAAGAAGGGATCCGCTATGCAGGATATGCAGTGACAACAATAGACAAGGTGATAGAAGCTCGGCCACTGGCGAAAGGAACATCAGCACAAAAGGCAGAATTAATAGCACTAACACGAGCGTTACAATTGGCTGAAGGTTTAAGAGTAAATATCTATACGGACTCTAAGTATGCGTTTTTAACCACTCATGCCCACGGAGCTTTGTATAAAGAAAGAGGACTACTGAATTCAGAAGGCAAAGAAATCAAGTACGCAGCTGAAATCCTACAACTATTGGAAGCAGTGTGGGAGCCGAAAGAAGTCGGTATCATACATTGTCGAGCGCATCTGAGAGGAGATGGTGATGTAACCAAGGGAAATCGGATGGCAGATAGTGCAGCTAAGCGTGCTGCTGAATCAGGAAGACAGGAGTATGTGGGGCATATAGCTGCTCTTATACCAACTCCACTGTCCCAATGGACTCCAGTTTATACAGCTCAAGAAGAGGAGTGGTTAAAGACTGAACCGGGAAAGTATTTGGAGAACAAGTGGTATCAGCTAGAAGATGGAAGAATAGTCATACCAGCATCACTAGCGGTAGAAATTGTCCAAAATTATCACAACGGGACACATTCTGGGAGAGACAGTACTGAAGAATCTCTCAGGAAACATTTCTACATACCAAGATTGTCCAACTTGACTCAGGCCATTGTACGCAGATGTGTAACGTGTGCTAAGAATAATGCAAGACAAGGACCAGTAAAGCCACCAGGAGTCCAGTTTATGGGGGGACTCCCCATGTCCGATCTACAAATAGACTTTACAGTAATGCCTAAATCGGGTGGACATCGTTACCTGTTGGTAATTGTGTGCACCTATTCAGGCTGGGTAGAAGCATGTCCTACTCGTACAGAGAAAGCAGGAGAAGTTGTAAGATTCCTGCTACGAGAAATAATACCCCGATATGGACTACCCTGTTCTATAGGATCGGACAATGGTCCAGCTTTTGTTCATCAGTGCCTACAACAACTGACTCATATGCTTGGTATAAAGTGGAGGCTTCATACTGCATATAGACCCCAGAGTTCTGGTAAGGTAGAGAGAATGAATAGAACTATAAAGAACCAGTTGGCTAAAATGTGTCAGGAAACCCAACTTAAGTGGAACGTTCTCTTACCCATAGCTTTATTGCGAATCCGCAGTACCCCTACCAGAAGGATGGGCCTCTCTCCTTTTGAAATCATGTATGGGCGACCACCTCCCGTACTTGGTAACTTAAGGGGGGACTTGAGTCAGTTGGGAGAAGGAATTACCCGGCAGCAGGTTGTAGAGTTGGGTAAGACTATGGAGGAGGTACAGAAATGGGTACAAGATAGATTACCTGTGAATATTTATCCCCCTGTTCATAGTTATCATCCAGGAGACCAAGTGTGGATTAAAGAGTGGAATAATGTACCGTTAGGGCCCAAGTGGAGAGGTCCTTATGTTGTTCTTTTGTCTACCCCTACAGCGATAAAAGTAGCCGAAGTAACTCCGTGGATACATCACTCCAGGGTTAAACCAGCAGCAGTCGATTCTTGGCAAATTACAGCAGATCCAGAGAATCCCTGCAAGATCCGGTTGAAACGCACTACTCAGTCGGAGTAACGAGGAATTATTGTGGATTACAAATTTTATTGTTACAGGTGTGAGTGAGAAGGCCATAATAAAGCCTGTCCGCTTACCAACACATAGTGTATAAGCCAGGAAAGTCTCGAAGGGACACCTGTGAAGACGAGCAGAACTCCATTCCCTGCAGCCCTCACATCCTGGAAGCTGAGGTTCCATCGCACGGACGAAGACTGAGGATGACGGCGAAAGATGTGCTTTTGATTGTGTTTATTTATATGTGTTTTTATATTCAGGAAGGTAGAGGCACCGACACTCCTAGCTGTGAGGTATGCATTAAGACTACGAGAACAGGTAACCATATTTCCCAAACCCTAATTTGGCATTCACAATACGAATGTAAAGGAGAGGTATCAAGATGTAGATACCTAAATATAGACTATAGTGTGTGCCATTTAGGAGTAGGAGAACCTAAGTGCTTCAGTCCAGAGTATCAACCTCGTACAATTTGGTTGACTCTCAGGAATGGAGATCCTCAGGGGACCCTAATTAATAAGACGGTGTTAGAATCCGTACATTCTTCGGGTGTTCTGCTATTTGATGCATGTAAGGCGATATCAAGTGGTAGAAAACCGTGGAATGTATGTGGGGATCTTAGATGGGAGAGGACGTATGGGTCTAATGATAAATATATTTGTCCCAGTAGTAAAAATAAATATGTGAGTCCTAGATGCCCAAATAAAGACTATAACTTTTGTCCATATTGGTCTTGTGTGGGGTGGGCGACTTGGGGACAGACAGTAGATAAAGACATGATAGTGACTAAGTTGCCGACTAGCCCTTATTGTAAGTCTATGGAATGCAACCCAGTCCATATACTTATTAATAACCCCGACAAGTTCCTAGATAAGTATGGAAATTTATTTGGGTTTCAGATATACGGGACGGGTTTAGATCCTGGGACATTATTGTTTATAGGAATAGAGACTGATACGGTATCCTCCCAGACTCATCAAGTATACCATTCCTTTTATGAAGAGATGAGTATAGATAATAAGATCCCCCATAACGCTAAAAACCTGTTCATTGACCTAGCTGAAAGTATTGCCGGTAGTCTTAATGTTACCAACTGCTATGTGTGTGGAGGTACTAACATGGGAGACCAATGGCCTTGGGAAGCAAAGGAGGTAATGTCCGGTTCTGAGGCAGTTGACCAACTAATATCTACACAAGCCGATTATCATTTGAGTGTTAGAGGTAAATCTGAGTGGAGATTAAAGACCTCCATCATAGGTTATGTTTGCATAGCAAGGAAAGGAATAATGTATAATACTTCTGTAGGAGAATTAACTTGTCTAGGGCAAAAAGCTTATGATGATGATACTAAAAATACAACTTGGTGGTCGGCTTCAAATGTCTCAGAACCATCTAACCCGTTTGCTAGATATGCCAGTTTAAAGGATGTGTGGTTTGATTTATCCATCACATCTACCTGGAGAGCCCCAGCAAATTTGTACTGGATCTGTGGTAAGAAAGCCTATTCGGAGTTGCCACAGGACTGGGAAGGGGCATGTGTGTTGGGTATGCTCAAACCATCCTTCTTCTTGTTACCGATTGAAACAGGTGAGACTTTAGGTGTTAAAGTGTATGATGTGAATCATAGGAAGAAAAGGGGACCCTTAGAGATAGGCACCTGGGAAGATAATGAATGGCCTCCCCAGCGTATCATAGATTATTATGGGCCAGCCACGTGGGCAGAAGATGGTACCTTTGGTTATAGAACCCCAATTTATATGCTCAACCGTATTATAAGATTACAGGCGGTGGTTGAGATTATTACTAATGAGACCTCACAAGCACTCAATCTTCTAGCGAAGCATAATACCAGGATGAGGACAGCAGTGTACCAAAATAGATTAGCCTTGGATTACCTTTTGGCAGTAGAGGGAGGTGTATGTGGGAAGTTTAACCTGAGCAATTGCTGTCTTCAAATAGATGACGAAGGGCAAGCAATAGCTGAGCTTACTAGCCATATGGTTAAACTAGTGCATGTGCCTACTCAGGTATGGAAAGGGTACAATCCAAGTAGTTGGTTTGGTAGCTGGTATGAGTGGTTTGGAGGGCTTAAGGCAGTGGTAGGTGGAGTCCTACTGATTTTACTGTTGTGTCTACTCCTACCGTGTCTTATACCCTTAGTAGTTAGGTCTGTGCAAAGCCTGATAGGAAGTATAGCAGAGAGGAAGGCTGCTGCACAGATAATGGCGATATATAAGTATAAGGCTCTAGATCAAGGAGAACCAATGCAGGAAGATGAGTGTTAAAAGATTCACATCATAAGATAAGTCTGGTCTGGTTCATGGTAACCTGAGGTATATGCAAACCAAGGTTAAGTGATGCCTCAAGTAATTGTGAAATATCAGAGGCATCAAAGGGGGGAATGTGATGTAATTCCAGTAAAATACAAGTTTAGCAGGCTAAGATTGCCACAAGGCATATGTATGTATATGTGTTTGTAGTATCAGTTAGTTAATTACACGTAGCTAAGATACTGTTATCACTGTACTGACCAGGTGCAGGAATGTAAGAACTGGAATTACGCGTCCCTCTCCTTTGTATCAGATGAGCCACGTGGTTAGACCGGATGGATGAGTTTAGACTCTATTTATTAAATAGGTTAAGGGTATGTGTGGGTGTAGTTAATTGTGGGAGGAGCTACAGTGCTATATAAGGAATGTACTCTATGTATTCAGTACTCAGACTTTGCTGTATTTTGGTGACGCTAGTCCCTCTGAGTCCCGATCGGTGATCCAATAAAGAATCTCTTCCTTCCTGAAGAAACCTGTGTCCATCTCTCTGTGCTTGGCTTCCGTCAGTTTCTCCGGTATCATTAGGATACCATACCTTATGAACTTATCCAGATAGGATTGTATATTTTTCTTGGCCTTTTGTGGGATGTGGGATGTGTCTTAAGCTCACTGGATAGACCCCAAGTTTTAGTTCAATTCGAATTGGTGGAATATTGCGAGCAAGTCCTGGTGGGTTGTTCTCTGCCCACACTCCTGGTATATTGAACAAGGATTCATCACTCTTAGGGTTTTGGCTGGTCAACACTGTATAAAGTCGTCACTCTTCTTCCTTTGGTACAGATATTGTCATTATACCTGAAGGTCCATTGAACTTTAAAGATGTTGTTCCATTAGGTAGAAACATTATCTGTGCTTGTAATTTTGACAACAAATCATGTCCTAGCAGTTGGACTGGACATTCAGGCATATAAAGGAATTGATGTTTCACTACGTGGCCTCCCAATGTACAGAGTCGACTTTTAAGAACCGGTTTAGCAGCACTCCTTCCAGTTGCTCCTATTACGGTGATAGTTCTTCCAGATGGAGGAGCAACTAGGTCAGTCACCACCGAATGTTCAGCACCAGTATCAATCATGAAAGCACTCCTTTTTCCCCCTATTGCTACATCGACCATAGGCTAGGGGGATGGAGCCCGGTCGGTATCAATAGTCCTCCATGACTGTGTCCGCCAAACCTACAAAGTCCCTATCTTCTCTATCGCGGGGTCTCTGCGCTGCTGGATAGTACCTATCTCCACTAACACTTCCTCTATTATTACCACTATTCCCTCCAGGACCTCCTCTACCTCTCGCTCTGCCTCTATAATTACTATATCCTGCCCTAGGTCTGTCTCTCTCATACTGTTCCCTTCGCGGACACTCACTTCTCCAATGCCCTTCTTCCCTACAGTACGCGCATTGATTCCTACTCAAAGGTTCCGCATTCCATTTACTCTCGCCTTTACTATCGCCTTTATCCATTCCCCTATACACTTCCTTTTCCCTTCTATCTACGCCTGCGATAGCTAACGCTAGCATATCTGCTTTCCTACGCATTTTACGCTCTTCCTCCTTCTTTGTCTCTGTCTCCCTATTCATGTATACTTTATTGGCTATCTCCATGAGTTGGGTTATAGACATCCCTACAAACCCTTCTAACTTTTGTAGCTTGCGCTTTATATCTCCATAGGCTTGGCTGACAAAGGCGCAGTTAACCATCCGGGAATTCTCAGGAGCCTCTGGATTAAAGGGGGTATACAAACGGTATGCCTCCAATAATCGGTCATAAAAGACACTGGGCGATTCATCACATTTCTGTAATACCTCAGCCGTCTTAGACATGTTAATCGCCTTCTTTCCTCCAGCTTTTAAGCTTTTAAATGGACCATGTCTGCGCCATTGACATTCCAATTTGGATCGGTGTTTGGATAATGGGCTGCGACGCATGCTGCTGGGTTTGCCTGATTTTGTGTACGTGCCTCTTCTTCCAGCGCTTTAATTGCTGCTTGATTTATCCTAGTCCTTTCCTCATTATTAAACAATGTCATTAATAATTGCTGGCAATCAGCCCAAGTGGGATTGTGTGTCTGGACTATTGAGGTAAACAAATCCGTCATGGCTTGAGGCTTTTCGGTGTAAGAGGAGTTATGGGTCTTCCAATTAAAGAGATCGGTGGTTGTGAAAGGGACATAGACGTAGACTGGATCAGCATATTGTATCTGGCCGTCATCGTTAATGTGTGTCGGGCCAGGAGTCAATCGAAGAGGCATTTGATAATGTCGGGGTTGGAGGGTACCGGTCAGTTGTTGGGTTAGTATGGGGCTTCGTAGAGATGCGTCCATTAGGGGTTCCGGTCGAGGGGTAGTAAGACAAGGGAATGGGGAAGCTTTACTGAGGGGGAGGTCAGTGAGTAAAATATTCCGGGCCGGGCTAGGAGGAGCCTGACCGGAAACTAGATATGGCGCCAAATCTGGGTAGGTGGAGTTAACGGAGGTAGGTACCGGAAGGGGAGGGTTTAAAACAAGGGGGTTGGGCTCTGAGCTAGAGGAAGGGGTAGGTGGGGACAACGGGGCAAGGGGAGGAGCGTTTCCAACAGCACCTCCTCTTCCTCTTCTGGTGGAGGAGGAGTAAGGGGGCGACAATATATGGAAACTGGCCGTAAAGGTCGTGTTCCTCGTGGCATACTCGGATCCATTTTGGCGAGTCATTTACGGCCTGCTTCCAACAGTCAATATATGGAAACTGGCCGTAAAGTTCAGGCCTACCCGATACAACCACATATAGCGAACTAGAGGGCGGAATTTACAACAGCACCCTTTTAGTCTATTTACTCTATCAAAAATCTAGTGGGTTCCAAATTTACACGCCTTCCCACTTAGCCAAGATAGGTTGAGATCTAGCGGACCGAATATACACAGACGCCGCTTAGTCTCCCGGTCCCTCCGACCTAGCGAACGAAATATACACCCTAGAACGCTAGTCTAGACAAGACACCGGTGTCCGGCTTGGGCTATTTACACCAGAACCCCGCCTGACTCCAAACCAAAATTAAACGGGCTGACTACAGGGTCATCCAATATTCAATACCCCTAGTGGGTCCACCGTCTAAAACAGCGGTCGTCTTACCTCCTCGTTCCTGAACCTGAGTTCACACTCATCGACGGGGACACCCCAGCACTTACTACGTAGAGGCCGATGATCTCCTGGACAACAGACCAGTGGCGCCGAGACGAAGGGAGGTCCACGCAGAAGTTCAGGGGTGCAGCCGTAGAGAGCGTGGCCAATGCACCAAATGATACCTGAGAAACTGACGGAAGCCAAGCACAGAGAGATGGACACAGGTTTCTTCAGGAAGGAAGATATTCTTTATTCGATTCACCGACCGGGACTCAGAGGGACTAATGTCACCAAAATACAACAAGATCTGAGCCCCGAACAATAGTGTAGGCTCCTTACATAGGCATGTAACTCCTCCCATAATAAGCTCCACCCACACATACTCTTACCCAATCAATCGAATAAGAACTAACTTCCTGTTTGACCACATGGCTTGCCCAGCACAATGGAGGAGGGGAATACTACATCCTGTATTCTCGCACATGCTCCGTACACTACTGATTGTATCTTTGCCACGTGCAACCAACCGACCGATACACCAGTATATGCACGTACACATGCCACGTGGTAATCTCGCCCTACTAAATTTATTTTTACCGAGATTCCACCACACTGCCAAGATGCTTGCATCTTGTTCGCCTTCACAGGTTTGAGCACTAACACTTTCTGCCCAACCTGGAAGACCCGCTGCCGGGCACCCCGTACCACCCCGTACCAATGAATCGTACCATCTCCTCTGTCTCCCCTGGGCCACCTGGAGGTTCTCTCTTACCATCAGAGACAGTTTCTCCATGCGGTCCCGGAGTTCCAGGACATACGGTACTATGGGGGTCAGCTTCTTGGTCTGTCTCCCCCTCCCAGTGGCCTCTAATGAGATCTAGGGGTCCGCGAACCCTTCTCCCATAAAGCAACTCAAAGGGGGATAACCCAGTAGATTCCTGGGGCACCTCTCTGTAAGAAAACAACAGATGAGGCAGGAATCGCTCCCAGTCTCTGCAAGTGTCAGAAAAGGTCCTCAACATCTGTTTGAGGGTGCCATTAAATCGCTCGCAAAGACCGTTAGTCTGTGAATGGTACGGGGAGCTAAGTATCGGTTTAATGCCGCATACCCTCCACAGTTGCTGGGTGAGCACAGCGGTAAATTGGGTTCCCTGGTCAGAGAGGATCTCCTTAGGGAACCCGACCCTGGTAAAAATCCTAACCAGGGCATCAGCAACTGTCTCTGCCTCTATGTTAGACAGCGCTACTGCCTCTGGATAGCGAGTGGGATAGTCCACCACGATGAGAATATATTTCATACCGGATGGACTAGCCCTGGCCAGTGGACCCACAATGTCAACGGCTATGCGGGCAAAGGGCTCCCCAATGATAGGCAAAGACATAAGCCTAGCTCTTGGGTGGTCCCCCCGCTTTCCTACCGTTGACAAGTGTCACACGTACTACAATATATCCGCACAGCCTGATTAAAATTTGGCCAAAAGAGGTTCTGCATGATCCTATAGGCTGTGCGGCGGGACCCTAGATGTCCAGCTAGCGGAACATCATGCCCTATCCGCAGAATCTCCTGCCGGTATTTTGCGGGCACCACCAGCTGTCGATTCGGCGGATGGGCAACACTTTTCTGGGACGGTTTAGGGATCCTATATAACCTGTCCCCCACCCACTCATACCGCTCCCCATCTACTCCTTCCTCTCCAGTATCTGCCCTGTCTCTATATTTCTGGAGGGTCGGATCTATCTGGGTTTCCCTCCCAAACTCCTCTGGGGAATCCCAGCTAATAAAGGTCTGCCCTAGGGTATCAGTCGGGGAATCGGGTCTTACCTGGGTCTCAGCAGCAGGTGGGCTGGTTCCAGCAGCACGGGTCTGAGCCCGGGTAGTCACTGGGTTGACATCAGCAGGTCCCATTGGAGCATAAGCAGAAACCAAAGGGGCCAGGTCATTCCCGAGCAAAACATCAGCAGGCAAGTCTTTCATAACCCCCACATTCACATGTCCAGAGCCCACTCCCCAATCGAAATGAACCCGGGCAACAGGTAGACAGAACACGGCGCCTCCTGCTACCCTCACTGCCACAGTATTTCCAGTATGCTGGTGTTCGGAAACAAGGTTCTTTTGGAGCAGGGTCATAGTGGCTCCGGTGTCCCTCAGACCAGTGACCACTTTGCCATTTAGTTTAACGGTCTGCCTGTGCTGTTGCCGGTTATCCTGCTGGTACTGGATCCGCCTCATGTAGTATACCCCAAAATTCCTCCTGCTCAAAACAGTGAGCGGAAGGCTGATTTCCGCCGACTGGTCTTCTCCACGACTGAGCTTGGTTGGCATTGTTCAATGGGCACTCCAGTCTCTTGTGCCCCAATTGTTTGCACCCATAGCACCGGATAGGCTGGGAGTAATCCCGGGTGTTGAACCAGGCTGGCTGAACATAATTGTTCGCTGGTGGTATGGTGGAGGTGCGTTGCACTGGGGGGTGATATACAGTAGTGGTTGGAGGTGCTGCCGGTTTGTACTCCACTCGGGTAGGGACCTTGGCTGCTGTCTGGTCGAGCTTCCGTGCATCTGTGTACTCATCGGCCAGACGAGCAGCTTCAGGTAAGGTAGCGGGTTTGCGGTCCCTAACCCACTCTCTGACTCCTGCAGGTAAACGATCAAAGCAGTGCTCTAACAAAAACACTTGCAGGACCTCTTCCCCAGTTACCGCTTGGCACCCTGCCATCCAGTGGGCTGCGGTGCGGTGTACCCTGCATGCCCACTCCACATAGGAATCGCCAGCCTGCTTGTTAGTGTCCCGGAAACGCCTCAAGGGTGACAGCGTATCTGGCCAAAAGGGCATCCTTCACTGCCCGGTAACTTGTAATTTCCTCCTCTGGGATGGCCCGAAATGCCTCACTGGCCCGGCCGGATAACTTCCCAGAGAGGATGGTGACCCATTCCTCTGCGGGTACCTGGTGTAAGGCACACTGCCTTTCAAAATCAGCCAGGAACCCGTCTATCTCACCCTCTGTTTCAACAAAATTTCTAAAAGCAGAAAATGGTACCTTTCTCCGACCAATATTATTATGGGGTACCTCTGCTGCTGCAGCTCCTCTTCCCTGGAGCGCCTGTTGTGCTGCTACTGCGGCTTGCACTTGAACCACAATATCTGCTGCAGGGTTGGGGCCAAAGTGTGCCAGCCTTATCTGGACTGCCCGGTTAAATTGTATCTCCTCGGGTGTTAAATCCAGTATGCCAGGCACATTAGCTCTCTCCATTCCCTGTGCTGCATCCATCTCCAATAATATGGCAATAATCTCTCTTTTCTTGAGATTACTCGCTGATCGTCCTCTGCGTTCCAATATATCTTTAAGGGTAGCATGCCTTAATTCTTCATACTGCATTTCCAACCTGGGATTTGTAGCTGGCCTTCTGGGCGGTGGGATTCATCCCATCGCTTGCCACCAATTGTTACGACACTCACCGCCAGGTAGATAAAGCCGCCGTTTACTGAATAATCCCCTTCTCCAGAAATGCAGTTTTAATCCAGCCGATCGTCAAACTCCCGAACGGAGCATACGAACGCGGCAACTCCCGATCAGCAATTTAGTCAAACTCCTTCCACAGCTAGAAATAACGAAAGTACTGTCCCAATAATAAATCCCTCCACAAACGAGACCAAGCTCCGTCTTGAGGGTCAAACAGGAATGTGTTTAATGGGGGCTACCTGCCCGGTATTTATGCGGGTCTCCACAAGGTGGACACTCCCCTAGGGGACCTTGTGGAAGACTGTACAACATATTGGACAGTAGCCAATCGCGATGGCTTCAATATAAGCCCTTCCCATCTTACCCATAAATCCTTCTTCTCTATCCCGGAGATAATTAGGAAGAAACCTAATTATCTCCCAGGATAGAGACAATCGCCATTTTAAAATACAATAGGAAAAATACAATAAAATACATAATTTCAGAAATACCGAATGCATATGGTTCGTGTAACGTATCCCCAGATAGCCTGGATCTGAGTGTATATTTCTACCGAATAGCGCTCAGATCCGATGTACATAGTTCAATCGCCATGGAGTCAAAGTCTTTCACAAGTCCTTCGTATACGAATGACTCCATGGGACGGCTATCTGGGTAAAGTCCATACGAATGTTAGAAACTCCCGAACTGCCCGGTGTTCGTACGCCTCGACGAAATAGAAGGCGGGCGGCGACTTCCAGCGGTGTTCGGCAGATAAAGTATCCGTTTTTAGTTCCATAGGATTTGCACCGAACACCGATGATTCTCCTCGTGTCCCAAAATGGCCGCCGCCTCGTGGTCAGCATACGAACGACGTCCACCCGTACGAATGGAATGGAGAGGTGTCTGCGGTTAACCGCAACATTCTAATTGAGGCCAATAGGTTAACTAGCAGCACACTCCTCTCCTGGGTGCCCGTCCGTTCGGTAGTTTCAAACGGTATTTGGGGAAACACACGAGCAGGGGCATACGGACAGGAAATCCAGCGAAATGAAGGCAAACAGACGAACCAGCAATACAAGTCTATACAGATGGATCTGTCACACTCCCTAATACCATGGGAATTAGGGAGTTATCTACCAAGCGGCTGCAAGAGACGTTCCGAAGTTGCCGAAGTTCCGAAGTGCCGAATTGTCGAGGTCCTGAAGTTCTGAAATTACTGAATTTCTGAAGTGCTGAGCCAAACCGAATTTTTTTCCCATGCCCATGCCTACCTACTGTTCTACCGGCTCTATTGTCTGACACTGGTATCCCTGCTCTGGATGATCACCTTACTTCTGTTCGTGAGACTTGGTCCAAAGTTCACTCTGCTCTTGAGACTGCAGCTGCTCGTTTCAAATTTCATGCTGATAAACGTTGGGGTGCCAACACTGTTTACCAGGTAATTGAGAGGGTGTGGTTATCATCGTGCAACATCAAAGTAAAGTTCCTAGCATGAAGTTTGCCCAGAGTTTTCTTGGTCCATTTCGTATTTTTCCGAGAATAAATTCTGTTTCCTATTCTCTGGCGCTTCCTGCCTCCTTCCTTATTCCTAATAAATTTAATGTTTCCTTACTCAAACCACTTTTTTGCAATAGGGTATACTGTCCCCGTTGTTCCCTCTCCTCCTTTGATAATTTCCGGACAGGAGGAGTACGAAGTTTCCTCCATAATTGATTCCAGGTTTTCTCATGGTTCCTTACAGTATTTAGTTGATTGGAGGGGGTATGAGCTTGCCGATCGTTCTTTGGTTCCGGCTTCCAACATACATGCTGGCCACAAGATTTGTTCTTTTCACACCAAGTTTCCTCTCAAACCTGGTCCTGCACACCCGGTGAGTGGTCTTCAAGGGGGGGGTACTGTGACGGTGCCGCTGGTTTCTGTCGGCGTGGCCACACAGCGGTCACGCCGACAGAAATAACAAATACTTATCTTACCCGTGGCAAATCACAACCCGACCTCCTTCCATCCCGGTCCCCAGCGTGTGCGGTGTTATTAGAGACGCTGGCCGCTGCGTTTCCTTTTTAAATAGGGCAATAGCCTTTGCCCATATGAAAGATGGCGCTTACGTGCGTGCGACGTCACGTCATAGACGTACACGCATGTTTTGGGGTCAAAGGCCACATACAGCCAATTACAACTTTAGGAGGGTTATTATTTTTTTTCTTTTTTTTTATATTCTTTATTTTTGCGTGCATAAAGAAAATAAACAGTCACATTTGCTTTTGCATAATAACAGACAGTAACTTAGCAGGGCATAGCAATGAAAATACAATGCACATTTTTATATTGTAGCATGATGTGTAAGCTTAAGCATGAGGACAGTGCTAGCGAGGGGTTGACTATTGCGACATGAGCATGAGAACTATAGGCACTGTGATTGAGAAGTGTTTCTCCCGGGAGGTCCCCCCAGGTAAATCAGGTTTTGAGTCCCGCTGTGGTAAGAGAGGAAAGGGGACATGCTAATGCAGTGGGTTAAACATGGGTTAATCTAAGCACATGGTGTGGGTACCGATGGTGCACTGCTGGGGTACTGTGGTATTTGTGCTCAGTCCTGAGGTCATCCAATGCCGTGCTGGGGTACTCTGCTTCCCTGTCCAGAGAGTCTCGCTGTTGAACCCTGGTGCCTTCCTGGGTAGGGACCCGCATACATGAGTCGAAGGTAAGGTCTTGCTATGGAGGCGCTGAAGCCTCTCCTGTGTGGTCTCAGAATACAGCTTGAGTTGTGAGGTAGGCTCTTTGGGGCGGCCCGGTCGGGTTGTGGCAGGTTAGTTGTTGTGTTGCTTGCCGCCTTTCTCGTGCTGGGATGTCGGGCAGCGTGTGAACGTTGCGGGCAGAGTCGTGTGGTCCACCATTTTCGGGCCCTCTGTACCGCACCGTGGGTTTGCCACTGGACCGTGGGTTTGCCACTGGATCGTGGAGTTGGCTTGCGAGGTGGGTGTTCTGTCGTGTCTGGCATCTGGACCTGTTGTTGTCCAAGTTCCAGTTTTTCCAGAAGGCAGCGAACAGGCTGTTTACTTTAGCTTCGAGGTCCCAGCTTATATGAGAGCACGTGGCGTCCGCCATTTTCCTCTTCTCTATGGCTGGATGGAGCTCATTCTCGTGGAGCAGGTTTGCCTCCCTGGAGTGGACCGGGATCACCCCCGCCGGTCCATAGGGGGGGGAACAGGGCAAGAACCACCTAATCCTGTGCTGCTGGCATGTCACTGGGAGGCAGGATAGCAGGGCAACGGCCGTCTGCCCCACTCACCGCCTGCACGGTCTCCTCCTTGGTTGTCAGAGGGCACCCTCCCGAGGGACTAAAACCTTAACAGCAAGCCTCACCTCGGAACCAGGCTGTCTGCTTGCACTGGGTCACCGCTGTCGGTCGTCAGGTAGGTTTTAAGTTGTTTTTCGGAGCTATAATTAGCCAGGGTTGTAGGAGCAGCTTTGTTGTGCGACCGTTCAGCTTGGCGGTCCGGCCCCGCCCCCCTGGAGGGTTATTAAAACCCAAATTACCTTTTGATCAGTGCCCTGTCGTGGTTTCCCATAGATGGTTATCCGATAGTGTGTTCCTGATCGTGTATTTCTGTTTTTTTACTTTGGCTTTGTTTCAACTTCCCTGACTTCTGATATCATTGACTATTGGCTTTTCCTAATCGCTGTGTCTTGAAGCCAATGATGTGACGCAACATTAGCGTCTGCATTTCGTTTGGCCATCTGATTAAGGAGCCACACTATAAATAGCTATTTTGGTTCCCAATAGCGCGCTATTGTCAGGTATGGATATACCCTAATATGCAAACCTAGAGGAAACATTATAGGAACACATACAGGTCCTTATTGTGGCCAGAGTTTTGCCTTAGACAGATAAATGAAATGTCTGCAAACAGACAGAGAATAACAGAGATACACCGAACCAATAGTCAGGCCAAGGTCAGGATAACAGAGAGCAAGAATGATCAAACAAGCGGAGGTCAGAAAACAGTAAATCCAATACACAGTATAAGCATACTTTTAGGTAACCGGAAACCACGACAGGACAAGGAAACAAGGACAACCAGGAAGTACCCTATAATTAAAAAGCACCACATAAACTGACATTATAAAAGGAGACCAATGAAAGGGTTCCATGTCATATATGATGTCATAATGAGGCACCAGGAAGCCAGTGGGGAATGTCTTGTGTGCATAGGAACACAGAAGAGACATTATTTTTGTGATTGCACTGCACTACAAGGGACAGGTATCATGACAGTCAGCACCAGAACTGATGCCAATAAGCAGGTCAGTGAATAAAATGGAAAAAGAATCACATAAATCACGCAAAATAGTCCTATTGTACTGTATAGTTTAAAGGGGTTTAAAGAGTTGCTAGTTTTATTTGGCAATATGCACTTGGAAGCAGACCATTCGGTCGAAATTAATCTGCAGTTATTTGTGGGACATACTAAAAGGAATGACAGATTGGAATGCCCATAGACTTTAACAAGGCAGTGGAATGCCCATAGAGAATAGTGGACATAAAAGGAATGCCCATAGAGAATAATGGAAACAAAAGATTTCAATTAGAGACAAAACTATTACACATATGAAATAAATCTTTTGCCATAATACTCTCCAGATTCAGTGTCAATTTTTGAAATTGAGATTAAGTGGGATTATCATTGTTTTCTATGGAATGACAATGGTGAATGACTAAAGAGAATGCCCATAGACTATAATGGGAGGCAACACATTAACTCATTTGCAGGTAAATCTGTGTAATGTAGCAAATTCATCTTTAGCACAGGTGTTCCCCAAGTACAGCAGTAGATTGTAAAATTAAAAGTAACTGGGATTATAGCTCTTTTCTATGGAATGACAGGTAAATGAAACAATGGAATGCCCATAGACTATAATGGGAAGCAATATGTTACTTGGAATCTGAACCGTGAAACATATCAAGTAAATATTTTGCAGGCATACTCTGCGAGATCAGTGGCAATTTTTAAAATTGAGATTAAGTGGGATTATCATTGTTTTCTATGGAATGACAATGGTGAATGACTAAAGAGAATGCCCATAGACTATAATGGGAGGCAACACAAACTCATTTGCAGGTAAATCTGTGTAATGTAGCAAATTCATCTTTACCACAGGTGTTCCCCAAGTACATCAGTAGATTGTAAAATTAAAAGTAACTGGGATTATAGCTTTTTTTCTATGGAATGACAGGTAAATGATGCAATGGAATGCCCATAGAGTATAATGGGAGGCAACATATAAACTCATTTGCAGGTAAATCTGTGTTATGTAGCAAATTCATCTTTACCACAGGTGTTCCCCAAGTACAGCAGTAGATTGTAAAATTAAAAGTAACTGGGATTATAGCTTTTTTTCTATGGAATGACAGGTAAATGATACAATGGAATGCCCATTGAGTATAATGGGAAGCAATATGAGACTTGGAATCTGAACCGTAAAACATATCAAGTAAATCTTTTGCAGGCATACTCTGCGAGTCACATTCTAGGTTTCTAATTTTCTTTGTTAACTCACTGAGGGTTATTTTATATATATATATATATATGTGTGGGAGTGTGCTGTGTGTGTGAGCGAGGGTGCTGTGTGTCTGAGGGTGCGCTGTGTGTGTCTGGGGGCGCTGTGTGTGTCTGGGGGCGCTGTGTGCGTCTGGGGGTGCTGTGTGCGTCTCGGGGGTGCTGTGTGCGTGGGGATCCGTTCTTCCATGGGGGTGGGGAGCCATGCTTCCTTCCCTGGTGGTACAGTTGAGAGTGCGAACTCTAACGTGCATGCTAGAGTTCACTCTCGCGAGATCTGAGCGTTGCTGCGGTAACCGCGGCAACGCTCAGACCTCGCGATAGGACCCGGCGGGTATGCTGGCTAGAGCTCCGCCGGTACTCTCTCCTGCCTCCCTCCTTCCCTCCCCAGCCCGCGGCCGCATCTCAGTGTCTCTGGGCCGGTGAGGGAGATCTTTGATCTCCCCACCGGTCCATGGAGACACACAGCAGGGTTGGCGCTTGGATAGCGCTGGCCCTGCAGGGGCTGGCAGGGGAGATTTCCCCTGCCGGCCTCGGCCCCACGGCCATCGCGGCCCACCGGGCATTTGCCCGGTGTGCCCGATGGCCAGTCCGGGCCTGCTATAGACAACCAGATCACTTCATCTGTTTTAAGTGTCTCTATATTGTAAGCTTGTCTGAGCAGGATCCTCATCAACCTATTGTTCATGTAAGACTTTATAATTGTCTCATTTAATTAAATTTCCTTCTTTTCTAATATTGTAAAGCGCTGTGAAATAAGTTGGAGCTATATAAATACCAATAATAAGTGGTTTGGTTACATTGCTGTTTAGCTATGTGAGCTATGTTTTGTTTCCATTGGCTAATCCAGTTGTTCCCAAACATTTTAGGTTAAAGGTGCCCTTAATATTTCAGTATTTTCCCAGGGCACCCCAAGTCAAAATTTCTAGGTTGTATACAGGGCCGCCATCATAAATTTTAAGGCCCCTAACTTAGCTGCGTGTCTGGGCCCCTGGGAGCCCGCATCCAAGCCCGCCCACAGGAATACACACACAGACACAAACACACGCACTGATACAAAAGGACACAGATACACACAAAGATACATACTAACAGACACGCATACTGAAATAGACATACACGCATATAGGCATACATACTGACACACATATACAGACACACAGGCATACATATTGACAGACAGACACATAATAACAGACATACTGTCAGGATCCCGCGGGCGGCTGCGAGGGGAGGCTGCAGTCCGCTCGCGGCACTCACCCTCCAGCCGTCCGCGGGTCCTTTCCCGGCATACGCTCGCTGGGCGGCATCCTCCCAGCCTCGGATGCCGCCCGCGTCCTCCTCTCCGTCCCCCAGCGGCACATGCATGACGCTGAACGCTGGGGGACCGCCCACTCTTGTACACACCGCGGTCAGCCACCTGACCCGGCGTTAAAGACACAGTACGACAATCACAGTGGGGGACATAGATATCTCCCACGTGTGATTGTTAATTCTGATTGGAAGTTATCCAATCAGAATTAACCACAGGGTTTAAATACTTACCTTTCCTGTTCCTCCCTGCCCTGTTGTGGTCTTTGCTTACTAGTATTGATACTGAACATGTGTTTCTGGTTACGTACTCTCTGGCTTGTTAAACTGACTTTGTGACTTTCTCCTACCCTTTGACCTCGGCTTGTTTCTCGTTATCCTGTCTTCTGGTTCCCCTTACTCGGCTTGTCTCCTGACTATTCTGTGTGTGCTTAGCCCGGCCACTCTAAGGTCCGGTACGGCACCCTTTCTGTGTGTGTGTTAGCGTGTTAGGTTCCCCGAATCGTGACACATACAGACACACATGCATAAGGACATACAGACACTGACATACATACATTCATACTGGCATACATTGACACTGGCATGCATACATACTGACAGACATAGATACATGCATACTGACATACATGCATACAGACACTGATATCCATACACACACACACAGACATACATTCATAATGACATACATTGGTACTGGTATACATACATATATGCATACTGACATGCATGCATACAGACACTGACATGCATGCATACAGACACTGACATCCATACATACACACAAACATATATTCATACAGACATACATTGATACTCATACATACATATATACATACTGACAGACCTACATATATACACATACTGACAGACGTACATACATACTGACAGACATACACACTGACACAGACAGCTCATTTGTCAGCCACCCTCCTGTTTCTTACCATTTCTTTGCAGGAGGGTGACTGGGGCTGATTGGAGTCAGCGTGGCTCTCCCTCTCCAAGGCCTCCACGCTGCCTCTCCTCCTGCGCAGAGTGAGCTGGGAGGAAGTGACCGGCCGTCACTTCCTCCGAGCAGCACTTGCATTGCGGCTGCATTTATTTTTTCTTCAAGGGGCCCTGTCGCGCTATTACACGGTCACAGTGCTGACAGTGCCCCTGAAGATATAGGGCCCATCGGGTGGCACTAAGTGCATGGGCCACCCAATGGGCCCCATTAGCGTGCGGGCCCCGGTACAACTGCACCGGCGGCAGTTCCGTCGCTACACGTGTGGCTTGGGCAATTTCAAGAATTTACACTGAACCTTCACGGTTCAGAGTCCAAGTCACATATTGCTTCTCATTATACTCTATGGGCATTCCATTGTATCATTTACCTGTCATTCCATAGAAAAGAGCTATAATCCCAGTTACTTTTAATTTTACAATCTACTGCTGTACTTGGGGAACACCTGTGCTAAAGATGAATTTGCTACATTACCCAGATTTACCTGCAAATGAGTTTATGTGTTGCCTCCCATTATACTCTATGGGCATTCTCTTTAGTCATTCACCATTGTCATTCCATAGAAAACAATGATAATCCCACTTAATCTCAATTTCAAAAATTGCCACTGATCTCGCAGAGTATGCCTGCAAAAGATTTACTTGATATGTTTCACGGTTCAGATTCCAAGTCACATATTGCTTCCCATTATACTCTATGGGCATTCCATTGTATCATTTACCTGTCATTCCATAGAAAAGAGCTATAATCCCAGTTACTTTTAATTTTACAATCTACTGCTGTACTTGTACTTGGGGAACACCTGTGCTAAAGATGAATTTGCTACATTACACAGATTTACCTGCAAATGAGTTTATGTGTTGCCTCCCATTATAGTCTATGGGCATTCTCTTTAGTCATTCACCATTGTCATTCCATAGAAAACAATGATAATCCCACTTAATCTCAATTTCAAAAATTGACACTGAATCTGGAGAGTATTGTGGCAAAAGATTTATTTTAAATGTGTAATAGTTTTGTCTCTAATTGAAATCTTTTGTTTCCATTTTTCTCTATGGGTAGTGTTGTCGCGAACCCGAAATTTTCGGTTCGCGAACGGCGACCGCGAACTTCCGCAAATGTTCGCGAACCGGCGAACCGCGCGAACCGCGCGAACCGCGCGAACCGCCATTGACTTCATTGAATTTTAAAAACAACAGGGACTCTTTCTGGCCACAATAGTGATGGAAAAGTTGTTTCAAGGGGACTAACACCTGGACTGTGGCATGCCAGAGGGGGATCCATGGCAAAACTCCCATGGAAAATTGCACAGTTGATGCAGAGTCTGCTTTTAATCCATAAAGGGCAGAAATCACCTAACATTGACACCTGTCCTCAAAGCCCAGCCCTGATACACACTGACACAGAGCAGAATAGAGACTGTTCCCCCTACATAGGGTCACTTGGTAGATATGATTGACACCTGTCCTCAAAACCCCTGATACACACTGACACAGAGCAGAAGAGGGACTGTTCCCCCTACATAGGGTCACTTGGCAGATATGGATTGACACCTGTCCTCAAAACCCCTGATACACACTGACACAGAGCAGAATAGAGACTGTTCCCTGTCCACAGAGACCATGATACACACTGACACAGAGCAGAATAGAGACTGTTCACCGTCCACAGAGACCATGATACACACTGACACAGAGCAGAATAGGGACTGTTCCCCCTACATAGGGTCACTTGGCAGATATGGATTGACACCTGTCCTCAAAACCCCTGATACACACTGACACAGAGCAGAATAGGGACTGTTACCCCTACATAGGGTCACTTGGCAGATATGGATTGACACCTGTCCTCAAAACCGCTGATACACACTGACACAGAGCAGAATAGGGACTGTTCCCCCTACATAGGGTCACTTGGCAGATATGGATTGACACCTGTCCTCAAAACCCCTGATACACACTGACACAGAGCAGAATAGAGACTGTTCCCTGTCCACAGAGACCATGATACACACTGACACAGAGCAGAATAGAGACTGTTCACCGTCCACAGAGACCATGATACACACTGACACAGAGCAGAATAGGGACTGTTCCCCCTACATAGGGTCACTTGGCAGATATGGATTGACACCTGTCCTCAAAACCCCTGATACACACTGACACAGAGCAGAATAGGGACTGTTACCCCTACATAGGGTCACTTGGCAGATATGGATTGACACCTGTCCTCAAAACCCCTGATACACACTGACACAGAGCAGAATAGAGACTGTTCCCTGTCCACAGAGACCATGATACACACTGACACAGAGCAGAATAGAGACTGTTCACCGTCCACAGAGACCATGATACACACTGACACAGAGCAGAATAGGGACTGTTCCCCCTACATAGGGTCATGTCGGTTTGTACTCCACTCGGGTAGGGACCTTGGCTGCTGTCTGGTCGAGCTTCCGTGCATCTGTGTACTCATCGGCCAGACGAGCAGCTTCAGGTAAGGTAGCGGGTTTGCGGTCCCTAACCCACTCTCTGACTCCTGCAGGTAAACGATCAAAGCAGTGCTCTAACAAAAACACTTGCAGGACCTCTTCCCCAGTTACCGCTTGGCACCCTGCCATCCAGTGGGCTGCGGTGCGGTGTACCCTGCATGCCCACTCCACATAGGAATCGCCAGCCTGCTTGTTAGTGTCCCGGAAACGCCTCAAGGGTGACAGCGTATCTGGCCAAAAGGGCATCCTTCACTGCCCGGTAACTTGTAATTTCCTCCTCTGGGATGGCCCGAAATGCCTCACTGGCCCGGCCGGATAACTTCCCAGAGAGGATGGTGACCCATTCCTCTGCGGGTACCTGGTGTAAGGCACACTGCCTTTCAAAATCAGCCAGGAACCCGTCTATCTCACCCTCTGTTTCAACAAAATTTCTAAAAGCAGAAAATGGTACCTTTCTCCGACCAATATTATTATGGGGTACCTCTGCTGCTGCAGCTCCTCTTCCCTGGAGCGCCTGTTGTGCTGCTACTGCGGCTTGCACTTGAACCACAATATCTGCTGCAGGGTTGGGGCCAAAGTGTGCCAGCCTTATCTGGACTGCCCGGTTAAATTGTATCTCCTCGGGTGTTAAATCCAGTATGCCAGGCACATTAGCTCTCTCCATTCCCTGTGCTGCATCCATCTCCAATAATATGGCAATAATCTCTCTTTTCTTGAGATTACTCGCTGATCGTCCTCTGCGTTCCAATATATCTTTAAGGGTAGCATGCCTTAATTCTTCATACTGCATTTCCAACCTGGGATTTGTAGCTGGCCTTCTGGGCGGTGGGATTCATCCCATCGCTTGCCACCAATTGTTACGACACTCACCGCCAGGTAGATAAAGCCGCCGTTTACTGAATAATCCCCTTCTCCAGAAATGCAGTTTTAATCCAGCCGATCGTCAAACTCCCGAACGGAGCATACGAACGCGGCAACTCCCGATCAGCAATTTAGTCAAACTCCTTCCACAGCTAGAAATAACGAAAGTACTGTCCCAATAATAAATCCCTCCACAAACGAGACCAAGCTCCGTCTTGAGGGTCAAACAGGAATGTGTTTAATGGGGGCTACCTGCCCGGTATTTATGCGGGTCTCCACAAGGTGGACACTCCCCTAGGGGACCTTGTGGAAGACTGTACAACATATTGGACAGTAGCCAATCGCGATGGCTTCAATATAAGCCCTTCCCATCTTACCCATAAATCCTTCTTCTCTATCCCGGAGATAATTAGGAAGAAACCTAATTATCTCCCAGGATAGAGACAATCGCCATTTTAAAATACAATAGGAAAAATACAATAAAATACATAATTTCAGAAATACCGAATGCATATGGTTCGTGTAACGTATCCCCAGATAGCCTGGATCTGAGTGTATATTTCTACCGAATAGCGCTCAGATCCGATGTACATAGTTCAATCGCCATGGAGTCAAAGTCTTTCACAAGTCCTTCGTATACGAATGACTCCATGGGACGGCTATCTGGGTAAAGTCCATACGAATGTTAGAAACTCCCGAACTGCCCGGTGTTCGTACGCCTCGACGAAATAGAAGGCGGGCGGCGACTTCCAGCGGTGTTCGGCAGATAAAGTATCCGTTTTTAGTTCCATAGGATTTGCACCGAACACCGATGATTCTCCTCGTGTCCCAAAATGGCCGCCGCCTCGTGGTCAGCATACGAACGACGTCCACCCGTACGAATGGAATGGAGAGGTGTCTGCGGTTAACCGCAACATTCTAATTGAGGCCAATAGGTTAACTAGCAGCACACTCCTCTCCTGGGTGCCCGTCCGTTCGGTAGTTTCAAACGGTATTTGGGGAAACACACGAGCAGGGGCATACGGACAGGAAATCCAGCGAAATGAAGGCAAACAGACGAACCAGCAATACAAGTCTATACAGATGGATCTGTCACACTCCCTAATACCATGGGAATTAGGGAGTTATCTACCAAGCGGCTGCAAGAGACGTTCCGAAGTTGCCGAAGTTCCGAAGTGCCGAATTGTCGAGGTCCTGAAGTTCTGAAATTACTGAATTTCTGAAGTGCTGAGCCAAACCGAATTTTTTTCCCATGCCCATGCCTACCTACTGTTCTACCGGCTCTATTGTCTGACACTGGTATCCCTGCTCTGGATGATCACCTTACTTCTGTTCGTGAGACTTGGTCCAAAGTTCACTCTGCTCTTGAGACTGCAGCTGCTCGTTTCAAATTTCATGCTGATAAACGTTGGGGTGCCAACACTGTTTACCAGGTAATTGAGAGGGTGTGGTTATCATCGTGCAACATCAAAGTAAAGTTCCTAGCATGAAGTTTGCCCAGAGTTTTCTTGGTCCATTTCGTATTTTTCCGAGAATAAATTCTGTTTCCTATTCTCTGGCGCTTCCTGCCTCCTTCCTTATTCCTAATAAATTTAATGTTTCCTTACTCAAACCACTTTTTTGCAATAGGGTATACTGTCCCCGTTGTTCCCTCTCCTCCTTTGATAATTTCCGGACAGGAGGAGTACGAAGTTTCCTCCATAATTGATTCCAGGTTTTCTCATGGTTCCTTACAGTATTTAGTTGATTGGAGGGGGTATGAGCTTGCCGATCGTTCTTTGGTTCCGGCTTCCAACATACATGCTGGCCACAAGATTTGTTCTTTTCACACCAAGTTTCCTCTCAAACCTGGTCCTGCACACCCGGTGAGTGGTCTTCAAGGGGGGGGTACTGTGACGGTGCCGCTGGTTTCTGTCGGCGTGGCCACACAGCGGTCACGCCGACAGAAATAACAAATACTTATCTTACCCGTGGCAAATCACAACCCGACCTCCTTCCATCCCGGTCCCCAGCGTGTGCGGTGTTATTAGAGACGCTGGCCGCTGCGTTTCCTTTTTAAATAGGGCAATAGCCTTTGCCCATATGAAAGATGGCGCTTACGTGCGTGCGACGTCACGTCATAGACGTACACGCATGTTTTGGGGTCAAAGGCCACATACAGCCAATTACAACTTTAGGAGGGTTATTATTTTTTTTCTTTTTTTTTATATTCTTTATTTTTGCGTGCATAAAGAAAATAAACAGTCACATTTGCTTTTGCATAATAACAGACAGTAACTTAGCAGGGCATAGCAATGAAAATACAATGCACATTTTTATATTGTAGCATGATGTGTAAGCTTAAGCATGAGGACAGTGCTAGCGAGGGGTTGACTATTGCGACATGAGCATGAGAACTATAGGCACTGTGATTGAGAAGTGTTTCTCCCGGGAGGTCCCCCCAGGTAAATCAGGTTTTGAGTCCCGCTGTGGTAAGAGAGGAAAGGGGACATGCTAATGCAGTGGGTTAAACATGGGTTAATCTAAGCACATGGTGTGGGTACCGATGGTGCACTGCTGGGGTACTGTGGTATTTGTGCTCAGTCCTGAGGTCATCCAATGCCGTGCTGGGGTACTCTGCTTCCCTGTCCAGAGAGTCTCGCTGTTGAACCCTGGTGCCTTCCTGGGTAGGGACCCGCATACATGAGTCGAAGGTAAGGTCTTGCTATGGAGGCGCTGAAGCCTCTCCTGTGTGGTCTCAGAATACAGCTTGAGTTGTGAGGTAGGCTCTTTGGGGCGGCCCGGTCGGGTTGTGGCAGGTTAGTTGTTGTGTTGCTTGCCGCCTTTCTCGTGCTGGGATGTCGGGCAGCGTGTGAACGTTGCGGGCAGAGTCGTGTGGTCCACCATTTTCGGGCCCTCTGTACCGCACCGTGGGTTTGCCACTGGACCGTGGGTTTGCCACTGGATCGTGGAGTTGGCTTGCGAGGTGGGTGTTCTGTCGTGTCTGGCATCTGGACCTGTTGTTGTCCAAGTTCCAGTTTTTCCAGAAGGCAGCGAACAGGCTGTTTACTTTAGCTTCGAGGTCCCAGCTTATATGAGAGCACGTGGCGTCCGCCATTTTCCTCTTCTCTATGGCTGGATGGAGCTCATTCTCGTGGAGCAGGTTTGCCTCCCTGGAGTGGACCGGGATCACCCCCGCCGGTCCATAGGGGGGGGAACAGGGCAAGAACCACCTAATCCTGTGCTGCTGGCATGTCACTGGGAGGCAGGATAGCAGGGCAACGGCCGTCTGCCCCACTCACCGCCTGCACGGTCTCCTCCTTGGTTGTCAGAGGGCACCCTCCCGAGGGACTAAAACCTTAACAGCAAGCCTCACCTCGGAACCAGGCTGTCTGCTTGCACTGGGTCACCGCTGTCGGTCGTCAGGTAGGTTTTAAGTTGTTTTTCGGAGCTATAATTAGCCAGGGTTGTAGGAGCAGCTTTGTTGTGCGACCGTTCAGCTTGGCGGTCCGGCCCCGCCCCCCTGGAGGGTTATTAAAACCCAAATTACCTTTTGATCAGTGCCCTGTCGTGGTTTCCCATAGATGGTTATCCGATAGTGTGTTCCTGATCGTGTATTTCTGTTTTTTTACTTTGGCTTTGTTTCAACTTCCCTGACTTCTGATATCATTGACTATTGGCTTTTCCTAATCGCTGTGTCTTGAAGCCAATGATGTGACGCAACATTAGCGTCTGCATTTCGTTTGGCCATCTGATTAAGGAGCCACACTATAAATAGCTATTTTGGTTCCCAATAGCGCGCTATTGTCAGGTATGGATATACCCTAATATGCAAACCTAGAGGAAACATTATAGGAACACATACAGGTCCTTATTGTGGCCAGAGTTTTGCCTTAGACAGATAAATGAAATGTCTGCAAACAGACAGAGAATAACAGAGATACACCGAACCAATAGTCAGGCCAAGGTCAGGATAACAGAGAGCAAGAATGATCAAACAAGCGGAGGTCAGAAAACAGTAAATCCAATACACAGTATAAGCATACTTTTAGGTAACCGGAAACCACGACAGGACAAGGAAACAAGGACAACCAGGAAGTACCCTATAATTAAAAAGCACCACATAAACTGACATTATAAAAGGAGACCAATGAAAGGGTTCCATGTCATATATGATGTCATAATGAGGCACCAGGAAGCCAGTGGGGAATGTCTTGTGTGCATAGGAACACAGAAGAGACATTATTTTTGTGATTGCACTGCACTACAAGGGACAGGTATCATGACAGTCAGCACCAGAACTGATGCCAATAAGCAGGTCAGTGAATAAAATGGAAAAAGAATCACATAAATCACGCAAAATAGTCCTATTGTACTGTATAGTTTAAAGGGGTTTAAAGAGTTGCTAGTTTTATTTGGCAATATGCACTTGGAAGCAGACCATTCGGTCGAAATTAATCTGCAGTTATTTGTGGGACATACTAAAAGGAATGACAGATTGGAATGCCCATAGACTTTAACAAGGCAGTGGAATGCCCATAGAGAATAGTGGACATAAAAGGAATGCCCATAGAGAATAATGGAAACAAAAGATTTCAATTAGAGACAAAACTATTACACATATGAAATAAATCTTTTGCCATAATACTCTCCAGATTCAGTGTCAATTTTTGAAATTGAGATTAAGTGGGATTATCATTGTTTTCTATGGAATGACAATGGTGAATGACTAAAGAGAATGCCCATAGACTATAATGGGAGGCAACACATTAACTCATTTGCAGGTAAATCTGTGTAATGTAGCAAATTCATCTTTAGCACAGGTGTTCCCCAAGTACAGCAGTAGATTGTAAAATTAAAAGTAACTGGGATTATAGCTCTTTTCTATGGAATGACAGGTAAATGAAACAATGGAATGCCCATAGACTATAATGGGAAGCAATATGTTACTTGGAATCTGAACCGTGAAACATATCAAGTAAATATTTTGCAGGCATACTCTGCGAGATCAGTGGCAATTTTTAAAATTGAGATTAAGTGGGATTATCATTGTTTTCTATGGAATGACAATGGTGAATGACTAAAGAGAATGCCCATAGACTATAATGGGAGGCAACACAAACTCATTTGCAGGTAAATCTGTGTAATGTAGCAAATTCATCTTTACCACAGGTGTTCCCCAAGTACATCAGTAGATTGTAAAATTAAAAGTAACTGGGATTATAGCTTTTTTTCTATGGAATGACAGGTAAATGATGCAATGGAATGCCCATAGAGTATAATGGGAGGCAACATATAAACTCATTTGCAGGTAAATCTGTGTTATGTAGCAAATTCATCTTTACCACAGGTGTTCCCCAAGTACAGCAGTAGATTGTAAAATTAAAAGTAACTGGGATTATAGCTTTTTTTCTATGGAATGACAGGTAAATGATACAATGGAATGCCCATTGAGTATAATGGGAAGCAATATGAGACTTGGAATCTGAACCGTAAAACATATCAAGTAAATCTTTTGCAGGCATACTCTGCGAGTCACATTCTAGGTTTCTAATTTTCTTTGTTAACTCACTGAGGGTTATTTTATATATATATATATATATGTGTGGGAGTGTGCTGTGTGTGTGAGCGAGGGTGCTGTGTGTCTGAGGGTGCGCTGTGTGTGTCTGGGGGCGCTGTGTGTGTCTGGGGGCGCTGTGTGCGTCTGGGGGTGCTGTGTGCGTCTCGGGGGTGCTGTGTGCGTGGGGATCCGTTCTTCCATGGGGGTGGGGAGCCATGCTTCCTTCCCTGGTGGTACAGTTGAGAGTGCGAACTCTAACGTGCATGCTAGAGTTCACTCTCGCGAGATCTGAGCGTTGCTGCGGTAACCGCGGCAACGCTCAGACCTCGCGATAGGACCCGGCGGGTATGCTGGCTAGAGCTCCGCCGGTACTCTCTCCTGCCTCCCTCCTTCCCTCCCCAGCCCGCGGCCGCATCTCAGTGTCTCTGGGCCGGTGAGGGAGATCTTTGATCTCCCCACCGGTCCATGGAGACACACAGCAGGGTTGGCGCTTGGATAGCGCTGGCCCTGCAGGGGCTGGCAGGGGAGATTTCCCCTGCCGGCCTCGGCCCCACGGCCATCGCGGCCCACCGGGCATTTGCCCGGTGTGCCCGATGGCCAGTCCGGGCCTGCTATAGACAACCAGATCACTTCATCTGTTTTAAGTGTCTCTATATTGTAAGCTTGTCTGAGCAGGATCCTCATCAACCTATTGTTCATGTAAGACTTTATAATTGTCTCATTTAATTAAATTTCCTTCTTTTCTAATATTGTAAAGCGCTGTGAAATAAGTTGGAGCTATATAAATACCAATAATAAGTGGTTTGGTTACATTGCTGTTTAGCTATGTGAGCTATGTTTTGTTTCCATTGGCTAATCCAGTTGTTCCCAAACATTTTAGGTTAAAGGTGCCCTTAATATTTCAGTATTTTCCCAGGGCACCCCAAGTCAAAATTTCTAGGTTGTATACAGGGCCGCCATCATAAATTTTAAGGCCCCTAACTTAGCTGCGTGTCTGGGCCCCTGGGAGCCCGCATCCAAGCCCGCCCACAGGAATACACACACAGACACAAACACACGCACTGATACAAAAGGACACAGATACACACAAAGATACATACTAACAGACACGCATACTGAAATAGACATACACGCATATAGGCATACATACTGACACACATATACAGACACACAGGCATACATATTGACAGACAGACACATAATAACAGACATACTGTCAGGATCCCGCGGGCGGCTGCGAGGGGAGGCTGCAGTCCGCTCGCGGCACTCACCCTCCAGCCGTCCGCGGGTCCTTTCCCGGCATACGCTCGCTGGGCGGCATCCTCCCAGCCTCGGATGCCGCCCGCGTCCTCCTCTCCGTCCCCCAGCGGCACATGCATGACGCTGAACGCTGGGGGACCGCCCACTCTTGTACACACCGCGGTCAGCCACCTGACCCGGCGTTAAAGACACAGTACGACAATCACAGTGGGGGACATAGATATCTCCCACGTGTGATTGTTAATTCTGATTGGAAGTTATCCAATCAGAATTAACCACAGGGTTTAAATACTTACCTTTCCTGTTCCTCCCTGCCCTGTTGTGGTCTTTGCTTACTAGTATTGATACTGAACATGTGTTTCTGGTTACGTACTCTCTGGCTTGTTAAACTGACTTTGTGACTTTCTCCTACCCTTTGACCTCGGCTTGTTTCTCGTTATCCTGTCTTCTGGTTCCCCTTACTCGGCTTGTCTCCTGACTATTCTGTGTGTGCTTAGCCCGGCCACTCTAAGGTCCGGTACGGCACCCTTTCTGTGTGTGTGTTAGCGTGTTAGGTTCCCCGAATCGTGACACATACAGACACACATGCATAAGGACATACAGACACTGACATACATACATTCATACTGGCATACATTGACACTGGCATGCATACATACTGACAGACATAGATACATGCATACTGACATACATGCATACAGACACTGATATCCATACACACACACACAGACATACATTCATAATGACATACATTGGTACTGGTATACATACATATATGCATACTGACATGCATGCATACAGACACTGACATGCATGCATACAGACACTGACATCCATACATACACACAAACATATATTCATACAGACATACATTGATACTCATACATACATATATACATACTGACAGACCTACATATATACACATACTGACAGACGTACATACATACTGACAGACATACACACTGACACAGACAGCTCATTTGTCAGCCACCCTCCTGTTTCTTACCATTTCTTTGCAGGAGGGTGACTGGGGCTGATTGGAGTCAGCGTGGCTCTCCCTCTCCAAGGCCTCCACGCTGCCTCTCCTCCTGCGCAGAGTGAGCTGGGAGGAAGTGACCGGCCGTCACTTCCTCCGAGCAGCACTTGCATTGCGGCTGCATTTATTTTTTCTTCAAGGGGCCCTGTCGCGCTATTACACGGTCACAGTGCTGACAGTGCCCCTGAAGATATAGGGCCCATCGGGTGGCACTAAGTGCATGGGCCACCCAATGGGCCCCATTAGCGTGCGGGCCCCGGTACAACTGCACCGGCGGCAGTTCCGTCGCTACACGTGTGGCTTGGGCAATTTCAAGAATTTACACTGAACCTTCACGGTTCAGAGTCCAAGTCACATATTGCTTCTCATTATACTCTATGGGCATTCCATTGTATCATTTACCTGTCATTCCATAGAAAAGAGCTATAATCCCAGTTACTTTTAATTTTACAATCTACTGCTGTACTTGGGGAACACCTGTGCTAAAGATGAATTTGCTACATTACCCAGATTTACCTGCAAATGAGTTTATGTGTTGCCTCCCATTATACTCTATGGGCATTCTCTTTAGTCATTCACCATTGTCATTCCATAGAAAACAATGATAATCCCACTTAATCTCAATTTCAAAAATTGCCACTGATCTCGCAGAGTATGCCTGCAAAAGATTTACTTGATATGTTTCACGGTTCAGATTCCAAGTCACATATTGCTTCCCATTATACTCTATGGGCATTCCATTGTATCATTTACCTGTCATTCCATAGAAAAGAGCTATAATCCCAGTTACTTTTAATTTTACAATCTACTGCTGTACTTGTACTTGGGGAACACCTGTGCTAAAGATGAATTTGCTACATTACACAGATTTACCTGCAAATGAGTTTATGTGTTGCCTCCCATTATAGTCTATGGGCATTCTCTTTAGTCATTCACCATTGTCATTCCATAGAAAACAATGATAATCCCACTTAATCTCAATTTCAAAAATTGACACTGAATCTGGAGAGTATTGTGGCAAAAGATTTATTTTAAATGTGTAATAGTTTTGTCTCTAATTGAAATCTTTTGTTTCCATTTTTCTCTATGGGTAGTGTTGTCGCGAACCCGAAATTTTCGGTTCGCGAACGGCGACCGCGAACTTCCGCAAATGTTCGCGAACCGGCGAACCGCGCGAACCGCGCGAACCGCGCGAACCGCCATTGACTTCATTGAATTTTAAAAACAACAGGGACTCTTTCTGGCCACAATAGTGATGGAAAAGTTGTTTCAAGGGGACTAACACCTGGACTGTGGCATGCCAGAGGGGGATCCATGGCAAAACTCCCATGGAAAATTGCACAGTTGATGCAGAGTCTGCTTTTAATCCATAAAGGGCAGAAATCACCTAACATTGACACCTGTCCTCAAAGCCCAGCCCTGATACACACTGACACAGAGCAGAATAGAGACTGTTCCCCCTACATAGGGTCACTTGGTAGATATGATTGACACCTGTCCTCAAAACCCCTGATACACACTGACACAGAGCAGAAGAGGGACTGTTCCCCCTACATAGGGTCACTTGGCAGATATGGATTGACACCTGTCCTCAAAACCCCTGATACACACTGACACAGAGCAGAATAGAGACTGTTCCCTGTCCACAGAGACCATGATACACACTGACACAGAGCAGAATAGAGACTGTTCACCGTCCACAGAGACCATGATACACACTGACACAGAGCAGAATAGGGACTGTTCCCCCTACATAGGGTCACTTGGCAGATATGGATTGACACCTGTCCTCAAAACCCCTGATACACACTGACACAGAGCAGAATAGGGACTGTTACCCCTACATAGGGTCACTTGGCAGATATGGATTGACACCTGTCCTCAAAACCGCTGATACACACTGACACAGAGCAGAATAGGGACTGTTCCCCCTACATAGGGTCACTTGGCAGATATGGATTGACACCTGTCCTCAAAACCCCTGATACACACTGACACAGAGCAGAATAGAGACTGTTCCCTGTCCACAGAGACCATGATACACACTGACACAGAGCAGAATAGAGACTGTTCACCGTCCACAGAGACCATGATACACACTGACACAGAGCAGAATAGGGACTGTTCCCCCTACATAGGGTCACTTGGCAGATATGGATTGACACCTGTCCTCAAAACCCCTGATACACACTGACACAGAGCAGAATAGGGACTGTTACCCCTACATAGGGTCACTTGGCAGATATGGATTGACACCTGTCCTCAAAACCCCTGATACACACTGACACAGAGCAGAATAGAGACTGTTCCCTGTCCACAGAGACCATGATACACACTGACACAGAGCAGAATAGAGACTGTTCACCGTCCACAGAGACCATGATACACACTGACACAGAGCAGAATAGGGACTGTTCCCCCTACATAGGGTCACTTGGCAGATATGGATTGACACCTGTCCTCAAAACCCCTGATACACACTGACACAGAGCAGAATAGGGACTGTTACCCCTACATAGGGTCACTTGGCAGATATGGATTGACACCTGTCCTCAAAACCCCTGATACACACTGACACAGAGCAGAATAGGGACTGTTACCCCTACATAGGGTCACTTGGCAGATATGGATTGACACCTGTCCTCAAAACCCCTGATACACACTGACACAGAGCAGAATAGGGACTGTTCCCCCTACATAGGGTCACTTGGCAGATATGGATTGACACCTGTCCTCAAAACCCCTGATACACACTGACACAGAGCAGAATAGGGACTGTTACCCCTACATAGGGTCACTTGGCAGATATGGATTGACACCTGTCCTCAAAACCCCTGATACACACTGACACAGAGCAGAATAGGGACTGTTACCCCCACATAGGGTCACTTGGCAGATATGGATTGACACCTGTCCTCAAAACCCCTGATACACACTGACACAGAGCAGAATAGGGACTGTTCCCCCTACATAGGGTCACTTGGCAGATATGGATTGACACCTGTCCTCAAAACCCCTTGATACACACTGACACAGAGCAGAATAGAGACTGTTCCCTGTCCACAGAGACCATGATACACACTGACACAGAGCAGAATAGGGACTGTTACCCCTACATAGGGTCACTTGGCAGATATGGATTGACACCTGTCCTCAAAACCCCTGATACACACTGACACAGAGCAGAATAGGGACTGTTACCCCTACATAGGGTCACTTGGCAGATATGGATTGACACCTGTCCTCAAAACCCCTGATACACACTGACACAGAGCAGAATAGGGACTGTTCCCCCTACATAGGGTCACTTGGCAGATATGGATTGACACCTGTCCTAAAAACCCCTGATACACACTGACACAGAGCAGAATAGAGACTGTTCCCTGTCCACAGAGACCATGATACACACTGACACAGAGCAGAATAGGGACTGTTACCCCTACATAGGGTCACTTGGCAGATATAGATTGACACCTGTCCTCAAAACCCCTGATACACACTGACACAGAGCAGAATAGGGACTGTTCCCTGTCCACAGAGTCCATGATACACACTGACACAGAGCAGAATAGAGACTGTTCCCCGTCCACAGAGACCATGATACACACTGACACAGAGCAGAATAGGGACTGTTCCCTGTCCACAGAGACCATGATACACACTGACACAGAGCAGAATAGAGACTGTTCCCCGTCCACAGAGACCATGATACACACTGACACAGAGCAGAATAGAGACTGTTCCCCCTACATAGGGTCACTTGGCAGGTACGGATTGACACCTGTCCTCAAAGCCCCTGATACACACTGGGGGGAGCTACTGTCCTCCCCAACCCCTGCGCGGTGGGTGGGGGCCATAAATCACAATGGGGTGACCTACTGTCCTCCCCCCTTGGCCCCCACCCCTGCACGGTGGGTGGGGGGCATAAATCACAATGGGGGGGCCTACTTTCCTCCCCCCCGGCCCCCATCCCTGCGCGGTGGGTGGGGGCATAAATCACAATGGGACGGACATACTGATAGGAGTGGAGTATTGTTCATATCAGTTTAATACCTTCCGCGTCTCCTATCAGTGGACGTGTAAATGGCAGAGATTGTAAATGGCAGAGACCTCTCCGTTTTAGGCCAAGGTGGGAAGATGCTTAGACCACTGGTATATTGGTGCCATCTTGGAGGATTTTAATTTTTGGTTTGGTTTTTGAAGCCACAGTGCTGCACCAGTGGGCCTAAAAATTAGGCATGTACACATGCCTGAAAAATTTGGTATTGGAAAAATTGATGTTTGTTTCACAGGCAGAAAAATTGATGTTTGTTTCACAGGCAGAAAGTGCCCTAAAACATGGCGGCTTGAACCCTAGTTGGTGGCGGATAAGTCACGCAAGTCAAACGTCATTCAGAGCTAAAATACAGCAGCGTGTGGACCATTTTTAGCCCAAGGCAGCTCATCTCATCAGGCCTTTTTTAAGCGAATGTATCGCCCAGTGTCAGTCCCTTCGGGATCCATCCCTCCTTAATAAAGGTGAGGTAATCTAGACTTTTTTGACCTAGGCGACTTCTCTTCTCAGTGACAATACCTCCTGCTGCACTGAAGGTCCTTTCTGACAGGACACTTGAAGCGGGGCAGGCCAGAAGATCTATCGCAAATTGGGATAGCTCAGGCCACAGGTCAAGCCTGCACACCCAGTAGTCAAGGGGTTCATCGCTCCTCAGAGTGTCGATATCTGCAGTTAAGGCGAGGTAGTCTGCTACCTGTCGGTCGAGTCGCTCTCTGAGGGTGGATCCCGAAGGGCTGTGGCGATGCATAGGACTTAAAAAGGTCTGCATGTCCTCCATCAACAACACGTCTTTAAAGCGTCCTGTCCTTGCCGGCGTGGTCGTGGGAGGAGGAGGATGACTTCCACCTCTCCCCCTGTTAGATTCCCGTTGTGCTGTGACATCACCCTTATACGCTATGTAAAGCATACTTTTTAATTTATTTTGCAAATGCTGCATCCTTTCCGAATTGTTGTAATTCGGTAACATTTCTGCCACTTTCTGCTTATACCGGGGGTCTAGTAGCGTGGATACCCAGTACAGGTCGTTCTCCTTCAGCCTTTTTATACGAGGGTCCCTCAACAGGCAGGACAGCATGAAAGACCCCATTTGCACAAGGTTGGATGCCGAGCTACTCATTTCCCGTTCCTCCTCCTCACTGATGTCATTGAAGGTATGTTCTTCCCCCCAGCCACGTACAACACCACGGGTACCAGATAGGTGACAACGAGCACCCTGGGATGCCTGTTGTGTTTGGTCTTGCTCCTCCTCCTCCTCCTCAAAGCTACAATCCTCCTCTGACTCCTCTTCCTCACAATCCTCTTCCAGCGTTGCCGCAGGTCCAGCAAGCGATGCTGATAAGGCTGTTTCTGGTGGTGATGGTGACCACAACTCTTCCTCTTCACGCTCATCTACAGCCTGATCCAGCACTCTTCGCAGGGCACGCTCCATGAAGAAAACAAATGGTATGATGTCGCTGATGGTGCCTTCGTTGCGACTGACTAGGTTTGTCACCTCCTCAAAAGGACGCATGAGCCTACAGGCATTGCGCATGAGCGTCCAGTAACGTGGCAAAAAAATTCCCAGCTCCCCAGAGGCTGTCCTAGCACCCCGGTCATACAAATATTCATTAACAGCTTTTTCTTGTTGGAGCAGGCGGTCGAACATTAGGAGTGTTGAATTCCAACGTGTAGGGCTGTCGCAAATCAAGCGCCTCACTGGCATGTTGTTTCGCCGCTGGATATCGGCAAAGTGAGCCATGGCCGTGTAGGAACGCCTGAAATGGCCACACACCTTCCTGGCCTGCTTCAGGACGTCCTGTAAGCCTGTGTACTTATGCACAAAGCGTTGTACGATCAGATTACACACATGTGCCATGCACGGCACATGTGTCAACTTGCCCAACTTCAATGCCGCTATCAAATTTTTTCCGTTGTCACACACCACTTTGCCGATATCCAGTTGCTGCGGAGTCAGCCACTTTTCCACCTGTGCGTTCAGGGCGGACAGGAGTGCTTGTCCGGTGTTACTCTCTGCTTTCAAGCAAGTCAAACCCAAGACGGCGTGACACTGCCGTATCTGGGATGTGGAATAGTACCTGGGGAGCTGGGGGGGTGCCGTTGATGTGGAGCAAGAAGCAGCGGCACAAGAGGACTCAGCCGAGGAGGTTATGGAAGAGGATGGAGTAGGAGGAGTAGAGGAGGTGGCAGCAGGACTTCCTGCAATTCGTGGAGGTGTCACCAACTCCTCTGCAATGCCACGCATTCCTTGCTTGTCAGCCGTCAGCAGGTTTACCCAATGCGCAGTGTAGGTGATATACCTGCCCTGACCATGCTTTGCAGACCAGGTATCAGTGGTCAGATGGACCCTTGCCCCAACACTGTGTGCCAGACATGCCATGACTTCCTTTTGCACAATCGAGTACAAGTTGGGGATTGCCTTTTGTGAAAAGAAATTCCGGCCGGGTACCTTCCACTGCGGTGTCCCAATAGCTACAAATTTTTTGAACGCCTCAGACTCAACCAGATTGTATGGTAAAAGCTGGCGGGCTAATAGTTCGGACAAGCCAGCTGTCAGACGCTGGGCAAGGGGGTGACTTGGTGACATTGGCTTCTTACGCTCAAACATGTCCTTGACAGACACATGACTGTGGGCAGATGAGCGGGAACTGCTCAAGGCGGGAGACGGAGTGGCGGATGGTTGAGAGGGGGCAAGAATGACAGCAGTGGTTGACGTGGCTGAAGATGCTGGACCAGGAGGAGGATGGCGGCTTAGAGTAGGCGTGCTGCTTGTACTCATGTGTTGATCCCATAGGCGTTTGTGATGTGAGATCATGTGCCTACGCAAAGCAGTTGTACCTAGGTGGGTGTTGGACCTCCCACGACTCAGTTTCCTTTGGCACAGGTTGCAAATGGCATCGCTGTTGTCAGAGGCAGACACACAAAAAAAATGCCACACTGCTGAGCTCTGCAATGACGGCATTCTGGTGGTGGACACAGCATGCGTTGATTGGCGTGCTGTCGGGCTGACCCCGGGTGCCGATGCATGCTGTCTGACTGTGCCACTAGCTCCTTGCGACGACCCCCCCCTGCTTCCAACTCGTCTCCTCCTCCTCTCTGTCTCCCCATCTGAACTTTCGCCCTGTTCTTCTTCTTGACGAGCGGGCACCCACGTGACATCCATGGACGCATCGTCATCATCAACCGCTTCGCTTGTATCTGACAACTCAGAAAAGGAAGCAGCAGCGGGTACAACATCATCATCATCACACCGTACCTCCATGTGTTTAATGCTGCCTGCCTGAGACATATCCCTGTTATCTACATCCTCTAGCAATAATGGTTGCGCATCACTCTTCATTTCTTCAAACGGGTGTGTGAATAACTCCTCTGACATACCAAGTAAAGTGGCTGTGGTGCTAGTTTTGGTGGTGGCGGCAGGCGGGTGAGTGCTATCTTGAGAGGTGCCTGAAGCTAAGCTGGAGGAGGATGGTGCGTCAAGGTTCCGAGCGGAGGCTGTACAAGATTGGGTGTCCTGTGTTAGCCAGTCAACTATGTCCTCAGAACTTTTCAAGTTCAGGGTACGTGGCTTCTGAAAACTGGGCATTATTCTAGGGCAAAAGGGAATCACAGCACCATGACCACGACGGCCCCTGCGGGGTGGCCTGCCTCTGCCTGTCATTTTTTGGGGGATTAGTGGTACTATGCGTGCAAGCTACTGTGAGACCAGATATGATTGGCAATGTGAACTGTAACAGTTCTGCAGAGCACACACTGTAGGCCTGAGACACCCGCTTGAAGACAAGTAACTGCTATTCAATCTATAACAGTGAAAAATAAATTTTGGTTTTAAAAGCACGCTATAGAGACACCAGATATGATTGGCAATGTGCACTGGAACAGTTCTGCAGAGCACACGCTGAAGGAAGGACTGACAGAGCCGCTTGAAGACAAGTAACTGCTATTCAATCTATAACAGTGAAAAACAAATTTTGGTTTTAAAAGCACGCTATAGAGACACCAGATATGATTGGCAATGTGCACTGGAACAGTTCTGCAGAGCACACACTGTAGGCCTGAGACACCCGCTTGAAGACAAGTAACTGCTATTCAATCTATAACAGTGAAAAACAAATTTTGGTTTTAAAAGCACGCTATAGAGACACCAAATATGATTGGCAACTGTCAAAGCACGCTGGAACAGGTCTACAGAGCACACGCTGAAGTAGGCCTGACACCCAGACGCTTGCAGACAACTAACTGATCTTCTATTACAGTGAAAAAAAAATGATTTCTTTAAAATCTAAAGCTTAAGCTATTGTTAAAACAGATATGAGTGGTGGCACTGACTGTGCAAATGGGCAAGGCATCCAACCTGACACAGAAGCTGGCAGGCAGGCAACTGCTCTTCTATTACAGTGAAAACAAATTATTTCTTTTAAATCTAAAGCTTAACCAATTGTTAAAACAGATATGAGTGGTGGCACTGGGCAAGTGGGCACAGTATCCAATGTGAACCTCACACAGAAGCTGGCAGGCAGGCAACTGCTCTTCTATTACAGTGAAAAAAAAATATTTATTTTAAATGTAAAGCTTAACCAATTGTTAAAACAGATATGAGTGGTGGCACTGGGCAAGTAGGCACAGTATCCAATGTGAACCTCACACAGAAGCTGGCAGGCAGGCAACTGCTCTTCTATTACAGTGAAAAAAAATATTTATTTTAAATGTAAAGCTTAACCAATTGTTAAAACAGATATGAGTGGTGGCACTGGGCAAGTAGGCACAGTATCCAATGTGAACCTCACACAGAAGCTGGCAGGCAGGCAACTGCTCTTCTATTACAGTGGAAACAAAATTTTGGTTGTAAAAGCACGCTATAGAGACACCAGATATGAGTGGCAACTGTCAAAGTACGCTGGCAGGGTTGTGCAGGGCACACGCTGAAGGAAGGCCTGACAGAGCCGCTTGAAGGACACTGACTGTCTGCTATTAGCTTACACTGGAAACCTTTTTTCTTTGTAAAAGCACGCTAAAGAGACACCAGATATGATTGGCAACTGTCAAAGCATGCTGGCACAGGTCTGCAGAGCACACGCTGAAGTAGGCCTGACACCCAGACGCTTGCAGACAACTAACTGATCTTCTATTACAGTGAAAAAAAATGATTTCTTTAAAATCTAAAGCTTAAGCTATTGTTAAAACAGATATGAGTGGTGGCACTGACTGTGCAAATGGGCAAGGCATCCAACCTGACACAGAAGCTGGCAGGCAGGCAACTGCTCTTCTATTACAGTGAAAACAAATTATTTATTTAAAATCTAAAGCGTAACCAATTGTTAAAACAGATATGAGTGGTGGCACTGACTGTGCAAATGGGCAAGGCATCCAACCTGACACAGAAGCTGGCAGGCAGGCAACTGCTCTTCTATTACAGTGAAAAAAAATTATTTATTTTAAATCTAAAGCTTAACCAATTGTTAAAACAGATATGAGTGGTGGCACTGGGCAAGTGGGCACAGTATCCAATGTGAACCTCACACAGAAGCTGGCAGGCAGGCAACTGCTCTTCTATTACAGTGAAAAAAATTATTTATTTAAAATCTAAAGCTTAACCAATTGTTAAAACAGATATGAGTAGTGGCACTGACTGTGCAAATGGGCAAGGCATCCAACCTGACACAGAAGCTGGCAGGCAGGCAACTGCTCTTCTATTACAGTGAAAACAAATTATTTCTTTTAAATCTAAAGCTTAACCAATTGTTAAAACAGATATGAGTGGTGGCACTGGGCAAGTGGGCACAGTATCCAATGTGAACCTCACACAGAAGCTGGCAGGCAGGCACCTGCAATTACATTACACAGGAAAAAAAAAAAGCAGCCTGATGTTATAGCCCTAAAAAGGGCTTTTTGGGGTGCTGTCCTTACAGCAGAGATCAGATGAGTCCTTCAGGATTGTAGTGGACACTGAATACCCTAGCCTAGCTATCAATTTCCCTATCTAATCAGCAGCAGCTAAACTTTCCCTGTGGACTCACAGGAGGGTGTGGAAGGGAGGGAGTGCTGCTGATTGGCTGATTGGCTGGAATGTGTCTGCTGACCGAGAGGCACAGGGTCAAAGTTTGCCCAATGATGACGAATAGGGGGCGGATCGAACTGCGCATGTGTCCGCCCGCCGCGGCGAACGCGAACACGCTAAGTTCGCCGGGAACTGGTCGCCGGCGGACAGTTCGGTACATCACTATCTATGGGCATTCCTTTTATTTCCATTATTCTCTATGGGCATTCCACTGCCTTGTTAAAGTCTATGGGCATTCCAATCTGTCATTCCTTTTAGTATGTCCCGTTATTTGTGTTCACAGTAGCGGGGACTATTATTTGTTCTCATTTATTCATTTCATCACTTATTTAAGTTTATATATTGAAAATAACACTTACATTTCTTGTATCCTGAAATTTTGTTTTTATGATTAAATATCCAAAGATTAATAAAGCTTATACAGACACACTTGAGTGCTTTATATAGAGCCTTGTCACGGCCACAAGTGATTTTAAACTTCATTTAAACCTCTATGTACTCTCAACAGTATTACACTATTTGTGTTTCTTTGTCTCTTTTTTTATTAGAACTGAATGCAAGCAGCTTAAAGAAATTTATGTATGGTCATCATAATGTTTTTATTAAATATATATGTTATAGTTATTGTGTGGATTAAGGATTGGCTTTCTTTGGTTGCACTATTATATTTGTATTTATGTTGCCATTTGTCAAAAGTGGAGGGGACAAACATTTTAGTGCAACAATCATAATTTCCCATGCCTGATATGGGGAATATCTACTAAACGGTAACAGAAATGGAAGTGATGTTAGCGGATCGGAACTTCCCTTGCATTCCAGTGTGGAGGTGAAGAGAATCATTGCATTTACAGCATATAGGCTAATATAGCTTGGTTACTTCGTCTAAGTGCTGCTTCTAAGTGTGTGGTTGGAGATATTCTGGAGAGTTTTACAGAAGCTTCAGTTTTCTTTTCTACTGTTACAGGTAAGATTCATCTGTAGGAAAAGGTTACTGATTGCACAAGGTTTGATTTCCTGTTGGTAATTTGGCATTGGATTTGATTAGCTAAATACTTGCTATTGATTGCTAGTTAAGTAGCTGTTGTTTGCAAATAAGCAGAGGCCTACCCAGGTGTTAAGCATTCCTTGTGGGTGGTGATTTTCGGACTTATATAAGGGTTGTTGTCATTAGCTTGGCTAATATAGCTTGATTGCTTCATCTAAGTGCTGCTTATAAGTGTGTGGTTGGAGATATTCTGGAGAGTTTTACAGAAGCTTAAACTGTCTAAGATTTTGCGAAGAGTTTTCTTTTACATAGTTACATAGTTACATAGTTACATAGCTGAAAAGAGACTTGCGGCCATCAAGTTCAGCCTTCCTCACATTTGTTTTTTGCTGTTGATCCAAATGAAGGCAAGAAAACCCAGTTTGAAGCACAATTTGCAACAAGCTAGGAAAAAAAAAATCCTTTTTGACCCCAGAATGGCAGTCAGATTTATCCTTGGATCAAGCAGTTATTACCCTACATTGAAAGATTATATCCTTGAATATTCTGTTTTGCAAGTATGCATCTAGTAGCTTTTTGAACATCTGTATAAAACCACTTCTTCAGGCAGAGAATTCCACATCCTGATTGTTCTTACAGTAAAAAAACCTTTCCTTTGCCTTAGACGAAATCTTCTTTCTTCCAGTCTAAACGCATGGCCTCGTGTCCTATGTAAAGTCCAGTTTGTGAATAGATTTCCACACAATGGTTTGTATTGGCCCCGAATATATTTGTATAATGTTATCATATCCCCTCTCAGGCGACGTTTTCTAAACTAAATAGGTTTACATTTCTTAACCTTTCTTCATAGCTGATATGTTTCATTCCTTTTATTAATTTTGTAGCCCGCCTCTGCACTTTTTCTAGTGCCATAATATCCTACTTTAGAACAGGTGCCCAAAATTGCACAGCAAATTCAATATGTGGTCTTACCATTGATTTATAAAGAGGCAAAATGATATTCTCGTCCCAAGAATGAATGCCCTTTTTCATGCATGACAATACCTTACTGGCCTTGGCCACTGCTGATTGACATTGCACATTGTTGCATAGTTTGTTGTCTATAACAATTCCCAAGTCCTTTTCGTGTGTTGTTATCCCTAATTCACTTCCATTAAGGGTATACGTTGCTTGTGTATTCTTTACGCCGAAGTGCATAACTTTGCATTTTTCAACATTAAATTTCATCTGCCATTTCTTGCTCACATTGTATTACTTTACAGAGTTTCGTGTCATCTGTAAATACTGAAACATGACTTTCAATGCGGTCTTCAAGATCATTTATAAAAATGTTAAATAGAAGGGGTCCCAGAACAGACCCCTGAGGGACACCACTTGCCACCTCTGTCCAGCTTGAAAATTTACCATTAATGATAACTCTTTGTACTCTGTTTTTAAGCCAATGTTCTACCCAAGAACAAGCATTTTCATCTAGACCGATTTCCTTGAGTTTGAAAACTAATCTTCTGTGTGGAACTGTATCAAATGCCTTGCCAAAATCCAAATAGATCACATCCACTGCAACACCCTGATCTATACTTCTACTTACTTCTTCGTAGAACGCAATCAAGTTAGTTTGACATGACCTGTGCTTCATAAAACCGTGCTGATTTTTGCTGATAACCATGTTCTTCTCAAGGAATTCTTGAATATTATCCCTTAATAACCTTTCAAATATAAAGGTACCTTTTCTACTGTTACAGGTAAGATTCATCTGTAGGAAAAGGTCACTGATTGTACAAGGTTTGATTTCCTGTTGGTAATTTGGTAAGGCATTTGATTTGATTAGCTAAATACTTGCTATTGATTGCTGGTTAATTAGCTATTGTTTGCAAATAAGCATAGGCCTACCCAGGTGTTAAACATTCCTAGTTGGTGGTGATTTACGGACTTATATAAGGGTTATTGTCATTAGCTTGGCTAATATAGCTTGGTTGCTTAATCTAAGTGCTGCTTCTAAGTGTGTGGTTGGAGATATTCTGGATAGTGCTGCTTCTAAGTGTGTGGTTGGAGATATTCTGGATAGTGCTGCTTCTAAGTGTGTGGTTGGAGATATTCTGGCGATAAACTGGAGATAATCTGAGGTATTCAGGAGGACAACAATTTTTAACATTTGTTTGATTTAAATTATTCACCTCATTGAAATGGCAGACTTAGTTCAGTGTAATAGTTGTTATGCATTTGTTTCACGTTTTTTGGAGATTTGGATGCTGTCTAATCTGTAGACAGCTCTCTATATTGATTGTATTTTTGAAGTCTGAGATTTGTAAATTATCTGGTAAACAAACTCAGGCTGGAACTGCTGCAAAACCTCTGCCGCAGAGACGTCCTAGGAATGGCAGATGGATTACTGTAGGATCTGGTAGACTTAGAGTTGTGGATAGAATGCATATTGCACAGTCTGTTACTCTACATAATTCATTTTCTGCACTTTCAGAGTGTAATGGTGTTATGGAGACAGGCTCAGGTACTAAGGATAGTCGTGTTGTGGAGACAGGCTCAGACACTGAGGGTAGTGGTGTTGTGGAGACACGCTCAGGCACTGAGGGTAGTGATGTTGTGGAGAGGGGCTTGGAGACTGTGGTGAGGCCTAATAGAAAGCAGTTGTTGTTGGGGGATTCCATCATAAGAGGTGTGGAGATGGACAATGGGGGTCTTGTGAGATGTCTTCCCGGAGCTACTGCTCACAGAGACAGGAGATGTATTTGTAATATTGTTAAGCGAGCAAAGCAGGAAGGGGAATTGGATGTACTTGTCCATCTAGGGACAAATGACTTGTTTGCAATGAGGTTTCAGAGGTTAAGGAAGTTTTTAGTGTTTTTGCCAATGATATACGGCAGGTTGCTTCCACACTGTCATTCTCTGAAGTTCTGCCTGCGCATAACACTCAGAACGACAGGCGGATGCGTATTAGGGACTTTAACTTGTGGCTTGGTGAATGGCGCAGAGAGCAAGGATTTGGCTTTATTTCTCATGGTAGCTCTGTTTGGAATGGAAATAAACTGTACAAAAAAGATGGTTTCTCAAAAGGGAACAAATGTTCTCAGTGAGCAGTTTATAGGTTTTGCTAGGTTGTATTTAAACTAGGAGGAGGGAGGTCAAAAGGGTGATAAAACATCAACCCAATTGTCCTTCAAAACAAGGACAGAAGGTGCCTTTAGCAAGTGTGTTAAAAAAGGATAAGCTTAGAGAGCAGTTTAGGGAATAAGATCCATGAACTTGTGGCAATAATGGCAACTGATAATGTAGATTTAATCATTGTTACTGAAACATGGTATAATGAGAAAAATGACTGGGACATAGCAATACCAGGGTACTCTGTAGCGGAGATCCCAGTGAGGCTCAGGAACAAGTTATAAAATACCATAGAACAATAATCACAGCAAGAAAGGTAATCCACGAATATCCCAATACGGATCCCAATGACTGGACGACACACAGCATCAGGAGCATTACTGAACTTTTAATCACTCAACCTTCTTTTAAATTATTCTCCCATGCAAGGGAGGGATTTACAATAATTATTACAGTAGCCAATCATACATGAGTTGCCGCCCACACATTCCCTCCCCTTAGCCTGACTCATAATCCTATTATGCAGGACACAAATTCCCTGGGTTTCAAATTCCTAAAAATAGGGGTACCCCTTTAAATCTTATATCCCCTGGTAGCCCTGATCTGGGTGAGTGACATATCCAAAAATCACCCAGATCGGACCAGGGGTTTGGGAGATTTGTGGAAGCAGTAAAAAGACCGACTGCGCTGGAGGTAACAGACGAAATTGGTTCCATGCATTTTGGCCCTGCGGTCGGTCACAGAAAAAGGGAATAAACTGCATGAATGACTTGGGCTATGGAGACTGGAGAGGATTCAAATAAATCCCCTTGTTTGTGTGTTTCTTTCTACCGAACGGGTAGCCGTTCGGTAGTTTCTACACGAATTTACGGGCAGTGTGGAGGTCTCAGCGGTGTTTGCCTAGCCGAGTGTCCGATTTGGGTTCCAGACACTCGACGGCAAAACACCGCTGTTCGGGAGTGTTCGTTTCCCGAATGGCGGCCACCCAGACGACAAAACACACATTACACGAATCACCAATTACCCGTTTGCAACATTGTTGCGAACGGTAATTGGAGGCACACTTATTCCTGGGTGGTCTGGTTGTTCACTAGTTTCACTCACTATAATGAACGGAGTGATTTTACCGAACAATCAGACGAAAGCTGCATACACATATATACATAAGGCAAAATTTAACAGAAAGCATAGGAACATACAGAATTTTGAGGACATCCCAATGCCATCCGCTACATACTCTTTATATAGAAAAGACAGAGAAGGCAAGAAAGGGGGAGGGGTGGCCCTGTATGTGAAGGATAGCATAAAATCGAGCCTAATAAAAGTTAGTGAGGCGAACATGGAGTCTGTGACGAGACCAACCTCGCCACATTGCATTGGAGGAGCCTGGTTGCCTGCCTGCTGCCTTTGGATTATGGACCGGCAACTAAAGGGTTAATTTTACTGTGCAGAAGGATTTATTTCTCCCTTTCTGCACAGCCATTCGGTAGATTCTATCTACCGAACAAACAGCCTGTTTGCAACCTCACCAGAGCCGTGGGAAGCCGGCCGGCGCTCTTAATTGACCACCCAGAAGCTGGAGAGTGCTGCCAATTTACCTCCCTGAAGCTGCGGTTAACCGCAGCTTAATTGCTTGTTACTGGGTGGCCGCTGTTACACTTAGCGGCCGCTAGGTGGCGGTGTTCTGGAGCTCCCCGGGCAGCCAGCGCTTTTCTGCCCGGCTTTCATGCACCAAAATCGGACACTTTTACGTGCAGGCATCGCTGAACCTCCAGCCCCTGGTTCTAATTCGTATGGATTTGGTGAATGCATGGAAATTCTGTATTTTATGTTGGAAGAATGTTTTAACCCAGATAGCCATGCCATGGAGCATATTAGTGTAATTAAAGACTTTGGCTCCATGGCAATTAAACTGTATTTGTGTGGTCTGAGTGCCATTCACCTAATAATGTGCACTCAGACCTGAGCTATCTGGGGATATGTTACATGTCTGTGTTTTATGTATAAAATGTGTCTTTATGTATTTTAAAGTGATAGTCTGTCTTTGTGTCCCCACGTGTGTAATGGAGTTTTGCCTTTGTCCTGGGAGATAATTGAATTACTTCTCCAGGGCAGAGGGGAGGAAACCAGGATGCATTGTGAGGATGTTTTACTGCTGTATGTCCTGAAATGCTAAATGTCTGTCCATTGTTACAGTCTTCCATCTGGTCCCCTAGGGGAGTGTCCACCAGGTGGGAGACCTGCATAAATACAGGGGCAGGTAGCCGTCAATAAACAGACCACTGCTTGACCCTCAACACGGAGCCTTGTCTCGTTCTTGGGGGGATTCACTGTATGCTGATAGGGACTGACTGCCAGGAGTGTAAGCCGCTTGGGAGCTTTTCCTGTTCGTCTGCTAGCAGCTATTCGTGAGGTTCCAGTTCGGGAGTTTGGAGTGCTACCTTATTCCATTGTATGCAGTTCGGGAGTTTGGTGCATTCACTTATATCCAATTCGTGAGTTTTGGTGATTTTACAGTAGCTGTGCCTGTCTGTGAAAAGGGGATTATCGCCTAAACGATTTTAACCCCTTGTCTGCTGAAACGGTCCGTTACAATTGGTGGCAAGCGGCGGGATCATTCCTACAGCCAGAAGGACAGCTACAGGAGACACCATTGCTTTGGATTTTATAATTTGAGGGCACCGCATGTCTGAGTACAGCGACCCTGACAACACCAGGATGGAACCAGCAGTGGAGCATGAGGAGGGTGTCATGGATGACCGAGATGCAGTCCGCAAAGGCATCTGGTACCAGGCACTTGGTATGGTGGTGTTCCAGCGGGGCGAGAGACTCCCCAAGGAAGACCTGCGGATGCCCTTCCTGGGAGAGAATGGGTAAAGGAATTGGAGCTCCGGGTATGGCAGGAGATGTGGCTGGAGGATGCCTACCAGGCGCTCTGGTGGTATGGGGCACAGTACCTGCCCTGGACAACCGAGCATGACAAGCCAGAGGGAGAGGAGTTTGATTGTCCTGGCTTGTTATGGCAGTCTTTTTCAGAGCTCGAATTTGGGAGCCCTACACAAGCCCGGTTCAGTGATCTCTTTCAGTGGAGGGAGAGCAGGTATGACTGGGACGACACTCACAAAATTGAGCAAGACCTGGTCCACCTGGTGACCCGGGAGATGGAGCTAGAACAGGGCTACCAGCAGCTGTTCCAATACTATGAGAAGGCTCAGCAGGAGAGCAGCAGGACAGACACAGAGCCAGACCCATTCAGAGGGGACGAGATGGTAAAGTTTTACTGGGAAGAACCCCAGGTGGCCGGTGGAGATGAGACCGAGGTCTCTCCACAGGTCCTTCAGCGTGTACTCTGCCAAACTCAGCCATTCCATTTTGCCACTCATATCTGGTGTGACAATAGCGTGCCTTTAAAAAGAAAAAAAGTTTTTCGCTGTAAGCTAATAGCAGTCAGTGTCCTTAAAGCGGGTGTCAGGCCTTCAGCGTGTGCTCTGCCAACCTCAGCAAGTATACTTTGCCACTCATATCTGGTGTGACAATAGCGTGCCTTTAAAAAGAAAAAAGTTTTTTACTGTAAGCTAATAGCAGTTAGTTGTCTTCAAGCGTTTGGGTGTCAGGCCTTCAACGTGTACTCTGCCAAACTCAGCCAGTCCACTTTGCCACTCATATCTGGTGTGACAATAGCGTGCCTTTAAAAAGAAAAAAACGTTTTTCACTGTAAGCTAATAGCAGTCAGTGTCCTTCAAGCGTTGGACAGGCCTTCAGCATGTACTCTGCCAAACTCAGCCAGTCCACTTTGCCACTCATATCTGGTGTGACAATAGCGTGCCTTTAAAAAGAAAAAAAGTTTTTCACTGTAAGCTAATAGCAGATAGTTGTCTGCAAGCGTCTGCGTGTCAGGCCTTCTGCGTGTACTCTGCCAAACTCAGCTAAAAAGTTTTTCACTGTAAGCTAATAGCAGTTAGTTGTCTGCAAGCGTCTGGGTGTCAGGCCTTTAGCGTGTACTCTGCCAAACTCAGCCAGTCCACTTTGCCACTCATATCTGGTGTCTCTATAGCGTGCCTTTACAAAGAAAAAATGTTTTTCACTGTAAGCTAATAGCAGTCAGTGTCCTTAAAGCGGGTGTCAAGCCTTCAGCGTGTGCTCTGCCAACCTCAGCAAGTGTACTTTGCCACTCATATCTGGTGTCTCTATAGCGTGCCTTTACAAATAAAAAAAGTTTTTCACTGTAAGCTAATAGCAATCAGTGTCCTTCAAGCGTTGGACAGGCCTTCAGCGTGTACTCTGCCAAACTCAGCCAGTCCACTTTGCCACTCATATCTGGTGTGACAATAGCGTGCCTTTAAAATGAAAAAAAGATTGTTCACTGTAAGCTAATAGCAGTTAGTTGTCTGCAAGCGTCTGGGTGTCAGGCCTTCAGCGTATACTCTGCCAAACTCAGCCAGTCCAATTTGCCACTCATATCTGGTGTCTCTATATTGTGCCTTTACAAAGAAAAAAGTTTTTCAGTGTAAGCTAATAGCAGTCAGTGTCCTTCAAGCGGGTGTCAGGCGTTCAGCGTGTACTCTGCCAATCTCAGCCAGTCCACTTTGCCACTCATATCTGGTATTTCTATAGCGTGCCTTTAAAAATAAAAAAAGTTTTTCACTGTAAGCTAATAGCAGTTAGTTGTCTGCAAGCGTCTGGGTGTCAGGCCTTCAGCGTGTACTCTGCCAAACTCAGCCAGTCCACTTTGCCACTCATATCTGGTGTGACAATAGCGTGCCTTTAAAAAGAAAAACAGTTTTTCACTGTAAGCTAATAGCAGTCAGTGTCCTTCAAGCGGGTGACAGGCCTTCAGCGTGTACTCTGCCAAACATAGCCAGTCCACTTTGCCACTCATATCTGGTGTGACAATAGCGTGCCTTTACAAAGAAAAAAAGTTTTTCACTGTAAGCTAATAGCAGTTAGTTGTCTACAAGCATCTGGGTTTCAGGCCTTTAGCGTGTACTCTGCCAAACTCAGCCAGTCCACTTTGCCACTCATATCTGGTGTCTCTATAGCGTGCCTTTACAAAGAAAAAAAGTTTTTCACTGTAAGCTAATAGATGTCAGTGTCCTTCAAGCGGGTGACAGGCCTTCAGCGTGTACTCTGCCAAACTCAGCCAGTCCGCTTTGCCACTCATATCTGGTGTGACAATAGCGTGCCTTTAAAAAGAAAAAAAGTTTTTCTCTGCAAGCTAATAGCAGTCAGTTTACTTCAAGCGGGTGACAGGCCTTCAGCGTGTACTCTGCCTAACTCAGCCAGTCCACTTTGCCACTCATATCTGGTGTGACAATAGCGTGCCTTTAAAAAGAAAAAAAAGTTTTTCAATGTAAGCTAATAGCAGTCAGTGTCCTTAAAGCGGGTGTCAGGCCTTCAGCGTGTGCTCTGCCAATCTCAGCAAGTGTACTTTGCCACTCATATCTGGTGTCTCTATAGCGTGCTTTTACAAAGAAAAAAAGTTTTTCAGTGTAAGCTAATAGCAGTCAGTGTCGTTAAAGCGGGTGTCAGGCCTTCAGCGTGTGCTCCGCCAACCTCAGCAAGTATACTTTGCCAGTCATATCTGGTGTCTCTATATTGTGCCTTTACAAAGAAAAAAGTTTTTCAGTGTAAGCTAATAGCAGTCAGTGTCCTTCAAGCGGGTGTCAGGCGTTCAGCGTGTACTCTGCCAATCTCAGCCAGTCCACTTTGCACTCATATCTGGTATTTCTATAGCGTGCCTTTAAAAAGAAAAAAAGTTTTTCACTGTAAGCTAATAGCAGTTAGTTGTCTGCAAGCGTCTGGGTGTCAGGCCTTCAGCGTGTACTCTGCCAAACTCAGCCAGTCCACTTTGCCACTCATATCTGGTGTGACAATAGCGTTCCTGTAAAAAGAAAAAAGTTTTTCACTGTAAGCTAATAGCAGTTTGTTGTCTGCAAGCGTTTGGGTGTCAGGCCTTCAACGTGTACTCTGCCAAAATCAGCCAGTCCACTTTGCCACTCATATCTGGTGTGACAATAGCGTGCCTTTAAAAAGAAAAAAAGTTTTTCACTGTAAGCTAATAGCAGTTAGTTGTCTGCAAGCGTCTGGGTGTCAGGCCTTCAGCGTGTACTCTGCCAAACTCAGCCAGTCCACTTTGCCACTCATATCTGGTGTGACAATAGCGTGCCTTTAAAAAGAAAAAAAGTTTTTCACTGTAAGCTAAGAGCAGTCAGTGTCCTTCAAGCGGGTGACAGGCCTTCAGCATGTGCTCTGCTAACCTCAGCAAGTGTACTTTGCCACTCATATCTGGTGTCTCTATAGTGTGCCTTTACAAAGAAAATTTTTTTTCAGTGTAAGCTTGGTGGGTTTAATACATTTCTTGGTCTCAGACTGCACACTGGGCCTGTTTAGAACATCTACCCTCTTGAATCAGTCTTGGCCATTCATATGAGCACTTCCAGAGTTAACTCTTTTTGTATTCTACAAAAAACCTTCCGAAATATGCAACTTTTTTTTTCCTGTAATCAGGCAGTGTCCTTCAAGCGGGTGTCAGGCCTTCAGCGTGTACTCTGCCAAACTCAGCCAGTCCACTTTGCCACTCATATCTGGTATTTCTAAAGCGTGCCTTTAAAAAGAAAAAAGTTTTTCACTGTAAGCTAATAGCAGTCAGTGTCCTTAAAGCGGGTGTCAGGCCTTCAGCGTGTGCTCTGCCAATCTCAGCAAGTGTACTTTGCCATTCATATCTGGTGTCTCTATAGCGTGCTTTTACAAAGAAAAAAAGTTTTTCAGTGTAAGCTAATAGCAGTCAGTGTCCTTAAAGCGGGTGTCACGCCTTCAGCGTGTGCTCTACCAATCTCAGCAAGTATACTTTGCCACTCATATCTGGTGTGACAATAGCGTGCCTTTAAAAAGAAAAACGTTTTTCACTGTAAGCTAATAGCAGTCAGTGTCCTTCAAGCGGGTGACAGGCGTTCAGCGTGTGCTCTGCCAATCTCAGCAAGTGTACTTTGCCACTCATATCTGGTGTCTCTATAGCGATGGGCGGTAGGCCCATAAGGGGTTATTTGGAATCTGCCCCCTCCAGTGGAGGGATGGAGGGAAGGAGCGAAGGCGCACCGCTCAATTTAACGCCCTGTAGTCAGCCCGTTTAATTTTGGTTTGGAGTCAGGCGGGGTTCTGGTGTAAATAGCCCTAGCTGGACACCTGTGTCTTGTCTAGACTAGCGTTCTAGGGTGTATATTTCGTTCGCTAGGTCGGAGGGACCGAGAGACTAAGCGGCGCCTGTGTAAATTCGGTCCGCTAGATCTCAACCTATCTTGGCTAAGTGGGAAGGCGTGTAAATTTGGAACCCACTAAACTATTGATAGAGTAGATAGACTAAGAGGGTACTGTTGTAAATTCCGCCCTCTAGTTCGCTATATGTGGTGCTTGGGCAGCGTGGCTAACCAAAACGGATGTAGATAGTTTTAGGTAGTCCATCAAGGTACTGGCCAATAGATTAGTTGGGAATTGTATATGTGTTAAAGATTGTTGTAGTAGCGTGTATATCTTGCTAGATAGCGTGAGCTCTGCCGTCTAGCGAGAGTGTGAATAGTGTGTAACTGTATTATAGAGCACGGTACCATAACCATGTATAATTACTGATACTGTAAATAAGTACTAATAATTGTCGTCTATGTTGCATGTTTAACACCATAACCACTACTAATTGTACTGTGACTTTAACTTGTACTGTAACCTATGCTAACCGTACTATAACTACTGTTTGTAAAGACGATGTTACTGGGGTGTGTTATAGACGGGTAATTTAGATATAAGGAATTATAGCGTGGGTGACTGTATAGTTTCTCCAAAGGGCACAGTATTAGTTACTTAGTGACTGGTGTAACAGCTGTGTGTGTACGGGAATCCCCTGAGTGTTTTGTTGTGTGCGTTTCACTTAGTAACTGTACCACGTGGTGCTGTTGCCGAGGGAACGGGTGTGACCGTTGGTAGAGTGTTTGTATAGTTTCTGTTGGAAACGACGCTCCATTGTTAAGTATGGGCACGTCAGATTCGACGATTTTGGATCCCTTAGGATGTATGATAAAGAATTTTAAAAAGGGATATACAGCATGTGATTTTGGGGTAAAGATGTCTCCAGCACGCCTGATTACATTGTGTAGAAGGGAATGGCCTACTTTAGTAGCCGCATGGCCACCACGTGGCAGTTTGGATCCTAATCTGGTACAGCGTGTACACGTGGCTGTATCAGGTAGGCCTGAACTTTACAGCCAGTTTCCATATATTGATTGTTGGAGGCAGGCCGTAAATGACTCGCCAAAATGGATCCGAGTATGCCACGAGGAACAATGTCGCCTCATGGTGGCCAGGACTCGCTTGTCCACTAAGGCCGGAATTTCGCCCATTTTGGACACGCCCCCTGAGTCTGAGATCCCTATGCCGCCCCCTTACTCCTCCTCCACCGGAAGAGCAAGAGGAGGTGCTGCTCCTCCCCTTGCCCCGTTGTCCCCACCTACTTCCTCCTCTAGCTCAGAGCCCAGCCCTCTTGTTTCAAACCCTCCCCTTCCGATACCTGCTTCCGTTAACTCCACATACCCAGATTTGGCGCCATATCTAGCTTCCGGTCAGGCTCCCCCTAGCCCGGCCCAGAATATTCTATTCACCAACCTTCCCCATAGTAAAGCTTCCCCATTCCCTTGTCTTACTACCTCTCGACCGGAACCCCTAATGGACGCATCTCTACGAAGCCCCATACTAACCCGACAACTGACCGGTACCCTCCAACCCCGACATTATCAAATGCCTCTTCGATTGACTCCTGGCCCGACACACATTAACGATGACGGCCAGATACAATATGCTGATCCAGTCTACGTCTATGTCCCTTTCACAACCACCGATCTCTTTAATTGGAAGACCCATAACTCCTCTTACACCGAAAAGCCTCAAGCCATGACGGATTTGTTTACCTCAATAGTCCAGACACACAATCCCACTTGGGCTGATTGCCAGCAATTATTAATGACATTGTTTAATAATGAGGAAAGGACTAGGATAAATCAAGCAGCAATTAAAGCGCTGGAAGAAGAGGCACGTACACAAAATCAGGCAAACCCAGCAGCATGCGTCGCAGCCCATTATCCAAACACCGATCCAAATTGGAATGTCAATGGCGCAGACATGGTCCATTTAAAAGCTTAAAAGCTGGAGGAAAGAAGGCGATTAACATGTCTAAGACGGCTGAGGTATTACAGAAATGTGATGAATCGCCCAGTGTCTTTTATGACCGATTATTGGAGGCATACCGTTTGTATACCCCCTTTAATCCGGAGGCCCCTGAGAATTCCCGGATGGTTAACTCTGCCTTTGTCAGCCAAGCCTATGGAGATATAAAGCGCAAGCTACAAAAGTTAGAAGGGTTTGTAGGGATGTCCATAACCCAACTAATGGAGGTAGCAAACAAGGTATATATGAATAGGGAAACCGAGACAAAGAAGAAGGAAGAGCGCAAGATGCGTAGAAAGGCAGATATGCTAGCGGTAGCGATCGCAGGCGTACATAGAAGGGAAAAGGAAGTGTATAGGGGAACGGATAAAGGCGAGAGTAAATGGAATAGGGAACCCCTGAGTAGGAATCAGTGTGCGTACTGTAGGGAAGAAGGGCATTGGAGAAGTGAGTGTCCACAAAGGGAACAGTATGAGAGAGAGAGACCTAGGGCAGGATATGGTAATTATAGAGGCAGAGCGAGAGGTAGAGGAGGTCCTGGAGGGAATAATGGTAGCAATAGAGGAAGTGTAAGAGAAGACAGGTACTATCCCGCGATAGAGAAGATAGGGACTTTGTAGGATTGGCTGACACGGTCATGGAGGACTATTGATACCGACCGGGCTCCATCCCCCTTGGCCGAGCGGAGCCTATGGTCGATGTATCAATAGGGGGAAAAAGGAGTGCTTTCATGATCGATACTGGTGCTGAACATTCGGTGGTGACTGTCCTAGTTGCTCCTCCATCTGGAAGAACCATCACCGTAATAGGAGCAACTGGAAGGAGTGCTGCTAAACCGGTTCTTAAAAGTCGACTCTGTACATTGGGAGGCCACGTAGTGAAACATCAATTCCTTTATATGCCTGAATGTCCAGTCCAACTGCTAGGACGTGATTTGTTGTCAAAATTACAAGCGCAGATAACGTTTCTACCAAATGGAACAACATCTTTAAAGTTCAATGGACCTTCAGGTATAATGACAATATCTGTACCAAAGGAAGAAGAGTGGCGACTTTATACAGTGTTGACTAGCCAAAACCCTAAGAGTGATGAGGAGTGTGGGCAGAAAACAACCCACCAGGACTTGCTCGCAATATTCCACCAATTCGAATCGAACTGAAACTTGGGGTTTATCCAGTGAGCTTAAGACAATACCACATCCCACAAAAGGCCAAGAAGAACATACAATCATATTTGGATAAGTTCATACGGTATGGTATCCTAAAATTCTGTACTTCCCCCTGGAACACCCCATTGTTGCCTGTTCAAAAGCTGGGTACAGATGAGTATCGCCCTGTGCAGGACTTGAGAGCAGTCAATGATGCGGTCGTAAGTATACACCCAGTTGTGCCCAATCCATATAACCTGCTTGCTTTAATTCCGGGCGGGGCTACCTATTTCACTGTCTTAGATCTCAAAGATGCCTTTTTTTGCCTTCGAATTGCTGCGGAAAGCCAGTGTATCTTCGCATTTCAATGGGAAAATGCTGTAACGGGCTCGAAACGCCAGATGACTTGGACAAGACTGCCCCAAGGGTTTAAAAATTCACCTACCCTATTTGGATCAGCTTTAAGTCAAGACTTACTGGATTTCAAGTCCATCCCAGGAGAGTGTGTACTATTGCAATATGTAGAGGATTTGTTGATAACAGCAGTTACAAGAGAAATATGTCAGCAAGCAACACATGATCTACTACACATTCTCTGGAAGGCAAGGTGTCCAGGAAGAAAGCTCAGTTGTGTCAGCCAACTGTCAAGTATCTGGGATTCCATATCTCTGTAGGTCAAAGAATAATGGGCCAGAGAGAAAGGAAGCTGTATGCCAAATACCAATACCCAAGAATAGAAGACAAGTGCGGGAATTCTTGGGGGCAGCAGGCTTCTGTAGGATATGGATTCCCAGTTATGCGATATTGGCGAAACCTCTTTACGCATCTATAAAAGGTACAGAACACAATCCCTTCCTATGGACCCCTGAACAGCAAAAGGCATTTGAAGATGTGAAGAAGGCTTTGATGAGTGCCCCAGCATTAGGTCTACCTGATCATACACGTCCATACTTATATGTACACGAGCAAAGAAGAATGGCTGTGGGAGTATTGACACAGTACTTGGGATCATGGCAACGACCTGTTGCATATATGTACAAACAACTGGATGCAGTGGCCAGTGGTCTTCCACCTTGTCTAAGAGCCGTAGCTGCCGCTGCCCTGCTGGTAGCCAAAGCTGATAAACTCACTCTGGGTCAAGAACTCTATGTGCGAGTCCCGCACGCAGTACAAACGTTGCTAGACTATAAAGGCAATCATTGGTTTAGTAACAGCCGCATGACTAAGTATCAAGCTATGTTGTGTGAAAACCCAAGAGTGCATCTAGAGACTGTTAACACCCTAAATCCAGCTACCCTTTTGCCACAACCTACTGAGAGTCAACATGATTGCCTGGAGGTGATGGATGAAGTATTCTCAAGTAGACCAGATCTTCGTGACTTTCCCATCCAGAACCCTGATGTCCAGTACTATACGGACGGCAGTAGTTATGTGAAAGAAGGCATTCGCTATGCAGGATATGCAGTAACTACCATAGACAAGGTGATAGAAGCTCGGCCATTGTCAAAAGGAACATCGGCACAGAAGGCAGAATTAATTGCACTAACACGAGCGTTACAATTGGCTGAAGGTTTAAGAGTGAACATCTACACGGACTCCAAGTATGCGTTTTTAACCACTCATGCCCACAGAGCTTTGTATAAAGAAAGAGGACTATTGAACTCAGAGGGTAAAGAAATCAAGTACGCAGCTGAAATATTGCAACTACTGGAAGCCGTATGGGAACCGAAAGAAGTTGGTATTATACATTATCGGGCGCATCTGAAAGGTGATGGTGATGTAACCAAAGGAAATCGGATGGCAGATAATGCAGCTAAGCGTGCCACTGAATCAGGAAGACAGGAATATGTGGAACATATAGCTGCTCTTATACCGACTCCACTGTCTCAATGGACTCCAGTTTATACAGCTCAAGAAGAAGAGTGGTTAAAGACAGAAGCTGGGAAGTACCTGGAGAACAAATGGTATCAGTTAGAAGATGGAAGAATAGTCATTCCAGCATCACTAGCTGTAGAAATTGTCCAGAACTATCACAACGGGACACATTCTGGAAGAGATAGTATGGAAGAATCTCTCAGAAAACATTTCTACATACCAAGATTGTCCAACTTGACTCAAGCCATTGTACGAAGATGTGTAATATGTGCTAAGAATAATGCAAGGCAAGGACCAGTGAAACCACCGGGAGTCCAGTATATGGGGGGACTCCCTATGTCCGATCTTCAAATAGACTGTATAGTAATGCCTAAATCCGGTGGACATCGCTACCTACTAGTAGTTGTGTGTACCTATTCAGGGTGGGTAGAAGCATGTCCTACTCATACAGAGAAAGCAGGAGAAGTTGTACGATTCCTGTTGCGAGAAATAATACCCCGATATGGACTACCATGTTCTATAGGATCGGATAATGGTCCAGCCTTTGTTCACCAGTGCCTACAACAACTGACTCATATGCTTGGTATTAAGTGGAAGCTTCATACGGCATATAGACCTCAGAGCTCTGGTAAAGTAGAAAGAATGAATAGAACTATTAAGAATCAATTGGCAAAGGGCGTCCACCTCCCCTACTTGGTAACTTAAGGGGGGATTTGAGTCAGTTGGGAGAAGGAATTACCCGGCAGCAGGTTGTAGAGTTGGGTAAAACTATGGAGGAGGTACAGAAATGGGTACAAGATAGATTACCTGTGAATATTTATCCCCCTGTTCATAGCTATCATCCAGGAGATCAAGTGTGGATTAAAGAGTGGAACAGTATACCGTTAGGGCCTAAGTGGAGGGGTCCTTATGTTGTTCTTTTGTCTACCCCTACAGCAATAAAGGTGGCTGAAGTGACTCAGTGGATTCATCACTCCAGGGTTAAACCAGCAGCAGTAGATTCTTGGCAAGCTACACCAGATCCAGAGAACCCCTGCAAGATCTGGTTAAAGCGCACGACTCAGTCGGAGTGACGAGGAGGTATTGGGATTACAAGTGTGTTTAAAGAGATCAGCAAGTGAGTGTTTTGACGGCCATAATAAAGCCTGACCACTTACCCACGTGACATAGCCAGGGTGTCTTGAAGGGATTTCTGTGAAGGGAAGAGAGGACCTGCAGAACTCCATTCCTTGCAGCCCTTACATCCTGGAAGCTGAGGTGCCATCGCACGGACGAAGACTGAGGATGAAGACGTCGAAAGAAGTGTTCTTGATAATGTGTATTTTTGTGTTTTTAAATATTCAGGAAGGTAGAGGTACCGACACACCTAGCTGTGAGGTTTGCATTAAGACTACTAAAACAGGTAATCATATTTCCCAAACCCTAATTTGGCATTCACAATATGAGTGTAAAGGATATGTGTCTAGGTGTAGATACTTAGGTATAGAGTATAGTGTATGCCATTTAGGAGTAGGAGAACCTAAGTGCTTCAATCCCCGTACAATTTGGTTGACCCTCCGGAATGGAGACCCACAGGGGACCCTAATAAATAAAACAGTATTAGAAACCGTACATTCTTTGGGTGTTCTGCTATTTGATGCATTTAAGGCGATATCAAGTGGTAGAAAACCGTGGAATGTATGTGGGGATCTTAAATGGGAAAGAAAGTATGGGTCTAATGATAAGTATATTTGTCCCAGTAGTAAAAACAAGTACGTAAGTCCAAAGTGCCCAGATAAGGATTATAATTATTGCCCATATTGGTCTTGTGTGGGGTGGGCAACTTTGGGACAGACAGTAGATAAGGATATGATTGTTACTAAGTTGCCTACAAAACCATATTGTAAGTCTATGGAGTGTAACCCAGTCCATATACTTATCAATAATCCTGAACAATTCATAGATAGGTTCGGAAACTTATTTGGGTTCCAGATATATGGGACGGGTTTGGATCCTGGGACAATATTATTTATAGGGATAGAGACCGATACCGTAGCATCTCAAACTCATCAGGTTTTCCATTCTTTTTATGAAGAGATGGGTGTAGACAATAAGATCCCCCATAATGCTAAAAACCTGTTTATAGATTTAGCTGAGAGTATTGCTGGTAGTCTTAATGTGACCAACTGCTATGTGTGTGGAGGTACTAACATGGGAGACCAATGGCCCTGGGAAGCAAAGGAGGTAATGTATTCTGGTTCTGAGACAATTGAACAAATAATATCTTCTCAAGCCGATTATCAAATGAGTGTTAGAGGTAAATCTGAGTGGCGATTAAAGACCTACATTATAGGTTATGTTTGCATAGCAAGGAAAGGAATAATGTTTAATACATGTGTAGGAGAATTAACTTGTCTAGGGCAAAAAGCTTATGATGATAATACAAAGAATACAACCTGGTGGTCGGCTTCAAATGTCTCAGAACCACCTAACCCGTTTGCAAGTTATGCCAATTTAAAGGACGTGTGGTTTGATTTATCTATCACATCTAGTTGGAAAGCCCCGGCAAATTTGTACTGGATCTGTGGTAAGAAGGCCTATTCGGAGTTACCACAGGACTGGGAAGGGGCATGTGTGTTAGGTATGCTCAAACCATCCTTCTTCTTGTTGCCTATTGAAACAGGAGAGACATTGTGAGTTAAAGTGTATGATGTGAATCATAGGAAGAAAAGGGGACCCCTAGAGATAGGTACCTGGGAAGATAATGAATGGCCTCCCCAGCGTATTATAGATTATTATGGGCCAGCCACTTGGGCAGAGGATGGTACTTTCGGATATAGAACCCCAATATATATGCTCAACCGCATTATAAGGTTACAGGCAGTGGTTGAGATAATTACCAATGAGACATCACAAGCGCTCAATCTCCTAGCGAAGCATAATACTAGGATGAGGACAGCCGTTTACCAAAATAGATTAGCTTTGGATTACCTATTGGCAGTAGAGGGAGGTGTATGTTTAACCTAAGCAATTGCTGTCTTCAAATAGATGATGAAAGGCAAGCAATAGCTGAGCTTACTAGCCATATGGTTAAACTAGCGCATGTGCCTACTCAGGTATAATCCAAGTAGTTGGTTTGGTAATTGGTATGAGCAGTTTGGAGGACTTAAGGCATTGGTAGGTGGAGTCATGCTAATCTTAATGCTGTGTCTTCTCCTTCCATGTCTTGTTCCTTTGGTAGTTAGGTCTGTGCAGAGCATCATAGAAAATATAGCAGAAAGAAAGGCTGCTGCACAGATAATGGCCATATATAGATATGAGCCTCTAAATCAGGGAGAACCAGTGCAGGAAGAGGAATGTTGAGGGATTCACGTCATTAGTCGCAAAGTCTGGTCTGGTTCATGGCAACCTGAGGTATATGCAAATTAAGGTTAAGTGATGCCTCCGTAATTGTGAAAATATCAGAGGCATCAAAGGGGGGAATGAGGTGGAATCTCGGTAAAAATAAATTTAGTAGGCCGAGATTACCACGTGGCATGTCTACGTGCATATACTGGTGTATCGGTCGGTTGGTTGCACGTGGCAAAGATACAATCAGTAGTGTACGGAGCATGTGCGAGAATACAGGATGTAGTATTCCCCTCCTCCATTGTGCTGGGCAAGCCATGCGGTCAAACAGGAAGTTAGTTCTTGTTCGATTGATTGGGTAAGAGAATGTGTGGGTGGAGCTTATTATGGTGTCTCTATAGCATGCATCTGGTGTCTCTATAGCATGCCTTTACAAAGAAAAACAGTTTTTCAGTGTAAGCTAATAGCAGTCAGTGACCTTCAAGCGGGTGACAGGCCTTCAGCGTGTACTCTGCCAAACTCAGCCAGTCCACTTTGCCACTCATATCTGGTGTGACAATAGCGTGCCTTTAAAAAGAAAAAAAGTTTTTCACTGTAAGCTAATAGCAGTTAGTTGTCTGCAAGCGTCTGGGTGTCAGGCCTTCAGCGTGTACTCTGCCAAACTCAGCCAGTCCACTTTGCCACTCATATCTGGTGTGACAATAGCGTGCCTTTACAAAGAAAAAAAGTTTTTCACTGTAAGCTAATAGCAGTCAGTGTCCTTCAAGCGTTGGACAGGCCTTCAGCGTGTACTCTGCCAAACTCAGCCAGTCCACTTTGCCACTCATATCTGGTGTGACAATAGCGTGCCTTTAAAAATAAAAAACGTTTTTCACTGTAAGCTAATAGCAGTCAGAGTCCTTCAAGCGGGTGACAGGCCTTCAGCGTGTACTCTGCCAAACTCAGCCAGTCCACTTTGCCACTCATATCTGGTGTGACAATAGCGTGCCTTTAAAAAGAAAACATTTTTTTCACTGTAAGCTAATAGCAGTCAGAGTCCTTCAAGCGGGTGACAGGCCTTCAGCGTGTACTCTGCCAAACTCAGCCAGTCCACTTTGCCACTCATATCTGGTGTGACAATAGCGTGCCTTTAAAAAGAAAAAAGGTTTTTCACTGTAAGCTAATAGCAGTTAGTTGTCGCAAGCGTCTGGGTGTCAGGCCTTCAGCGTGTACTCTGCCAAACTCAGCCAGTCCACTTTGCCACTCATATCTGGTGTGACAATAGCGTGCCTTTAAAAAGAAAAAAAGTTTATCACTGTAAGCTAATAGCAGTCAGTGTCCTTCAAGCGGGTGACAGGCCTTCAGCATGTACTCTGCCAAACTCAGCCAGTCCACTTTGCCACTCATATCTGGTGTGACAATAGCATGCCTTTAAAAAGAAAAAAAGTTTTTCACTGTAAGCTAATAGCAGTTAGTTGTCTGCAAGCGTCTGGGTGTCAGGCCTTCAGCGTGGACTCTGCCAAACTCAGCCAGTCCACTTTGCCACTCATATCTGGTGTGACAATAGCGTGCCTTTAAAAAGAAAAAAGTTTTTCACTGTAAGCTAATAGCAGTCAGTGTCCTTTAAGCGGGTGACAGGCCTTCAGCGTGTACTTCACCAAACTCAGCCAGTCCACTTTGCCACTCATATCTGGTGTGACAATAGTGTGTCTTTAAAAAGAAAAAAGTGTTTCAATGTAAGCTAATAGCAGTCAGTGTCCTTAAAGCAGGTGTCAGGCCTTCAGCGTGTGCTCTGCCAACCTCAGCAATTGTACTTTGCCACTCATATCTTGTGTCTCTATAGCGTGACTTTACAAAGAAAAAAAGTTTTTCACTGTAAGCTAATAGCAGTCAGTGTCCTTAAAGCGGGTGTCAGGCCTTCAGCGTTGTAACGGAGCTCCGTGTACTCCGACTGAGTACCCTCCGTTGATGGATGCTCCTAGCGCTCTCAGAGGACTCCAAGCACAGGCTCCACAACCTCCGTAGCTTAACTGGAGCCGCGCCGTCTTCCTTCCACCCTGGATCGGCTTCTGTCCTTCAGGACCGTGTGGGGAAGATCTCTCCTCCAGGAGAGCATATCCGGAACACGCTCTTAAAAGAGCTAAGTGATTGAAAGCTCAGGGGAATATGCAGAGCATAGCAATCCCCAGTGTGATATAGCAGTTCCCTCCAATAACGAGACAAGGCTACGTATTGAGGGTCAGAAGAGGTCTGAGGTGCTGGGGCACCCAGCCTGGTTTTTATTACATGAGTACACATACAGGCCACACCCAGGGGGAGGCATACAATAACCAATAGTATCACTGGTGCAACCCACACATCCCCTCCCCTTAGTGTGACACATAATCCCATTATACATACAGTAAAAATACAGTTTCCACACATACTCTGTAACTTTAAAACCATACATCACATTCACATAAAAATACATATCCCCAATCAATCCATTCAGGGGGACAACATATTAAAAAATGGCATGAATCAGACCAGGGGTTCAAAAGTTAGTAAAAGTATCTTTTGTTCCCCCTGGCTGGCAGAAAAAACATCCCCACAATGCATCCTGGTTTCCTCCCTTCTGCCCTGGAGATAATTGGAGAAGTAATCCAATTATCCAGGACTAGAGGCAGACTCCATTAACCACATGGTTGCAAAACGACATAAAACACTTTAAAATACATAAAGTCACATTTTACACATAACACACAGACATTTCACATATCCCCAGATAGCTCAGGTCTGAGTGCACATTATTAGGTGAATGGCACTCAGACCAACCGAATACAGTTTAATCGCCATAGAGCCAAGGTCTTTAATCACACGGATAGGCTCCATGGCATAGCTATCTGGGTTACCACAGCTCACACAGGGCAAGTACTGTGGTGGAATCTCTGTAAAAATAAATTTAGTAGGCCGAGATTACCACGTGGCATGTGTACGTGCATATGCTGACGTATCGATCAGTTAGTTGCACGTGGCAAGATACGATCAGTAGTGTATGGAGCATGTGCGAGAATACAGGATGTAGTATTCCCCTCCTCCATTGTGCTGGACAGGCCATGCGGTCAAGCAGGAAGTTAATTCTTATTTGTATTGATTGGTCAAGAAAATGTGCGGGTGGAGCTTAATATGGGAGGAGTTATGTGCCTATATAAGGAGCCTGCACTATTGTCCGGGGCCCAGAACTTGTTGTATTTTGGTGACATTAGTCCCTCTGAGTCCCGATCGGTGAACCGAATAAAGAATCTCTTCCTTCCTGAAGAAACCTGTGTCCATCTCTCTGTGCTTGGCTTCCGTCAGTTTCTCCGGTATCATTTGGTGCATTGGCCGGGAAGCTCATCGTTCAACGGTAGCTGAGAAGCAGAGGCGTGAGACGGTCTATCTTTGCCCACGTTCTCTACGGCTGCACCCCTGAACTTCTTCGTCTCGGCGCCACTGGTCTGTGGTCCAGGAGATCATCGGCCTCTACATAGTAAGTGCTGGGGTGTCCCCGTCGATGAGTGTGAACTCAGGTTCAGGAACGAGGAGGTAAGACGACCGCTGTTTTAGACGGCGGACCCACTAGGGGTATACCGATTGTGCGGTAGGCCCATAAGGGGTTAAATCTGTGTATGGAATCTGCCCCCTCTGTCGGAGGGAAGGAGCGAAGGCGCACCGCTCAACCGAACGCTCTTTAGTAAGACCGTTTGATTTGGTTTGGAGTCAGGCGGGGTTCTGTGTAAATAGCCCTAGCCGGACACCGGTGTCTTGTCTAGACTAGCGTTCTAGGGTGTACAATTTGTTTGCTAGGTCGGAGGGACCAGGAGACTAAGCGGCGTCTGTGTAAATTCGGTCCGCTAGCTCTCAACCTATCTTGGCTAAGTGGGAAGGCGTGTAAATTTGGAACCCACTAGACTATTGATAGAGTAGAAAGACTAAAAGGGTTCTGTTGTAAATTCCGCCCTCTAGTTCGCTATATGTGGTGCTTGGGCAGTGTGGCTAACCAAAACGGATGTAGATAGTTTTAGGTAGTCCATCAAGTTACTGGCCAATAGTTTAGTTGGGATTGTATATGTGTTAAAGATTGTTAGTAAAGTGTATATCTTGTTAGCGCGAGCTCAGCCGTCTAGCGAGAGTGTTAATAGTGTGTTGCTGTATTATAGTGCACGGTACCATAACCCTGTATATTTACTGACATTGTATTGACAAGTACTAATCATTGTCGTCTATTGCATGTCTAACACCATAACCACTAATAATTGTATTGTGACCTTAAATTGTACTTTGACCTATGCTAACCGTACTGTAACTACTATTTGTAAAAGACGATGTTACTGGGGTGTGTTATAGACGGGTAATTCATATATAGAGAATTATAGCGTGGGTGACTGTATAGTTTCGCCAAAGGGCATAATATCGATTACTTGGTGACTGGTGTAACAGCTGTGTGTGCACGGGAATTCCCTGAGTGTTCATTGTATTATTGTGTACGTTTCACTTGGTAACTGTACCACGTGGTGCTGTTGCCGAAGAAACGGGTGTGACTGTTGAATAGAGCGTGTGTATAGCATTCGTTGTCAACGACGCTCCATTGATAAGTATGGGCGCGTCGGAGTCGACGATTTTGGATCCCTTAGGTTGTATGGTGAAGAATTTTAAAAAGGGATTTACAAAATGTGATTTTGGGGTTAAAATGTCTCCTGCACGTTTGGTCACTTTGTGCACTAGGGAGTGGTCTACTTTGGTTGCGGCATGGCCGCCACGTGGCAGTTTGGATCCAAATCTGGTACAGCGTGTACACGTGGCTGTATCAGGTAGGCCTGAACTTTACGGACAGTTTCCATACATTGATTGTTGGAGGCAGGCCGTAAACGACTCGCCAAGATGGATCCGGATATGCCACGAGGAGCAATGTCGCCTCATGGTGGCCAGGACTTGTTTGTCCACTAGGACCACGGTTAAGCCCATTTTGGACACGCCCCCTGAGTCCGAGATCCCTATGCCGCCCCCTTACTTCCCTGTAGGAGGAGGTGACACAAGTACAGGAAGTTCCACACCCACTCGTCCGTTGTCCCCATCTGCTTCCTCCTCTAGTTCAGAATCCACCCCCTGCCATGCTAAACCTCCGCTTCCGACACCAGCCCCCGTTAAGTCCATCTATTCCGATTTGGCGCCATTTCAAGATTCCGGTCAGGCTTCCTCTAGCCCGGCTCGGAATATTTTATTCACCGGCCTTCCCCATGATAAAGCTTCCCTATCCGCACGTCTTACTACTCCCCGACCGGAACCCATAACCGACGCCCCTCCACGTAGCCCTATACAAACCCGACAACTGACCGGTACCCAAAAACCCAAACATTACCAGATGCCTCTTCGTTTGAATCCTGGGTCAGCCTATCTTGATGCTTTAGGTCAAATGGTGTATGCTGACCCAGTCTTCGTATATGTCCCGTTCACGACTACCGATCTCTTGAATTGGAAGACCCACAATTCCTCGTATACTGAGAAACCACAAGCCATGACCGATCTGTTCACCTCGATAGTCCAGACGCATAACCCGACTTGGGCTGATTGCCAGCAATTATTAATGACATTGTTTAATAATGAGGAGAGGACTAGGATTAATCAAGCGGCCATTAAAGCGCTAGAGGAAGAAGCTCGTACTTTAAACCAAGCAAATCCAGCAGCATGGGCCGCAACACATTATCCTAATACCGATCCCGAATGGAATGTTAATGGCGCAGATATGGTCCAACTAAAAGCCTATAGAGACGCTATAATTGCTGGCATGAGAGCTGGAGGGAAGAAAGCCATAAATAAGTCGAAGACAGTTGAGGTGATTCAGAAAAGTGATGAAGCGCCTAGTGTCTTTTATGACCGATTATTGGAGGCATACCGCCTGTATACCCCCTTTAATCCGGAAGACACCGAGAATTCCCGAATGGTAAACTCTGCCTTTGTCAGCCAAGCCTACGGGGATATTAAGCGCAAGCTACAGAAGTTAGAAGGGTTTGCAGGAATGTCCATCACCCAACTAATGGAGGTAGCAAATAAGGTATATATGAATAGGGAATCAGAAAGTAAGAAAGAGGAAGAGCGCAAGATGCGTAAAAAGGCGGATATGCTAGCGGTAGCGATCGCAGGCGTAGATAGACGGGGCCCAGATAGAGGCGATAGTATGTGGAATAGGGAATCAGGGAATAGTATGTGGAATAGGGAATCAGTGCGCGTATTGCAGAGAGGAAGGGCATTGGAGAAGCGAGTATCCGAAAAGAGAGCAGTACGAGAGAGACCCACCCAGGGCAGGTTATGGAAACTTTAGAGGCAGAGCGAGAGGTAGAGGAGGTCCCGGAGGGAGTAATAGTGGTAACAGAGGAAGTGTAAGAGAAGACAGGTACTATCCCGCAGCGCAAAGGTCCCGCGATAGAGAAGGTAGGGACTTTGTAGGATTGGCTGACACGGTCATGGAGGACTATTGATACCGACCGGGCTCCATCCCCCTTGGTCGAGCGGAGCCTATGGTCGATGTATCAATAGGGGGAAAAAGGAGTGCATTCATGATCGACACTGGTTGTGACAGACCCCTTTTGGGAGTAACAGATACCATCTCGGAGAATTGCCTGTTTGTACCGGGATTATCGTGGACTGCTCTGGATCTGTTCGGTATACGCAGCCACGTGGGGAGAACAATGGGTCGCGGCCATTTTGACCGCACAAACTAATGACCGAACCTCACGAACTTTCCACACCATGAATCTCCACCTTACCGGTAACTTACGCTCATGCTGTTCGACAGATCCAGAGTACCGAACTAGAGACACTATATCCACGAGAAAGTTTTCGTTTATGTTATGTGGTTCCAGAGTAAATTGTGCAAACGTGTATCTAGTGAACGGCCCAACCGATTTAGGGGATTTTCACGTATATTGTTCCCCTAGAGCTCCGTTCTCTGATACACGTCGTATATTGTATTTCCGTTGCATTTTGTGTGTGTTATTAAACTTATAAATAACTGTTAAATATTCTGCACGGTACAGTGGGAGGGATTCCCACTGTAAATGTATTATCTCCTCCGGATACGGGGAGGAGTTGTTGTACGGCATAAAAGCCCGAGCTGCAGAATAAAGATTATTCCTACTTTTGACCCTCAACACAGAGTCTCGTCTCGTGCTTGGAGGGGATATTTATAATGCTGATTCGTATTCTCTCGGAACGTGTTTCGTTATAACTGACTTCATCCTGGGGGAAAGGACACCTTCTCAGCGGCGTAAACCCCTACTACACCGGGGTGCCGCTACAATTGGTGGCAGCGGTGGGATCGTTCTTTCACCCCAGAAGGACAGCTCCCGAGAGCGATCAGGATGGAAGCCTACTACGGAAGGCTGAAACGATCTACCCTGAAAGACTTGTTGGAGAGCCGTGGTCGTTCGGCTAGCAACAAAAAGAAAAGAGACATTCTGGCAGAATTGGTCGCATTGGACTTAGCCGAACAAAATGGCGAACTGGGCGTCGAACTAAACCCAGAACCGGAGATCGCATTGGTCCGAACCCCGGAAGACGAACGCTTCGACCACGAGGTGAGGGTAAGACTGGCTCACTACGGACCGAATCCCTCACCTAGGATCGTTACACAAGTAATCGCAGCAGTCGATGCCAACCGGCGCCAGACTCCAGCCAGTGCCAGTCCAATTGCTGGAACTTTCCAAACTCCAGAGGAAAAGAGGAAAGTACATTTTGCCGCTTTTAAAAGTTTTGTGGAAATGGAGGGGGAGATTGACCAGTACTTAGCTGATTTTGAGCGTCAATGTGCCCTACATAAAGTACCTCCCGAGGAGTGGGTTAAGATTTTGTCGGGCAAATTATCCGGGCGAGCCAGTGATGCTTTCCGGGCGATTCCTGACCATGAAGTGGGAAGTTATCGCTTGGTCAAGGAAGCCCTATTGTCCCGATATGCTATAACTCCTGAAGCATATCGGAGACGTTTTCGGGAATCTCGAAAGCAAACCGGTGACTCCTACACCGAGTGGGCCTGCCGATTACAATGCACGGCTGCCCACTGGATGGATGGGTGCCAAGCTACCACCGCAGAGGAGGTATTACAACTGTTTTTGTTGGAGCATTTTATGAAAAGGTGGACAAAGATCCGAGAGTGGATTCGGGATAGGAGACCTCTTACCCTACCCGAAGCCGCTCGTTTGGCCGACGAGTATGCGGATGCCCGCAAACCTGATCCCTCGGTCCAAAAGACAGCTCCCCAAGTAGAAAGCCGCCCCGTCAGCACTACTCCAACCACCCCCGTTAACCAACCCGCCTACAACAGTTCCTCCCGCTTCACCCAGTCCAGTACCACGGACCGCCGGCGGTGCCATAGGTGCCAGCAGGTGGGCCACTTGAGAGACAAATGCCCACTAGATCCAGCTCGACAAACGTCTTGGAGGAAGCCTGCCGAGGGGAACACCCGGCCCTTTACCTCAGGGGCCCATTGCATTGAAGCCCGGCCCATGGGGGAAGAGCAATGGGAAATTTTACACGAAGCCAACCCCTTATATGCAGCTGCCGTAGACAACCGCCAACATCATCGGCAAACAGTCCGAGTAAATGGACAAGTTGTCAGTGGATTAAGAGACACTGGGGCCACACTAACATTGATCCAACACGACCTGATCCCAGAAAAAGAACATACTGGACAAACTGTGGCCGTTAGAGTGGCCGGGGGCGCTGTGCATCGTCTCCCCACGGCCCGAGTGCATTTGGATTGGGGGGTAGGGGCCGGCCAAGTAAATGTGGGCCTGATGAAGGGGTTACCAGCCGAAGTTCTATTGGGAAATGATTTGGCTCCTCTGTTATCCGCTTTTGCCCCTCAAGGCCCTGCTGGAGCTTGTCCTGTCACCACCCGTGCTCAGACCCGTGCCATTGGAATCGGTCAGCCGGTCGCGGAGACCCAGGTAAGAACTAATCCTCTGACGGTGACGTTAGGGCAGACCTCCTTAGACTGGGATACCCCTGAGACTTTTGGGAGGGAGACCCGGGAAGACGTCACCCTACGAAAGTATAGGGATAAGGCAGATAAAGGGGAACCGGGGACAGATGGGGAAAGCTACGAGTGGGTGGGGGATAGACTATACAGGATCCCTCAGGAACCCGCAGCAGGTAAAAACCCCGTCCCTCAGAAGCAACTAGTGCTACCCAAAAAGTATAGGCAAGAAATCATGAGGATTGCCCATGATGTACCCCTAGCTGGCCATTTAGGAGTACGTCGCACAGCCCATAGGATTACCCAGAACTTCTTCTGGCCCGGGTTTAACCGGGACGTGCGGCAGTACTGCAGAACCTGTGACACCTGCCAACGGGTGGGTAAGAGGGGGGATCACCCTAAGGCTAAATTAATGTCGATGCCGATCATTGGGGAACCCTTCTATAGGGTCGCCGTCGACATTGTAGGCCCCCTAGCTCGACCTAGTCCGTCCGGTAAGAAATACATTCTTACTGTGGTGGACTATGGGACCAGGTATCCGGAGGCAGTAGCCCTGTCAAATATTGAAGCTGAGACGGTAGCCGATGCATTAGTTAAAGTATTCACCAGAGTGGGGTTCCCTAAGGAAATCCTCTCCGATCAGGGAACCCAGTTTACTGCCTTACTCACACAACAGTTATGGAAAGTATGCCACATTAAACCCCTGCTCAGCTCCCCGTACCACCCCCAGACCAACGGCCTCTGTGAGCGCTTTAATGGGACTCTCAAACAAATGTTGAGGACCTTTACGGACGGTTGCAGAGACTGGGAGAGATTCTTACCCCACCTGTTATTCGCTTATAGGGAGGTACCCCAAGAATCTACCGGGTTTTCCCCCTTTGAGTTGTTGTATGGGAGAAGGGTGCGAGGCCCCCTTGATCTCATTCGGGACCACTGGGAGGGGGAAACCGGACAGGAAGGGACACCTATCGTGCCATATGTCCTGGAACTCCGGGACCGCATGGAGCAACTCTCTCTATTGGTAAGGGAGAACCTCCAGGCGGCCCAGGGGCGACAGAAGCGATGGTACGATAGGGGTGCCCGGCAATGACTATTCCACATAGGGCAGAAGGTATTGGTGCTAAAACCGGTAAAGGACAACAAACTGCAGGCTGCGTGGCAGGGTCCTTACAAGGTTCTAGCCCAGCTCTGCGACACCACCTACCTTATTGCCAGCTGTGCAGATGAAAGGATCCGACGATCCTTTCATGTGAACATGTTAAAGGAATACCAAGAAAGGCAGGAAGATATTCACGCTGTTTGTGCCCCAGCTACGGATGACCCCGAAAGCTTACCCTTACCCGATCTACTAGAGAGAGAAACCCACACCGATCCTATTAGTTTAGTGAAGTTGGGAGACCGATTGAACCCCATTGAACTAGAACAAGCTAGGCAGCTCCTATGGGAAAAACAGGATACCTTCTCCCAGGAACCAGGATACACCACCCTGGCCATGCATAAGGTAGAAACCCCAGGGCAGGCCCCCCTCCGACAGCCCCCTTACCGTATTCCTGAAGCCGTCCGGGAAGGGATGCTGAAGGAAATACGAGAAATGAGCCATCAGACAGTCCCTGGGCCTCTCCTGTAGTCCTGGTACCCAAGAAGGACGGAACCACCCGATTCTGCGTGGACTACAGGCGACTTAATGAAAAGACTACCACTGACGCTTACCCGATGCCCCGGGTAGACGAACTATTAAATCGCATAGCCAGGGGAAACTATCTCTCTACCATAGACCTTTGCAACGGTTATTGGCAGATCCCCCTGGCCGAGGATGCCGTCCCCAAGTCGGCATTTGTCACCCCGTTTGGCTTGTACCAATTCAAGGTCATGCCATACGGGATGAAAAATGCCCCGGCTACGTTCCAACGTATGGTGGATAGGCTCCTCGATGGATTCCAGGAATTTGCGTGTGCATACCTGGATGACATTGCGATCTACAGTAAGTCTTGGGAAGAACATCTAGTGCACGTAGGGGTAGTCCTAGATAAGATTCGGGCCGCGGGCCTGACACTAAAACCAGAGAAGTGCCATTTAGGAATGGCCGAGGTAATACTTGGGTCACCGGGTAGGGTGTGGGAGCCAGAGGCCGGAGCCTGCCAAGGTTGAAGCAGTGGCACCCAATACTAAGACCCAGGTATTGGCCTTCCAAGGGACGGCGGGGTATTATAGGCGTTTTGTGCCTATATAAGGAGCCTGCACTATTGTCCGGGGCTCAGAACTTGTTGTATTTTGGTGACATTAGTCCCTCTGAGTCCCGATCGGTGAACCGAATAAAGAATCTCTTCCTTCCTGAAGAAACCTGTGTCCATCTCTCTGTGCTTGGCTTCCGTCAGTTTCTCCGGTATCAGTACCAAATGACCCCACTGTATTTAAAGGGCCAGGAGCAGTATACACAAATCCATTATGCCCAAATGTACGTTTTCCAGGGCAATACAGTCCAGGGCCATAGTCGCAGGGGAGGAGGCAGGCAAGCAGGCTTCTCCAGGACAAAGTGGCGAAGGGCACTTGGTCACAAGCGTGTACTCTGCCAAACTCAGCCAGTCCACTTTGCCACTCATATCTGGTGTCTCTATAGCGTGCCTTTACAAAGAAAAAAAGTTTTTCACTGTAAGCTAATAGATGTCAGTGTCCTTCAAGAGGATGACAGGCCTTCAGTGTGTACTCTGCCAAACTCAGCCAGTCCACTTTGCCACTCATATCTGGTGTGACAATAGCGTGCCTTTAAAAAGAAAAAAAAGTTTTTCACTGTAAGCTAATAGCAGTCAGTGTCCTTCAAGCGGGTGACAGGCCTTCAGCGTGTACTCTGCCAAACTCAGCCAGTCCACTTTGCCACTCATATCTGGTGTGACAATAGCGTGCCTTTAAAAAGAAAAAAAGTTTTTCACTGTAAGCTAATAGCAGTTAGTTGTCTGCAAGCGTTTGGGTGTCAGGCCTTCAACGTGTACCCTGCCAAACTCAGCAAGTCCACTTTGCCACTCATATCTGGTGTGACAATAGCGTGCCTTTAAAAAGAAAAAAGTTTTTCACTGTAAGCTAATAGCAGTCAGTGTCCTTCAAGCGGGTGACAGGCCTTCAGCGTGTACTCTGCCAAACTCAGCCAGTCCACTTTGCCACTCATATCTGGTGTGACAATAGCGTGCCTTTAAAAAGAAAAAAAAGTTTTTCACTGTAAGCTAATAGCAGTCAGTGTCCTTCAAGCGGGTGACAGGCCTTCAGCGTGTACTCTGCCAAACTCAGCCAGTCCACTTTGCCACTCATATCTGGTGTGACAATAGCGTGCCTTTAAAAAGAAAAAAAAGTTTTTCACTGTAAGCTAATAGCAGTCAGTGTCCTTCAAGCGGGTGACAGGCCTTCAGCGTGTACCCTGCCAAACTCAGCCAGTCCACTTTGCCACTCATATCTGGTGTGACAATAGCGTGCCTTTAAAAAGAAAAAAAAGTTTTTCACTGTAAGCTAATAGCATTTAGTTGTCTGCAAGCGTCTGGGTGTCAGGCCTTTAGCGTGTACTCTGCCAAACTCAGCCAGTCCACTTTGCCACTCATATCTGGTGTCTCTATAGCGTGCCTTTACAAAGAAAAAAAGTTTTTCACTGTAAGCTAATAGATGTCAGTGTCCTTCAAGAGGATGACAGGCCTTCAGTGTGTACTCTGCCAAACTCAGCCAGTCCACTTTGCCACTCATATCTGGTGTGACAATAGCGTGCCTTTAAAAAGAAAAAAAAGTTTTTCACTGTAAGCTAATAGCAGTCAGTGTCCTTCAAGTGGGTGACAGGCCTTCAGCGTGTACTCTGCCAAACTCAGCCAGTCCACTTTGCCACTCATATCTGGTGTGACAATAGCGTGCCTTTAAAAAGAAAAAAAGTTTTTCACTGCAAGCTAATAGCAGTTAGTTGTCTGCAAGCGTTTGGGTGTCAGGCCTTTAACGTGTACCCTGCCAAACTCAGCCAGTCCACTTTGCCACTCATATCTGGTGTGACAATAGCGTGCCTTTAAAAAGAAAAAAGTTTTTCACTGTAAGCTAATAGCAGTCAGTGTCCTTCAAGCGGGTGACAGGCCTTCAACGTGTACCCTGCCAAACTCAGCCAGTCCACTTTGCCACTCATATCTGGTGTGACAATAGCGTGCCTTTAAAAAGAAAAAAAGATTTTTCACTGTAAGTTAGTTGTCTGCAAGCGTCTGGGTGTCAGGCCTTCAGCGTGTACTCTGCCAAACTCAGCCAGTCCACTTTGCCACTCATATCTGGTGTGACAATAGCGTGCCATTAAAAAGAAAAAAAGTTTTTCACTGTAAGCTAATAGCAGTTGGTTGTCTGCAAGCGTCTGGGTGTCAGGCCTTCAGCGTGTACTCTGCCAAACTCAGCCAGTCCACTTTGCCACTCATATCTGGTGTGACAATAGCGTGCCTTTAAAAAGAAAAAAAAGTTTTTCACTGTAAGCTAATAGCAGTTAGTCGTCTGCAAGCGTCTGGGTGTCAGGCCTTCAGCGTGTACTCTGCCAAACTCAGCCAGTCCACTTTGCCACTCATATCTGGTGTCTCTATAGCGTGCCTTTACAAAGAAAAAAAGTTTTTCACTGTAAGCTAATAGATGTCAGTGTCCTTCAAGAGGGTGACAGGCCTTCAGCGTGTACTCTGCCAAACTCAGCCAGTCCAGTTTGCCACTCATATCTGGTGTGACAATAGCGTGCCTTTAAAAAGAAAAAAAGTTTTTCACTGTAAGCTAATAGCAGTTAGTTGTCTGCAAGCGTTTGGGTGTCAGGCCTTCAACGTGTACCCTGCCAAACTCAGCCAGTCCACTTTGCCACTCATATCTGGTGTGACAATAGCGTGCCTTTAAAAAGAAAAAAGTTTTTCACTGTAAGCTAATAGCAGTCAGTGTCCTTCAAGCGGGTGACAGGCCTTCAGCGTGTACTCTGCCAAACTCAGCCAGTCCACTTTGCCACTCATATCTGGTGTGACAATAGCGTGCCTTTAAAAAGAAAAAAAAGTTTTTCACTGTAAGCTAATAGCAGTCAGTGTCCTTCAAGCGGGTGACAGGCCTTCAGCGTGTACTCTGCCAAACTCAGCCAGTCCACTTTGCCACTCATATCTGGTGTGACAATAGCGTGCCTTTAAAAAGAAAAATAAGTTTTTCACTGTAAGCTAATAGCAGTCAGTGTCCTTCAAGCGGGTGACAGGCCTTCAGCGTGTACTCTGCCAAACTCAGCCAGTCCACTTTGCCACTCATATCTGGTGTGACAATAGCGTGCCTTTAAAAAGAAAAAAAGTTTCTCACTGTCAGCTAATAGCAGTTAGTTGTCTGCAAGCGTCTGGGTGTCAGGCCTTCAACGTGTACCCTGCCAAACTCAGCCAGTCCACTTTGCCACTCATATCTGGTGTGACAATAGCGTGCCTTTAAAAAGAAAAAAAAGTTTTCCACTGTAAGCTAATAGCAGTTAGTTGTCTGCAAGTGTTTGGGTGTCAGGCCTTCAGCGTGTACTCTGCCAAACTCAGCCAGTCCACTTTGCCACTCATATCTGGTGTGACAATAGCGTGCCATTAAAAAGAAAAAAACTTTTTCACTGTAAGCTAATAGCAGTTGGTTGTCTGCAAGCGTCTGGGTGTCAGGCCTTCATACTCTGCCAAACTCAGCCAGTCCACTTTGCCACTCATATCTGGTGTGACAATAGCGTGCCTTTAAAAAGAAAAAAAGTTTTTCACTGTAAGCTAATAGCAGTCAGTGTCCTTCAAGTGGGTGACAGGCCTTCAGCGTGTACTCTGCCAAACTCAGCCAGTCCACTTTGCCACTCATATCTGGTGTGACAATAGCGTGCCTTTAAAAAGAAAAAAAGTTTTTCACTGTAAGCTAATAGCAGTTAGTTGTCTGCAAGCGTTTGGGTGTCAGGCCTTTAACGTGTACCCTGCCAAACTCAGCCAGTCCACTTTGCCACTCATATCTGGTGTGACAATAGCGTGCCTTTAAAAAGAAAAAAGTTTTTCACTGTAAGCTAATAGCAGTCAGTGTCCTTCAAGCGGGTGACAGGCCTTCAACGTGTACCCTGCCAAACTCAGCCAGTCCACTTTGCCACTCATATCTGGTGTGACAATAGCGTGCCTTTAAAAAGAAAAAAAGATTTTTCACTGTAAGTTAGTTGTCTGCAAGCGTCTGGGTGTCAGGCCTTCAGCGTGTACTCTGCCAAACTCAGCCAGTCCACTTTGCCACTCATATCTGGTGTGACAATAGCGTGCCTTTAAAAAGAAAAAAAAGTTTTTCGCTGTAAGCTAATAGCAGTTAGTCGTCTGCAAGCGTCTGGGTGTCAGGCCTTCAGCGTGTACTCTGCCAAACTCAGCCAGTCCACTTTGCCACTCATATCTGGTGTCTCTATAGCGTGCCTTTACAAAGAGAAAAAGTTTTTCACTGTAAGCTAATAGATGTCAGTGTCCTTCAAGAGGGTGACAGGCCTTCAGCGTGTACTCTGCCAAACTCAGCCAGTCCAGTTTGCCACTCATATCTGGTGTGACAATAGCGTGCCTTTAAAAAGAAAAAAAGTTTTTCACTGTAAGCTAATAGCAGTTAGTTGTCTGCAAGCGTTTGGGTGTCAGGCCTTCAACGTGTACCCTGCCAAACTCAGCCAGTCCACTTTGCCACTCATATCTGGTGTGACAATAGCGTGCCTTTAAAAAGAAAAAAGTTTTTCACTGTAAGCTAATAGCAGTCAGTGTCCTTCAAGCGGGTGACAGGCCTTCAGCGTGTACTCTGCCAAACTCAGCCAGTCCACTTTGCCACTCATATCTGGTGTGACAATAGCGTGCCTTTAAAAAGAAAAAAAAGTTTTTCACTGTAAGCTAATAGCAGTCAGTGTCCTTCAAGCGGGTGACAGGCCTTCAGCGTGTACTCTGCCAAACTCAGCCAGTCCACTTTGCCACTCATATCTGGTGTGACAATAGCGTGCCTTTAAAAAGAAAAATAAGTTTTTCACTGTAAGCTAATAGCAGTCAGTGTCCTTCAAGCGGGTGACAGGCCTTCAGCGTGTACTCTGCCAAACTCAGCCAGTCCACTTTGCCACTCATATCTGGTGTGACAATAGCGTGCCTTTAAAAAGAAAAAAAGTTTCTCACTGTCAGCTAATAGCAGTTAGTTGTCTGCAAGCGTCTGGGTGTCAGGCCTTCAACGTGTACCCTGCCAAACTCAGCCAGTCCACTTTGCCACTCATATCTGGTGTGACAATAGCGTGCCATTAAAAAGAAAAAAACTTTTTCACTGTAAGCTAATAGCAGTTGGTTGTCTGCAAGCGTCTGGGTGTCAGGCCTTCATACTCTGCCAAACTCAGCCAGTCCACTTTGCCACTCATATCTGGTGTGACAATAGCGTGCCTTTAAAAAGAAAAAAAGTTTTTCACTGTAAGCTAATAGCAGTTAGTTGTCTGCAAGCGTTTGGTTGTCAGGCCTTCAACGTGTACCCTGCCAAACTCAGCCAGTCCACTTTGCCACTCATATCTGGTGTGACAATAGCGTGCCTTTAAAATGAAAAAAAGATTTTTCACTGTAAGTTAGTTGTCTGCAAGCGTCTGGGTGTCAGGGCTTCAGCGTGTACTCTGCCAAACTCAGCCAGTCCACTTTGCCACTCATATCTGGTGTCTCTATAGCGTGCCTTTACAAAGAAAAAAAGTTTTTCACTGTAAGCTAATAGATGTCAGTGTCCTTCAAGAGGATGACAGGCCTTCAGTGTGTACTCTGCCAAACTCAGCCAGTCCACTTTGCCACTCATATCTGGTGTGACAATAGCGTGCCTTTAAAAAGAAAAAAAGTTTTTCACTGTAAGCTAATAGCAGTTAGTTGTCTGCAAGCGTTTGGGTGTCAGGCCTTCAACGTGTACCCTGCCAAACTCAGCCAGTCCACTTTGCCACTCATATCTGGTGTGACAATAGCGTGCCTTTAAAAAGAATAAAGTTTTTCACTGTAAGCTAATAGCAGTCAGTGTCCTTCAAGCGGGTGACAGGCCTTCAGCGTGTACTCTGCCAAACTCAGCCAGTCCACTTTGCCACTCATATCTGGTGTGACAATAGCGTGCCTTTAAAAAGAAAAAAAAGTTTTTCACTGTAAGCTAATAGCAGTCAGTGTCCTTCAAGCGGGTGACAGGCCTTCAGCGTGTACTCTGCCAAACTCAGCCAGTCCACTTTGCCACTCATATCTGGTGTGACAATAGCGTGCCTTTAAAAAGAAAAAAAAGTTTTTCACTGTAAGCTAATAGCAGTCAGTGTCCTTCAAGCGGGTGACAGGCCTTCAGCGTGTACTCTGCCAAACTCAGCCAGTCCACTTTGCCACTCATATCTGGTGTGACAATAGCGTGCCTTTAAAAAGAAAAAAAGTTTCTCACTGTCAGCTAATAGCAGTTAGTTGTCTGCAAGCGTCTGGGTGTCAGGCCTTCAACGTGTACCCTGCCAAACTCAGCCAGTCCACTTTGCCACTCATATCTGGTGTGACAATAGCGTGCCTTTAAAAAGAAAAAAAAGTTTTTCACTGTAAGCTAATAGCAGTTAGTTGTCTGCAAGCGTCTGGGTGTCAGGCCTTTAGCGTGTACTCTGCCAAACTCAGCCAGTCCACTTTGCCACTCATATCTGGTGTCTCTATAGCGTGCCTTTACAAAGAAAAAAAGTTTTTCACTGTAAGCTAATAGATGTCAGTGTCCTTCAAGAGGATGACAGGCCTTCAGTGTGTACTTTGCCAAACTCAGCCAGTCCACTTTGCCACTCATATCTGGTGTGACAATAGCGTGCCTTTAAAAAGAAAAAAAAGTTTTTCACTGTAAGATAATAGCAGTCAGTGTCCTTCAAGTGGGTGACAGGCTTTCAGCGTGTACTCTGCCAAACTCAGCCAGTCCACTTTGCCACTCATATCTGGTGTGACAATAGCGTGCCTTTAAAAAGAAAAAAAGTTTTTCACTGTAAGCTAATAGCAGTTAGTTGTCTGCAAGCGTTTGGGTGTCAGGCCTTCAACGTGTACCCTGCCAAACTCAGCCAGTCCACTTTGCCACTCATATCTGGTGTGACAATAGCGTGCCTTTAAAAAGAAAAAAGTTTTTCACTGTAAGCTAATAGCAGTCAGTGTCCTTCAAGCGGGTGACAGGCCTTCAACGTGTACCCTGCCAAACTCAGCTAGTCCACTTTGCCACTCATATCTGGTGTGACAATAGCGTGCCTTTAAAAAGAAAAAAAGATTTTTCACTGTAAGTTAGTTGTCTGCAAGCGTCTGGGTGTCAGGCCTTCAGCGTGTACTCTGCCAAACTCAGCCAGTCCACTTTGCCACTCATATCTGGTGTCTCTATAGCGGCCTTTACAAAGAAAAAAGTTTTTCACTGTAAGCTAATAGATGTCAGTGTCCTTCAAGAGGGTGACAGGCCTTCAGCGTGTACTCTGCCAAACTCAGCCAGTCCACTTTGCCACTCATATCTGGTGTGACAATAGCGTGCCTTTAAAAAGAAAAAAAGTTTTTCACTGTAAGCTAATAGCAGTTAGTTGTTTGCAAGTGTTTGGGTGTCAGGCCTTCAACATGTACCCTGCCAAACTCAGCCAGTCCACTTTGCCACTCATATCTGGTGTGACAATAGCGTGCCTTTAAAAAGAAAAAAAAGTTTTTCACTGTAAGCTAATAGCAGTCAGTGTCCTTCAAGCGGGTGACAGGCCTTCAGCGTGTACTCTGCCAAACTTAGCCAGTCCACTTTGCCACTCATATCTGGTGTGACAATAGCGTGCCTTTAAAAAGAAAAAAAAGTTTTTCACTGTAAGCTAATAGCAGTCACTGTAAGCTAATAGCAGTCAGTGTCCTTCAAGCGGGTGACAGACCTTCAGCGTGTACTCTGCCAATCTCAGCCAGTCCACTTTGCCACTCATATCTGGTGTGACAATAGCGTGCCTTTAAAAAGAAAAAAGTTTTTTCACTGTAAGCTTATTAAAGGCTATTGCAGTTAGTTGTCTGCAAGCGTCTGGATGTCAGGCCTTTAGCGTGTACTCTGCCAAACTCAGCCAGTCCACTTTGCCACTCATATCTGGTGTGGCAATAGCGTGCCTTTAAAAAGAAAAAAAGTTTTCCACTTTAAGCTAATAGCATTTAGTTGTCTGCAAGCGTCTGGGTGTCAGGCCTTCAGCGTGTACTCTGCCAAACTCAGCCAGTCCACTTTGCCACTCATATCTGGTGTGACAATAGCGTGCCTTTAAAAAGAAAAAAAGTTTTCCACTGTAAGCTAATAGCAGTTAGTTGTCTGCAAGCGTCTGGGTGTCAGGCCTTCAGCGTGTACTCTGCCAAACTCAGCCAGTCCACTTTGCCACTCATATCTGGTGTGACAATAGCGTGCCATTAAAAAGAAAAAAAGTTTTTCACTGTAAGCTAATAGCAGTTGGTTGTCTGCAAGCGTCTGGGTGTCAGGCCTTCATACTCTGCCAAACTCAGCCAGTCCACTTTGCCACTCATATCTGGTGTGACAATAGCGTGCCTTTAAAAAGAAAAAAAGATTTTTCACTGTAAGTTAGTTGTCTGCAAGCGTCTGGGTGTCAGGCCTTCAGCGTGTACTCTGCCAAACTCAGCCAGTCCACTTTGCCACTCATATCTGGTGTCTCTATAGCGGCCTTTACAAAGAAAAAAGTTTTTCACTGTAAGCTAATAGCAGTCAGTGTCCTTCAAGCGGGTGACAGGCCTTCAGCGTGTACTCTGCCAAACTCAGCCAGTCCACTTTGCCACTCATATCTGGTGTGACAATAGCGTGCCTTTAAAAAGAAAAAAAGTTTCTCACTGTCAGCTAATAGCAGTTAGTTGTCTGCAAGCGTCTGGGTGTCAGGCCTTCAACGTGTACCCTGCCAAACTCAGCCAGTCCACTTTGCCACTCATATCTGGTGTGACAATAGCGTGCCTTTAAAAAGAAAAAAAAGTTTTCCACTGTAAGCTAATAGCAGTTAGTTGTCTGCAAGTGTTTGGGTGTCAGGCCTTCAGCGTGTACTCTGCCAAACTCAGCCAGTCCACTTTGCCACTCATATCTGGTGTGACAATAGCGTGCCATTAAAAAGAAAAAAACTTTTTCACTGTAAGCTAATAGCAGTTGGTTGTCTGCAAGCGTTTGGGTGTCAGGCCTTCATACTCTGCCAAACTCAGCCAGTCCACTTTGCCACTCATATCTGGTGTGACAATAGCGTGCCTTTAAAAAGAAAAAAAGTTTTTCACTGTAAGCTAATAGCAGTTAGTTGTCTGCAAGCGTTTGGTTGTCAGGCCTTCAACGTGTACCCTGCCAAACTCAGCCAGTCCACTTTGCCACTCATATCTGGTGTGACAATAGCGTGCCTTTAAAATGAAAAAAAGATTTTTCACTGTAAGTTAGTTGTCTGCAAGCGTCTGGGTGTCAGGCCTTCAGCGTGTACTCTGCCAAACTCAGCCAGTCCACTTTGCCACTCATATCTGGTGTCTCTATAGCGGCCTTTACAAAGAAAAAAGTTTTTCACTGTAAGCTAATAGATGTCAGTGTCCTTCAAGAGGGTGACAGGCCTTCAGCGTGTACTCTGCCAAACTCAGCCAGTCCACTTTGCCACTCATATCTGGTGTGACAATAGCGTGCCTTTAAAAAGAAAAAAAGTTTTTCACTGTAAGCTAATAGCAGTTAGTTGTTTGCAAGCGTTTGGGTGTCAGGCCTTCAACGTGTACCCTGCCAAACTCAGCCAGTCCACTTTGCCACTCATATCTGGTGTGACAATAGCGTGCCTTTAAAAAGAAAAAAAGTTTTTCACTGTAAGCTAATAGCAGTCAGTGTCCTTCAAGCGGGTGACAGGCCTTCAGCGTGTACTCTGCCAAACTCAGCCAGTCCACTTTGCCACTCATATCTGGTGTGACAATAGCGTGCCTTTAAAAAGAAAAAAAGTTTTTCACTGTAAGCTAATAGCAGTCAGTGTCCTTCAAGTGGGTGACAGGCCTTCAGCGTGTACTCTGCCAAACTCAGCCAGTCCACTTTGCCACTCATATCTGGTGTGACAATAGCGTGCCTTTAAAAAGAAAAAAACTTTTTCACTGTAAGCTAATAGCAGTTAGTTGTCTGCAAGTGTTTGGTTGTCAGGCCTTCAACGTGTACCCTGCCAAACTCAGCCAGTCCAGTTTGCCACTCATATCTGGTGTGACAATAGCGTGCCTTTAAAATGAAAAAAAGATTTTTCACTGTAAGTTAGTTGTCTGCAAGCGTCTGGGTGTCAGGCCTTCAGCGTGTACTCTGCCAAACTCAGCCAGTCCACTTTGCCACTCATATCTGGTGTCTCTATAGCGTGCCTTTACAAAGAAAAAAAGTTTTTCACTGTAAGCTAATAGATGTCAGTGTCCTTCAAGAGGATGACAGGCCTTCAGTGTGTACTCTGCCAAACTCAGCCAGTCCACTTTGCCACTCATATCTGGTGTGACAATAGCGTGCCTTTAAAAAGAAAAAAAGTTTTTCACTGTAAGCTAATAGCAGTTAGTTGTCTGCAAGCGTTTGGGTGTCAGGCCTTCAACGTGTACCCTACCAAACTCAGCCAGTCCACTTTGCCACTCATATCTGGTGTGACAATAGCGTGCCTTTAAAAAGAAAAAAACGTTTTTCACTGTAAGCTAATAGCAGTCAGTGTCCTTCAAGCGGGTGACAGGCCTTCAGCGTGTACTCTGCCAAACTCAGCCAGTCCACTTTGCCACTCATATCTGGTGTGACAATAGCGTGCCTTTAAAAAGAAAAAAAAGTTTTTCACTGTAAGCTAATAGCAGTCAGTGTCCTTCAAGCGGGTGACAGGCCTTCAGCGTGTACTCTGCCAAACTCAGCCAGTCCACTTTGCCACTCATATCTGGTGTGACAATAGCGTGCCTTTAAAAAGAAAAAAAGTTTCTCACTGTCAGCTAATAGCAGTTAGTTGTCTGCAAGCGTCTGGGTGTCAGGCCTTCAACGTGTACCCTGCCAAACTCAGCCAGTCCACTTTGCCACTCATATCTGGTGTGACAATAACGTGCCTTTAAAAAGAAAAAAAAGTTTTTCACTGTAAGCTAATAGCAGTTAGTTGTCTGCAAGCGTCTGGGTGTCAGGCCTTTAGCGTGTACTCTGCCAAACTCAGCCAGTCCACTTTGCCACTCATATCTGGTGTCTCTATAGCGTGCCTTTACAAAGAAAAAAAGTTTTTCACTGTAAGCTAATAGATGTCAGTGTCCTTCAAGAGGATGACAGGCCTTCAGTGTGTACTTTGCCAAACTCAGCCAGTCCACTTTGCCACTCATATCTGGTGTGACAATAGCGTGCCTTTAAAAAGAAAAAAAAGTTTTTCACTGTAAGATAATAGCAGTCAGTGTCCTTCAAGTGGGTGACAGGCTTTCAGCGTGTACTCTGCCAAACTCAGCCAGTCCACTTTGCCACTCATATCTGGTGTGACAATAGCGTGCCTTTAAAAAGAAAAAAAGTTTTTCACTGTAAGCTAATAGCAGTTAGTTGTCTGCAAGCGTTTGGGTGTCAGGCCTTCAACGTGTACCCTGCCAAACTCAGCCAGTCCACTTTGCCACTCATATCTGGTGTGACAATAGCGTGCCTTTAAAAAGAAAAAAGTTTTTCACTGTAAGCTAATAGCAGTCAGTGTCCTTCAAGCGGGTGACAGGCCTTCAACGTGTACCCTGCCAAACTCAGCCAGTCCACTTTGCCACTCATATCTGGTGTGACAATAGCGTGCCTTTAAAAAGAAAAAAAGATTTTTCACTGTAAGTTAGTTGTCTGCAAGCGTCTGGGTGTCAGGCCTTCAGCGTGTACTCTGCCAAACTCAGCCAGTCCACTTTGCCACTCATATCTGGTGTCTCTATAGCGGCCTTTACAAAGAAAAAAGTTTTTCACTGTAAGCTAATAGATGTCAGTGTCCTTCAAGAGGGTGACAGGCCTTCAGCGTGTACTCTGCCAAACTCAGCCAGTCCACTTTGCCACTCATATCTGGTGTGACAATAGCGTGCCTTTAAAAAGAAAAAAAGTTTTTCACTGTAAGCTAATAGCAGTTAGTTGTTTGCAAGTGTTTGGGTGTCAGGCCTTCAACATGTACCCTGCCAAACTCAGCCAGTCCACTTTGCCACTCATATCTGGTGTGACAATAGCGTGCCTTTAAAAAGAAAAAAAAGTTTTTCACTGTAAGCTAATAGCAGTCAGTGTCCTTCAAGCGGGTGACAGGCCTTCAGCGTGTACTCTGCCAAACTTAGCCAGTCCACTTTGCCACTCATATCTGGTGTGACAATAGCGTGCCTTTAAAAAGAAAAAAAAGTTTTTCACTGTAAGCTAATAGCAGTCACTGTAAGCTAATAGCAGTCAGTGTCCTTCAAGCGGGTGACAGACCTTCAGCGTGTACTCTGCCAATCTCAGCCAGTCCACTTTGCCACTCATATCTGGTGTGACAATAGCGTGCCTTTAAAAAGAAAAAAGTTTTTTCACTGTAAGCTTATTAAAGGCTATTGCAGTTAGTTGTCTGCAAGCGTCTGGATGTCAGGCCTTTAGCGTGTACTCTGCCAAACTCAGCCAGTCCACTTTGCCACTCATATCTGGTGTGGCAATAGCGTGCCTTTAAAAAGAAAAAAAGTTTTCCACTTTAAGCTAATAGCATTTAGTTGTCTGCAAGCGTCTGGATGTCAGGCCTTTAGCGTGTACTCTGCCAAACTCAGCCAGTCCACTTTGCCACTCATATCTGGTGTGGCAATAGCGTGCCTTTAAAAAGAAAAAAAGTTTTCCACTTTAAGCTAATAGCATTTAGTTGTCTGCAAGCGTCTGGGTGTCAGGCCTTCAGCGTGTACTCTGCCAAACTCAGCCAGTCCACTTTGCCCCTCATATCTGGTGTGACAATAGCGTGCCTTTAAAAAGAAAAAAGTTTTTCACTGTAAGCTAATAGCAGTCAGTGTCCTTCAAGCGGGTGACAGACCTTCAGCGTGTACTCTGCCAATCTCAGCCAGTCCACTTTGCCACTCATATCGGGTGTGACAATAGCGTGCCTTTAAAAAGAAAAAAAGTTTTTCACCGTAAGCTAATAGCAGATAGTTGTCTGCAAGCGTTTGGGTGTCAGGCCTTCAACGTGTACCCTGCCAAACTCAGCCAGTCCACTTTGCCACTCATATCTGGTGTGACAATAGCGTGCCTTTAAAAAGAAAAAAAGTTTTCCACTGTAAGCTAATAGCAGTTAGTTGTCTGCAAGCGTCTGGGTGTCAGGCCTTCAGCGTGTACTCTGCCAAACTCAGCCAGTCCACTTTGCCACTCATATCTGGTGTGACAATAGCGTGCCATTAAAAAGAAAAAAAGTTTTTCACTGTAAGCTAATAGCAGTTTGTAGTCTGCAAGCGTCTGGGTGTCAGGCCTTCAGCGTGTACTCTGCCAAACTCAGCCAGTCCACTTTGCCACTCATATCTGGTGTGACAATAGCTTGCCTTTAAAAAGAAAATAAGTTTCTCACTGTAAGCTAATAGCAGTTAGTTGTCTGCAAGCGTTTGGGTGTCAGGCCTTCAACGTGTACCCTGCCAAACTCAGCCAGTCCACTTTGCCACTCATATCTGGTGTGACAATAGCGTGCCTTTAAAAAGAAAAAAAAGTTTTCCACTGTAAGCTAATAGCAGTTAGTTGTCTGCAAGCGTCTGGGTGTCAGGCCTTCAGCGTGTACTCTGCCAAATTCAGCCAGTCCACTTTGCCACTCATATCTGGTGTGACAATAGCGTGCCTTTAAAAAGAAAAAAAGTTTTTCACTGTAAGCTAATAGCAGTTGGGTGTCTTCAAGCGTCTGGGTGTCAGGCCTTCAGCGTGTATTCTGCCAAACTCAGCCAGTCCACTTTGCCACTCATATCTGGTGTGACAATAGCGTGCCTTTAAAAAGAAAAAAGTTTTTCACTGTAAGCTAATAGCAGTCAGTGTCCTTCAAGCGGGTGACAGGCCTTCAGCGTGTACTCTGCCAAACTCAGCCAGTCCACTTTGCCACTCATATCTGGTGTGACAATAGCGTGCCATTAAAAAGAAAAAAAGTTTTTCACTGTAAGCTAATAGCAGTTTGTTGTCTGCAAGCGTCTTGGTGTCAGGCCTTCAGCGTGTACTCTGCCAAACTCAGCCAGTCCACTTTGCCACTCATATCTGGTGTGACAATAGCGTGCATTTAAAAAGAAAAAAAGTTTCTCACTGTAAGCTAATAGCAGTTAGTTGTCTGCAAGCGTTTGGGTGTCAGGCCTTCAACGTGTACCCTGCCAAACTCAGCCAGTCCACTTTGCCACTCATATCTGGTGTGACAATAGCGTGCCTTTAAAAAGAAAAAAAGTTTTTCACTGTAAGTTAGTTGTCTGCAAGCGTCTGGGTGTCAGGCCTTCAGCGTGTACTCTGCCAAACTCAGCCAGTCCACTTTGCCACTCATATCTGGTGTCTCTATAGCGTGCCTTTACAAAGAAAAAAGTTTTTCACTGTAAGCTAATAGATGTCAGTGTCCTTCAAGAGGGTGACAGGCCTTCAGCGTGTACTCTGCCAAACTCAGCCAGTCCACTTTGCCACTCATATCTGGTGTGACAATAGCGTGCCTTTAAAAAGAAAAAAAGTTTTCCACTGTAAGCTAATAGCAGTTAGTTGTCTGCAAGCGTCTGGGTGTCCGGCCTTCAGCGTGTACTCTGCCAAACTCAGCCAGTCCACTTTGCCACTCATATCTGGTGTGACAATAGCGTGCCATTAAAAAGAAAAAAAGTTTTTCACTGTAAGCTAATAGCAGTTGGTTGTCTGCAAGCGACTGGGTGTCAGGCCTTCAACGTGTACCCTGCCAAACTCAGCAAGTCCACTTTGCCACTCATATCTGGTGTGACAATAGCGTGCCTTTAAAATGAAAAAAAGATTTTTCACTGTAAGCTAATAGCAGTTAGTCGTCTGCAAGCGTCTGGGTGTCAGGCCTTCAGCGTGTACTCTGCCAAACTCAGCCAGTCCACTTTGCCACTCATATCTGGTGTCTCTATAGCGTGCCTTTACAAAGAAAAAAACTTTTTCACTGTAAGCTAATAGATGTCAGTGTCCTTCAAGAGGGTGACAGGCCTTCAGCGTGTACTCTGCCAAACTCAGCCAGTCCAGTTTGCCACTCATATCTGGTGTGACAATAGCGTGCCTTTAAAAAGAAAAAAAGTTTTTCACTGTAAGCTAATAGCAGTTAGTTGTCTGCAAGCGTTTGGGTGTCAGGCCTTCAACGTGTACCCTGCCAAACTCAGCCAGTCCACTTTGCCACTCATATCTGGTGTGACAATAGCGTGCCTTTAAAAAGAAAAAAGTTTTTCACTGTAAGCTAATAGCAGTCAGTGTCCTTCAAGCGAGTGACAGGCCTTCAGCGTGTACTCTGCCAAACTCAGCCAGTCCACTTTGCCACTCATATCTGGTGTGACAATAGCGTGCCTTTAAAAAGAAAAAAAAGTTTTTCACTGTAAGCTAATAGCAGTCAGTGTCCTTCAAGCGGGTGACAGGCCTTCAGCGTGTACTCTGCCAAACTCAGCCAGTCCACTTTGCCACTCATATCTGGTGTGACAATAGCGTGCCTTTAAAAAGAAAAAAAGTTTTTCACTGTAAGCTAATAGCAGTCAGTGTCCTTCAAGCGGGTGACAGGCCTTCAGCGTGTACTCTGCCAAACTCAGCCAGTCCACTTTGCCACTCATATCTGGTGTGAAAATAGCGTGCCTTTAAAAAGAAAAAAGTTTTTCACCGTAAGCTAATAGCAGATAGTTGTCTGCAAGCGTCTGGGTGTCAGACCTTCAGCGTGTACTCTGCCAAACTCAGCCAGTCCACTTTGCCACTCATATCTGGTGTGACAATAGCGTGCCTTTAAAAAGAAAAAAGTTTTTCACTGTAAGCTAATAGCAGTTGGTTGTCTTCAAGCGTCTGGGTGTCAGGCCTTCAGCGTGTACTCTGCCAAACTCAGCCAGTCCACTTTGCCACTCATATCTGGTGTGACAATAGCGTGCCTTTAAAAAGAAAAAAAAGTTTTTCACTGTAAGCTAATAGCAGTTAGTTGTCTGCAAGCGTCTGGGTGTCAGGCCTTTAGCGTGTACTCTGCCAAACTCAGCCAGTCCACTTTGCCACTCATATCTGGTGTGACAATAGCGTGCCTTTACAAAGAAAAAAAGTTTTTCACTGTAAGCTAATAGATGTCAGTGTCCTTCAAGTGGGTGACAGGCCTTCAGCGTGTACTCTGCCAAACTCAGCCAGTCCACTTTGCCACTCATATCTGGTGTGACAATAGCGTGCCTTTAAAAAGAAAAAAAGTTTTTCACTGTAAGCTAATAGCAGTTAGTTGTCTGCAAGCGTTTGGGTGTCAGGCCTTCAACGTGTACCCTGCTAAACTCAGCCAGTCCACTTTGCCACTCATATCTGGTGTGACAATAGCGTGCCTTTAAAAAGAAAAAAGTTTTTCACTGTAAGCTAATAGCAGTCAGTGTCCTTCAAGCGGGTGACAGGCCTTCAGCGTGTACTCTGCCAAACTCAGCCAGTCCACTTTGCCACTCATATCTGGTGTGACAATAGCGTGCCTTTAAAAAGAAAAAAAAGTTTTTCACTGTAAGCTAATAGCAGTCAGTGTCCTTCAAGCGGGTGACAGGCCTTCAGCGTGTACTCTGCCAAACTCAGCCAGTCCACTTTGCCACTCATATCTGGTGTGACAATAGCGTGCCTTTAAAAAGAAAAAAAGTTTCTCACTGTCAGCTAATAGCAGTTAGTTGTCTGCAAGCGTCTGGGTGTCAGGCCTTCAACGTGTACCCTGCCAAACTCAGCCAGTCCACTTTGCCACTCATATCTGGTGTGACAATAGCGTGCCTTTAAAAAGAAAAAAAAGTTTTCCACTGTAAGCTAATAGCAGTTAGTTGTCTGCAAGCGTCTGGGTGTCAGGCCTTCAGCGTGTACTCTGCCAAACTCAGCCAGTCCACTTTGCCACTCATATCTGGTGTGACAATAGCGTGCCATTAAAAAGAAAAAAACTTTTTCACTGTAAGCTAATAGCAGTTAGTTGTCTGCAAGCGTTTGGTTGTCAGGCCTTCAACGTGTACCCTGCCAAACTCAGCCAGTCCACTTTGCCACTCATATCTGGTGTGACAATAGCGTGCCTTTAAAATGAAAAAAAGAATTTTCACTGTAAGTTAGTTGTCTGCAAGCGTCTGGGTGTCAGGCCTTCAGCGTGTACTCTGCCAAACTCAGCCAGTCCACTTTGCCACTCATATCTGGTGTCTCTATAGCGGCCTTTACAAAGAAAAAAGTTTTTCACTGTAAGCTAATAGATGTCAGTGTCCTTCAAGAGGGTGACAGGCCTTCAGCGTGTACTCTGCCAAACTCAGCCAGTCCACTTTGCCACTCATATCTGGTGTGACAATAGCGTGCCTTTAAAAAGAAAAAAAGTTTTTCACTGTAAGCTAATAGCAGTTAGTTGTTTGCAAGCGTTTGGGTGTCAGGCCTTCAACGTGTACCCTGCCAAACTCAGCCAGTCCACTTTGCCACTCATATCTGGTGTGACAATAGCGTGCCTTTAAAAAGAAAAAAAGTTTTTCACTGTAAGCTAATAGCAGTCAGTGTCCTTCAAGTGGGTGACAGGCCTTCAGCGTGTACTCTGCCAAACTCAGCCAGTCCACTTTGCCACTCATATCTGGTGTGACAATAGCGTGCCTTTAAAAAGAAAAAAAGTTTTTCACTGTAAGCTAATAGCAGTTAGTTGTCTGCAAGCGTTTGGGTGTCAGGCCTTCAACGTGTACCCTGCCAAACTCAGCCAGTCCACTTTGCCACTCATATCTGGTGTGACAATAGCGTGCCTTTAAAAAGAAAAAAAGTTTTTCACTGTAAGCTAATAGCAGTCAGTGTCCTTCAAGCGGGTGACAGGCCTTCAGCGTGTACTCTGCCAAACTCAGCCAGTCCACTTTGCCACTCATATCTGGTGTGACAATAGCGTGCCTTTAAAAAGAAAAAAAGATTTTCACTGTAAGCTAATAGCAGTCAGTGTCCTTCAAGCGGGTGACAGGCCTTCAGCGTGTACTCTGCCAAACTCAGCCAGTCCACTTTGCCACTCATATCTGGTGTGACAATAGCGTGCCTTTAAAAAGAAAAAAAGTTTTTCACTGTAAGCTAATAGCAGTCAGTGTCCTTCAAGCGGGTGACAGGCCTTCAGCGTGTACTCTGCCAAACTCAGCCAGTCCACTTTGCCACTCATATCTGGTGTGAAAATAGCGTGCCTTTAAAAAGAAAAAAGTTTTTCACCGTAAGCTAATAGCAGATAGTTGTCTGCAAGCGTCTGGGTGACAGGCCTTCAGCGTGTACTCTGCCAAACTCAGCCAGTCCACTTTGCCACTCATATCTGGTGTGACAATAGCGTGCCTTTAAAAAGAAAAAAAGTTTTTCACTGTAAGCTAATAGCAGTTAGTTGTCTGCAAGCGTTTGGGTGTCAGGCCTTCAACGTGTACCCTGCCAAACTCAGCCAGTCCACTTTGCCACTCATATCTGGTGTGACAATAGCGTGCCTTTAAAAAGAAAAAAAGTTTTTCACTGTAAGCTAATAGCAGTCAGTGTCCTTCAAGCGGGTGACAGGCCTTCAGCGTGTACTCTGCCAAACTCAGCCAGTCCACTTTGCCACTCATATCTGGTGTGACAATAGCGTGCCTTTAAAAAGAAAAAAAGTTTTTCACTGTAAGCTAATAGCAGTTAGTTGTCTGCAAGCGTTTGGGTGTCAGGCCTTCAACGTGTACCCTGCCAAACTCAGCCAGTCCACTTTGCCACTCATATCTGGTGTGACAATAGCGTGCCTTTAAAAAGAAAAAAAGTTTTTCACTGTAAGCTAATAGCAGTCAGTGTCCTTCAAGCGGGTGACAGGCCTTCAGCGTGTACTCTGCCAAACTCAGCCAGTCCACTTTGCCACTCATATCTGGTGTGACAATAGCGTGCCTTTAAAAAGAAAAAAAGTTTTTCACTGTAAGCTAATAGCAGTCAGTGTCCTTCAAGCGGGTGACAGGCCTTCAGCGTGTACTCTGCCAAACTCAGCCAGTCCACTTTTCCACTCATATCTGGTGTGACAATAGCGTGCCTTTAAAAAGAAAAAAAGTTTTTCACTGTAAGCTAATAGCAGTCAGTGTCCTTCAAGCGGGTGACAGGCCTTCAGCGTGTACTCTGCCAAACTCAGCCAGTCCACTTTGCCACTCATATCTGGTGTGACAATAGCGTGCCTTTAAAAAGAAAAAAAGTTTTTCACTGTAAGCTAATAGCAGTCAGTGTCCTTCAAGCGGGTGACAGGCCTTCAGCGTGTACTCTGCCAAACTCAGCCAGTCCACTTTGCCACTCATATCTGGTGTGACAATAGCGTGCCTTTAAAAAGAAAAAAAGTTTTTCACTGTAAGCTAATAGCAGTCAGTGTCCTTCAAGCGGGTGACAGGCCTTCAGCGTGTACTCTGCCAAACTCAGCCAGTCCACTTTGCCACTCATATCTGGTGTGACAATAGCGTGCCTTTAAAAAGAAAAAAAGTTTCTCACTGTCAGCTAATAGCAGTTAGTTGTCTGCAAGCGTCTGGGTGTCAGGCCTTCAACGTGTACCCTGCCAAACTCAGCCAGTCCACTTTGCCACTCATATCTGGTGTGACAATAGCGTGCCTTTAAAAAGAAAAAAAAGTTTCTCACTGTCAGCTAATAGCAGTTAGTTGTCTGCAAGCGTCTGGGTGTCAGGCCTTCAACGTGTACCCTGCCAAACTCAGCCAGTCCACTTTGCCACTCATATCTGGTGTGACAATAGCGTGCCTTTAAAAAGAAAAAAAAGTTTTCCACTGTAAGCTAATAGCAGTTAGTTGTCTGCAAGCGTTTGGTTGTCAGGCCTTCAACGTGTACCCTGCCAAACTCAGCCAGTCCACTTTGCCACTCATATCTGGTGTGACAATAGCGTGCCTTTAAAATGAAAAAAAGATTTTTCACTGTAAGTTAGTTGTCTGCAAGCGTCTGGGTGTCAGGCCTTCAGCGTGTACTCTGCCAAACTCAGCCAGTCCACTTTGCCACTCATATCTGGTGTCTCTGTAGCGTGCCTTTACAAAGAAAAAAAGTTTTTCACTGTAAGCTAATAGCAGTCAGTGTCCTTCAAGCGGGTGACAGGCCTTCAGCGTGTACTCTGCCAAACTCAGCCAGTCCACTTTGCCACTCATATCTGGTGTGACAATAGCGTGCCTTTAAAAAGAAAAAAAGTTTTTCACTGTAAGCTAATAGCAGTCAGTGTCCTTCAAGCGGGTGACAGGCCTTCAGCGTGTACTCTGCCAAACTCAGCCAGTCCACTTTGCCACTCATATCTGGTGTGACAATAGCGTGCCTTTAAAAAGAAAAAAAGTTTTTCACTGTAAGCTAATAGCAGTCAGTGTCCTTCAAGCGGGTGACAGGCCTTCAGCGTGTACTCTGCCAAACTCAGCCAGTCCACTTTGCCACTCATATCTGGTGTGACAATAGCGTGCCTTTAAAAAGAAAAAAAGTTTCTCACTGTCAGCTAATAGCAGTTAGTTGTCTGCAAGCGTCTGGGTGTCAGGCCTTCAACGTGTACCCTGCCAAACTCAGCCAGTCCACTTTGCCACTCATATCTGGTGTGACAATAGCGTGCCTTTAAAAAGAAAAAAAAGTTTCTCACTGTCAGCTAATAGCAGTTAGTTGTCTGCAAGCGTCTGGGTGTCAGGCCTTCAACGTGTACCCTGCCAAACTCAGCCAGTCCACTTTGCCACTCATATCTGGTGTGACAATAGCGTGCCTTTAAAAAGAAAAAAAAGTTTTCCACTGTAAGCTAATAGCAGTTAGTTGTCTGCAAGCGTTTGGTTGTCAGGCCTTCAACGTGTACCCTGCCAAACTCAGCCAGTCCACTTTGCCACTCATATCTGGTGTGACAATAGCGTGCCTTTAAAATGAAAAAAAGATTTTTCACTGTAAGTTAGTTGTCTGCAAGCGTCTGGGTGTCAGGCCTTCAGCGTGTACTCTGCCAAACTCAGCCAGTCCACTTTGCCACTCATATCTGGTGTCTCTGTAGCGTGCCTTTACAAAGAAAAAAAGTTTTTCACTGTAAGCTAATAGATGTCAGTGTCCTTCAAGTGGGTGACAGGCCTTCAGCGTGTACTCTGCCAAACTCAGCCAGTCCACTTTGCCACTCATATCTGGTGTGACAATAGCGTGCCTTTAAAAAGAAAAAAAAGTTTTTCACTGTAAGCTAATAGCAGTCAGTGTCCTTCAAGTGGGTGACAGGCCTTCAGCGTGTACTCTGCCAATCTCAGCCAGTCCACTTTGCCACTCATATCTGGTGTGACAATAGCGTGCCTTTAAAAAGAAAAAAAGTTTTTCACTGTAAGCTAATAGCAGTTAGTTGTCTGCAAGCGTTTGGGTGTCAGGCCTTCAGCGTGTACTCTGCCAAACTCAGCCAGTCCACTTTGCCACTCATATCTGGTGTGACAATAGCGTGCCTTTAAAAAGAAAAAAAGTTTTTCACTGTAAGCTAATAGCAGTTAGTTGTCTGCAAGCGTTTGGGTGTCAGGCCTTCAACGTGTACCCTGCCAAACTCAGCCAGTCCACTTTGCCACTCATATCTGGTGTGACAATAGCGTGCCTTTAAAAAGAAAAAAGTTTTTCACTGTAAGCTAATAGCAGTCAGTGTCCTTCAAGCGGGTGACAGGCCTTCAGCGTGTACTCTGCCAAACTCAGCCAGTCCACTTTGCCACTCATATCTGGTGTGACAATAGCGTGCCTTTAAAAAGAAAAAAAAGTTTTTCACTGTAAGCTAATAGCAGTCAGTGTCCTTCAAGCGGGTGACAGGCCTTCAGCGTGTACTCTGCCAAACTCAGCCAGTCCACTTTGCCACTCATATCTGGTGTGACAATAGCGTGCCTTTAAAAATAAAAAAAGTTTCTCACTGTCAGCTAATAGCAGTTAGTTGTCTGCAAGCGTCTGGGTGTCAGGCCTTCAACGTGTACCCTGCCAAACTCAGCCAGTCCAGTTTGCCACTCATATCTGGTGTGACAATAGCGTGCCTTTAAAAAGAAAAAAAAGTTTTCCACTGTAAGCTAATAGCAGTTAGTTGTCTGCAAGCGTTTGGTTGTCAGGCCTTCAACGTGTACCCTGCCAAACTCAGCCAGTCCACTTTGCCACTCATATCTGGTGTGACAATAGCGTGCCTTTAAAATGAAAAAAAGATTTTTCACTGTAAGTTAGTTGTCTGCATGCGTCTGGGTGTCAGGCCTTCAGCGTGTACTCTTCCAAACTCAGCCAGTCCACTTTGCCACTCATATCTGGTGTGACAATAGCGTGCCTTTAAAAAGAAAAAAAAGTTTTTCACTGTAAGCTAATAGCAGTTAGTTGTCTGCAAGCGTCTGGTTGTCAGGCCTTTAGCGTGTACTCTGCCAAACTCAGCCAGTCCACTTTGCCACTCATATCTGGTGTCTCTATAGCGTGCCTTTACAAAGAAAAAAAGTTTTTCACTGTAAGCTAATAGATGTCAGTGTCCTTCAAGAGGGTGACAGGCCTTCAGCGTGTACTCTGCCAAACTCAGCCAGTCCACCTTGCCACTCATATCTGGTGTCTCTATAGCGTGCCTTTACAAAGAAAAAAAGTTTTTCACTGTAAGCTAATAGATGTCAGTGTCCTTCAAGAGGGTGACAGGCCTTCAGCGTGTTTTCTGCCAAACTCAGCCAATCCACTTTGCCACTCATATCTGGTGTGACAATAGCGTGCCTTTAAAAAGAAAAAAAGTTTTTCACTGTAAGCTAATAGCAGTCAGTGTCCTTCAAGTGGGTGACAGGCCTTCAGCGTGTACTCTGCCAAACTCAGCCAGTCCACTTTGCCACTCATATCTGGTGTGACAATAGCGTGCCTTTAAAAAGAAAAAAAGTTTTTCACTGTAAGCTAATAGCAGTTAGTTGTCTGCAAGCGTTTGGGTGTCAGGCCTTCAACGTGTACCCTGCCAAACTCAGCCAGTCCACTTTGCCACTCATATCTGGTGTGACAATAGCGTGCCTTTAAAAAGAAAAAAAGTTTTTCACTGTAAGCTAATAGCAGTCAGTGTCCTTCAAGCGGGTGACAGGCCTTCAGCGTGTACTCTGCCAAACTCAGCCAGTCCACTTTGCCACTCATATCTGGTGTGACAATAGCGTGCCTTTAAAAAGAAAAAAAGTTTTTCACTGTAAGCTAATAGCAGTCAGTGTCCTTCAAGCGGGTGACAGGCCTTCAGCGTGTACTCTGCCAAACTCAGCCAGTCCACTTTGCCACTCATATCTGGTGTGACAATAGCGTGCCTTTAAAAAGAAAAAAAGTTTTTCACTGTAAGCTAATAGCAGTCAGTGTCCTTCAAGCGGGTGACAGGCCTTCAGCGTGTACTCTGCCAAACTAAGCCAGTCCACTTTGCCACTCATATCTGGTGTGAAAATAGCGTGCCTTTAAAAAGAAAAAAAGTTTTTCACCGTAAGCTAATAGCAGATAGTTGTCTGCAAGCGTCTGGGTGTCAGACCTTCAGCGTGTACTCTGCCAAACTCAGCCAGTCCACTTTGCCACTCATATCTGGTGTGACAATAGCGTGCCTTTAAAAAGAAAAAAGTTTTTCACTGTAAGCTAATAGCAGTTGGTTGTCTTCAAGCGTCTGGGTGTCAGGCCTTCAGCGTGTACTCTGCCAAACTCAGCCAGTCCACTTTGCCACTCATATCTGGTGTGACAATAGCGTGCCTTTAAAAAGAAAAAAAAGTTTTTCACTGTAAGCTAATAGCAGTTAGTTGTTTGCAAGCGTCTGGGTGTCAGGCCTTTAGCGTGTACTCTGCCAAACTCAGCCAGTCCACTTTGCCACTCATATCTGGTGTCTCTATAGCGTGCCTTTACAAAGAAAAAAAGTTTTTCACTGTAAGCTAATAGCAGTCAGTGTCCTTCAAGCGGGTGACAGGCCTTCAGCGTGTACTCTGCCAAACTCAGCCAGTCCACTTTGCCACTCATATCTGGTGTGACAATAGCGTGCCTTTAAAAAGAAAAAAAGTTTTTCACTGTAAGCTAATAGCAGTCAGTGTCCTTCAAGCGGGTGACAGGCCTTCAGCGTGTACTCTGCCAAACTCAGCCAGTCCACTTTGCCACTCATATCTGGTGTGACAATAGCGTGCCTTTAAAAAGAAAAAAAGTTTTTCACTGTAAGCTAATAGCAGTCAGTGTCCTTCAAGCGGGTGACAGGCCTTCAGCGTGTACTCTGCCAAACTCAGCCAGTCCACTTTGCCACTCATATCTGGTGTGACAATAGCGTGCCTTTAAAAAGAAAAAAAGTTTTTCACTGTAAGCTAATAGCAGTCAGTGTCCTTCAAGCGGGTGACAGGCCTTCAGCGTGTACTCTGCCAAACTCAGCCAGTCCACTTTGCCACTCATATCTGGTGTGACAATAGCGTGCCTTTAAAAAGAAAAAAAGTTTTTCACTGTAAGCTAATAGCAGTCAGTGTCCTTCAAGCGGGTGACAGGCCTTCAGCGTGTACTCTGCCAAACTAAGCCAGTCCACTTTGCCACTCATATCTGGTGTGAAAATAGCGTGCCTTTAAAAAGAAAAAAAGTTTTTCACCGTAAGCTAATAGCAGATAGTTGTCTGCAAGCGTCTGGGTGTCAGACCTTCAGCGTGTACTCTGCCAAACTCAGCCAGTCCACTTTGCCACTCATATCTGGTGTGACAATAGCGTGCCTTTAAAAAGAAAAAAGTTTTTCACTGTAAGCTAATAGCAGTTGGTTGTCTTCAAGCGTCTGGGTGTCAGGCCTTCAGCGTGTACTCTGCCAAACTCAGCCAGTCCACTTTGCCACTCATATCTGGTGTGACAATAGCGTGCCTTTAAAAAGAAAAAAAGTTTTTCACTGTAAGCTAATAGCAGTTAGTTGTTTGCAAGCGTCTGGGTGTCAGGCCTTTAGCGTGTACTCTGCCAAACTCAGCCAGTCCACTTTGCCACTCATATCTGGTGTCTCTATAGCGTGCCTTTACAAAGAAAAAAAGTTTTTCACTGTAAGCTAATAGCAGTCAGTGTCCTTCAAGCGGGTGACAGGCCTTCAGCGTGTACTCTGCCAAACTCAGCCAGTCCACTTTGCCACTCATATCTGGTGTGAAAATAGCGTGCCTTTAAAAAGAAAAAAAGTTTTTCACCGTAAGCTAATAGCAGATAGTTGTCAGCAAGCGTCTGGGTGTCAGACCTTCAGCGTGTACTCTGCCAAACTCAGCCAGTCCACTTTGCCACTCATATCTGGTGTGACAATAACGTGCCTTTAAAAAGAAAAAAGTTTTTCACTGTAAGCTAATAGCAGTTAGTTGTCTGCAAGCGTTTGGGTGTCAGGCCTTTAACGTGTACCCTGCCAAACTCAGCCAGTCCACTTTGCCACTCATATCTGGTGTGACAATAGCGTGCCTTTAAAAAGAAAAAAAGTTTTTCACTGTAAGCTAATAGCAGTTAGTTGTCTGCAAGCGTTTGGGTGTCAGGCCTTCAACGTGTACCCTGCCAAACTCAGCCAGTCCACGTTGCCACTCATATCTGGTGTGACAATAGCGTGCCTTTAAAAAGAAAAAAAGTTTTTCACTGTAAGCTAATAGCAGTCAGTGTCCTTCAAGCGGGTGACAGGCCTTCAGCGTGTACTCTGCCAAACTCAGCCAGTCCACTTTGCACCTCATATCTGGTGTGACAATAGCGTGCCTTTAAAAAGAAAAAAAGTTTTTCACTGTAAGCTAATAGCAGTTAGTTGTCTGCAAGCGTTTGGGTGTCAGGCCTTCAGCGTGTACTCTGCGAAACTCAGCCAGTCCACTTTGCCACTCATATCTGGTGTGGCAATAGCGTGCCTTTAAAAATAAAAAAAATAAATTCTGTAAGCTAAGTTAGTTGTCTGCAAGCGTTTGGGTGTCAGGCCTTCAGCGTGTACTCTGCCAAACTCAGCCAGTCCACTTTGCCACTCATATCTGGTGTGACAATAGCGTGCCTTTAAAAAGAAAAAAAGTTTTTCAATATAAGCTAATAGCAGTCAGTGTCCTTCAAGTGGGTGACAGGCCTTCAGCGTGTACTCTGCCAAACTCAGCCAGTCCACTTTGCCACTCATATCTGGTGTGACAATAGCCTGCCTTTAAAAAGAAAAAAAGTTTTTCACTGTAAGCTAATAGCAGTTAGTTGTCTGCAAGCGTTTGGGTGTCAGGCCTTTAACGTGTACCCTGCCAAACTCAGCCAGTCCACTTTGCCACTCATATCTGGTGTGACAATAGCGTGCCTTTAAAAAGACAAAAAGTTATTCACTGTAATAACTTTTTCACTGTAAGCTAATAGCAGTTAGTTGTCTGCAAGCGTTTGGGTGTCAGGCCTTCAACGTGTACCCTGCCAAACTCAGCCAGTCCACTTTGCCACTCATATCTGGTGTGACAATAGCGTGCCTTTAAAAAGAAAAAAAGTTTTTCACTGTAAGCTAATAGCAGTCAGTGTCCTTCAAGCGGGTGACAGGCCTTCAGCGTGTACTCTGCCAAACTAAGCCAGTCCACTTTGCCACTCATATCTGGTGTGAAAATAGCGTGCCTTTAAAAAGAAAAAAAGTTTTTCACCGTAAGCTAATAGCAGATAGTTGTCTGCAAGCGTCTGGGTGTCAGACCTTCAGCGTGTACTCTGCCAAACTCAGCCAGTCCACTTTGCCACTCATATCTGGTGTGACAATAGCGTGCCTTTAAAAAGAAAAAAGTTTTTCACTGTAAGCTAATAGCAGTTGGTTGTCTTCAAGCGTCTGGGTGTCAGGCCTTCAGCGTGTACTCTGCCAAACTCAGCCAGTCCACTTTGCCACTCATATCTGGTGTGACAATAGCGTGCCTTTAAAAAGAAAAAAAAGTTTTTCACTGTAAGCTAATAGCAGTTAGTTGTTTGCAAGCGTCTGGGTGTCAGGCCTTTAGCGTGTACTCTGCCAAACTCAGCCAGTCCACTTTGCCACTCATATCTGGTGTCTCTATAGCGTGCCTTTACAAAGAAAAAAAGTTTTTCACTGTAAGCTAATAGCAGTCAGTGTCCTTCAAGCGGGTGACAGGCCTTCAGCGTGTACTCTGCCAAACTCAGCCAGTCCACTTTGCCACTCATATCTGGTGTGAAAATAGCGTGCCTTTAAAAAGAAAAAAAGTTTTTCACCGTAAGCTAATAGCAGATAGTTGTCAGCAAGCGTCTGGGTGTCAGACCTTCAGCGTGTACTCTGCCAAACTCAGCCAGTCCACTTTGCCACTCATATCTGGTGTGACAATAACGTGCCTTTAAAAAGAAAAAAGTTTTTCACTGTAAGCTAATAGCAGTTAGTTGTCTGCAAGCGTTTGGGTGTCAGGCCTTTAACGTGTACCCTGCCAAACTCAGCCAGTCCACTTTGCCACTCATATCTGGTGTGACAATAGCGTGCCTTTAAAAAGAAAAAAAGTTTTTCACTGTAAGCTAATAGCAGTTAGTTGTCTGCAAGCGTTTGGGTGTCAGGCCTTCAACGTGTACCCTGCCAAACTCAGCCAGTCCACGTTGCCACTCATATCTGGTGTGACAATAGCGTGCCTTTAAAAAGAAAAAAAGTTTTTCACTGTAAGCTAATAGCAGTCAGTGTCCTTCAAGCGGGTGACAGGCCTTCAGCGTGTACTCTGCCAAACTCAGCCAGTCCACTTTGCACCTCATATCTGGTGTGACAATAGCGTGCCTTTAAAAAGAAAAAAAGTTTTTCACTGTAAGCTAATAGCAGTTAGTTGTCTGCAAGCGTTTGGGTGTCAGGCCTTCAGCGTGTACTCTGCGAAACTCAGCCAGTCCACTTTGCCACTCATATCTGGTGTGGCAATAGCGTGCCTTTAAAAATAAAAAAAATAAATTCTGTAAGCTAAGTTAGTTGTCTGCAAGCGTTTGGGTGTCAGGCCTTCAGCGTGTACTCTGCCAAACTCAGCCAGTCCACTTTGCCACTCATATCTGGTGTGACAATAGCGTGCCTTTAAAAAGAAAAAAAGTTTTTCAATATAAGCTAATAGCAGTCAGCGTCCTTCAAGTGGGTGACAGGCCTTCAGCGTGTACTCTGCCAAACTCAGCCAGTCCACTTTGCCACTCATATCTGGTGTGACAATAGCCTGCCTTTAAAAAGAAAAAAAGTTTTTCACTGTAAGCTAATAGCAGTTAGTTGTCTGCAAGCGTTTGGGTGTCAGGCCTTTAACGTGTACCCTGCCAAACTCAGCCAGTCCACTTTGCCACTCATATCTGGTGTGACAATAGCGTGCCTTTAAAAAGACAAAAAGTTATTCACTGTAATAACTTTTTCACTGTAAGCTAATAGCAGTTAGTTGTCTGCAAGCGTTTGGGTGTCAGGCCTTCAACGTGTACCCTGCCAAACTCAGCCAGTCCACTTTGCCACTCATATCTGGTGTGACAATAGCGTGCCTTTAAAAAGAAAAAAAGTTTTTCACTGTAAGCTAATAGCAGTCAGTGTCCTTCAAGTGGGTGACAGGCCTTCAGCGTGTACTCTGCCAAACTCAGCCAGTCCACTTTGCCACTCATATCTGGTGTGACAATAGCGTGCCTTTAAAAAGAAAAAAAGTTTTTCACTGTCAGCTAATAGCAGTTAGTTGTCTGCAAGCGTTTGGGTGTCAGGCCTTCAACGTGTACCCTGCCAAACTCAGCCAGTCCACTTTGCCACTCATATCTGGTGTGACAATAGCGTGCCTTTAAAAAGAAAAAAAGTTTTTCACTGTAAGCTAATAGCAGTCAGTGTCCTTCAAGCGGGTGACAGGCCTTCAGCGTGTACTCTGCCAAACTCAGCCAGTCCACTTTGCCACTCATATCTGGTGTGACAATAGCGTGCCTTTAAAAAGAAAAAAAGTTTTTCACTGTAAGCTAATAGCAGTCAGTGTCCTTCAAGCGGGTGACAGGCCTTCAGCGTGTACTCTGCCAAACTCAGCCAGTCCACTTTGCCACTCATATCTGGTGTGACAATAGCGTGCCTTTAAAAAGAAAAAAAGTTTTTCACTGTAAGCTAATAGCAGTCAGTGTCCTTCAAGCGGGTGACAGGCCTTCAGCGTGTACTCTGCCAAACTCAGCCAGTCCACTTTGCCACTCATATCTGGTGTGAAAATAGCGTGCCTTTAAAAAGAAAAAAGTTTTTCACCGTAAGCTAATAGCAGATAGTTGTCTGCAAGCGTCTGGGTGTCAGGCCTTCAACGTGTACCCTGCCAAACTCAGCCAGTCCACTTTGCCACTCATATCTGGTGTGACAATAGCGTGCCTTTAAAAAGAAAAAAAAGTTTCTCACTGTCAGCTAATAGCAGTTAGTTGTCTGCAAGCGTCTGGGTGTCAGGCCTTCAACGTGTACCCTGCCAAACTCAGCCAGTCCACTTTGCCACTCATATCTGGTGTGACAATAGCGTGCCTTTAAAAAGAAAAAAAAGTTTTCCACTGTAAGCTAATAGCAGTTAGTTGTCTGCAAGCGTTTGGTTGTCAGGCCTTCAACGTGTACCCTGCCAAACTCAGCCAGTCCACTTTGCCACTCATATCTGGTGTGACAATAGCGTGCCTTTAAAATGAAAAAAAGATTTTTCACTGTAAGTTAGTTGTCTGCAAGCGTCTGGGTGTCAGGCCTTCAGCGTGTACTCTGCCAAACTCAGCCAGTCCACTTTGCCACTCATATCTGGTGTCTCTGTAGCGTGCCTTTAAAAAGAAAAAAAGTTTTTCACTGTAAGCTAATAGCAGTCAGTGTCCTTCAAGCGGGTGACAGGCCTTCAGCGTGTACTCTGCCAAACTCAGCCAGTCCACTTTGCCACTCATATCTGGTGTGACAATAGCGTGCCTTTAAAAAGAAAAAAAGTTTTTCACTGTAAGCTAATAGCAGTCAGTGTCCTTCAAGCGGGTGACAGGCCTTCAGCGTGTACTCTGCCAAACTCAGCCAGTCCACTTTGCCACTCATATCTGGTGTGAAAATAGCGTGCCTTTAAAAAGAAAAAAGTTTTTCACCGTAAGCTAATAGCAGATAGTTGTCTGCAAGCGTCTGGGTGTCAGGCCTTCAACGTGTACCCTGCCAAACTCAGCCAGTCCACTTTGCCACTCATATCTGGTGTGACAATAGCGTGCCTTTAAAAAGAAAAAAAAGTTTCTCACTGTCAGCTAATAGCAGTTAGTTGTCTGCAAGCGTCTGGGTGTCAGGCCTTCAACGTGTACCCTGCCAAACTCAGCCAGTCCACTTTGCCACTCATATCTGGTGTGACAATAGCGTGCCTTTAAAAAGAAAAAAAAGTTTTCCACTGTAAGCTAATAGCAGTTAGTTGTCTGCAAGCGTTTGGTTGTCAGGCCTTCAACGTGTACCCTGCCAAACTCAGCCAGTCCACTTTGCCACTCATATCTGGTGTGACAATAGCGTGCCTTTAAAATGAAAAAAAGATTTTTCACTGTAAGTTAGTTGTCTGCAAGCGTCTGGGTGTCAGGCCTTCAGCGTGTACTCTGCCAAACTCAGCCAGTCCACTTTGCCACTCATATCTGGTGTATCTGTAGCGTGCCTTTAAAAAGAAAAAAAGTTTTTCACTGTAAGCTAATAGCAGTCAGTGTCCTTCAAGCGGGTGACAGGCCTTCAGCGTGTACTCTGCCAAACTCAGCCAGTCCACTTTGCCACTCATATCTGGTGTGACAATAGCGTGCCTTTAAAAAGAAAAAAAGTTTTTCACTGTAAGCTAATAGCAGTCAGTGTCCTTCAAGCGGGTGACAGGCCTTCAGCGTGTACTCTGCCAAACTCAGCCAGTCCACTTTGCCACTCATATCTGGTGTGAAAATAGCGTGCCTTTAAAAAGAAAAAAGTTTTTCACCGTAAGCTAATAGCAGATAGTTGTCTGCAAGCGTCTGGGTGTCAGGCCTTCAACGTGTACCCTGCCAAACTCAGCCAGTCCACTTTGCCACTCATATCTGGTGTGACAATAGCGTGCCTTTAAAAAGAAAAAAAAGTTTTCCACTGTAAGCTAATAGCAGTTAGTTGTCTGCAAGCGTTTGGTTGTCAGGCCTTCAACGTGTACCCTGCCAAACTCAGCCAGTCCACTTTGCCACTCATATCTGGTGTGACAATAGCGTGCCTTTAAAAAGAAAAAAAAGTTTTCCACTGTAAGCTAATAGCAGTTAGTTGTCTGCAAGCGTTTGGTTGTCAGGCCTTCAACGTGTACCCTGCCAAACTCAGCCAGTCCACTTTGCCACTCATATCTGGTGTGACAATAGCGTGCCTTTAAAAAGAAAAAAAGTTTTTCACTGTAAGCTAATAGCAGTTAGTTGTCTGCAAGCGTTTGGGTGTCAGGCCTTCAACGTGTACCCTGCCAAACTCAGCCAGTCCACGTTGCCACTCATATCTGGTGTGACAATAGCGTGCCTTTAAAAAGAAAAAAAGTTTTTCACTGTAAGCTAATAGCAGTCAGTGTCCTTCAAGCGGGTGACAGGCCTTCAGCGTGTACTCTGCCAAACTCAGCCAGTCCACTTTGCACCTCATATCTGGTGTGACAATAGCGTGCCTTTAAAAAGAAAAAAAGTTTTTCACTGTAAGCTAATAGCAGTTAGTTGTCTGCAAGCGTTTGGGTGTCAGGCCTTCAGCGTGTACTCTGCGAAACTCAGCCAGTCCACTTTGCCACTCATATCTGGTGTGGCAATAGCGTGCCTTTAAAAATAAAAAAAATAAATTCTGTAAGCTAAGTTAGTTGTCTGCAAGCGTTTGGGTGTCAGGCCTTCAGCGTGTACTCTGCCAAACTCAGCCAGTCCACTTTGCCACTCATATCTGGTGTGACAATAGCGTGCCTTTAAAAAGAAAAAAAGTTTTTCAATATAAGCTAATAGCAGTCAGTGTCCTTCAAGTGGGTGACAGGCCTTCAGCGTGTACTCTGCCAAACTCAGCCAGTCCACTTTGCCACTCATATCTGGTGTGACAATAGCCTGCCTTTAAAAAGAAAAAAAGTTTTTCACTGTAAGCTAATAGCAGTTAGTTGTCTGCAAGCGTTTGGGTGTCAGGCCTTTAACGTGTACCCTGCCAAACTCAGCCAGTCCACTTTGCCACTCATATCTGGTGTGACAATAGCGTGCCTTTAAAAAGACAAAAAGTTATTCACTGTAATAACTTTTTCACTGTAAGCTAATAGCAGTTAGTTGTCTGCAAGCGTTTGGGTGTCAGGCCTTCAACGTGTACCCTGCCAAACTCAGCCAGTCCACTTTGCCACTCATATCTGGTGTGACAATAGCGTGCCTTTAAAAAGAAAAAAAGTTTTTCACTGTAAGCTAATAGCAGTCAGTGTCCTTCAAGTGGGTGACAGGCCTTCAGCGTGTACTCTGCCAAACTCAGCCAGTCCACTTTGCCACTCATATCTGGTGTGACAATAGCGTGCCTTTAAAAAGAAAAAAAGTTTTTCACTGTCAGCTAATAGCAGTTAGTTGTCTGCAAGCGTTTGGGTGTCAGGCCTTCAACGTGTACCCTGCCAAACTCAGCCAGTCCACTTTGCCACTCATATCTGGTGTGACAATAGCGTGCCTTTAAAAAGAAAAAAAGTTTTTCACTGTAAGCTAATAGCAGTCAGTGTCCTTCAAGCGGGTGACAGGCCTTCAGCGTGTACTCTGCCAAACTCAGCCAGTCCACTTTGCCACTCATATCTGGTGTGACAATAGCGTGCCTTTAAAAAGAAAAAAAGTTTTTCACTGTAAGCTAATAGCAGTCAGTGTCCTTCAAGCGGGTGACAGGCCTTCAGCGTGTACTCTGCCAAACTCAGCCAGTCCACTTTGCCACTCATATCTGGTGTGACAATAGCGTGCCTTTAAAAAGAAAAAAAGTTTTTCACTGTAAGCTAATAGCAGTCAGTGTCCTTCAAGCGGGTGACAGGCCTTCAGCGTGTACTCTGCCAAACTCAGCCAGTCCACTTTGCCACTCATATCTGGTGTGAAAATAGCGTGCCTTTAAAAAGAAAAAAGTTTTTCACCGTAAGCTAATAGCAGATAGTTGTCTGCAAGCGTCTGGGTGTCAGGCCTTCAACGTGTACCCTGCCAAACTCAGCCAGTCCACTTTGCCACTCATATCTGGTGTGACAATAGCGTGCCTTTAAAAAGAAAAAAAAGTTTCTCACTGTCAGCTAATAGCAGTTAGTTGTCTGCAAGCGTCTGGGTGTCAGGCCTTCAACGTGTACCCTGCCAAACTCAGCCAGTCCACTTTGCCACTCATATCTGGTGTGACAATAGCGTGCCTTTAAAAAGAAAAAAAAGTTTTCCACTGTAAGCTAATAGCAGTTAGTTGTCTGCAAGCGTTTGGTTGTCAGGCCTTCAACGTGTACCCTGCCAAACTCAGCCAGTCCACTTTGCCACTCATATCTGGTGTGACAATAGCGTGCCTTTAAAATGAAAAAAAGATTTTTCACTGTAAGTTAGTTGTCTGCAAGCGTCTGGGTGTCAGGCCTTCAGCGTGTACTCTGCCAAACTCAGCCAGTCCACTTTGCCACTCATATCTGGTGTCTCTGTAGCGTGCCTTTACAAAGAAAAAAAGTTTTTCACTGTAAGCTAATAGATGTCAGTGTCCTTCAAGTGGGTGACAGGCCTTCAGCGTGTACTCTGCAAAACTCAGCCAGTCCACTTTGCCACTCATATCTGGTGTGACAATAGCGTGCCTTTAAAAAGAAAAAAAAGTTTTTCACTGTAAGCTAATAGCAGTCAGTGTCCTTCAAGTGGGTGACAGGCCTTCAGCGTGTACTCTGCCAAACTCAGCCAGTCCACTTTGCCACTCATATCTGGTGTGACAATAGCGTGCCTTTAAAAAGAAAAAAGTTTTTCACTGTAAGCTAATAGCAGTTGGTTGTCTTCAAGCGTCTGGGTGTCAGGCCTTCAGCGTGTACTCTGCCAAACTCAGCCAGTCCACTTTGCCACTCATATCTGGTGTGACAATAGCGTGCCTTTAAAAAGAAAAAAGTTTTTCACTGTAAGCTAATAGCAGTTGGTTGTCTTCAAGCGTCTGGGTGTCAGGCCTTCAGCGTGTACTCTGCCAAACTCAGCCAGTCCACTTTGCCACTCATATCTGGTGTGACAATAGCGTGCCTTTAAAAAGAAAAAAAGTTTTTCACTGTAAGCTAATAGCAGTTAGTTGTCTGCAAGCGTCTGGGTGTCAGGCCTTTAGCGTGTACTCTGCCAAACTCAGCCAGTCCACTTTGCCACTCATATCTGGTGTGACAATAGCGTGCCTTTAAAAAGAAAAAAAGTTTTTCACTGTAAGCTAATAGCAGTTAGTTGTCTGCAAGCGTTTGGGTGTCAGGCCTTCAACGTGTACCCTGCCAAACTCAGCCAGTCCACTTTGCCACTCATATCTGGTGTGACAATAGCGTGCCTTTAAAAAGAAAAAAGTTTTTCACTGTAAGCTAATAGCAGTCAGTGTCCTTCAAGCGGGTGACAGGCCTTCAGCGTGTACTCTGCCAAACTCAGCCAGTCCACTTTGCCACTCATATCTGGTGTGACAATAGCGTGCCTTTAAAAAGAAAAAAAAGTTTTTCACTGTAAGCTAATAGCAGTCAGTGTCCTTCAAGCGGGTGACAGGCCTTCAGCGTGTACTCTGCCAAACTCAGCCAGTCCACTTTGCCACTCATATCTGGTGTGACAATAGCGTGCCTTTAAAAAGAAAAAAAAGTTTTTCACTGTAAGCTAATAGCAGTCAGTGTCCTTCAAGCGGGTGACAGGCCTTCAGTGTGTACTCTGCCAAACTCAGCCAGTCCACTTTGCCACTCATATCTGGTGTGACAATAGCGTGTCTTTAAAAAGAAAAAAAAGAAATTCTGTAAGCTCATAGCAGTTAGTTGTCTGCAAGCGTTTGGTTGTCAGGCCTTCAGCGTGTACTCTGCCAAACTCAGCCAGTCCACTTTGCCACTCATATCTGGTGTGACAATAGCGTGCCTTTAAAAAGAAAAAAAGTTTTTCAATGTAAGCTAATAGCAGTCAGTGTCCTTAAAGAGGGTGTCAAGCCTTCAGCGTGTGCTCTGCCAATCTCAGCAAGAATACTTTGCCACTCATATCTGGTGTGACAATAGCGTGCCTTTAAAAACAAAAAAAGTTTTTCACTGTAAGCTAATAGCAGTCAGTGTCCTTCAAGTGAGTGACAGGCCTTCAGCGTGTACTCTGCCAAACTCAGCCAGTCCACTTTGCCACTCATATCTGGTGTGACAATAGCGTGCCTTTAAAAAGACAAAAAGTTTTTCACTGTAAGCTAATAGCATGTCTGCAAGCGTTTGGGTGTCAGGCCTTCAACGTGTACCCTGCCAAACTCAGCCAGTCCACTTTGCCACTCATATCTGGTGTGACAATAGCGTGCCTTTAAAAAGAAAAAAAGTTTTTCACTGTAAGCTAATAGCAGTCAGTGTCCTTCAAGCGGGTGACAGGCCTTCAGCGTGTACTCTGCCAAACTCAGCCAGTCCACTTTGCCACTCATATCTGGTGTGACAATAGCGTGCCTTTAAAAAGAAAAAAAGTTTTTCACTGTAAGCTAATAGCAGTCAGTGTCCTTCAAGCGGGTGACAGGCCTTCAGCGTCTACTCTGCCAAACTCAGCCAATCCACTTTGCCACTCATATCTGGTGTGAAAATAGCGTGCCTTTAAAAAGAAAAAAAGTTTTTCACTGTAAGCTAATAGCAGTCAGTGTTCTTCAAGCGGGTGACAGGCCTTCAGCGTGTACTCTGCCAAACTCAGCCAGTCCACTTTGCCACTCATATCTGGTGTGACAATAGCGTAAAAGAAAAAAAGTTTTTCACTGTAAGCTAATAGCAGTCAGTGTCCTTCAAGCGTCTACTCTGCCAAACTCAGCCAGTCCACTTTGCCACTCATATCTGGTGTGACAATAGCGTGCCATTAAAAAGAAAAAAAGTTTTTCACTGTAAGCTAATAGCAGTCAGTGTCCTTCAAGAGGGTGACAGGCCTTCAGCGTGTACTCTGCCAAACTCAGCCAGTCCACTTTGCCACTCATATCTGGTGTGACAATAGCGTGCCTTTAAAAAGAAAAAAAGTTTTTCACTGTAAACTAATAGCAGTTAGTTGTCTGCAAGCGTTTGGGTGTCAGGCCTTCAGCGTGTACTCTGCCAAACTCAGCCAGTCCACTTTGCCACTCATATCTGGTGTGACAATAGCGTGCCTTTAAAAAGAAAAAAAAGTTTTCCACTGTAAGCTAATAGCAGTTAGTTGTCTGCAAGCGTCTGGGTGTCAGGCCTTCAGCGTGTACTCTGCCAAACTCAGCCAGTCCACTTTGCCACTCATATCTGGTGTGACAATAGCGTGCCATTAAAAAGAAAAAAACTTTTTCACTGTAAGCTAATAGCAGTTGGTTGTCTGCAAGCGTCTGGGTGTCAGGCCTTCAGCGTGTACTCTGCCAAACTCAGCCAGTCCACTTTGCCACTCATATCTGGTGTGACAATAGCGTGCCTTTAAAAAGAAAAAAAGTTTTTCACTGTAAGCTAATAGCAGTTAGTTGTCTGCAAGCGTTTGGTTGTCAGGCCTTTAACGTGTACCCTGCCAAACTCAGCCAGTCCACTTTGCCACTCATATCTGGTGTGACAATAGCATGCCTTTAAAATGAAAGAAAGATTTTTCACTGTAAGTTAGTTGTCTGCAAGCGTCTGGGTGTCAGGCCTTCAGCGTGTACTCTGCCAAACTCAGCCAGTCCACTTTGCCACTCATATCTGGTGTCTCTATAGCGGCCTTTACAAAGAAAAAAGTTTTTCACTGTAAGCTAATAGATGTCAGTGTCCTTCAAGAGGGTGACAGGCCTTCAGCGTGTACTCTGCCAAACTCAGCCAGTCCACTTTGCCACTCATATCTGGTGTGACAATAGCGTGCCTTTAAAAAGAAAAAAAAGTTTTTCACTATAAGCTAATAGCAGTTAGTTACCTGCAAGCGTCTGGTTGTCAGGCCTTTAGCGTGTACTCTGCCAAACTCAGCCAGTCCACTTTGCCACTCATATCTGGTGTGACAATAGCGTGCCTTTAAAAAGAAAAAAAGTTTTTCACTGTAAGCTAATAGCAGTTAGTTGTCTGCAAGCGTTTGGTTGTCAGGCCTTCAACGTGTACCCTGCCAAACTCAGCCAGTCCACTTTGCCACTCATATCTGGTGTGACAATAGCGTGCCTTTAAAATGAAAAAAAGATTTTTCACTGTAAGTTAGTTGTCTGCAAGCGTCTGGGTGTCAGGCCTTCAGCGTGTACTCTGCCAAACTCAGCCAGTCCACTTTGCCACTCATATCTGGTGTCTCTATAGCGGCCTTTACAAAGAAAAAAAGTTTTTCACTGTAAGCTAATAGCAGTCAGTGTCCTTCAAGCGGGTGACAGGCCTTCAGCGTGTACTCTGCCAAACTCAGCCAGTCCACTTTGCCACTCATATCTGGTGTGACAATAGCGTGCCTTTAAAAAGAAAAAAAGTTTTTCACTGTAAGCTAATAGCAGTCAGTGTCCTTCAAGCGGGTGACAGGCCTTCAGCGTCTACTCTGCTAAACTCAGCCAATCCACTTTGCCACTCATATCTGGTGTGAAAATAGCGTGCCTTTAAAAAGAAAAAAAGTTTTTCACTGTAAGCTAATAGCAGTCAGTGTTCTTCAAGCGGGTGACAGGCCTTCAGCGTGTACTCTGCCAAACTCAGCCAGTCCACTTTGCCACTCATATCTGGTGTGACAATAGCGTAAAAGAAAAAAAGTTTTTCACTGTAAGCTAATAGCAGTCAGTGTCCTTCAAGCGTCTACTCTGCCAAACTCAGCCAGTCCACTTTGCCACTCATATCTGGTGTGACAATAGCGTGCCATTAAAAAGAAAAAAAGTTTTTCACTGTAAGCTAATAGCAGTCAGTGTCCTTCAAGCGGGTGACAGGCCTTCAGCGTCTACTCTGCCAAACTCAGCCAATCCACTTTGCCACTCATATCTGGTGTGAAAATAGCGTGCCTTTAAAAAGAAAAAAAGTTTTTCACTGTAAGCTAATAGCAGTCAGTGTTCTTCAAGCGGGTGACAGGCCTTCAGCGTGTACTCTGCCAAACTCAGCCAGTCCACTTTGCCACTCATATCTGGTGTGACAATAGCGTAAAAGAAAAAAAGTTTTTCACTGTAAGCTAATAGCAGTCAGTGTCCTTCAAGCGTCTACTCTGCCAAACTCAGCCAGTCCACTTTGCCACTCATATCTGGTGTGACAATAGCGTGCCATTAAAAAGAAAAAAAGTTTTTCACTGTAAGCTAATAGCAGTCAGTGTCCTTCAAGAGGGTGACAGGCCTTCAGCGTGTACTCTGCCAAACTCAGCCAGTCCACTTTGCCACTCATATCTGGTGTGACAATAGCGTGCCTTTAAAAAGAAAAAAAGTTTTTCACTGTAAACTAATAGCAGTTAGTTGTCTGCAAGCGTTTGGGTGTCAGGCCTTCAGCGTGTACTCTGCCAAACTCAGCCAGTCCACTTTGCCACTCATATCTGGTGTGACAATAGCGTGCCTTTAAAAAGAAAAAAAAGTTTTCCACTGTAAGCTAATAGCAGTTAGTTGTCTGCAAGCGTCTGGGTGTCAGGCCTTCAGCGTGTACTCTGCCAAACTCAGCCAGTCCACTTTGCCACTCATATCTGGTGTGACAATAGCGTGCCATTAAAAAGAAAAAAACTTTTTCACTGTAAGCTAATAGCAGTTGGTTGTCTGCAAGCGTCTGGGTGTCAGGCCTTCAGTGTGTACTCTGCCAAACTCAGCCAGTCCACTTTGCCACTCATATCTGGTGTGACAATAGCGTGCCTTTAAAAAGAAAAAAAGTTTTTCACTGTAAGCTAATAGCAGTTAGTTGTCTGCAAGCGTTTGGTTGTCAGGCCTTTAACGTGTACCCTGCCAAACTCAGCCAGTCCACTTTGCCACTCATATCTGGTGTGACAATAGCATGCCTTTAAAATGAAAGAAAGATTTTTCACTGTAAGTTAGTTGTCTGCAAGCGTCTGGGTGTCAGGCCTTCAGCGTGTACTCTGCCAAACTCAGCCAGTCCACTTTGCCACTCATATCTGGTGTCTCTATAGCGGCCTTTACAAAGAAAAAAGTTTTTCACTGTAAGCTAATAGATGTCAGTGTCCTTCAAGAGGGTGACAGGCCTTCAGCGTGTACTCTGCCAAACTCAGCCAGTCCACTTTGCCACTCATATCTGGTGTGACAATAGCGTGCCTTTAAAAAGAAAAAAAAGTTTTTCACTATAAGCTAATAGCAGTTAGTTACCTGCAAGCGTCTGGTTGTCAGGCCTTTAGCGTGTACTCTGCCAAACTCAGCCAGTCCACTTTGCCACTCATATCTGGTGTGACAATAGCGTGCCTTTAAAAAGAAAAAAAGTTTTTCACTGTAAGCTAATAGCAGTTAGTTGTCTGCAAGCGTTTGGTTGTCAGGCCTTCAACGTGTACCCTGCCAAACTCAGCCAGTCCACTTTGCCACTCATATCTGGTGTGACAATAGCGTGCCTTTAAAATGAAAAAAAGATTTTTCACTGTAAGTTAGTTGTCTGCAAGCGTCTGGGTGTCAGGCCTTCAGCGTGTACTCTGCCAAACTCAGCCAGTCCACTTTGCCACTCATATCTGGTGTCTCTATAGCGGCCTTTACAAAGAAAAAAGTTTTTCACTGTAAGCTAATAGATGTCAGTGTCCTTCAAGAGAGTGACAGGCCTTCAGCGTGTACTCTGCCAAACTCAGCCAGTCCACTTTGCCACTCATATCTGGTGTGACAATAGCGTGCCTTTAAAAAGAAAAAAAGTTTTTCACTGTAAGCTAATAGCAGTTAGTTGTCTGCAAGCGTCTGGTTGTCAGGCCTTTAGCGTGTACTCTGCCAAACTCAGCCAGTCCACTTTGCCACTCATATCTGGTGTCTCTATAGCGTGCCTTTACAAAGAAAAAAAGTTTTTCACTGTAAGGTAATAGATGTCAGTGTCCTTCAAGAGGGTGACAGGCCTTCAGCGTGTACTCTGCCAAACTCAGCCAGTCCACTTTGCCACTCATATCTGGTGTGACAATAGCGTGCCTTTAAAAAGAAAAAAAGTTTTTCACTGTAAGCTTATAGCAGTCAGTGTCCTTCAAGTGGGTGACAGGCCTTCAGCGTGTACTCTGCCAAACTCAGCCAGTCCACTTTGCCACTCATATCTGGTGTGACAATAGCGTGCCTTTAAAAAGAAAAAAAGTTTTTCACTGTAAGCTAATAGCAGTTAGTTGTCTGCAAGCGTTTGGGTGTCAGGCCTTCAACGTGTACCCTGCCAAACTCAGCCAGTCCACTTTGCCACTCATATCTGGTGTCTCTGTAGCGTGCCTTTACAAAGAAAAAAAGTTTTTCACTGTAAGCTAATAGATGTCAGTGTCCTTCAAGTGGGTGACAGGCCTTCAGCGTGTACTCTGCCAAACTCAGCCAGTCCACTTTGCCACTCATATCTGGTGTGACAATAGCGTGCCTTTAAAAATAAAAAAAGTTTCTCACTGTCAGCTAATAGCAGTTAGTTGTCTGCAAGCGTCTGGGTGTCAGGCCTTCAACGTGTACCCTGCCAAACTCAGCCAGTCCACTTTGCCACTCATATCTGGTGTGACAATAGCGTGCCTTTAAAAAGAAAAAAAAGTTTTCCACTGTAAGCTAATAGCAGTTAGTTGTCTGCAAGCGTTTGGTTGTCAGGCCTTCAACGTGTACCCTGCCAAACTCAGCCAGTCCACTTTGCCACTCATATCTGGTGTGACAATAGCGTGCCTTTAAAATGAAAAAAAGATTTTTCACTGTAAGTTAGTTGTCTGCATGCGTCTGGGTGTCAGGCCTTCAGCGTGTACTCTTCCAAACTCAGCCAGTCCACTTTGCCACTCATATCTGGTGTGACAATAGCGTGCCTTTAAAAAGAAAAAAAAGTTTTTCACTGTAAGCTAATAGCAGTTAGTTGTCTGCAAGCGTCTGGTTGTCAGGCCTTTAGCGTGTACTCTGCCAAACTCAGCCAGTCCACTTTGCCACTCATATCTGGTGTCTCTATAGCGTGCCTTTACAAAGAAAAAAAGTTTTTCACTGTAAGCTAATAGATGTCAGTGTCCTTCAAGAGGGTGACAGGCCTTCAGCGTGTTTTCTGCCAAACTCAGCCAATCCACTTTGCCACTCATATCTGGTGTGACAATAGCGTGCCTTTAAAAAGAAAAAAAGTTTTTCACTGTAAGCTAATAGCAGTCAGTGTCCTTCAAGTGGGTGACAGGCCTTCAGCGTGTACTCTGCCAAACTCAGCCAGTCCACTTTGCCACTCATATCTGGTGTGACAATAGCGTGCCTTTAAAAAGAAAAAAAGTTTTTCACTGTAAGCTAATAGCAGTTAGTTGTCTGCAAGCGTTTGGGTGTCAGGCCTTCAACGTGTACCCTGCCAAACTCAGCCAGTCCACTTTGCCACTCATATCTGGTGTGACAATAGCGTGCCTTTAAAAAGAAAAAAAGTTTTTCACTGTAAGCTAATAGCAGTCAGTGTCCTTCAAGCGGGTGACAGGCCTTCAGCGTGTACTCTGCCAAACTCAGCCAGTCCACTTTGCCACTCATATCTGGTGTGACAATAGCGTGCCTTTAAAAAGAAAAAAAGTTTTTCACTGTAAGCTAATAGCAGTCAGTGTCCTTCAAGCGGGTGACAGGCCTTCAGCGTGTACTCTGCCAAACTCAGCCAGTCCACTTTGCCACTCATATCTGGTGTGACAATAGCGTGCCTTTAAAAAGAAAAAAAGTTTTTCACTGTAAGCTAATAGCAGTCAGTGTCCTTCAAGCGGGTGACAGGCCTTCAGCGTGTACTCTGCCAAACTAAGCCAGTCCACTTTGCCACTCATATCTGGTGTGAAAATAGCGTGCCTTTAAAAAGAAAAAAAGTTTTTCACCGTAAGCTAATAGCAGATAGTTGTCTGCAAGCGTCTGGGTGTCAGACCTTCAGCGTGTACTCTGCCAAACTCAGCCAGTCCACTTTGCCACTCATATCTGGTGTGACAATAGCGTGCCTTTAAAAAGAAAAAAGTTTTTCACTGTAAGCTAATAGCAGTTGGTTGTCTTCAAGCGTCTGGGTGTCAGGCCTTCAGCGTGTACTCTGCCAAACTCAGCCAGTCCACTTTGCCACTCATATCTGGTGTGACAATAGCGTGCCTTTAAAAAGAAAAAAAAGTTTTTCACTGTAAGCTAATAGCAGTTAGTTGTTTGCAAGCGTCTGGGTGTCAGGCCTTTAGCGTGTACTCTGCCAAACTCAGCCAGTCCACTTTGCCACTCATATCTGGTGTCTCTATAGCGTGCCTTTACAAAGAAAAAAAGTTTTTCACTGTAAGCTAATAGCAGTCAGTGTCCTTCAAGCGGGTGACAGGCCTTCAGCGTGTACTCTGCCAAACTCAGCCAGTCCACTTTGCCACTCATATCTGGTGTGACAATAGCGTGCCTTTAAAAAGAAAAAAAGTTTTTCACTGTAAGCTAATAGCAGTCAGTGTCCTTCAAGCGGGTGACAGGCCTTCAGCGTGTACTCTGCCAAACTCAGCCAGTCCACTTTGCCACTCATATCTGGTGTGACAATAGCGTGCCTTTAAAAAGAAAAAAAGTTTTTCACTGTAAGCTAATAGCAGTCAGTGTCCTTCAAGCGGGTGACAGGCCTTCAGCGTGTACTCTGCCAAACTCAGCCAGTCCACTTTGCCACTCATATCTGGTGTGACAATAGCGTGCCTTTAAAAAGAAAAAAAGTTTTTCACTGTAAGCTAATAGCAGTCAGTGTCCTTCAAGCGGGTGACAGGCCTTCAGCGTGTACTCTGCCAAACTCAGCCAGTCCACTTTGCCACTCATATCTGGTGTGACAATAGCGTGCCTTTAAAAAGAAAAAAAGTTTTTCACTGTAAGCTAATAGCAGTCAGTGTCCTTCAAGCGGGTGACAGGCCTTCAGCGTGTACTCTGCCAAACTAAGCCAGTCCACTTTGCCACTCATATCTGGTGTGAAAATAGCGTGCCTTTAAAAAGAAAAAAAGTTTTTCACCGTAAGCTAATAGCAGATAGTTGTCTGCAAGCGTCTGGGTGTCAGACCTTCAGCGTGTACTCTGCCAAACTCAGCCAGTCCACTTTGCCACTCATATCTGGTGTGACAATAGCGTGCCTTTAAAAAGAAAAAAGTTTTTCACTGTAAGCTAATAGCAGTTGGTTGTCTTCAAGCGTCTGGGTGTCAGGCCTTCAGCGTGTACTCTGCCAAACTCAGCCAGTCCACTTTGCCACTCATATCTGGTGTGACAATAGCGTGCCTTTAAAAAGAAAAAAAAGTTTTTCACTGTAAGCTAATAGCAGTTAGTTGTTTGCAAGCGTCTGGGTGTCAGGCCTTTAGCGTGTACTCTGCCAAACTCAGCCAGTCCACTTTGCCACTCATATCTGGTGTCTCTATAGCGTGCCTTTACAAAGAAAAAAAGTTTTTCACTGTAAGCTAATAGCAGTCAGTGTCCTTCAAGCGGGTGACAGGCCTTCAGCGTGTACTCTGCCAAACTCAGCCAGTCCACTTTGCCACTCATATCTGGTGTGAAAATAGCGTGCCTTTAAAAAGAAAAAAAGTTTTTCACCGTAAGCTAATAGCAGATAGTTGTCAGCAAGCGTCTGGGTGTCAGACCTTCAGCGTGTACTCTGCCAAACTCAGCCAGTCCACTTTGCCACTCATATCTGGTGTGACAATAACGTGCCTTTAAAAAGAAAAAAGTTTTTCACTGTAAGCTAATAGCAGTTAGTTGTCTGCAAGCGTTTGGGTGTCAGGCCTTTAACGTGTACCCTGCCAAACTCAGCCAGTCCACTTTGCCACTCATATCTGGTGTGACAATAGCGTGCCTTTAAAAAGAAAAAAAGTTTTTCACTGTAAGCTAATAGCAGTTAGTTGTCTGCAAGCGTTTGGGTGTCAGGCCTTCAACGTGTACCCTGCCAAACTCAGCCAGTCCACGTTGCCACTCATATCTGGTGTGACAATAGCGTGCCTTTAAAAAGAAAAAAAGTTTTTCACTGTAAGCTAATAGCAGTCAGTGTCCTTCAAGCGGGTGACAGGCCTTCAGCGTGTACTCTGCCAAACTCAGCCAGTCCACTTTGCACCTCATATCTGGTGTGACAATAGCGTGCCTTTAAAAAGAAAAAAAGTTTTTCACTGTAAGCTAATAGCAGTTAGTTGTCTGCAAGCGTTTGGGTGTCAGGCCTTCAGCGTGTACTCTGCGAAACTCAGCCAGTCCACTTTGCCACTCATATCTGGTGTGGCAATAGCGTGCCTTTAAAAATAAAAAAAATAAATTCTGTAAGCTAAGTTAGTTGTCTGCAAGCGTTTGGGTGTCAGGCCTTCAGCGTGTACTCTGCCAAACTCAGCCAGTCCACTTTGCCACTCATATCTGGTGTGACAATAGCGTGCCTTTAAAAAGAAAAAAAGTTTTTCAATATAAGCTAATAGCAGTCAGTGTCCTTCAAGTGGGTGACAGGCCTTCAGCGTGTACTCTGCCAAACTCAGCCAGTCCACTTTGCCACTCATATCTGGTGTGACAATAGCCTGCCTTTAAAAAGAAAAAAAGTTTTTCACTGTAAGCTAATAGCAGTTAGTTGTCTGCAAGCGTTTGGGTGTCAGGCCTTTAACGTGTACCCTGCCAAACTCAGCCAGTCCACTTTGCCACTCATATCTGGTGTGACAATAGCGTGCCTTTAAAAAGAAAAAAAAGTTTCTCACTGTCAGCTAATAGCAGTTAGTTGTCTGCAAGCGTCTGGGTGTCAGGCCTTCAACGTGTACCCTGCCAAACTCAGCCAGTCCACTTTGCCACTCATATCTGGTGTGACAATAGCGTGCCTTTAAAAAGAAAAAAAAGTTTTCCACTGTAAGCTAATAGCAGTTAGTTGTCTGCAAGCGTTTGGTTGTCAGGCCTTCAACGTGTACCCTGCCAAACTCAGCCAGTCCACTTTGCCACTCATATCTGGTGTGACAATAGCGTGCCTTTAAAATGAAAAAAAGATTTTTCACTGTAAGTTAGTTGTCTGCAAGCGTCTGGGTGTCAGGCCTTCAGCGTGTACTCTGCCAAACTCAGCCAGTCCACTTTGCCACTCATATCTGGTGTCTCTGTAGCGTGCCTTTACAAAGAAAAAAAGTTTTTCACTGTAAGCTAATAGATGTCAGTGTCCTTCAAGTGGGTGACAGGCCTTCAGCGTGTACTCTGCAAAACTCAGCCAGTCCACTTTGCCACTCATATCTGGTGTGACAATAGCGTGCCTTTAAAAAGAAAAAAAAGTTTTTCACTGTAAGCTAATAGCAGTCAGTGTCCTTCAAGTGGGTGACAGGCCTTCAGCGTGTACTCTGCCAAACTCAGCCAGTCCACTTTGCCACTCATATCTGGTGTGACAATAGCGTGCCTTTAAAAAGAAAAAAGTTTTTCACTGTAAGCTAATAGCAGTTGGTTGTCTTCAAGCGTCTGGGTGTCAGGCCTTCAGCGTGTACTCTGCCAAACTCAGCCAGTCCACTTTGCCACTCATATCTGGTGTGACAATAGCGTGCCTTTAAAAAGAAAAAAGTTTTTCACTGTAAGCTAATAGCAGTTGGTTGTCTTCAAGCGTCTGGGTGTCAGGCCTTCAGCGTGTACTCTGCCAAACTCAGCCAGTCCACTTTGCCACTCATATCTGGTGTGACAATAGCGTGCCTTTAAAAAGAAAAAAAGTTTTTCACTGTAAGCTAATAGCAGTTAGTTGTCTGCAAGCGTCTGGGTGTCAGGCCTTTAGCGTGTACTCTGCCAAACTCAGCCAGTCCACTTTGCCACTCATATCTGGTGTGACAATAGCGTGCCTTTAAAAAGAAAAAAAGTTTTTCACTGTAAGCTAATAGCAGTTAGTTGTCTGCAAGCGTTTGGGTGTCAGGCCTTCAACGTGTACCCTGCCAAACTCAGCCAGTCCACTTTGCCACTCATATCTGGTGTGACAATAGCGTGCCTTTAAAAAGAAAAAAGTTTTTCACTGTAAGCTAATAGCAGTCAGTGTCCTTCAAGCGGGTGACAGGCCTTCAGCGTGTACTCTGCCAAACTCAGCCAGTCCACTTTGCCACTCATATCTGGTGTGACAATAGCGTGCCTTTAAAAAGAAAAAAAAGTTTTTCACTGTAAGCTAATAGCAGTCAGTGTCCTTCAAGCGGGTGACAGGCCTTCAGCGTGTACTCTGCCAAACTCAGCCAGTCCACTTTGCCACTCATATCTGGTGTGACAATAGCGTGCCTTTAAAAAGAAAAAAAAGTTTTTCACTGTAAGCTAATAGCAGTCAGTGTCCTTCAAGCGGGTGACAGGCCTTCAGTGTGTACTCTGCCAAACTCAGCCAGTCCACTTTGCCACTCATATCTGGTGTGACAATAGCGTGTCTTTAAAAAGAAAAAAAAGAAATTCTGTAAGCTCATAGCAGTTAGTTGTCTGCAAGCGTTTGGGTGTCAGGCCTTCAGCGTGTACTCTGCCAAACTCAGCCAGTCCACTTTGCCACTCATATCTGGTGTGACAATAGCGTGCCTTTAAAAAGAAAAAAAGTTTTTCAATGTAAGCTAATAGCAGTCAGTGTCCTTAAAGAGGGTGTCAAGCCTTCAGCGTGTGCTCTGCCAATCTCAGCAAGAATACTTTGCCACTCATATCTGGTGTGACAATAGCGTGCCTTTAAAAACAAAAAAAGTTTTTCACTGTAAGCTAATAGCAGTCAGTGTCCTTCAAGTGAGTGACAGGCCTTCAGCGTGTACTCTGCCAAACTCAGCCAGTCCACTTTGCCACTCATATCTGGTGTGACAATAGCGTGCCTTTAAAAAGACAAAAAGTTTTTCACTGTAAGCTAATAGCATGTCTGCAAGCGTTTGGGTGTCAGGCCTTCAACGTGTACCCTGCCAAACTCAGCCAGTCCACTTTGCCACTCATATCTGGTGTGACAATAGCGTGCCTTTAAAAAGAAAAAAAGTTTTTCACTGTAAGCTAATAGCAGTCAGTGTCCTTCAAGCGGGTGACAGGCCTTCAGCGTGTACTCTGCCAAACTCAGCCAGTCCACTTTGCCACTCATATCTGGTGTGACAATAGCGTGCCTTTAAAAAGAAAAAAAGTTTTTCACTGTAAGCTAATAGCAGTCAGTGTCCTTCAAGCGGGTGACAGGCCTTCAGCGTCTACTCTGCCAAACTCAGCCAATCCACTTTGCCACTCATATCTGGTGTGAAAATAGCGTGCCTTTAAAAAGAAAAAAAGTTTTTCACTGTAAGCTAATAGCAGTCAGTGTTCTTCAAGCGGGTGACAGGCCTTCAGCGTGTACTCTGCCAAACTCAGCCAGTCCACTTTGCCACTCATATCTGGTGTGACAATAGCGTAAAAGAAAAAAAGTTTTTCACTGTAAGCTAATAGCAGTCAGTGTCCTTCAAGCGTCTACTCTGCCAAACTCAGCCAGTCCACTTTGCCACTCATATCTGGTGTGACAATAGCGTGCCATTAAAAAGAAAAAAAGTTTTTCACTGTAAGCTAATAGCAGTCAGTGTCCTTCAAGAGGGTGACAGGCCTTCAGCGTGTACTCTGCCAAACTCAGCCAGTCCACTTTGCCACTCATATCTGGTGTGACAATAGCGTGCCTTTAAAAAGAAAAAAAGTTTTTCACTGTAAACTAATAGCAGTTAGTTGTCTGCAAGCGTTTGGGTGTCAGGCCTTCAGCGTGTACTCTGCCAAACTCAGCCAGTCCACTTTGCCACTCATATCTGGTGTGACAATAGCGTGCCTTTAAAAAGAAAAAAAAGTTTTCCACTGTAAGCTAATAGCAGTTAGTTGTCTGCAAGCGTCTGGGTGTCAGGCCTTCAGCGTGTACTCTGCCAAACTCAGCCAGTCCACTTTGCCACTCATATCTGGTGTGACAATAGCGTGCCATTAAAAAGAAAAACACTTTTTCACTGTAAGCTAATAGCAGTTGGTTGTCTGCAAGCGTCTGGGTGTCAGGCCTTCAGCGTGTACTCTGCCAAACTCAGCCAGTCCACTTTGCCACTCATATCTGGTGTGACAATAGCGTGCCTTTAAAAAGAAAAAAAGTTTTTCACTGTAAGCTAATAGCAGTTAGTTGTCTGCAAGCGTTTGGTTGTCAGGCCTTTAACGTGTACCCTGCCAAACTCAGCCAGTCCACTTTGCCACTCATATCTGGTGTGACAATAGCATGCCTTTAAAATGAAAAAAAGATTTTTCACTGTAAGTTAGTTGTCTGCAAGCGTCTGGGTGTCAGGCCTTCAGCGTGTACTCTGCCAAACTCAGCCAGTCCACTTTGCCACTCATATCTGGTGTCTCTATAGCGGCCTTTACAAAGAAAAAAGTTTTTCACTGTAAGCTAATAGATGTCAGTGTCCTTCAAGAGGGTGACAGGCCTTCAGCGTGTACTCTGCCAAACTCAGCCAGTCCACTTTGCCACTCATATCTGGTGTGACAATAGCGTGCCTTTAAAAAGAAAAAAAAGTTTTTCACTATAAGCTAATAGCAGTTAGTTGCCTGCAAGCGTCTGGTTGTCAGGCCTTTAGCGTGTACTCTGCCAAACTCAGCCAGTCCACTTTGCCACTCATATCTGGTGTGACAATAGCGTGCCTTTAAAAAGAAAAAAAGTTTTTCACTGTAAGCTAATAGCAGTTAGTTGTCTGCAAGCGTTTGGTTGTCAGGCCTTCAACGTGTACCCTGCCAAACTCAGCCAGTCCACTTTGCCACTCATATCTGGTGTGACAATAGCGTGCCTTTAAAATGAAAAAAAGATTTTTCACTGTAAGTTAGTTGTCTGCAAGCGTCTGGGTGTCAGGCCTTCAGCGTGTACTCTGCCAAACTCAGCCAGTCCACTTTGCCACTCATATCTGGTGTCTCTATAGCGGCCTTTACAAAGAAAAAAGTTTTTCACTGTAAGCTAATAGATGTCAGTGTCCTTCAAGAGAGTGACAGGCCTTCAGCGTGTACTCTGCCAAACTCAGCCAGTCCACTTTGCCACTCATATCTGGTGTGACAATAGCGTGCCTTTAAAAAGAAAAAAAGTTTTTCACTGTAAGCTAATAGCAGTTAGTTGTCTGCAAGCGTCTGGTTGTCAGGCCTTTAGCGTGTACTCTGCCAAACTCAGCCAGTCCACTTTGCCACTCATATCTGGTGTCTCTATAGCGTGCCTTTACAAAGAAAAAAAGTTTTTCACTGTAAGGTAATAGATGTCAGTGTCCTTCAAGAGGGTGACAGGCCTTCAGCGTGTACTCTGCCAAACTCAGCCAGTCCACTTTGCCACTCATATCTGGTGTGACAATAGCGTGCCTTTAAAAAGAAAAAAAGTTTTTCACTGTAAGCTTATAGCAGTCAGTGTCCTTCAAGTGGGTGACAGGCCTTCAGCGTGTACTCTGCCAAACTCAGCCAGTCCACTTTGCCACTCATATCTGGTGTGACAATAGCGTGCCTTTAAAAAGAAAAAAAGTTTTTCACTGTAAGCTAATAGCAGTTAGTTGTCTGCAAGCGTTTGGGTGTCAGGCCTTCAACATGTACCCTGCCAAACTCAGCCAGTCCACTTTGCCACTCATATCTGGTGTCTCTGTAGCGTGCCTTTACAAAGAAAAAAAGTTTTTCACTGTAAGCTAATAGATGTCAGTGTCCTTCAAGTGGGTGACAGGCCTTCAGCGTGTACTCTGCAAAACTCAGCCAGTCCACTTTGCCACTCATATCTGGTGTGACAATAGCGTGCCTTTAAAAAGAAAAAAAAGTTTTTCACTGTAAGCTAATAGCAGTCAGTGTCCTTCAAGTGGGTGACAGGCCTTCAGCGTGTACTCTGCCAAACTCAGCCAGTCCACTTTGCCACTCATATCTGGTGTGACAATAGCGTGCCTTTAAAAAGAAAAAAGTTTTTCACTGTAAGCTAAAAGCAGTTGGTTGTCTTCAAGCGTCTGGGTGTAAGGCCTTCAGCGTGTACTCTGCCAAACTCAGCCAGTCCACTTTGCCACTCATATCTGGTGTGACAATAGCGTGCCTTTAAAAAGAAAAAAGTTTTTCACTGTAAGCTAATAGCAGTTGGTTGTCTTCAAGCGTCTGGGTGTCAGGCCTTCAGCGTGTACTCTGCCAAACTCAGCCAGTCCACTTTGCCACTCATATCTGGTGTGACAATAGCGTGCCTTTAAAAAGAAAAAAAGTTTTTCACTGTAAGCTAATAGCAGTTAGTTGTCTGCAAGCGTCTGGGTGTCAGGCCTTTAGCGTGTACTCTGCCAAACTCAGCCAGTCCACTTTGCCACTCATATCTGGTGTGACAATAGCGTGCCTTTAAAAAGAAAAAAAGTTTTTCACTGTAAGCTAATAGCAGTTAGTTGTCTGCAAGCGTTTGGGTGTCAGGCCTTCAACGTGTACCCTGCCAAACTCAGCCAGTCCACTTTGCCACTCATATCTGGTGTGACAATAGCGTGCCTTTAAAAAGAAAAAAGTTTTTCACTGTAAGCTAATAGCATTCAGTGTCCTTCAAGCGGGTGACAGGCCTTCAGCGTGTACTCTGCCAAACTCAGCCAGTCCACTTTGCCACTCATATCTGGTGTGACAATAGCGTGCCTTTAAAAAGAAAAAAAAGTTTTTCACTGTAAGCTAATAGCAGTTAGTTGTCTGCAAGCGTTTGGTTGTCAGGCCTTCAACGTGTACCCTGCCAAACTCAGCCAGTCCACTTTGCCACTCATATCTGGTGTGACAATAGCGTGCCTTTAAAATGAAAAAAAGATTTTTCACTGTAAGTTAGTTGTCTGCAAGCGTCTGGGTGTCAGGCCTTCAGCGTGTACTCTGCCAAACTCAGCCAGTCCACTTTGCCACTCATATCTGGTGTCTCTATAGCGGCCTTTACAAAGAAAAAAGTTTTTCACTGTAAGCTAATAGATGTCAGTGTCCTTCAAGAGAGTGACAGGCCTTCAGCGTGTACTCTGCCAAACTCAGCCAGTCCACTTTGCCACTCATATCTGGTGTGACAATAGCGTGCCTTTAAAAAGAAAAAAAGTTTTTCACTGTAAGCTAATAGCAGTTAGTTGTCTGCAAGCGTCTGGTTGTCAGGCCTTTAGCGTGTACTCTGCCAAACTCAGCCAGTCCACTTTGCCACTCATATCTGGTGTCTCTATAGCGTGCCTTTACAAAGAAAAAAAGTTTTTCACTGTAAGGTAATAGATGTCAGTGTCCTTCAAGAGGGTGACAGGCCTTCAGCGTGTACTCTGCCAAACTCAGCCAGTCCACTTTGCCACTCATATCTGGTGTGACAATAGCGTGCCTTTAAAAAGAAAAAAAGTTTTTCACTGTAAGCTTATAGCAGTCAGTGTCCTTCAAGTGGGTGACAGGCCTTCAGCGTGTACTCTGCCAAACTCAGCCAGTCCACTTTGCCACTCATATCTGGTGTGACAATAGCGTGCCTTTAAAAAGAAAAAAAGTTTTTCACTGTAAGCTAATAGCAGTTAGTTGTCTGCAAGCGTTTGGGTGTCAGGCCTTCAACATGTACCCTGCCAAACTCAGCCAGTCCACTTTGCCACTCATATCTGGTGTCTCTGTAGCGTGCCTTTACAAAGAAAAAAAGTTTTTCACTGTAAGCTAATAGATGTCAGTGTCCTTCAAGTGGGTGACAGGCCTTCAGCGTGTACTCTGCAAAACTCAGCCAGTCCACTTTGCCACTCATATCTGGTGTGACAATAGCGTGCCTTTAAAAAGAAAAAAAGTTTTTCACTGTAAGCTAATAGCAGTCAGTGTCCTTCAAGTGGGTGACAGGCCTTCAGCGTGTACTCTGCCAAACTCAGCCAGTCCACTTTGCCACTCATATCTGGTGTGACAATAGCGTGCCTTTAAAAAGAAAAAAGTTTTTCACTGTAAGCTAATAGCAGTTGGTTGTCTTCAAGCGTCTGGGTGTAAGGCCTTCAGCGTGTACTCTGCCAAACTCAGCCAGTCCACTTTGCCACTCATATCTGGTGTGACAATAGCGTGCCTTTAAAAAGAAAAAAGTTTTTCACTGTAAGCTAATAGCAGTTGGTTGTCTTCAAGCGTCTGGGTGTCAGGCCTTCAGCGTGTACTCTGCCAAACTCAGCCAGTCCACTTTGCCACTCATATCTGGTGTGACAATAGCGTGCCTTTAAAAAGAAAAAAAGTTTTTCACTGTAAGCTAATAGCAGTTAGTTGTCTGCAAGCGTCTGGGTGTCAGGCCTTTAGCGTGTACTCTGCCAAACTCAGCCAGTCCACTTTGCCACTCATATCTGGTGTGACAATAGCGTGCCTTTAAAAAGAAAAAAAGTTTTTCACTGTAAGCTAATAGCAGTTAGTTGTCTGCAAGCGTTTGGGTGTCAGGCCTTCAACGTGTACCCTGCCAAACTCAGCCAGTCCACTTTGCCACTCATATCTGGTGTGACAATAGCGTGCCTTTAAAAAGAAAAAAGTTTTTCACTGTAAGCTAATAGCAGTCAGTGTCCTTCAAGCGGGTGACAGGCCTTCAGCGTGTACTCTGCCAAACTCAGCCAGTCCACTTTGCCACTCATATCTGGTGTGACAATAGCGTGCCTTTAAAAAGAAAAAAAAGTTTTTCACTGTAAGCTAATAGCAGTCAGTGTCCTTCAAGCGGGTGACAGGCCTTCAGCGTGTACTCTGCCAAACTCAGCCAGTCCACTTTGCCACTCATATCTGGTGTGACAATAGCGTGCCTTTAAAAAGAAAAAAAAGTTTTTCACTGTAAGCTAATAGCAGTCAGTGTCCTTCAAGCGGGTGACAGGCCTTCAGTGTGTACTCTGCCAAACTCAGCCAGTCCACTTTGCCACTCATATCTGGTGTGACAATAGCGTGTCTTTAAAAAGAAAAAAAAGAAATTCTGTAAGCTCATAGCAGTTAGTTGTCTGCAAGCGTTTGGGTGTCAGGCCTTCAGCGTGTACTCTGCCAAACTCAGCCAGTCCACTTTGCCACTCATATCTGGTGTGACAATAGCGTGCCTTTAAAAAGAAAAAAAGTTTTTCAATGTAAGCTAATAGCAGTCAGTGTCCTTAAAGAGGGTGTCAAGCCTTCAGCGTGTGCTCTGCCAATCTCAGCAAGAATACTTTGCCACTCATATCTGGTGTGACAATAGCGTGCCTTTAAAAACAAAAAAAGTTTTTCACTGTAAGCTAATAGCAGTCAGTGTCCTTCAAGTGAGTGACAGGCCTTCAGCGTGTACTCTGCCAAACTCAGCCAGTCCACTTTGCCACTCATATCTGGTGTGACAATAGCGTGCCTTTAAAAAGACAAAAAGTTTTTCACTGTAAGCTAATAGCATGTCTGCAAGCGTTTGGGTGTCAGGCCTTCAACGTGTACCCTGCCAAACTCAGCCAGTCCACTTTGCCACTCATATCTGGTGTGACAATAGCGTGCCTTTAAAAAGAAAAAAAGTTTTTCACTGTAAGCTAATAGCAGTCAGTGTCCTTCAAGCGGGTGACAGGCCTTCAGCGTGTACTCTGCCAAACTCAGCCAGTCCACTTTGCCACTCATATCTGGTGTGACAATAGCGTGCCTTTAAAAAGAAAAAAAGTTTTTCACTGTAAGCTAATAGCAGTCAGTGTCCTTCAAGCGGGTGACAGGCCTTCAGCGTCTACTCTGCCAAACTCAGCCAATCCACTTTGCCACTCATATCTGGTGTGAAAATAGCGTGCCTTTAAAAAGAAAAAAAGTTTTTCACTGTAAGCTAATAGCAGTCAGTGTTCTTCAAGCGGGTGACAGGCCTTCAGCGTGTACTCTGCCAAACTCAGCCAGTCCACTTTGCCACTCATATCTGGTGTGACAATAGCGTAAAAGAAAAAAAGTTTTTCACTGTAAGCTAATAGCAGTCAGTGTCCTTCAAGCGTCTACTCTGCCAAACTCAGCCAGTCCACTTTGCCACTCATATCTGGTGTGACAATAGCGTGCCATTAAAAAGAAAAAAAGTTTTTCACTGTAAGCTAATAGCAGTCAGTGTCCTTCAAGAGGGTGACAGGCCTTCAGCGTGTACTCTGCCAAACTCAGCCAGTCCACTTTGCCACTCATATCTGGTGTGACAATAGCGTGCCTTTAAAAAGAAAAAAAGTTTTTCACTGTAAACTAATAGCAGTTAGTTGTCTGCAAGCGTTTGGGTGTCAGGCCTTCAGCGTGTACTCTGCCAAACTCAGCCAGTCCACTTTGCCACTCATATCTGGTGTGACAATAGCGTGCCTTTAAAAAGAAAAAAAAGTTTTCCACTGTAAGCTAATAGCAGTTAGTTGTCTGCAAGCGTCTGGGTGTCAGGCCTTCAGCGTGTACTCTGCCAAACTCAGCCAGTCCACTTTGCCACTCATATCTGGTGTGACAATAGCGTGCCATTAAAAAGAAAAAAACTTTTTCACTGTAAGCTAATAGCAGTTGGTTGTCTGCAAGCGTCTGGGTGTCAGGCCTTCAGCGTGTACTCTGCCAAACTCAGCCAGTCCACTTTGCCACTCATATCTGGTGTGACAATAGCGTGCCTTTAAAAAGAAAAAAAGTTTTTCACTGTAAGCTAATAGCAGTTAGTTGTCTGCAAGCGTTTGGTTGTCAGGCCTTTAACGTGTACCCTGCCAAACTCAGCCAGTCCACTTTGCCACTCATATCTGGTGTGACAATAGCATGCCTTTAAAATGAAAAAAAGATTTTTCACTGTAAGTTAGTTGTCTGCAAGCGTCTGGGTGTCAGGCCTTCAGCGTGTACTCTGCCAAACTCAGCCAGTCCACTTTGCCACTCATATCTGGTGTCTCTATAGCGGCCTTTACAAAGAAAAAAGTTTTTCACTGTAAGCTAATAGATGTCAGTGTCCTTCAAGAGGGTGACAGGCCTTCAGCGTGTACTCTGCCAAACTCAGCCAGTCCACTTTGCCACTCATATCTGGTGTGACAATAGCGTGCCTTTAAAAAGAAAAAAAAGTTTTTCACTATAAGCTAATAGCAGTTAGTTGCCTGCAAGCGTCTGGTTGTCAGGCCTTTAGCGTGTACTCTGCCAAACTCAGCCAGTCCACTTTGCCACTCATATCTGGTGTGACAATAGCGTGCCATTAAAAAGAAAAAAAGTTTTTCACTGTAAGCTAATAGCAGTTAGTTGTCTGCAAGCGTTTGGTTGTCAGGCCTTCAACGTGTACCCTGCCAAACTCAGCCAGTCCACTTTGCCACTCATATCTGGTGTGACAATAGCGTGCCTTTAAAATGAAAAAAAGATTTTTCACTGTAAGTTAGTTGTCTGCAAGCGTCTGGGTGTCAGGCCTTCAGCGTGTACTCTGCCAAACTCAGCCAGTCCACTTTGCCACTCATATCTGGTGTCTCTATAGCGGCCTTTACAAAGAAAAAAGTTTTTCACTGTAAGCTAATAGATGTCAGTGTCCTTCAAGAGAGTGACAGGCCTTCAGCGTGTACTCTGCCAAACTCAGCCAGTCCACTTTGCCACTCATATCTGGTGTGACAATAGCGGCCTTTACAAAGAAAAAAGTTTTTCACTGTAAGCTAATAGATGTCAGTGTCCTTCAAGAGAGTGACAGGCCTTCAGCGTGTACTCTGCCAAACTCAGCCAGTCCACTTTGCCACTCATATCTGGTGTCTCTATAGCGGCCTTTACAAAGAAAAAAGTTTTTCACTGTAAGCTAATAGATGTCAGTGTCCTTCAAGAGAGTGACAGGCCTTCAGCGTGTACTCTGCCAAACTCAGCCAGTCCACTTTGCCACTCATATCTGGTGTGACAATAGCGTGCCTTTAAAAAGAAAAAAAGTTTTTCACTGTAAGCTAATAGCAGTTAGTTGTCTGCAAGCGTCTGGTTGTCAGGCCTTTAGCGTGTACTCTGCCAAACTCAGCCAGTCCACTTTGCCACTCATATCTGGTGTCTCTATAGCGTGCCTTTACAAAGAAAAAAAGTTTTTCACTGTAAGGTAATAGATGTCAGTGTCCTTCAAGAGGGTGACAGGCCTTCAGCGTGTACTCTGCCAAACTCAGCCAGTCCACTTTGCCACTCATATCTGGTGTGACAATAGCGTGCCTTTAAAAAGAAAAAAAGTTTTTCACTGTAAGCTTATAGCAGTCAGTGTCCTTCAAGTGGGTGACAGGCCTTCAGCGTGTACTCTGCCAAACTCAGCCAGTCCACTTTGCCACTCATATCTGGTGTGACAATAGCGTGCCTTTAAAAAGAAAAAAAGTTTTTCACTGTAAGCTAATAGCAGTTAGTTGTCTGCAAGCGTTTGGGTGTCAGGCCTTCAACGTGTACCCTGCCAAACTCAGCCAGTCCACTTTGCCACTCATATCTGGTGTGACAATAGCGTGCCTTTAAAAAGAAAAAAAGTTTTTCACTGTAAGCTAATAGATGTCAGTGTCCTTCAAGAGGGTGACAGGCCTTCAGCGTGTACTCTGCCAAACTCAGCCAGTCCACCTTGCCACTCATATCTGGTGTCTCTATAGCGTGCCTTTACAAAGAAAAAAAGTTTTTCACTGTAAGCTAATAGATGTCAGTGTCCTTCAAGAGGGTGACAGGCCTTCAGCGTCTACTCTGCCAAACTCAGCCAATCCACTTTGCCACTCATATCTGGTGTGAAAATAGCGTGCCTTTAAAAAGAAAAAAAGTTTTTCACTGTAAGCTAATAGCAGTTAGTTGTTTGCAAGCGTTTGGGTGTCAGGCCTTCAACGTGTACCCTGCCAAACTCAGCCAGTCCACTTTGCCACTCATCTGGTGTGACAATAGCGTGCCTTTAAAAAGAAAAAAAGTTTTTCACTGTAAACTAATAGCAGTTAGTTGTCTGCAAGCGTTTGGGTGTCAGGCCTTCAGCGTGTACTCTGCCAAACTCAGCCAGTCCACTTTGCCACTCATATCTGGTGTGACAATAGCGTGCCATTAAAAAGAAAAAAACTTTTTCACTGTAAGCTAATAGCAGTTGGTTGTCTGCAAGCGTTTGGTTGTCAGGCCTTCAACGTGTACCCTGCCAAACTCAGCCAGTCCACTTTGCCACTCATATCTGGTGTGACAATAGCGTGCCTTTAAAATGAAAAAAAGATTTTTCACTGTAAGTTAGTTGTCTGCAAGCGTCTGGGTGTCAGGCCTTCAGCGTGTACTCTGCCAAACTCAGCCAGTCCACTTTGCCACTCATATCTGGTGTCTCTATAGCGGCCTTTACAAAGAAAAAAGTTTTTCACTGTAAGCTAATAGCAGTCAGTGTCCTTCAAGCGGGTGTCAGGCCTTCAGCGTGTGCTCTGCCAACCTCAGCAAGTGCACATTGCCACTCATATCTGGTGTCTCTATAGCGTGCTCTTACAAAGAAAAAAAAGTTTTTCAGTGTAAGCTAATAGCAGTCAGTGTCCTTCAAGCGGGTGTCAGGCCTTCAGCGTGTGCTCTGCCAACCTCAGCAAGTGCACATTGCCACTCATATCTGGTGTCTCTATAGCGTGCTTTTACAAAGAAAAAAAGTTTTTCAGTGTAAGCTAATAGCAGCCAGTGTCCTTCAAGCGGGTGTCAGGCCTTCAGCGTGTGCTCTGCCACCCTCAGCAAGTGTACTTTGCCACTCATATCTGGTGTCTCTATAGCGTGCTTTTACAAAGAAATAAAGTTTTTCAGTGTAAGCTAATAGCAGTCAGTGTCCTTCAAGCGGGTGTCAGGCCTTCAGCGTGTGCTCTGCCAACCTCAGCAAGTGCACTTTGCCACTCATATCTGGTGTCTCTATAGCGTGCCTTTACAAAGAAAAAAAGTTTTTCAGTGTAAGCTAATAGCAGTCAGTGTCCTTCAAGCGGGTGTCAGGCCTTCAGCGTGTGCTCTGCAAACCTCAGCAAGTGCACATTGCCACTCATATCTGGTGTCTCTATAGCGTGCTTTTACAAAGAAAAAAAGTTTTTCAGTGTAAGCTAATAGCAGTCAGTGTCCTTAAAGCGGGTGTCAGGCCTTCAGCGTGTGCTCTGCCAACCTCAGCAAGTGCACATTGCCACTCATATCTGGTGTCTCTATAGCGTGCTTTTACAAAGAAAAAAAGTTTTTCAGTGTAAGCTCATAGCAGTCAGTGTCCTTAAAGCGGGTGTCAGGCCTTCAGCGTTTGCTCTGCCAACCTCAGCAAGTGCACTTTGCCACTCATATCTGGTGTCTCTATAGCGTGCCTTTACAAAGAAAAAAAGTTTTTCACTGTAAGCTAATAGCAGTCGGTGTCCTTAAAGCGGGTGTCAGGCCTTCAGCGTGTGCTCTGCCAACCTCAGCAAGTGCACTTTGCCACTCATATCTGGTGTCTCTATAGCGTGCTCTTACAAAGAAAAAAAAGTTTTTCAGTGTAAGCTAATAGCAGTCAGTGTCCTTAAAGCGAATAGCAGTCAGTGTCCTTAAAGCTAATAGCAGTCAGTGTCCTTAAAGCGGGTGTCAGGCCTTCGGCGTGTGCTCTAGCAACCTCAGCAAGTGCAATTTGCCACTCATATCTGGTGTCTCTATAGCGTGCTTTTACAAACAAAAAACGTTTTTCAGTGTAAGCTAATAGCAGTCAGTGTCCTTAAAGCGAATAGCAGTCAGTGTCCTTAAAGCTAATAGCAGTCAGTGTCCTTAAAGCGGGTGTCAGGCCTTCGGCGTGTGCTCTAGCAACCTCAGCAAGTGCAATTTGCCACTCATATCTGGTGTCTCTATAGCGTGCTTTTACAAAGTAAAAAAAGTTTTTCAGTGTAAGCTAATAGCAGTCAGTGTCCTTAAAGCGGGTGTCAGGCATTCAGCGTGTGCTCTGCCACCCTCAGCAAGTGTACTTTGCCACTCATATCTGGTGTCTCTATAGCGTGCTTTTACAAAGTAAAAAAAGTTTTTCAGTGTAAGCTAATAGCAGTCAGTGTCCTTCAAGCGAGTGACAGGCCTTCAGCGTGTACTCTGCCAAACTCAGCCAGTCCACTTTGCCACTCATATCTGGTGTGACAATAGCGTGCCTTTAAAAAGAAAAAAAGTTTTTCACTGTAAGCTAATAGCAGTCAGTGTCCTTCAAGCGGGTGACAGGCCTTCAGCGTGTACTCTGCCAAACTCAGCCAGTCCACTTTGCCACTCATATCTGGTGTGACAATAGCGTGCCTTTAAAAAGAAAAAAAGTTTTTCACTGTAAGCTAATAGCAGTCAGTGTCCTTCAAGCGGGTGACAGGCCTTCAGCGTGTACTCTGCCAAACTCAGCCAGTCCACTTTGCCACTCATATCTGGTGTGAAAATAGCGTGCCTTTAAAAAGAAAAAAGTTTTTCACCGTAAGCTAATAGCAGATAGTTGTCTGCAAGCGTCTGGGTGTCAGACCTTCAGCGTGTACTCTGCCAAACTCAGCCAGTCCACTTTGCCACTCATATCTGGTGTGACAATAGCGTGCCTTTAAAAAGAAAAAAGTTTTTCACTGTAAGCTAATAGCAGTTGGTTGTCTTCAAGCGTCTGGGTGTCAGGCCTTCAGCGTGTACTCTGCCAAACTCAGCCAGTCCACTTTGCCACTCATATCTGGTGTGACAATAGCGTGCCTTTAAAAAGAAAAAAAAGTTTTTCACTGTAAGCTAATAGCAGTTAATTGTCTGCAAGCGTCTGGGTGTCAGGCCTTTAGCGTGTACTCTGCCAAACTCAGCCAGTCCACTTTGCCACTCATATCTGGTGTGACAATAGCGTGCCTTTAAAAAGAAAAAAAGTTTTTCACTGTAAGCTAATAGCAGTTAGTTGTCTGCAAGCGTTTGGGTGTCAGGCGTTCAACGTGTACCCTGCCAAACTCAGCCAGTCCACTTTGCCACTCATATCTGGTGTGACAATAGCGTGCCTTTACAAAGAAAAAAAGTTTTTCACTGTAAGCTAATAGATGTCAGTTTCCTTCAAGTGGGTGACAGGCCTTCAGCGTGTACTCTGCCAAACTCAGCCAGTCCACTTTGCCACTCATATCTGGTGTGACAATAGCGTGCCTTTAAAAAGAAAAAAAGTTTTTCACTGTAAGCTAATAGCAGTCAGTGTCCTTCTAGCGGGTGACAGGCCTTCAGCGTGTACTCTGCCAAACTCAGCCAGTCCACTTTGCCACTCATATCTGGTGTGACAATAGCGTGCCTTTAAAAAGAAAAAAAAGTTTTTCACTGTAAGCTAATAGCAGTTAGTTGTCTGCAAGCGTCTGGTTGTCAGGCCTTTAGCGTGTACTCTGCCAAACTCAGCCAGTCCACTTTGCCACTCATATCTGGTGTCTCTATAGCGTGCCTTTACAAAGAAAAAAAGTTTTTCACTGTAAGCTAATAGATGTCAGTGTCCTTCAAGAGGGTGACAGGCCTTCAGCGTGTTTTCTGCCAAACTCAGCCAATCCACTTTGCCACTCATATCTGGTGTGACAATAGCGTGCCTTTAAAAAGAAAAAAAGTTTTTCACTGTAAGCTAATAGCAGTCAGTGTCCTTCAAGTGGGTGACAGGCCTTCAGCGTGTACTCTGCCAAACTCAGCCAGTCCACTTTGCCACTCATATCTGGTGTGACAATAGCGTGCCTTTAAAAAGAAAAAAAGTTTTTCACTGTAAGCTAATAGCAGTTAGTTGTCTGCAAGCGTTTGGGTGTCAGGCCTTCAGCGTGTTTTCTGCCAAACTCAGCCAATCCACTTTGCCACTCATATCTGGTGTGACAATAGCGTGCCTTTAAAAAGAAAAAAAGTTTTTCACTGTAAGCTAATAGCAGTCAGTGTCCTTCAAGCGGGTGACAGGCCTTCAGCGTGTACTCTGCCAAACTCAGCCAGTCCACTTTGCCACTCATATCTGGTGTGACAATAGCGTGCCTTTAAAAAGAAAAAAAAGTTTTTCACTGTAAGCTAATAGCAGTTAGTTGTCTGCAAGCGTCTGGGTGTCAGGCCTTTAGCGTGTACTCTGCCAAACTCAGCCAGTCCACTTTGCCACTCATATCTGGTGTGACAATAGCGTGCCTTTAAAAAGAAAAACGTTTTTGACTGTAAGCTAATAGCAGTCAGTGTCCTTCAAGCGGGTGACAGGCCTTCAGCGTGTACTCTGCCAAACTCAGCCAGTCCACTTTGCCACTCATATCTGGTGTGACAATAGCGTGCCTTTAAAAAGAAAAAAAAGTTTTTCACTGTAAGCTAATAGCAGTTAGTTGTCTGCAAGCGTCTGGTTGTCAGGCCTTTAGCGTGTACTCTGCCAAACTCAGCCAGTCCACTTTGCCACTCATATCTGGTGTCTCTATAGCGTGCCTTTACAAAGAAAAAAAGTTTTTCACTGTAAGCTAATAGATGTCAGTGTCCTTCAAGAGGGTGACAGGCCTTCAGCGTGTTTTCTGCCAAACTCAGCCAATCCACTTTGCCACTCATATCTGGTGTGACAATAGCGTGCCTTTAAAAAGAAAAAAAGTTTTTCACTGTAAGCTAATAGCAGTCAGTGTCCTTCAAGTGGGTGACAGGCCTTCAGCGTGTACTCTGCCAAACTCAGCCAGTCCACTTTGCCACTCATATCTGGTGTGACAATAGCGTGCCTTTAAAAAGAAAAAAAGTTTTTCACTGTAAGCTAATAGCAGTTAGTTGTCTGCAAGCGTTTGGGTGTCAGGCCTTCAACGTGTACCCTGCCAAACTCAGCCAGTCCACTTTGCCACTCATATCTGGTGTGACAATAGCGTGCCTTTAAAAAGAAAAAAAGTTTTTCACTGTAAGCTAATAGCAGTCAGTGTCCTTCAAGCGGGTGACAGGCCTTCAGCGTGTACTCTGCCAAACTCAGCCAGTCCACTTTGCCACTCATATCTGGTGTGACAATAGCGTGCCTTTAAAAAGAAAAAAAGTTTTTCACTGTAAGCTAATAGCAGTCAGTGTCCTTCAAGCGGGTGACAGGCCTTCAGCGTGTACTCTGCCAAACTCAGCCAGTCCACTTTGCCACTCATATCTGGTGTGAAAATAGCGTGCCTTTAAAAAGAAAAAAGTTTTTCACTGTAAGCTAATAGCAGTTAGTTGTCTGCAAGCGTCTGGGTGTCAGGCCTTCAACGTGTACCCTGCCAAACTCAGCCAGTCCACTTTGCCACTCATATTTGGTGTGACAATAGCGTGCCTTTAAAAAGAAAAAAAGTTTTTCACTGTCAGCTAATAGCAGTTAGTTGTCTGCGAGCGTCTGGGTGTCAGGCCTTCAACGTGTACCCTGCCAAACTCAGCCAGTCCACTTTGCCACTCATATCTGGTGTGACAATAGCGTGCCTTTAAAAAGAAAAAAAAGTTTTCCACTGTAAGCTAATAGCAGTTAGTTGTCTGCAAGCGTCTGGGTGTCAGGCCTTCAGCGTGTACTCTGCCAAACTCAGCCAGTCCACTTTGCCACTCATATCTGGTGTGAATATAGCGTGCCATTAAAAAGAAAAAAACTTTTTCACTGTAAGCTAATAGCAGTTAGTTGTCTGCAAGCGTTTGGTTGTCAGGCCTTCAACGTGTACCCTGCCAAACTCAGCCAGTCCACTTTGCCACTCATATCTGGTGTGACAATAGCGTGCCTTTAAAAAGAAAAAAAGTTTTTCACTGTAAGCTAATAGCAGTCAGTGTCCTTCAAGCGGGTGACAGGCCTTCAGCGTGTACTCTGCCAAACTCAGCCAGTCCACTTTGCCACTCATATCTGGTGTGACAATAGCGTGCCTTTAAAAAGAAAAAAAAGTTTTTCACTGTAAGCTAATAGCAGTTAGTTGTCTGCAAGCGTTTGGGTGTCAGGCCTTCAACGTGTACCCTGCCAAACTCAGCCAGTCCACTTTGCCACTCATATCTGGTGTGACAATAGCGTGCCTTTAAAAAGAAAAAAGTTTTTCACTGTAAGCTAATAGCAGTCAGTGTCCTTCAAGCGGGTGACAGGCCTTCAGCGTGTACTCTGCCAAACTCAGCCAGTCCACTTTGCCACTCATATCTGGTGTGACAATAGCGTGCCTTTAAAAAGAAAAAAAAGTTTTTCACTGTAAGCTAATAGCAGTCAGTGTCCTTCAAGCGGGTGACAGGCCTTCAGCGTGTACTCTGCCAAACTCAGCCAGTCCACTTTGCCACTCATATCTGGTGTGACAATAGCGTGCCTTTAAAAATAAAAAAAGTTTCTCACTGTCAGCTAATAGCAGTTAGTTGTCTGCAAGCGTCTGGGTGTCAGTCCTTCAACGTGTACCCTGCCAAACTCAGCCAGTCCACTTTGCCACTCATATCTGGTGTGACAATAGCGTGCCTTTAAAAAGAAAAAAAAGTTTTCCACTGTAAGCTAATAGCAGTTAGTTGTCTGCAAGCGTTTGGTTGTCAGGCCTTCAACGTGTACCCTGCCAAACTCAGCTAGTCCACTTTGCCACTCATATCTGGTGTGACAATAGCGTGCCTTTAAAATGAAAAAAAGATTTTTCACTGTAAGTTAGTTGTCTGCAAGCGTCTGGGTGTCAGGCCTTCAGCGTGTACTCTTCCAAACTCAGCCAGTCCACTTTGCCACTCATATCTGGTGTGACAATAGCGTGCCTTTAAAAAGAAAAAAAAGTTTTTCACTGTAAGCTAATAGCAGTTAGTTGTCTGCAAGCGTCTGGTTGTCAGGCCTTTAGCGTGTACTCTGCCAAACTCAGCCAGTCCACTTTGCCACTCATATCTGGTGTGACAATAGCGTGCCTTTAAAAAGAAAAAAAAGTTTTTCACTGTAAGCTAATAGCAGTTAGTTGTCTGCAAGCGTCTGGTTGTCAGGCCTTTAGCGTGTACTCTGCCAAACTCAGCCAGTCCACTTTGCCACTCATATCTGGTGTCTCTATAGCGTGCCTTTACAAAGAAAAAAAGTTTTTCACTGTAAGCTAATAGATGTCAGTGTCCTTCAAGAGGGTGACAGGCCTTCAGCGTGTACTCTGCCAAACTCAGCCAGTCCACCTTGCCACTCATATCTGGTGTCTCTATAGCGTGCCTTTACAAAGAAAAAAAGTTTTTCACTGTAAGCTAATAGCAGTCAGTGTCCTTCAAGCGGGTGACAGGCCTTCAGCGTGTACTCTGCCAAACTCAGCCAGTCCACTTTGCCACTCATATCTGGTGTGAAAATAGCGTGCCTTTAACCCCTTAAGGACAGAGCTTCAGAAGCTTGACTTACGCTTAATGACACAAGCAATTTTTGCATTTTCTTGCTGTTTGCGTTCAACTGCAATTTGCATCTCTCTCATTTATTGCACCGACACATATTATATACTGTTTTTTAAAAGACAGAAAGGGCTTTAATTTGATATAACATATATATATATATAAATGCTTACTTATTATAAAAAAATACAGAAAAATGCAAAAAAAAGAAAAATATTGGTTTTTTTTACAGTTTTTGCAATCATAATGTGTGCATAATTAGTGCAGGTTAAGGAAAGTAATTAAAAATAAATTCATTTATTTGTTCTGATTTACAGAATATATAATGTGTCTGGGATTTTAAGTTTTTTTTGGTAGTTACAGGTCACAAAGCACAAGGAGTAAAATAAAATTTTAATGTGGAGCGATTTTAGAATTTGGTATGTTTGTCTTGTAAGCCTAATAGCCATAAAATAAAACAAAATTGCCACACAAAAGTATATATTTATATAAAGTAGACATCACAGGCTATTTACCTAAGGTTGTTTTGACACTTTCTACGTAGCCATTTTACCGCCAACCTCTGCTAAATATTGGAGTAAAATTGTGTTTTTTGGGGGTTTTCGCACACAAACGTATAACAAAGAACTTCTCATGTGTATTTTGTAAAGTTGGTGTGTGCTATTCCTGTACAAAGTTTTATTATGTGTTCAGTTACTTCTGCTGAGTACAACGGTACCCCCATTGTATGTCTTTGGCACTATTTCGTGAAGCTACAGTGCCATATAGGAGACCTGTCCTTTTCAGTATTCACAGTAGAATTTTGAGAGACGGATTTAATGAGCCTATGCTTTCATTTGGGGTATTATAACAGTTTGACTGTTCAAAAACCCCCACAAAGGCCTACCATTTGTAAAAGTAGACACTCCACGGTATATCATAAGGTGCATATTGTGCCTTAACATGCCCCCATTTTTTTACCATTACATGCCAAAGTATGTGGTAAAAAATAATTTTGTGCATTTTTTACATACGGATTGCATTTTTGCTGGGCATTTTGTATATTTCATATGTGCCACTAAGTTCAAACCCCCCAAATTATGCTCAGCTAAGTCTTCTGAGTAAAAGGACACCCCCATTGTATGTCTATGGCACTATTTCGTGAAGCTACAGTGCCATACAGGAGACCTGTCCTTTTCAGTATTCACAGTAGAATTTTGAGAGACGGATTTAATGAGCCTATGCTTCCATTTGGGGTATTATAACAGTTTGACTGTTCAAAAACCCCCACAAAGGCCTACCATTTGTAAAAGTAGACACTCCACGGTATCTCATAAGGTGCATATTGTGCCTTAACATGCCCCCATTTTTTTACCATTACATGCCAAAGTATGTGGTAAAAAATAATTTTGTGCATTTTTTACATACGGATTGCATTTTTGCTGGGCATTTTGTATATTTCATATGTGCCACTAAGTTCAAACCCCCCAAATTATGCTCAGCTAAGTCTTCTGAGTAAAAGGACACCCCCATTGTATGTCTATGGCACTATTTCGTGAAGCTACAGTGCCATACAGGAGACCTGTCCTTTTCAGTATTCACAGTAGAATTTTGAGAGACGGATTTAATGAGCCTATGCTTCCATTTGGGGTATTATAACAGTTTGAATGTTCAAAAAAAACCCACAAAGGCCTACCATTTGTAAAAGTAGACACTCCAGGGTATATCATAAGGTGCATATTGTGCCTTAGCATGCCCCCATTTTTTCACCAATATATGCCAAAGTATGTGGTAAAAAATAATTTTGTGCATTTTTTGACATACGGATTGCATTTTTTCTGGGCATTTTGTGTATTTCATATGTGCCACTAAGTTCAAAACCTCCAAATTATGCTCAGCTAAGTCTTCTGAGTAAAAAGACATCCCCAATGAATGTCTTTGGCACTATTTTGTGAAGCTACAGTGGCATATTGGAGACCAAGCCATATCAGTTTTTACAGAACTTTGAATTTTGACGCTGGGCCTATGTGCAATTTCCAAGCATCTTCGTAAGTTTTGAATTCAAACTACCCCACAAAGGCCTACCATTTCTTAAAGTAGACACCCCAGGGTATTTCAAAAGGCATATTTTGAACCTTAGCGTGGGATAATTTTTCCGCTAGCTTGTACCAGGTGTAGTGGTAATGAGCGTTTTTTCTGCCTTTTTGACACACAAAGTGAGTTTGCACAGTATATTTTGCAAACCTTATGTGTGCTACGACTGTATAATACTTCATATGTTGCTCAGCTATGTCAGCTGAGTATAAAAATACCCCCGTATGTACCTTTGCCAGGTATATGTGGACATCGGAGGGGCACATTTGGGACACAGCCATTCCATTTTTTTTCAAACTTTAAATTTTTACGCTGTGCCCATGTCCCATTTTAGAGTATTTTACCAGGCTATATAATCCAAATACCCCATAAAGCCATACCATTTCTTAAAGAAGACATCCCAGGGTATTTCAAAAGGCATATTTTGAACCTTAGTGTGGGATCATTTTTCCGCTAGCTTGTACCAGGTGTAGTGGTAATAAGCGTTTTTTCTGCCTTTTTGACACACAAAGTGAGTTTGCACAGTATATTTTGCAAACCTTATGTGTACCACCACTCTATAATACTTTATATGTTGCTCAGTTATGTCGGCTGAGTACAAAAATACCCCCGTATGTACCTTTGCCAGGTATATGTGGACATCGGAGGGGCACATTTGGGACACAGCCATTCCATTATTTTTCAAACTTTAAATTTTTACGCTGTGCCCATGTCCCATTTTAGAGTATTTTACCAGGCTATATAATCCAAATACCCCATAAAGCCATACCATTTCTTAAAGAAGACATCCCAGGGTATTTCAAAAGGCATATTTTGAACCTTAGCGTGGGATCATTTTTCCGCTAGCTTGTACCAGGTGTAGTGGTAATGAGCGTTATTAAATTAATTTTTTAACTTTTTCAAACTTTTTTACTTTTTAAAACTATTTTTTCAACTTTTGTTTTGCTTATTCATTTTTTTAAAGTTTCCTAAACTTTCGTAAAACTTTTTTTACAGATTTAACATTTTTCTAAGCTTTTTCTTTTACCGTTAACCCCTAACTAGCAGTAAGCAGCACTAACAGTAAATTCCCCATTTTCCCATAACTCCCACCCACCCCAGCTAGCAAAATATTTAATTATACAATATTTAAATTAGTTAATTAAATTAATTTAACCCCTGAGGGTTAAAAATAAATAAAAGTTAATCGTCAGGGGTTAAAAAAAAATTAGATCACAGTATAATACTGTGATCTGTATTTTGATCACTGTAGGTAGTGATAGACTGGCAGGGAAGGGGTTAATTTTTATTTGGACTGGGTAAAAGGTTTTTTTTTTTTTTAATTTTTTACTTAAACGTTATTAAAACTTTTTTTTAACTTAATTTTTTAACTTTTTAAAGCTTATTTTAAAACTTTTTTTAACGTTAACCCCTAGTTAGCCTAACACTAAATCCCCCAATTCCCCACTAACTTCCACCCTCCCCAGCTAGCTAAATTTATAATTTTAAAATATTTAAATTAATTAATAAAATAAATTTAACCCCTGAGGGTTAAAAAAAAAAAAGAATTAACCCTCAGGGGTTAAAAAAAAAATCAGATCATATTAAAATGTAATCCCTGCCAATTGATCACTGTAGTCAGTGATCAATTGGCAGGGAAGGGGTTAATTTTTTATTAAAATGGTAAAGGGGGGGTAAAGGGGGGTGGGATTTTAAATAAACTTTATTTTTTGAACACCAGGGGGCAGGATCAGCACTGATCCGTCTCCCTGCACTTCACACTGAACCCGGAAGTGCAGGGAGGCGGAGGTGAGTATGCAGAGCACATGTGCCCGCTCAGACATGCTGTCAGAGCGGGCACATGTACTGGGACAGCCCGATCCGGTGCTCCCGGTCTGCCTCTAATGCAGAGGCAGACCGGAGCACCATTAACCCCACGATCGCCGCGATTGCGGCGATCTGGGGTTAATTTTACCGCGTGACGGACGAGGTCCGTCACCCGTCGTTAAGGGTATCCCCTGGATGACGGACCTCGTCCGTCACCCGTCGTGAAGGGGTTAAAAAGAAAAAAGTTTTTCACTGTAAGCTAATAGCAGTTGGTTGTCTTCAAGCGTCTGGGTGTCAGGCCTTCAGCGTGTACTCTGCCAAACTCAGCCAGTCCACTTTGCCACTCATATCTGGTGTGACAATAGCGTGCCTTTAAAAAGAAAAAAAAGTTTTTCACTGTAAGCTAATAGCAGTTAGTTGTCTGCAAGCGTCTGGGTGTCAGGCCTTTAGCGTGTACTCTGCCAAACTCAGCCAGTCCACTTTGCCACTCATATCTGGTGTGACAATAGCGTGCCTTTAAAAAGAAAAAAAGTTTTTCACTGTAAGCTAATAGCAGTTAGTTGTCTGCAAGCGTTTGGGTGTCAGGCCTTCAACGTGTACCCTGCCAAACTCAGCCAGTCCACTTTGCCACTCATATCTGGTGTGACAATAGCGTGCCTTTAAAAAGAAAAAAGTTTTTCACTGTAAGCTAATAGCAGTCAGTGTCCTTCAAGCGGGTGACAGGCCTTCAGCGTGTACTCTGCCAAACTCAGCCAGTCCACTTTGCCACTCATATCTGGTGTGACAATAGCGTGCCTTTAAAAAGAAAAAAAAGTTTTCCACTGTAAGCTAATAGCAGTTAGTTGTCTGCAAGCGTTTGGTTGTCAGGCCTTCAACGTGTACCCTGCCAAACTCAGCCAGTCCACTTTGCCACTCATATCTGGTGTGACAATAGCGTGCCTTTAAAATGAAAAAAAGATTTTTCACTGTAAGTTACTTGTCTGCAAGCGTCTGGGTGTCAGGCCTTCAGCGTGTACTCTTCCAAACTCAGCCAGTCCACTTTGCCACTCATATCTGGTGTGACAATAGCGTGCCTTTAAAAAGAAAAAAAAGTTTTTCACTGTAAGCTAATAGCAGTTAGTTGTCTGCAAGCGTCTGGTTGTCAGGCCTTTAGCGTGTACTCTGCCAAACTCAGCCAGTCCACTTTGCCACTCATATCTGGTGTCTCTATAGCGTGCCTTTACAAAGAAAAAAAGTTTTTCACTGTAAGCTAATAGATGTCAGTGTCCTTCAAGAGGGTGACAGGCCTTCAGCGTGTACTCTGCCAAACTCAGCCAGTCCACCTTGCCACTCATATCTGGTGTCTCTATAGCGTGCCTTTACAAAGAAAAAAAGTTTTTCACTGTAAGCTAATAGATGTCAGTGTCCTTCAAGAGGGTGACAGGCCTTCAGCGTGTTTTCTGCCAAACTCAGCCAATCCACTTTGCCACTCATATCTGGTGTGACAATAGCGTGCCTTTAAAAAGAAAAAAAGTTTTTCACTGTAAGCTAATAGCAGTCAGTGTCCTTCAAGTGGGTGACAGGCCTTCAGCGTGTATTTTGCCAAACTCAGCCAGTCCACTTTGCCACTCATATCTGGTGTGACAATAGCGTGCCTTTAAAAAGAAAAAAAGTTTTTCACTGTAAGCTAATAGCAGTTAGTTGTCTGCAAGCGTTTGGGTGTCAGGCCTTCAGCGTGTTTTCTGCCAAACTCAGCCAATCCACTTTGCCACTCATATCTGGTGTGACAATAGCGTGCCTTTAAAAAGAAAAAAAGTTTTTCACTGTAAGCTAATAGCAGTCAGTGTCCTTCAAGCGGGTGACAGGCCTTCAGCGTGTACTCTGCCAAACTCAGCCAGTCCACTTTGCCACTCATATCTGGTGTGACAATAGCGTGCCTTTAAAAAGAAAAAAAGTTTTTCACTGTAAGCTAATAGCAGTCAGTGTCCTTCAAGCGGGTGACAGGCCTTCAGCGTGTACTCTGCCAAACTCAGCCAGTCCACTTTGCCACTCATATCTGGTGTGAAAATAGCGTGCCTTTAAAAAGAAAAAAGTTTTTCACTGTAAGCTAATAGCAGTTGGTTGTCTTCAAGCGTCTGGGTGTCAGGCCTTCAGCGTGTACTCTGCCAAACTCAGCCAGTCCACTTTGCCACTCATATCTGGTGTGACAATAGCGTGCCTTTAAAAATAAAAAAAGTTTCTCACTGTCAGCTAATAGCAGTTAGTTGTCTGCAAGCGTCTGGGTGTCAGTCCTTCAACGTGTACCCTGCCAAACTCAGCCAGTCCACTTTGCCACTCATATCTGGTGTGACAATAGCGTGCCTTTAAAAAGTAAAAAAAGTTTTCCACTGTAAGCTAATAGCAGTTAGTTGTCTGCAAGCGTTTGGTTGTCAGGCCTTCAACGTGTACCCTGCCAAACTCAGCTAGTCCACTTTGCCACTCATATCTGGTGTGACAATAGCGTGCCTTTAAAATGAAAAAAAGATTTTTCACTGTAAGTTAGTTGTCTGCAAGCGTCTGGGTGTCAGGCCTTCAGCGTGTACTCTTCCAAACTCAGCCAGTCCACTTTGCCACTCATATCTGGTGTGACAATAGCGTGCCTTTAAAAAGAAAAAAAAGTTTTTCACTGTAAGCTAATAGCAGTTAGTTGTCTGCAAGCGTCTGGTTGTCAGGCCTTTAGCGTGTACTCTGCCAAACTCAGCCAGTCCACTTTGCCACTCATATCTGGTGTCTCTATAGCGTGCCTTTACAAAGAAAAAAAGTTTTTCACTGTAAGCTAATAGATGTCAGTGTCCTTCAAGAGGGTGACAGGCCTTCAGCGTGTACTCTGCCAAACTCAGCCAGTCCACCTTGCCACTCATATCTGGTGTCTCTATAGCGTGCCTTTAAAAAGAAAAAAAGTTTTTCACTGTAAGCTAATAGATGTCAGTGTCCTTCAAGAGGGTGACAGGCCTTCAGCGTGTTTTCTGCCAAACTCAGCCAATCCACTTTGCCACTCATATCTGGTGTGACAATAGCGTGCCTTTAAAAAGAAAAAAAGTTTTTCACTGTAAGCTAATAGCAGTCAGTGTCCTTCAAGTGGGTGACAGGCCTTCAGCGTGTATTTTGCCAAACTCAGCCAGTCCACTTTGCCACTCATATCTGGTGTGACAATAGCGTGCCTTTAAAAATAAAAAAAGTTTCTCACTGTCAGCTAATAGCAGTTAGTTGTCTGCAAGCGTCTGGGTGTCAGGCCTTCAACGTGTACCCTGCCAAACTCAGCCAGTCCACTTTGCCACTCATATCTGGTGTGACAATAGCGTGCCTTTAAAAAGAAAAAAAAGTTTTCCACTGTAAGCTAATAGCAGTTAGTTGTCTGCAAGCGTTTGGTTGTCAGGCCTTCAACGTGTACCCTGCCAAACTCAGCCAGTCCACTTTGCCACTCATATCTGGTGTGACAATAGCGTGCCTTTAAAAAGAAAAAAAAGTTTTTCACTGTAAGCTAATAGCAGTTAGTTGTCTGCAAGCGTCTGGTTGTCAGGCCTTTAGCGTGTACTCTGCCAAACTCAGCCAGTCCACTTTGCCACTCATATCTGGTGTCTCTATAGCGTGCCTTTACAAAGAAAAAAAGTTTTTCACTGTAAGCTAATAGATGTCAGTGTCCTTCAAGAGGGTGACAGGCCTTCAGCGTGTACTCTGCCAAACTCAGCCAGTCCACCTTGCCACTCATATCTGGTGTCTCTATAGCGTGCCTTTACAAAGAAAAAAAGTTTTTCACTGTAAGCTAATAGATGTCAGTGTCCTTCAAGAGGGTGACAGGCATTCAGCGTGTTTTCTGCCAAACTCAGCCAATCAACTTTGCCACTCATATCTGGTGTGACAATAGCGTGCCTTTAAAAAGAAAAAAAGTTTTTCACTGTAAGCTAATAGCAGTCAGTGTCCTTCAAGTGGGTGACAGGCCTTCAGCGTGTATTTTGCCAAACTCAGCCAGTCCACTTTGCCACTCATATCTGGTGTGACAATAGCGTGCCTTTAAAAAGAAAAAAAGTTTTTCACTGTAAGCTAATAGCAGTTAGTTGTCTGCAAGCGTTTGGGTGTCAGGCCTTCAGCGTGTTTTCTGCCAAACTCAGCCAATCCACTTTGCCACTCATATCTGGTGTGACAATAGGGTGCCTTTAAAAAGAAAAAAAGTTTTTCACTGTAAGCTAATAGCAGTCAGTGTCCTTCAAGCGGGTGACAGGCCTTCAGCGTGTACTCTGCCAAACTCAGCCAGTCTACTTTGCCACTCATATCTGGTGTGACAATAGCGTGCCTTTAAAAAGAAAAAAAGTTTTTCACTGTAAGCTAATAGCAGTCAGTGTCCTTCAAGCGGGTGACAGGCCTTCAGCGTGTACTCTGCCAAACTCAGCCAGTCCACTTTGCCACTCATATCTGGTGTGAAAATAGCGTGCCTTTAAAAAGAAAAAAGTTTTTCACTGTAAGCTAATAGCAGTTGGTTGTCTTCAAGCGTCTGGGTGTCAGGCCTTCAGCGTGTACTCTGCCAAACTCAGCCAGTCCACTTTGCCACTCATATCTGGTGTGACAATAGCGTGCCTTTAAAAAGAAAAAAAAGTTTTTCACTGTAAGCTAATAGCAGTTAGTTGTCTGCAAGCGTCTGGGTGTCAGGCCTTTAGCGTGTACTCTGCCAAACTCAGCCAGTCCACTTTGCCACTCATATCTGGTGTGACAATAGCGTGCCTTTAAAAAGAAAAAAAGTTTTTCACTGTAAGCTAATAGCAGTTAGTTGTCTGCAAGCGTTTGGGTGTCAGGCCTTCAACGTGTACCCTGCCAAACTCAGCCAGTCCACTTTGCCACTCATATCTGGTGTGACAATAGCGTGCCTTTAAAAAGAAAAAAAGTTTTTCACTGTAAGCTAATAGCAGTCAGTGTCCTTCAAGTGGGTGACAGGCCTTCAGCGTGTATTTTGCCAAACTCAGCCAGTCCACTTTGCCACTCATATCTGGTGTGACAATAGCGTGCCTTTAAAAAGAAAAAAAGTTTTTCACTGTAAGCTAATAGCAGTTAGTTGTCTGCAAGCGTTTGGGTGTCAGGCCTTCAGTGTGTTTTCTGCCAAACTCAGCCAATCCACTTTGCCACTCATATCTGGTGTGACAATAGCGTGCCTTTAAAAAGAAAAAAAGTTTTTCACTGTAAGCTAATAGCAGTCAGTGTCCTTCAAGCGGGTGACAGGCCTTCAGCGTGTACTCTGCCAAACTCAGCCAGTCCACTTTGCCACTCATATCTGGTGTGACAATAGCGTGCCTTTAAAAAGAAAAAAAGTTTTTCACTGTAAGCTAATAGCAGTCAGTGTCCTTCAAGCGGGTGACAGGCCTTCAGCGTGTACTCTGCCAAACTCAGCCAGTCCACTTTGCCACTCATATCTGGTGTGAAAATAGCGTGCCTTTAAAAAGAAAAAAGTTTTTCACTGTAAGCTAATAGCAGTTGGTTGTCGTCAAGCGTCTGGGTGTCAGGCCTTCAGCGTGTACTCTGCCAAACTCAGCCAGTCCACTTTGCCACTCATATCTGGTGTGACAATAGCGTGCCTTTAAAAATAAAAAAAGTTTCTCACTGTCAGCTAATAGCAGTTAGTTGTCTGCAAGCGTCTGGGTGTCAGTCCTTCAACGTGTACCCTGCCAAACTCAGCCAGTCCACTTTGCCACTCATATCTGGTGTGACAATAGCGTGCCTTTAAAAAGAAAAAAAAGTTTTCCACTGTAAGCTAATAGCAGTTAGTTGTCTGCAAGCGTTTGGTTGTCAGGCCTTCAACGTGTACCCTGCCAAACTCAGCTAGTCCACTTTGCCACTCATATCTGGTGTGACAATAGCGTGCCTTTAAAATGAAAAAAAGATTTTTCACTGTAAGTTAGTTGTCTGCAAGCGTCTGGGTGTCAGGCCTTCAGCGTGTACTCTTCCAAACTCAGCCAGTCCACTTTGCCACTCATATCTGGTGTGACAATAGCGTGCCTTTAAAAAGAAAAAAAAGTTTTTCACTGTAAGCTAATAGCAGTTAGTTGTCTGCAAGCGTCTGGTTGTCAGGCCTTTAGCGTGTACTCTGCCAAACTCAGCCAGTCCACTTTGCCACTCATATCTGGTGTCTCTATAGCGTGCCTTTACAAAGAAAAAAAGTTTTTCACTGTAAGCTAATAGATGTCAGTGTCCTTCAAGAGGGTGACAGGCCTTCAGCGTGTACTCTGCCAAACTCAGCCAGTCCACCTTGCCACTCATATCTGGTGTCTCTATAGCGTGCCTTTAAAAAGAAAAAAAGTTTTTCACTGTAAGCTAATAGATGTCAGTGTCCTTCAAGAGGGTGACAGGCCTTCAGCGTGTTTTCTGCCAAACTCAGCCAATCCACTTTGCCACTCATATCTGGTGTGACAATAGCGTGCCTTTAAAAAGAAAAAAAGTTTTTCACTGTAAGCTAATAGCAGTCAGTGTCCTTCAAGTGGGTGACAGGCCTTCAGCGTGTATTTTGCCAAACTCAGCCAGTCCACTTTGCCACTCATATCTGGTGTGACAATAGCGTGCCTTTAAAAATAAAAAAAGTTTCTCACTGTCAGCTAATAGCAGTTAGTTGTCTGCAAGCGTCTGGGTGTCAGGCCTTCAACGTGTACCCTGCCAAACTCAGCCAGTCCACTTTGCCACTCATATCTGGTGTGACAATAGCGTGCCTTTAAAAAGAAAAAAAAGTTTTCCACTGTAAGCTAATAGCAGTTAGTTGTCTGCAAGCGTTTGGTTGTCAGGCCTTCAACGTGTACCCTGCCAAACTCAGCCAGTCCACTTTGCCACTCATATCTGGTGTGACAATAGCGTGCCTTTAAAAAGAAAAAAAAGTTTTTCACTGTAAGCTAATAGCAGTTAGTTGTCTGCAAGCGTCTGGTTGTCAGGCCTTTAGCGTGTACTCTGCCAAACTCAGCCAGTCCACTTTGCCACTCATATCTGGTGTCTCTATAGCGTGCCTTTACAAAGAAAAAAAGTTTTTCACTGTAAGCTAATAGATGTCAGTGTCCTTCAAGAGGGTGACAGGCCTTCAGCGTGTACTCTGCCAAACTCAGCCAGTCCACCTTGCCACTCATATCTGGTGTCTCTATAGCGTGCCTTTACAAAGAAAAAAAGTTTTTCACTGTAAGCTAATAGCAGTTAGTTGTCTGCAAGCGTTTGGTTGTCAGGCCTTCAACGTGTACCCTGCCAAACTCAGCCAGTCCACTTTGCCACTCATATCTGGTGTGACAATAGCGTGCCTTTAAAATGAAAAAAAGATTTTTCACTGTAAGTTAGTTGTCTGCAAGCGTCTGGGTGTCAGGCCTTCAGCGTGTTCTCTGCCAAACTCAGCCAGTCCACTTTGCCACTCATATCTGGTGTCTCTATAGCGGCCTTTACAAAGAAAAAAGTTTTTCACTGTAAGCTAATAGCAGTCAGTGTCCTTCAAGCGGGTGACAGGCCTTCAGCGTGTACTCTGCCAAACTCAGCCAGTCCACTTTGCCACTCATATCTGGTGTAACAATAGCGTGCCTTTAAAAATAAAAAAAGTTTCTCACTGTCAGCTAATAGCAGTTAGTTGTCTGCAAGCGTCTGGGTGTCAGGCCTTCAACGTGTACCCTGCCAAACTCAGCCAGTCCACTTTGCCACTCATATCTGGTGTGACAATAGCGTGCCTTTAAAAAGAAAAAAAAGATTTTTCACTGTAAGTTAGTTGTCTGCAAGCGTCTGGGTGTCAGGCCTTCAGCGTGTACTCTTCCAAACTCAGCCAGTCCACTTTGCCACTCATATCTGGTGTGACAATAGCGTGCCTTTAAAAAGAAAAAAAAGTTTTTCACTGTAAGCTAATAGCAGTTAGTTGTCTGCAAGCGTCTGGTTGTCAGGCCTTTAGCGTGTACTCTGCAAAACTCAGCCAGTCCACTTTGCCACTCATATCTGGTGTCTCTATAGCGTGCCTTTACAAAGAAAAAAAGTTTTTCACTGTAAGCTAATAGATGTCAGTGTCCTTCAAGAGGGTGACAGGCCTTCAGCGTGTACTCTGCCAAACTCAGCCAGTCCACCTTGCCACTCATATCTGGTGTCTCTATAGCGTGCCTTTACAAAGAAAAAAAGTTTTTCACTGTAAGCTAATAGCAGTCAGTGTCCTTCAAGTGGGTGACAGGCCTTCAGCGTGTATTTTGCCAAACTCAGCCAGTCCACTTTGCCACTCATATCTGGTGTGACAATAGCGTGCCTTTAAAAAGAAAAAAAGTTTTTCACTGTAAGCTAATAGCAGTCAGTGTCCTTCAAGCGGGTGACAGGCCTTCAGCGTGTACTCTGCCAAACTCAGCCAGTCCACTTTGCCACTCATATCTGGTGTGACAATAGCGTGCCTTTAAAAAGAAAAAAAGTTTTTCACTGTAAGCTAATAGCAGTTAGTTGTCTGCAAGCGTTTGGGTGTCAGGCCTTCAACGTGTACCCTGCCAAACTCAGCCAGTCCACTTTGCCACTCATATCTGGTGTGACAATAGCGTGCCTTTAAAAAGAAAAAAAGTTTTTCACTGTAAGCTAATAGCAGTCAGTGTCCTTCAAGTGGGTGACAGGCCTTCAGCGTGTACTCTGCCAAACTCAGCCAGTCCACTTTGCCACTCATATCTGGTGTGACAATAGCGTGCCTTTAAAAAGAAAAAAAGTTTTTCACTGTAAGCTAATAGCAGTTAGTTGTCTGCAAGCGTTTGGGTGTCAGGCCTTCAACGTGTACCCTGCCAAACTCAGCCAGTCCACTTTGCCACTCATATCTGGTGTGACAATAGCGTGCCTTTAAAAAGAAAAAAAGTTTCTCACTGTAAGCTAATAGCAGTTAGTTGTCTGCAAGCGTTTGGGTGTCAGGCCTTCAACGTGTACCCTGCCAAACTCAGCCAGTCCACTTTGCCACTCATATCTGGTGTGACAATAGCGTGCCTTTAAAAAGAAAAAAAGTTTTTCACTGTAAGCTAATAGCAGTCAGTGTCCTTCAAGCGGGTGACAGGCCTTCAGCGTGTACTCTGCCAAACTCAGCCAGTCCACTTTGCCACTCATATCTGGTGTGACAATAGCGTGCCTTTAAAAAGAAAAAAAGTTTTTCACTGTAAGCTAATAGCAGTCAGTGTCCTTCAAGCGGGTGACAGGCCTTCAGCGTGTACTCTGCCAAACTCAGCCAGTCCACTTTGCCACTCATATCTGGTGTGAAAATAGCGTGCCTTTAAAAAGAAAAAAGTTTTTCACTGTAAGCTAATAGCAGTTGGTTGTCTTCAAGCGTCTGGGTGTCAGGCCTTCAGCGTGTACTCTGCCAAACTCAGCCAGTCCACTTTGCCACTCATATCTGGTGTGACAATAGCGTGCCTTTAAAAAGAAAAAAAAGTTTTTCACTGTAAGCTAATAGCAGTTAGTTGTCTGCAAGCGTCTGGGTGTCAGGCCTTTAGCGTGTACTCTGCCAAACTCAGCCAGTCCACTTTGCCACTCATATCTGGTGTGACAATAGCGTGCCTTTAAAAAGAAAAAAAGTTTTTCACTGTAAGCTAATAGCAGTTAGTTGTCTGCAAGCGTTTGGGTGTCAGGCCTTCAACGTGTACCCTGCCAAACTCAGCCAGTCCACTTTGCCACTCATATCTGGTGTGACAATAGCGTGCCTTTAAAAAGAAAAAAAAGTTTTTCACTGTAAGCTAATATCAGTTAGTTGTCTGCAAGCGTCTGGGTGTCAGGCCTTTAGCGTGTACTCTGCCAAACTCAGCCAGTCCACTTTGCCACTCATATCTGGTGTGACAATAGCGTGCCTTTAAAAAGAAAAAAGTTTTTCACTGTAAGCTAATAGCAGTCAGTGTCCTTCAAGCGGGTGACAGGCCTTCAGCGTGTACTCTGCCAAACTCAGCCAGTCCACTTTGCCACTCATATCTGGTGTGACAATAGCGTGCCTTTAAAAAGAAAAAAAAGTTTTTCACTGTAAGCTAATAGCAGTCAGTGTCCTTCAAGCGGGTGACAGGCCTTCAGCGTGTACTCTGCCAAACTCAGCCAGTCCACTTTGCCACTCATATCTGGTGTGACAATAGCGTGCCTTTAAAAAGAAAAAAAAGTTTCCCACTGTAAGCTAATAGCAGTTAGTTGTCTGCAAGCGTCTGGGTGTCAGGCCTTCAACGTGTACCCTGCCAAACTCAGCCAGTCCACTTTGCCACTCATATCTGGTGTGACAATAGCGTGCCTTTAAAAAGAAAAAAAAGTTTCCCACTGTAAGCTAATAGCAGTTAGTTGTCTGCAAGCGTCTGGGTGTCAGGCCTTCAGCGTGTACTCTGCCAAACTCAGCCAGTCCACTTTGCCACTCATATCTGGTGTGAATATAGCATGCCATTAAAAAGAAAAAACTTTTTCACTGTAAGCTAATAGCAGTTAGTTGTCTGCAAGCGTTTGGTTGTCAGGCCTTCAACGTGTACCCTGCCAAACTCAGCCAGTCCACTTTGCCACTCATATCTGGTGTGACAATAGCGTGCCTTTAAAATGAAAACAAGATTTTTCACTGTAAGTTAGTTGTCTGCAAGCGTCTGGGTGTCAGGCCTTCAGCGTGTACTCTTCCAAACTCAGCCAGTCCACTTTGCCACTCATATCTGGTGTGACAACAGCGTGCCTTTAAAAAGAAAAAAAAGTTTTTCACTGTAAGCTAATAGCAGTTAGTTGTCTGCAAGCGTCTGGGTGTCAGGCCTTCAGCGTGTACTCTTCCAAACTCAGCCAGTCCACTTTGCCACTCATATCTGGTGTGACAACAGCGTGCCTTTACAAAGAAAAAAAGTTTTTCACTGTAAGCTAATAGCAGTCAGTGTCCTTCAAGTGGGTGACAGGCCTTCAGCGTGTATTTTGCCAAACTCAGCCAATCCACTTTGCCACTCATATCTGGTGTGACAATAGCGTGCCTTTAAAAAGAAAAAAAGTTTTTCATTGTAAGCTAATAGCAGTCAGTGTCCTTCAAGTGGGTGACAGGCCTTCAGCGTGTATTTTGCCAAACTCAGCCAGTCCACTTTGCCACTCATATCTGGTGTGACAATAGCGTGCCTTTAAAAATAAAAAAAGTTTTTCACTGTAAGCTAATAGCAGTTAGTTGTCTGCAAGCGTTTGGGTGTCAGGCCTTCAACGTGTACCCTGCCAAACTCAGCCAGTCCACTTTGCCACTCATATCTGGTGTGACAATAGCGTGCCTTTAAAAAGAAAAAAGTTTTTCACTGTAAGCTAATAGCAGTCAGTGTCCTTCAAGCGGGTAACAGGCCTTCAGCGTGTACTCTGCCAAACTCAGCCAGTCCACTTTGCCACTCATATCTGGTGTGACAATAGCGTACCTTTAAAAAGAAAAAAGTTTTTCACTGTAAGCTAATAGCAGTTAGTTGTCTTCAAGCGTCTGGGTGTCAGGCCTTCAGCGTGTACTCTGCCAAACTCAGCCAGTCCACTTTGCCACTCATATCTGGTGTGACAATAGCGTGCCTTTAAAAAGAAAAAAAAGTTTTTCACTGTAAGCTAATAGCAGTTAGTTGTCTGCAAGCGTCTGGGTGTCAGGCCTTTAGCGTGTACTCTGCCAAACTCAGCCAGTCCACTTTGCCACTCATATCTGGTGTCTCTATAGCGTGCCTTTACAAAGAAAAAAAGTTTTTCACTGTAAGCTAATAGCAGTCAGTGTCCTTCAAGCGGGTGACAGGCCTTCAGCGTGTACTCTGCCAAACTCAGCCAGTCCACTTTGCCACTCATATCTGGTGTGAAAATAGCGTGCCTTTAAAAAGAAAAAAAGTTTTTCACCGTAAGCTAATAGCAGATAGTTGTCAGCAAGCGTCTGGGTGTCAGACCTTCAGCGTGTACTCTGCCAAACTCAGCCAGTCCACTTTGCCACTCATATCTGGTGTGACAATAACGTGCCTTTAAAAAGAAAAAAGTTTTTCACTGTAAGCTAATAGCAGTTAGTTGTCTGCAAGCGTTTGGGTGTCAGGCCTTCAGCGTGTACTCTGCCAAACTCAGCCAGTCCACTTTGCACCTCATATCTGGTGTGACAATAGCGTGCCTTTAAAAAGAAAAAAAGTTTTTCACTGTAAGCTAATAGCAGTTAGTTGTCTGCAAGCGTTTGGGTGTCAGGCCTTCAGCGTGTACTCTGCGAAACTCAGCCAGTCCACTTTGCCACTCATATCTGGTGTGGCAATAGCGTGCCTTTAAAAAGAAAAAAAATAAATTCTGTAAGCTAAGTTAGTTGTCTGCAAGCGTTTGGGTGTCAGGCCTTCAGCGTGTACTCTGCCAAACTCAGCCAGTCCACTTTGCCACTCATATCTGGTGTGACAATAGCGTGCCTTTACAAAGAAAAAAAGTTTTTCACTGTAAGCTAAATAGCAGTTGGTTGTCTTCAAGCGTCTGGGTGTCAGGCCTTCAGCGTGTACTCTGCCAAACTCAGCCAGTCCACTTTGCCACTCATATCTGGTGTGACAATAGCGTGCCTTTAAAAAGAAAAAAAAGTTTTTCACTGTAAGCTAATAGCAGTTAGTTGTCTGCAAGCGTCTGGGTGTCAGGCCTTTAGCGTGTACTCTGCCAAACTCAGCCAGTCCACTTTGCCACTCATATCTGGTGTCTCTATAGCGTGCCTTTACAAAGAAAAAAAGTTTTTCACTGTAAGCTAATAGCAGTCAGTGTCCTTCAAGCGGGTGACAGGCCTTCAGCGTGTACTCTGCCAAACTCAGCCAGTCCACTTTGCCACTCATATCTGGTGTGACAATAGCGTGCCTTTAAAAAGAAAAAAAGTTTTTCACTGTAAGCTAATAGCAGTTAGTTGTCTGCAAGCGTTTGGGTGTCAGGCCTTCAACATGTACCCTGCCAAACTCAGCCAGTCCACTTTGCCACTCATATCTGGTGTGACAATAGCGTGCCTTTAAAAATAAAAAAAGTTTCTCACTGTCAGCTAATAGCAGTTAGTTGTCTGCAAGCGTCTGGGTGTCAGTCCTTCAACGTGTACCCTGCCAAACTCAGCCAGTCCACTTTGCCACTCATATCTGGTGTGACAATAGCGTGCCTTTAAAAAGAAAAAAAGTTTTTCACTGTAAGCTAATAGCAGTTAGTTGTCTGCAAGCGTTTGGTTGTCAGGCCTTCAACGTGTACCCTGCCAAACTCAGCCAGTCCACTTTGCCACTCATATCTGGTGTGACAATAGCGTGCCTTTAAAATGAAAAAAAGATTTTTCACTGTAAGTTAGTTGTCTGCAAGCGTCTGGGTGTCAGGCCTTCAGCGTGTACTCTGCCAAACTCAGCCAGTCCACTTTGCCACTCATATCTGGTGTGACAATAGCGTGCCTTTAAAAAGAAAAAAAAGTTTTTCACTGTAAGCTAATAGCAGTTAGTTGTCTGCAAGCGTTTGGGTGTCAGGCCTTCAACATGTACCCTGCCAAACTCAGCCAGTCCACTTTGCCACTCATATCTGGTGTGACAATAGCGTGCCTTTAAAAAGAAAAAAAGTTTTTCACTGTAAACTAATAGCAGTCAGTGACCTTCAAGCGGGTGACAGGCCTTCAGCGTGTACTCTGCCAAACTCAGCCAGTCCACTTTGCACCTCATATCTGGTGTGATATAGCAGTTAGTTGTCTGCAAGCGTTTGGGTGTCAGGCCTTCAGCGTGTACTCTGCGAAACTCAGCCAGTCCACTTTGCCACTCATATCTGGTGTGGCAATAGCGTGCCTTTAAAAAGAAAAAAAATAAATTCTGTAAGCTAAGTTAGTTGTCTGCAAGCGTTTGGGTGTCAGGCCTTCAGCGTGTACTCTGCCAAACTCAGCCAGTCCACTTTGCCACTCATATCTGGTGTGACAATAGCGTGCCTTTAAAAAGAAAAAAAGTTTTTCACTGTATGCTAATAGCAGTCAGTGTCCTTCAAGTGGGTGACAGGCCTTCAGCGTGTACTCTGCCAAACTCAGCCAGTCCACTTTGCCACTCATATCTGGTGTGACAATAGCGTGCCTTTAAAAAGAAAAAAAGTTTTTCACTGTAAGCTACTAGCAGTCAGTGTCCTTCAAGCGGGTGACAGGCCTTCAGTGTGTACTCTGCCAAACTCAGCCAGTCCACTTTGCCACTCATATCTGGTGTGACAATAGCGTGTCTTTAAAAAGAAAAAAAAGAAATTCTGTAAGCTCATAGCAGTTAGTTGTCTGCAAGTGTTTGGGTGTCAGGCCTTCAGCGTGTACTCTGCCAAACTCAGCCAGTCCACTTTGCCACTCATATCTGGTGTGGCAATAGCGTGCCTTTAAAAAGAAAAAGAAGTAATTCTGTAAGCTCATAGCAGTTAGTTGTCTGCAAGCGTTTGGGTGTCAGGCCTTCAGCGTGTACTCTGCCAAACTCAGCCAGTCCACTTTGCCACTCATATCTGGTGTGACAATAGCGTGCCTTTAAAAAGAAAAAAAGTTTTTCAATGTAAGCTAATAGCAGTCAGTGTCCTTAAAGAGGGTGTCAAGCCTTCAGCGTGTGCTCTGCCAATCTCAGCAAGAATACTTTGCCACTCATATCTGGTGTGACAATAGCGTGCCTTTAAAAAGACAAAAAGTTTTTCACTGTAAGCTAATAGCATGTCTGCAAGCGTTTGGGTGTCAGGCCTTCAACGTGTACCCTGCCAAACTCAGCCAGTCCACTTTGCCACTCATATCTGGTGTGACAATAGCGTGCCTTTAAAAAGAAAAAAAGTTTTTCACTGTAAGCTAATAGCAGTTAGTTGTCTGCAAGCGTTTGGTTGTCAGGCCTTCAACGTGTACCCTGCCAAACTCAGCCAGTCCACTTTGCCACTCATATCTGGTGTGACAATAGCGTGCCTTTAAAATGAAAAAAAGATTTTTCACTGTAAGTTAGTTGTCTGCAAGCGTCTGGGTGTCAGGCCTTCAGCGTGTACTCTGCCAAACTCAGCCAGTCCACTTTGCCACTCATATCTGGTGTCTCTATAGCGTGCCTTTACAAAGAAAAAAAGTTTTTCACTGTAAGCTAATAGCAGTCAGTGTCCTTCAAGCGGGTGACAGGCCTTCAGCGTGTACTCTGCCAAACTCAGCCAGTCCACTTTGCCACTCATATCTGGTGTGACAATAGCGTGCCTTTAAAAAGAAAAAAAGTTTTTCACTGTAAGCTAATAGCAGTTAGTTGTCTGCAAGCGTTTGGGTGTCAGGCCTTCAACATGTACCCTGCCAAACTCAGCCAGTCCACTTTGCCACTCATATCTGGTGTGACAATAGCGTGCCTTTAAAAAGAAAAAAAGTTTTTCACTGTAAGCTAATAGCAGTCAGTGACTTTCAAGCGGGTGACAGGCCTTCAGCGTGTACTCTGCGAAACTCAGCCAGTCCACTTTGCACCTCATATCTGGTGTGACAATAGCGTGCCTTTTAAAAGAAAAAAAGTTTTTCACTGTAAGCTAATAGCAGTTAGTTGTCTGCAAGCGTTTGGGTGTCAGGCCTTCAGCGTGTACTCTGCGAAACTCAGCCAGTCCACTTTGCCACTCATATCTGGTGTGGCAATAGCGTGCCTTTAAAAAGAAAAAAAATAAATTCTGTAAGCTAAGTTAGTTGTCTGCAAGCGTTTGGGTGTCAGGCCTTCAGCGTGTACTCTGCCAAACTCAGCCAGTCCACTTTGCCACTCATATCTGGTGTGACAATAGCGTGCCTTTAAAAAGAAAAAAAGTTTTTCACTGTAAGCTAATAGCAGTCAGTGACCTTCAAGCGGGTGACAGGCCTTCAGCGTGTACTCTGCCAAACTCAGCCAGTCCACTTTGCACCTCATATCTGGTGTGACAATAGCGTGCCTTTAAAAAGAAAAAAAGTTTTTCACTGTAAGCTAATAGCAGTTAGTTGTCTGCAAGCGTTTGGGTGTCAGGCCTTCAGCGTGTACTCTGCGAAACTCAGCCAGTCCACTTTGCCACTCATATCTGGTGTGGCAATAGCGTGCCTTTAAAAAGAAAAAAAATAAATTCTGTAAGCTAAGTTAGTTGTCTGCAAGCGTTTGGGTGTCAGGCCTTCAGCGTGTACTCTGCCAAACTCAGCCAGTCCACTTTGCCACTCATATCTGGTGTGACAATAGCGTGCCTTTAAAAAGAAAAAAAGTTTTTCACTGTATGCTAATAGCAGTCAGTGTCCTTCAAGTGGGTGACAGGCCTTCAGCGTGTACTCTGCCAAACTCAGCCAGTCCACTTTGCCACTCATATCTGGTGTGACAATAGCCTGCCTTTAAAAAGAAAAAAAGTTTTTCACTGTAAGCTAAAAGCAGTTAGTTGTCTGCAAGCGTTTGGGTGTCAGGCCTTTAACGTGTACCCTGCCAAACTCAGCCAGTCCACTTTGCCACTCATATCTGGTGTGACAATAGCGTGCCTTTAAAAAGAAAAAAAGTTTTTCACTGTAAGCTACTAGCAGTCAGTGTCCTTCAAGCGGGTGACAGGCCTTCAGTGTGTACTCTGCCAAACTCAGCCAGTCCACTTTGCCACTCATATCTGGTGTGACAATAGCGTGTCTTTAAAAAGAAAAAAAAGAAATTCTGTAAGCTCATAGCAGTTAGTTGTCTGCAAGTGTTTGGGTGTCAGGCCTTCAGCGTGTACTCTGCCAAACTCAGCCAGTCCACTTTGCCACTCATATCTGGTGTGGCAATAGCGTGCCTTTAAAAAGAAAAAGAAGTAATTCTGTAAGCTCATAGCAGTTAGTTGTCTGCAAGCGTTTGGGTGTCAGGCCTTCAGCGTGTACTCTGCCAAACTCAGCCAGTCCACTTTGCCACTCATATCTGGTGTGACAATAGCGTGCCTTTAAAAAGAAAAAAAGTTTTTCAATGTAAGCTAATAGCAGTCAGTGTCCTTAAAGAGGGTGTCAAGCCTTCAGCGTGTGCTCTGCCAATCTCAGCAAGAATACTTTGCCACTCATATCTGGTGTGACAATAGCGTGCCTTTAAAAAGACAAAAAGTTTTTCACTGTAAGCTAATAGCATGTCTGCAAGCGTTTGGGTGTCAGGCCTTCAACGTGTACCCTGCCAAACTCAGCCAGTCCACTTTGCCACTCATATCTGGTGTGACAATAGCGTGCCTTTAAAAAGAAAAAAAGTTTTTCACTGTAAGCTAATAGCAGTTAGTTGTCTGCAAGCGTTTGGTTGTCAGGCCTTCAACGTGTACCCTGCCAAACTCAGCCAGTCCACTTTGCCACTCATATCTGGTGTGACAATAGCGTGCCTTTAAAATGAAAAAAAGATTTTTCACTGTAAGTTAGTTGTCTGCAAGCGTCTGGGTGTCAGGCCTTCAGCGTGTACTCTGCCAAACTCAGCCAGTCCACTTTGCCACTCATATCTGGTGTCTCTATAGCGTGCCTTTACAAAGAAAAAAAGTTTTTCACTGTAAGCTAATAGCAGTCAGTGTCCTTCAAGCGGGTGACAGGCCTTCAGCGTGTACTCTGCCAAACTCAGCCAGTCCACTTTGCCACTCATATCTGGTGTGACAATAGCGTGCCTTTAAAAAGAAAAAAAGTTTTTCACTGTAAGCTAATAGCAGTTAGTTGTCTGCAAGCGTTTGGGTGTCAGGCCTTCAACATGTACCCTGCCAAACTCAGCCAGTCCACTTTGCCACTCATATCTGGTGTGACAATAGCGTGCCTTTAAAAAGAAAAAAAGTTTTTCACTGTAAGCTAATAGCAGTCAGTGACTTTCAAGCGGGTGACAGGCCTTCAGCGTGTACTCTGCCAAACTCAGCCAGTCCACTTTGCACCTCATATCTGGTGTGACAATAGCGTGCCTTTTAAAAGAAAAAAAGTTTTTCACTGTAAGCTAATAGCAGTTAGTTGTCTGCAAGCGTTTGGGTGTCAGGCCTTCAGCGTGTACTCTGCGAAACTCAGCCAGTCCACTTTGCCACTCATATCTGGTGTGGCAATAGCGTGCCTTTAAAAAGAAAAAAAATAAATTCTGTAAGCTAAGTTAGTTGTCTGCAAGCGTTTGGGTGTCAGGCCTTCAGCGTGTACTCTGCCAAACTCAGCCAGTCCACTTTGCCACTCATATCTGGTGTGACAATAGCGTGCCTTTAAAAAGAAAAAAAGTTTTTCACTGTATGCTAATAGCAGTCAGTGTCCTTCAAGTGGGTGACAGGCCTTCAGCGTGTACTCTGCCAAACTCAGCCAGTCCACTTTGCCACTCATATCTGGTGTGACAATAGCCTGCCTTTAAAAAGAAAAAAAGTTTTTCACTGTAAGCTAAAAGCAGTTAGTTGTCTGCAAGCGTTTGGGTGTCAGGCCTTTAACGTGTACCCTGCCAAACTCAGCCAGTCCACTTTGCCACTCATATCTGGTGTGACAATAGCGTGCCTTTAAAAAGAAAAAAAGTTTTTCACTGTAAGCTACTAGCAGTCAGTGTCCTTCAAGCGGGTGACAGGCCTTCAGTGTGTACTCTGCCAAACTCAGCCAGTCCACTTTGCCACTCATATCTGGTGTGACAATAGCGTGTCTTTAAAAAGAAAAAAAAGAAATTCTGTAAGCTCATAGCAGTTAGTTGTCTGCAAGTGTTTGGGTGTCAGGCCTTCAGCGTGTACTCTGCCAAACTCAGCCAGTCCACTTTGCCACTCATATCTGGTGTGGCAATAGCGTGCCTTTAAAAAGAAAAAGAAGTAATTCTGTAAGCTCATAGCAGTTAGTTGTCTGCAAGCGTTTGGGTGTCAGGCCTTCAGCGTGTACTCTGCCAAACTCAGCCAGTCCACTTTGCCACTCATATCTGGTGTGACAATAGCGTGCCTTTAAAAAGAAAAAAAGTTTTTCAATGTAAGCTAATAGCAGTCAGTGTCCTTAAAGAGGGTGTCAAGCCTTCAGCGTGTGCTCTGCCAATCTCAGCAAGAATACTTTGCCACTCATATCTGGTGTGACAATAGCGTGCCTTTAAAAAGACAAAAAGTTTTTCACTGTAAGCTAATAGCATGTCTGCAAGCGTTTGGGTGTCAGGCCTTCAACGTGTACCCTGCCAAACTCAGCCAGTCCACTTTGCCACTCATATCTGGTGTGACAATAGCGTGCCTTTAAAAAGAAAAAAAGTTTTTCACTGTAAGCTAATAGCAGTTAGTTGTCTGCAAGCGTTTGGTTGTCAGGCCTTCAACGTGTACCCTGCCAAACTCAGCCAGTCCACTTTGCCACTCATATCTGGTGTGACAATAGCGTGCCTTTAAAATGAAAAAAAGATTTTTCACTGTAAGTTAGTTGTCTGCAAGCGTCTGGGTGTCAGGCCTTCAGCGTGTACTCTGCCAAACTCAGCCAGTCCACTTTGCCACTCATATCTGGTGTCTCTATAGCGTGCCTTTACAAAGAAAAAAAGTTTTTCACTGTAAGCTAATAGCAGTCAGTGTCCTTCAAGCGGGTGACAGGCCTTCAGCGTGTACTCTGCCAAACTCAGCCAGTCCACTTTGCCACTCATATCTGGTGTGACAATAGCGTGCCTTTAAAAAGAAAAAAAGTTTTTCACTGTAAGCTAATAGCAGTTAGTTGTCTGCAAGCGTTTGGGTGTCAGGCCTTCAACATGTACCCTGCCAAACTCAGCCAGTCCACTTTGCCACTCATATCTGGTGTGACAATAGCGTGCCTTTAAAAAGAAAAAAAGTTTTTCACTGTAAGCTAATAGCAGTCAGTGACTTTCAAGCGGGTGACAGGCCTTCAGCGTGTACTCTGCCAAACTCAGCCAGTCCACTTTGCACCTCATATCTGGTGTGACAATAGCGTGCCTTTTAAAAGAAAAAAAGTTTTTCACTGTAAGCTAATAGCAGTTAGTTGTCTGCAAGCGTTTGGGTGTCAGGCCTTCAGCGTGTACTCTGCGAAACTCAGCCAGTCCACTTTGCCACTCATATCTGGTGTGGCAATAGCGTGCCTTTAAAAAGAAAAAAAATAAATTCTGTAAGCTAAGTTAGTTGTCTGCAAGCGTTTGGGTGTCAGGCCTTCAGCGTGTACTCTGCCAAACTCAGCCAGTCCACTTTGCCACTCATATCTGGTGTGACAATAGCGTGCCTTTAAAAAGAAAAAAAGTTTTTCACTGTATGCTAATAGCAGTCAGTGTCCTTCAAGTGGGTGACAGGCCTTCAGCGTGTACTCTGCCAAACTCAGCCAGTCCACTTTGCCACTCATATCTGGTGTGACAATAGCCTGCCTTTAAAAAGAAAAAAAGTTTTTCACTGTAAGCTAAAAGCAGTTAGTTGTCTGCAAGCGTTTGGGTGTCAGGCCTTTAACGTGTACCCTGCCAAACTCAGCCAGTCCACTTTGCCACTCATATCTGGTGTGACAATAGCGTGCCTTTAAAAAGAAAAAAAGTTTTTCACTGTAAGCTACTAGCAGTCAGTGTCCTTCAAGCGGGTGACAGGCCTTCAGTGTGTACTCTGCCAAACTCAGCCAGTCCACTTTGCCACTCATATCTGGTGTGACAATAGCGTGTCTTTAAAAAGAAAAAAAAGAAATTCTGTAAGCTCATAGCAGTTAGTTGTCTGCAAGTGTTTGGGTGTCAGGCCTTCAGCGTGTACTCTGCCAAACTCAGCCAGTCCACTTTGCCACTCATATCTGGTGTGGCAATAGCGTGCCTTTAAAAAGAAAAAGAAGTAATTCTGTAAGCTCATAGCAGTTAGTTGTCTGCAAGCGTTTGGGTGTCAGGCCTTCAGCGTGTACTCTGCCAAACTCAGCCAGTCCACTTTGCCACTCATATCTGGTGTGACAATAGCGTGCCTTTAAAAAGAAAAAAAGTTTTTCAATGTAAGCTAATAGCAGTCAGTGTCCTTAAAGAGGGTGTCAAGCCTTCAGCGTGTGCTCTGCCAATCTCAGCAAGAATACTTTGCCACTCATATCTGGTGTGACAATAGCGTGCCTTTAAAAAGACAAAAAGTTTTTCACTGTAAGCTAATAGCATGTCTGCAAGCGTTTGGGTGTCAGGCCTTCAACGTGTACCCTGCCAAACTCAGCCAGTCCACTTTGCCACTCATATCTGGTGTGACAATAGCGTGCCTTTAAAAAGAAAAAAAGTTTTTCACTGTAAGCTAATAGCAGTTAGTTGTCTGCAAGCGTTTGGTTGTCAGGCCTTCAACGTGTACCCTGCCAAACTCAGCCAGTCCACTTTGCCACTCATATCTGGTGTGACAATAGCGTGCCTTTAAAATGAAAAAAAGATTTTTCACTGTAAGTTAGTTGTCTGCAAGCGTCTGGGTGTCAGGCCTTCAGCGTGTACTCTGCCAAACTCAGCCAGTCCACTTTGCCACTCATATCTGGTGTGACAATAGCGTGCCTTTAAAAAGAAAAAAAAGTTTTTCACTGTAAGCTAATAGCAGTTAGTTGTCTGCAAGCGTTTGGGTGTCAGGCCTTCAACATGTACCCTGCCAAACTCAGCCAGTCCACTTTGCCACTCATATCTGGTGTGACAATAGCGTGCCTTTAAAAAGAAAAAAAGTTTTTCACTGTAAGCTAATAGCAGTCAGTGACCTTCAAGCGGGTGACAGGCCTTCAGCGTGTACTCTGCCAAACTCAGCCAGTCCACTTTGCACCTCATATCTGGTGTGACAATAGCGTGCCTTTAAAAAGAAAAAAAGTTTTTCACTGTAAGCTAATAGCAGTTAGTTGTCTGCAAGCGTTTGGGTGTCAGGCCTTCAGCGTGTACTCTGCGAAACTCAGCCAGTCCACTTTGCCACTCATATCTGGTGTGGCAATAGCGTGCCTTTAAAAAGAAAAAAAATAAATTCTGTAAGCTAAGTTAGTTGTCTGCAAGCGTTTGGGTGTCAGGCCTTCAGCGTGTACACTGCCAAACTCAGCCAGTCCACTTTGCCACTCATATCTGGTGTGACAATAGCGTGCCTTTAAAAAGAAAAAAAGTTTTTCACTGTAAGCTAATAGCAGTCAGTGTCCTTCAAGTGGGTGACAGGCCTTCAGCGTGTACTCTGCCAAACTCAGCCAGTCCACTTTGCCACTCATATCTGGTGTGACAATAGCCTGCCTTTAAAAAGAAAAAAAGTTTTTCACTGTAAGCTAAAAGCAGTTAGTTGTCTGCAAGCGTTTGGGTGTCAGGCCTTTAACGTGTACCCTGCCAAACTCAGCCAGTCCACTTTGCCACTCATATCTGGTGTGACAATAGCGTGCCTTTAAAAAGAAAAAAAGTTTTTCACTGTAAGCTACTAGCAGTCAGTGTCCTTCAAGCGGGTGACAGGCCTTCAGTGTGTACTCTGCCAAACTCAGCCAGTCCACTTTGCCACTCATATCTGGTGTGACAATAGCGTGTCTTTAAAAAGAAAAAAAAGAAATTCTGTAAGCTCATAGCAGTTAGTTGTCTGCAAGCGTTTGGGTGTCAGGCCTTCAGCGTGTACTCTGCCAAACTCAGCCAGTCCACTTTGCCACTCATATCTGGTGTGACAATAGCGTGCCTTTAAAAACAAAAAAAGTTTTTCACTGTAAGCTAATAGCAGTCAGTGTCCTTCAAGTGGGTGACAGGCCTTCAGCGTGTACTCTGCCAAACTCAGCCAGTCCACTTTGCCACTCATATCTGGTGTGACAATAGCGTGCCTTTAAAAAGACAAAAAGTTTTTTACTGTAAGCTACTAGCAGTCAGTGTCCTTCAAGCGGGTGACAGGCCTTCAGTGTGTACTCTGCCAAACTCAGCCAGTCCACTTTGCCACTCATATCTGGTGTGACAATAGCGTGTCTTTAAAAAGAAAAAAAAGAAATTCTGTAAGTTCATAGCAGTTAGTTGTCTGCAAGCGTTTGGGTGTCAGGCCTTCAGCGTGTACTCTGCCAAACTCAGCCAGTCCACTTTGCCACTCATATCTGGTGTGACAATAGCGTGCCTTTAAAAAGAAAAAAAGTTTTTCACTGTAAGCTACTAGCAGTCAGTGTCCTTCAAGCGGGTGACAGGCCTTCAGTGTGTACTCTGCCAAACTCAGCCAGTCCACTTTGCCACTCATATCTGGTGTGACAATAGCGTGTCTTTAAAAAGAAAAAAAAGAAATTCTGTAAGCTCATAGCAGTTAGTTGTCTGCAAGCGTTTGGGTGTCAGGCCTTCAGCGTGTACTCTGCCAAACTCAGCCAGTCCACTTTGCCACTCATATCTGGTGTGGCAATAGCGTGCCTTTAAAAAGAAAAAGAAGAAATTCTGTAAGCTCATAGCAGTTAGTTGTCTGCAAGCGTTTGGGTGTCAGGCCTTCAGCGTGTACTCTGCCAAACTCAGCCAGTCTACTTTGCCACTCATATCTGGTGTGACAATAGCGTGCCTTTAAAAAGAAAAAAAGTTTTTCAATGTAAGCTAATAGCAGTCAGTGTCCTTAAAGAAGGTGTCAAGCCTTCAGCGTGTGCTCTGCCAATCTCAGCAAGAATACTTTGCCACTCATATCTGGTGTGACAATAGCGTGCCTTTAAAAACAAAAAAAGTTTTTCACTGTAAGCTAATAGCAGTCAGTGTCCTTCAAGTGGGTGACAGGCCTTCAGCGTGTACTCTGCCAAACTCAGCCAGTCCACTTTGCCACTCATATCTGGTGTGACAATAGCGTGCCTTTAAAAAGAAAAAAAGTTTTTCACTGTAAGCTAATAGCAGTTAGTTGTCTGCAAGCGTTTGGTTGTCAGGCCTTCAACGTGTACCCTGCCAAACTCAGCCAGTCCACTTTGCCACTCATATCTGGTGTGACAATAGCGTGCCTTTAAAATGAAAAAAAGATTTTTCACTGTAAGTTAGTTGTCTGCAAGCGTCTGGGTGTCAGGCCTTCAGCGTGTACTCTGCCAAACTCAGCCAGTCCACTTTGCCACGCATATCTGGTGTCTCTATAGCGGCCTTTACAAAGAAAAAAGTTTTTCACTGTAAGCTAATAGATGTCAGTGTCCTTCAAGAGAGTGACAGGCCTTCAGCGTGTACTCTGCCAAACTCAGCCAGTCCACTTTGCCACTCATATCTGGTGTGACAATAGCGTGCCTTTAAAAAGAAAAAAAAGTTTTTCACTGTAAGCTAATAGCAGTCAGTGTCCTTCAAGCGGGTGACAGGCCTTCAGCGTGTACTCTGCCAAACTCAGCCAGTCCACTTTGCCACTCATATCTGGTGTGAAAATAGTGTGCCTTTAAAAAGAAAAAAGTTTTTCACTGTAAGCTAATAGCAGTTGGTTGTCTTCAAGCGTCTGGGTGTCAGGCCTTCAGCGTGTACTCTGCCAAACTCAGCCAGTCCACTTTGCCACTCATATCTGGTGTGACAATAGCGTGCCTTTAAAAAGAAAAAAAAGTTTTTCACTGTAAGCTAATAGCAGTTAGTTGTCTGCAAGCGTCTGGGTGTCAGGCCTTTAGCGTGTACTCTGCCAAACTCAGCCAGTCCACTTTGCCACTCATATCTGGTGTGACAATAGCGTGCCTTTAAAAAGAAAAAAAGTTTTTCACTGTAAGCTAATAGCAGTCAGTGTCCTTCAAGCGGGTGACAGGCCTTCAGCGTGTACTCTGCCAAACTCAGCCAGTCCACTTTGCCACTCATATCTGGTGTGACAATAGCGTGCCTTTAAAAAGAAAAAAAGTTTTTCACTGTAAGCTAATAGCAGTCAGTGTCCTTCAAGCGGGTAACAGGCCTTCAGCGTGTACTCTGCCAAACTCAGCCAGTCCACTTTGCCACTCATATCTGGTGTGAAAATAGCGTGCCTTTAAAAAGAAAAAAGTTTTTCACCGTAAGCTAATAGCAGATAGTTGTCTGCAAGCGTCTGGGTGTCAGACCTTCAGCGTGTACTCTGCCAAACTCAGCCAGTCCACTTTGCCACTCATATCTGGTGTGACAATAGCGTGCCTTTAAAAAGAAAAAGTTTTTCACTGTAAGCTAATAGCAGTTGGTTGTCTTCAAGCGTCTGGGTGTCAGGCCTTCAGCGTGTACTCTGCCAAACTCAGCCAGTCCACTTTGCCACTCATATCTGGTGTGACAATAGCGTGCCTTTAAAAAGAAAAAAAAGTTTTTCACTGTAAGCTAATAGCAGTTAGTTGTCTGCAAGCGTCTGGGTGTCAGGCCTTTAGCGTGTACTCTGCCAAACTCAGCCAGTCCACTTTGCCACTCATATCTGGTGTCTCTATAGCGTGCCTTTACAAAGAAAAAAAGTTTTTCACTGTAAGCTAATAGCAGTCAGTGTCCTTCAAGCGGGTGACAGGCCTTCAGCGTGTACTCTGCCAAACTCAGCCAGTCCACTTTGCCACTCATATCTGGTGTGAAAATAGCGTGCCTTTAAAAAGAAAAAAAGTTTTTCACCGTAAGCTAATAGCAGATAGTTGTCAGCAAGCGTCTGGGTGTCAGACCTTCAGCGTGTACTCTGCCAAACTCAGCCAGTCCACTTTGCCACTCATATCTGGTGTGACAATAACGTGCCTTTAAAAAGAAAAAAGTTTTTCACTGTAAGCTAATAGCAGTTAGTTGTCTGCAAGCGTTTGGGTGTCAGGCCTTCAGCGTGTACTCTGCCAAACTCAGCCAGTCCACTTTGCACCTCATATCTGGTGTGACAATAGCGTGCCTTTAAAAAGAAAAAAAGTTTTTCACTGTAAGCTAATAGCAGTTAGTTGTCTGCAAGCGTTTGGGTGTCAGGCCTTCAGCGTGTACTCTGCGAAACTCAGCCAGTCCACTTTGCCACTCATATCTGGTGTGGCAATAGCGTGCCTTTAAAAAGAAAAAAAATAAATTCTGTAAGCTAAGTTAGTTGTCTGCAAGCGTTTGGGTGTCAGGCCTTCAGCGTGTACTCTGCCAAACTCAGCCAGTCCACTTTGCCACTCATATCTGGTGTGACAATAGCGTGCCTTTACAAAGAAAAAAAGTTTTTCACTGTAAGCTAAATAGCAGTTGGTTGTCTTCAAGCGTCTGGGTGTCAGGCCTTCAGCGTGTACTCTGCCAAACTCAGCCAGTCCACTTTGCCACTCATATCTCGTGTGACAATAGCGTGCCTTTAAAAAGAAAAAAAAGTTTTTCACTGTAAGCTAATAGCAGTTAGTTGTCTGCAAGCGTCTGGGTGTCAGGCCTTTAGCGTGTACTCTGCCAAACTCAGCCAGTCCACTTTGCCACTCATATCTGGTGTCTCTATAGCGTGCCTTTACAAAGAAAAAAAGTTTTTCACTGTAAGCTAATAGCAGTCAGTGTCCTTCAAGCGGGTGACAGGCCTTCAGCGTGTACTCTGCCAAACTCAGCCAGTCCACTTTGCCACTCATATCTGGTGTGACAATAGCGTGCCTTTAAAAAGAAAAAAAGTTTTTCACTGTAAGCTAATAGCAGTTAGTTGTCTGCAAGCGTTTGGGTGTCAGGCCTTCAACATGTACCCTGCCAAACTCAGCCAGTCCACTTTGCCACTCATATCTGGTGTGACAATAGCGTGCCTTTAAAAAGAAAAAAAGTTTTTCACTGTAAGCTAATAGCAGTCAGTGACTTTCAAGCGGGTGACAGGCCTTCAGCGTGTACTCTGCCAAACTCAGCCAGTCCACTTTGCACCTCATATCTGGTGTGACAATAGCGTGCCTTTTAAAAGAAAAAAAGTTTTTCACTGTAAGCTAATAGCAGTTAGTTGTCTGCAAGCGTTTGGGTGTCAGGCCTTCAGCGTGTACTCTGCGAAACTCAGCCAGTCCACTTTGCCACTCATATCTGGTGTGGCAATAGCGTGCCTTTAAAAAGAAAAAAAATAAATTCTGTAAGCTAAGTTAGTTGTCTGCAAGCGTTTGGGTGTCAGGCCTTCAGCGTGTACTCTGCCAAACTCAGCCAGTCCACTTTGCCACTCATATCTGGTGTGACAATAGCGTGCCTTTAAAAAGAAAAAAAGTTTTTCACTGTAAGCTAATAGCAGTCAGTGTCCTTCAAGTGGGTGACAGGCCTTCAGCGTGTACTCTGCCAAACTCAGCCAGTCCACTTTGCCACTCATATCTGGTGTGACAATAGCCTGCCTTTAAAAAGAAAAAAAGTTTTTCACTGTAAGCTAAAAGCAGTTAGTTGTCTGCAAGCGTTTGGGTGTCAGGCCTTTAACGTGTACCCTGCCAAACTCAGCCAGTCCACTTTGCCACTCATATCTGGTGTGACAATAGCGTGCCTTTAAAAAGAAAAAAAGTTTTTCACTGTAAGCTACTAGCAGTCAGTGTCCTTCAAGCGGGTGACAGGCCTTCAGTGTGTACTCTGCCAAACTCAGCCAGTCCACTTTGCCACTCATATCTGGTGTGACAATAGCGTGTCTTTAAAAAGAAAAAAAAGAAATTCTGTAAGCTCATAGCAGTTAGTTGTCTGCAAGCGTTTGGGTGTCAGGCCTTCAGCGTGTACTCTGCCAAACTCAGCCAGTCCACTTTGCCACTCATATCTGGTGTGGCAATAGCGTGCCTTTAAAAAGAAAAAGAAGAAATTCTGTAAGCTCATAGCAGTTAGTTGTCTGCAAGCGTTTGGGTGTCAGGCCTTCAGCGTGTACTCTGCCAAACTCAGCCAGTCCACTTTGCCACTCATATCTGGTGTGACAATAGCGTGCCTTTAAAAAGAAAAAAAGTTTTTCACTGTAAGCTACTAGCAGTCAGTGTCCTTCAAGCGGGTGACAGGCCTTCAGTGTGTACTCTGCCAAACTCAGCCAGTCCACTTTGCCACTCATATCTGGTGTGACAATAGCGTGTCTTTAAAAAGAAAAAAAAGAAATTCTGTAAGCTCATAGCAGTTAGTTGTCTGCAAGCGTTTGGGTGTCAGGCCTTCAGCGTGTACTCTGCCAAACTCAGCCAGTCCACTTTGCCACTCATATCTGGTGTGGCAATAGCGTGCCTTTAAAAAGAAAAAGAAGAAATTCTGTAAGCTCATAGCAGTTAGTTGTCTGCAAGCGTTTGGGCGTCAGGCCTTCAGCGTGTACTCTGCCAAACTCAGCCAGTCCACTTTGCCACTCATATCTGGTGTGACAATAGCGTGCCTTTAAAAAGAAAAAAAGTTTTTCACTGTAAGCTAATAGCAGTCAGTGACTTTCAAGCGGGTGACAGGCCTTCAGCGTGTACTCTGCCAAACTCAGCCAGTCCACTTTGCACCTCATATCTGGTGTGACAATAGCGTGCCTTTTAAAAGAAAAAAAGTTTTTCACTGTAAGCTAATAGCAGTTAGTTGTCTGCAAGCGTTTGGGTGTCAGGCCTTCAGCGTGTACTCTGCGAAACTCAGCCAGTCCACTTTGCCACTCATATCTGGTGTGGCAATAGCGTGCCTTTAAAAAGAAAAAAAATAAATTCTGTAAGCTAAGTTAGTTGTCTGCAAGCGTTTGGGTGTCAGGCCTTCAGCGTGTACTCTGCCAAACTCAGCCAGTCCACTTTGCCACTCATATCTGGTGTGACAATAGCGTGCCTTTAAAAAGAAAAAAAGTTTTTCACTGTAAGCTAATAGCAGTCAGTGTCCTTCAAGTGGGTGACAGGCCTTCAGCGTGTACTCTGCCAAACTCAGCCAGTCCACTTTGCCACTCATATCTGGTGTGACAATAGCCTGCCTTTAAAAAGAAAAAAAGTTTTTCACTGTAAGCTAAAAGCAGTTAGTTGTCTGCAAGCGTTTGGGTGTCAGGCCTTTAACGTGTACCCTGCCAAACTCAGCCAGTCCACTTTGCCACTCATATCTGGTGTGACAATAGCGTGCCTTTAAAAAGAAAAAAAGTTTTTCACTGTAAGCTTCTAGCAGTCAGTGTCCTTCAAGCGGGTGACAGGCCTTCAGTGTGTACTCTGCCAAACTCAGCCAGTCCACTTTGCCACTCATATCTGGTGTGACAATAGCGTGTCTTTAAAAAGAAAAAAAAGAAATTCTGTAAGCTCATAGCAGTTAGTTGTCTGCAAGCGTTTGGGTGTCAGGCCTTCAGCGTGTACTCTGCCAAACTCAGCCAGTCCACTTTGCCACTCATATCTGGTGTGGCAATAGCGTGCCTTTAAAAAGAAAAAGAAGAAATTCTGTAAGCTCATAGCAGTTAGTTGTCTGCAAGCGTTTGGGTGTCAGGCCTTCAGCGTGTACTCTGCCAAACTCAGCCAGTCCACTTTGCCACTCATATCTGCTGTGACAATAGCGTGCCTTTAAAAAGAAAAAAAGTTTTTCACTGTAAGCTACTAGCAGTCAGTGTCCTTCAAGCGGGTGACAGGCCTTCAGTGTGTACTCTGCCAAACTCAGCCAGTCCACTTTGCCACTCATATCTGGTGTGACAATAGCGTGTCTTTAAAAAGAAAAAAAATAAATTCTGTAAGCTCATAGCAGTTAGTTGTCTGCAAGCGTTTGGGTGTCAGGCCTTCAGCGTGTACTCTGCCAAACTCAGCCAGTCCACTTTGCCACTCATATCTGGTGTGGCTATAGCGTGCCTTTAAAAAGAAAAAGAAGAAATTCTGTAAGCTCATAGCAGTTAGTTGTCTGCAAGCGTTTGGGCGTCAGGCCTTCAGCGTGTACTCTGCCAAACTCAGCCAGTCCACTTTGCCACTCATATCTGGTGTGACAATAGAGTGCCTTTAAAAAGAAAAAAAGTTTTTCAATGTAAGCTAATAGCAGTCAGTGTCCTTAAAGAGGGTGTCAAGCCTTCAGCGTGTGCTCTGCCAATCTCAGCAAGAATACTTTGCCACTCATATCTGGTGTGACAATAGCGTGCCTTTAAAAACAAAAAAAGTTTTTCACTGTAAGCTAATAGCAGTCAGTGTCCTTCAAGTGGGTGACAGGCCTTCAGCGTGTACTCTGCCAAACTCAGCCAGTCCACTTTGCCACTCATATCTGGTGTGACAATAGCGTGCCTTTAAAAAGTCAAAAAGTTTTTCACTGTAAGCTAATAGCATGTCTGCAAGCGTTTGGGTGTCAGGCCTTCAACGTGTACCCTGCCAAACTCAGCCAGTCCACTTTGCCACTCATATCTGGTGTGACAATAGCGTGCCTTTAAAAAGAAAAAAAGTTTTTCACTGTAAGCTAATAGCAGTTAGTTGTCTGCAAGCGTTTGGTTGTCAGGCCTTCAACGTGTACCCTGCCAAACTCAGCCAGTCCACTTTGCCACTCATATCTGGTGTGAAAATAGCGTGCCTTTAAAATGAAAAAAAGATTTTTCACTGTAAGTTAGTTGTCTGCAAGCGTCTGGGTGTCAGGCCTTCAGCGTGTACTCTGCCAAACTCAGCCAGTCCACTTTGCCACTCATATCTGGTGTGACAATAGCGTGCCTTTAAAATGAAAAAAAGATTTTTCACTGTAAGTTAGTTGTCTGCAAGCGTCTGGGTGTCAGGCCTTTAGCGTGTGCTCTGCCAAACTCAGCCAGTCCACTTTGCCACTCATATCTGGTGTCTCTATAGCGTGCCTTTACAAAGAAAAAAAGTTTTTCACTGTAAGCTAATAGATGTCAGTGTCCTTCAAGAGGGTGACAGGCTTTCAGCGTGTACTCTGCCAAACTCAGCCAGTCCACTTTGCCACTCATATCTGGTGTGACAATAGCGTGCCTTTAAAAAGAAAAAAAGTTTTTCACTGTAAGCTAATAGCAGTTAGTTGTCTGCAAGCGTTTGGTTGTCAGGCCTTCAACGTGTACCCTGCCAAACTCAGCCAGTCCACTTTGCCACTCATATCTGGTGTGACAATAGCGTGCCTTTAAAATGAAAAAAAGATTTTTCACTGTAAGTTAGTTGTCTGCAAGCGTCTGGGTGTCAGGCCTTCAGCGTGTACTCTGCCAAACTCAGCCAGTCCACTTTGCCACGCATATCTGGTGTCTCTATAGCGGCCTTTACAAAGAAAAAAGTTTTTCACTGTAAGCTAATAGATGTCAGTGTCCTTCAAGAGAGTGACAGGCCTTCAGCGTGTACTCTGCCAAACTCAGCCAGTCCACTTTGCCACTCATATCTGGTGTGACAATAGCGTGCCTTTAAAAAGAAAAAAAGTTTTTCACTGTAAGCTAATAGCAGTTAGTTGTCTGCAAGCGTCTGGTTGTCAGGCCTTTAGCGTGTGCTCTGCCAAACTCAGCCAGTCCACTTTGCCACTCATATCTGGTGTCTCTATAGCGTGCCTTTACAAAGAAAAAAAGTTTTTCACTGTAAGCTAATAGATGTCAGTGTCCTTCAAGAGGGTGACAGGCCTTCAGCGTGTACTCTGCCAAACTCAGCCAGTCCACTTTGCCACTCATATCTGGTGTGACAATAGCGTGCCTTTAAAAAGAAAAAAAGTTTTTCACTGTAAGCTAATAGCAGTTAGTTGTCTGCAAGCGTTTGGTTGTCAGGCCTTCAACGTGTACCCTGCCAAACTCAGCCAGTCCACTATGCCACTCATATCTGGTGTGACAATAGCGTGCCTTTAAAATGAAAAAAATATTTTTCACTGTAAGTTAGTTGTCTGCAAGCGTCTGGGTGTCAGGCCTTCAGCGTGTACTCTGCCAAACTCAGCCAGTCCACTTTGCCACGCATATCTGGTGTCTCTATAGCGGCCTTTACAAAGAAAAAAGTTTTTCACTGTAAGCTAATAGATGTCAGTGTCCTTCAAGAGAGTGACAGGCCTTCAGCGTGTACTCTGCCAAACTCAGCCAGTCCACTTTGCCACTCATATCTGGTGTGACAATAGCGTGCCTTTAAAAAGAAAAAAGTTTTTCACTGTAAGCTAATAGCAGTCAGTGTCCTTCAAGCGGGTGACAGGCCTTCAGCGTGTACTCTGCCAAACTCAGCCAGTCCACTTTGCCACTCATATCTGGTGTGACAATAGCGTGCCTTTAAAAAGAAAAAAAGTTTTTCACTGTAAGCTAATAGCAGTTAGTTGTCTGCAAGCGTCTGGTTGTCAGGCCTTTAGCGTGTGCTCTGCCAAACTCAGCCAGTCCACTTTGCCACTCATATCTGGTGTCTCTATAGCGTGCCTTTACAAAGAAAAAAAGTTTTTCACTGTAAGCTAATAGCAGTTAGTTGTCTGCAAGCGTCTGGTTGTCAGGCCTTTAGCGTGTGCTCTGCCAAACTCAGCCAGTCCACTTTGCCACTCATATCTGGTGTCTCTATAGCGTGCCTTTACAAAGAAAAAAAGTTTTTCACTGTAAGCTAATAGATGTCAGTGTCCTTCAAGAGGGTGACAGGCCTTCAGCGTGTACTCTGCCAAACTCAGCCAGTCCACTTTGCCACTCATATCTGGTGTGACAATAGCGCGCCTTTAAAAAGAAAAAAAGTTTTTCACTGTAAGCTAATAGCAGTTAGTTGTCTGCAAGCGTTTGGGTGTCAGGCCTTCAACGTGTACCCTGCCAAACTCAGCCAGTCCACTTTGCCACTCATATCTGGTGTGACAATAGCGTGCCTTTAAAAAGAAAAAAAGTTTTTCACTGTAAGCTAATAGCAGTTAGTTGTTTGCAAGCGTTTGGGTGTCAGGCCTTCAGCGTGTACTCTGCCAAACTCAGCCAGTCCACTTTGCCACTCCATATCTGGTGTGACAATAGCGCGCCTTTAAAAAGAAAAAAAGTTTTTCACTGTAAGCTAATAGCAGTTAGTTGTCTGCAAGCGTTTGGGTGTCAGGCCTTCAACGTGTACCCTGCCAAACTCAGCCAGTCCACTTTGCCACTCATATCTGGTGTGACAATAGCGTGCCTTTAAAAAGAAAAAAAGTTTTTCACTGTAAGCTAATAGCAGTTAGTTGTTTGCAAGCGTTTGGGTGTCAGGCCTTCAGCGTGTACTCTGCCAACCTCAGCAAGTGCACATTGCCACTCATATCTGGTGTCTCTATAGCGTGCTTTTACAAAGAAAAAAGTTTTTCAGTGTAAGCTCATAGCAGTCAGTGTCCTTAAAGCGGGTGACAGGCCTTTAGCGTGTGCTCTGCCAACCTCAGCAAGTGCACATTGCCACTCATATCTGGTGTCTCTATAGCGTGCTTTTACAAACAAAAAACGTTTTTCAGTGTAAGCTAATAGCAGTCAGTGTCCTTAAAGCGAATAGCAGTCAGTGTCCTTAAAGCTAATAGCAGTCAGTGTCCTTAAAGCGGGTGTCAGGCCTTCGGCGTGTGCTCTAGCAACCTCAGCAAGTGCACTTTGCCACTCATATCTGGTGTCTCTATAGCGTGCCTTTACAAAGAAAAAAAGTTTTTCAGTGTAAGCTAATAGCAGTCAGTGTCCTTAAAGCGGGTGTCAGGCCTTCAGCGTGTGCTCTTCCAATCAAGTCCGTCCAGCCACTCCCCCAACCACCCACCAAACTGCGATAAACAACAGATTCATATCTGGTGTCTCTATAGCAGTCAGTGTCCTTAAAGCGGGTGTCAGGCCTTCAGCGTGTGCTCTGCCACCCTCAGCAAGTGTACTTTGCCACTCATATCTGGTGTCTCTATAGCGTGCTTTTACAAAGTAAAAAAAGTTTTTCAGTGTAAGCTAATAGCAGTCAGTGTCCTTCAAGCGGGTGTCAGGCCTTCAGCGTGTGCTCTGCCAACCTCAGCAAGTGCACTTTGCCACTCATCTGGTGTCTCTATAGCGTGCCTTTACAAAGAAAAAAGTTTTTCAGTGTAAGCTAATAGCAGTTAGTGTCCTTAAAGCGGGTGTCAGGCCTTCAGTGTGTGCTCTGCCACCCTCAGCAAGTGCACTTTGCCACTCATATCTGGTGTCTCTATAGCGTGCTTTTACAAAGAAAAAAGTTTTTCAGTGTAAGCTAATAGCAGTCAGTGTCCTTAAAGCGAATAGCAATCAGTGTCCTTAAAGCGGGTGTCAGGCCTTCAGCGTGTGCTCTGCCAACCTCATCAAGTGCACATTGCCACTCATATCTGGTGTCTCTATAGCGTGCTTTTACAAAGAAATGAAGTTTTTCAGTGTAAGCTCATAGCAGTCAGTGTCCTTAATGCGGGTGTCACGCCTTCAGCGTGTGCTCTGCCAACCTCAGCAAGTGCACTTTGCCACTCATATCTGGTGTCTCTATAGTGTGCTTTTACAAAGAAATGAAGTTTTTCAGTGTAAGCTAATAGCAGTCAGTGTTCTTAAAGCAGGTGTCAGGCCTTCAGCGTGTTCTCTGCCAACCTCAGCAAGTGCATTTTGCCACTCATATCTGTTGTCTCTATAGCGTGCTTTTACAAAGAAAAAAGTTTTTCAGTGAAAGCTAATAGCAGTCAGTGTCCTTCAAGCGGGTGTCAGGCCTTCAGCGTGTGCTCTGACAACCTCAGCAAGTGTACTTTGCCACTCATATCTGGCGTCTCTATAGCGTGCTTTTACAAAGAAAAAAGTTTTTTCAGTGTAAGCTAATAGCAGTCAGTGTCCTTAAAATGGGTGTCAGGCCTTCAGCGTGTGCTCTGCCACCCTCAGCAAGTGCACTTTGCCACTCATATCTGGTGTCTCTATAGCGTGCTTTTACAAAGAAAATATGTTTTTCAGTGTAAGCTAATAGCAGTCAGTGTCGTTAAAGCGGGTGTCAGGCCTTCGGCGTGTGCTCTGCCAACCTCAGCAAGTGTACTTTGCCACTCATATCTGGTGTCTCTATAGCGTGCTCTTACAAAGAAAAAAAAGTTTTTCAGTGTAAGCTAATAGCAGTCAGTGTCCTTAAAGCGGGTGTCAGGCCTTCAGCGTGTGCTCTGCCAACCTCAGCAAGTGCACTTTGCCACTCATATCTGGTGTCTCTATAGCGTGCCTTTACAAAGAAAAAAAGTTTTTCAGTGTAAGCTAATAGCAGTCAGTGTCCTTAAAGCAGGTGTCAGGCCTTCAGCGTGTGCTCTTCCAATCAAATCCGTCCAGCCACTCCCCCAACCACCCACCAAACTGCGATAAACAACAGATTCATATCTGGTGTCTCTATAGCAGTCAGTGTCCTTAAAGCGGGTGTCAGGCCTTCAGCGTGTGCTCTGCCACCCTCAGCAAGTGTACTTTGCCACTCATATCTGGTGTCTCTATAGCGTGCTTTTACAAAGTAAAAAAAGTTTTTCAGTGTAAGCTAATAGCAGTCAGTGTCCTTAAAGCGGGTGACAGGCCTTCAGCGTGTGCTCTGCCAACCTCAGCAAGTGCACATTGCCACTCATATCTGGTGTCTCTATAGCGTGCTTTTACAAACAAAAAACGTTTTTCAGTGTAAGCTAATAGCAGTCAGTGTCCTTAAAGCGAATAGCAGTCAGTGTCCTTAAAGCTAATAGCAGTCAGTGTCCTTAAAGCGGGTGTCAGGCCTTCGGCGTGTGCTCTAGCAACCTCAGCAAGTGCACTTTGCCACTCATATCTGGTGTCTCTATAGCGTGCCTTTACAAAGAAAAAAAGTTTTTCAGTGTAAGCTAATAGCAGTCAGTGTCCTTAAAGCGGGTGTCAGGAATTCAGCGTGTGCTCTTCCAATCAAGTCCGTCCAGCCACTCCCCCAACCACCCACCAAACTGCGATAAACAACAGATTCATATCTGGTGTCTCTATAGCAGTCAGTGTCCTTAAAGCGGGTGTCAGGCCTTCAGCGTGTGCTCTGCCACCCTCAGCAAGTGTACTTTGCCACTCATATCTGGTGTCTCTATAGCGTGCTTTTACAAAGTAAAAAAAGTTTTTCAGTGTAAGCTAATAGCAGTCAGTGTCCTTAAAGCGAATAGCAGTCAGTGTCCTTAAAGCGGGTGTCAGGCCTTCAGCGTGTGCTCTGCCAACCTCATCAAGTGCACATTGCCACTCATATCTGGTGTCTCTATAGCGTGCTTTTACAAAGAAATGAAGTTTTTCAGTGTAAGCTCATAGCAGTCAGTGTCCTTAATGCGGGTGTCACGCCTTCAGCGTGTGCTCTGCCAACCTCAGCAAGTGCACTTTGCCACTCATATCTGGTGTCTCTATAGTGTGCTTTTACAAAGAAATGAAGTTTTTCAGTGTAAGCTAATAGCAGTCAGTGTTCTTAAAGCAGGTGTCAGGCCTTCAGCGTGTTCTCTGCCAACCTCAGCAAGTGCATTTTGCCACTCATATCTGTTGTCTCTATAGCGTGCTTTTACAAAGAAAAAAGTTTTTCAGTGAAAGCTAATAGCAGTCAGTGTCCTTCAAGCGGGTGTCAGGCCTTCAGCGTGTGCTCTGACAACCTCAGCAAGTGTACTTTGCCACTCATATCTGGCGTCTCTATAGCGTGCTTTTACAAAGAAAAAAGTTTTTTCAGTGTAAGCTAATAGCAGTCAGTGTCCTTAAAATGGGTGTCAGGCCTTCAGCGTGTGCTCTGCCACCCTCAGCAAGTGCACTTTGCCACTCATATCTGGTGTCTCTATAGCGTGCTTTTACAAAGAAAATATGTTTTTCAGTGTAAGCTAATAGCAGTCAGTGTCGTTAAAGCGGGTGTCAGGCCTTCGGCGTGTGCTCTGCCAACCTCAGCAAGTGTACTTTGCCACTCATATCTGGTGTCTCTATAGCGTGCTCTTACAAAGAAAAAAAAGTTTTTCAGTGTAAGCTAATAGCAGTCAGTGTCCTTAAAGCGGGTGTCAGGCCTTCAGCGTGTGCTCTGCCAACCTCAGCAAGTGTACTTTGCCACTCATATCTGGTGTCTCTATAGCGCGCTTTTACAAAGAAAAAAAGTTTTTCAGTGTAAGCTAATAGCAGTCAGTGTCCTTCAAGCGGGTGTCAGGCCTTCAGCGTGTGCTCTGCCACCCTCAGCAAGTGCACTTTGCCACTCATATCTGGTGTCTCTATAGCGTTTTTCAGTGTAAGCTAATAGCAGTCAGTGTCCTTAAAGCGAATAGCAGTCAGTGTCCTTAAAGCTAATAGCAGTCAGTGTCCTTAAAGCGGGTGTCAGGCCTTCGGCGTGTGCAACCTCAGCAAGTGCAATTTGCCACTCATATCTGGTGTCTCTATAGCGTGCTTTTACAAAGTAAAAAAAGTTTTTCAGTGTCAGCTAATAGCAGTCAGTGTCCTTAAAGCGGGTGTCAGGCCTTCAGCGTGTGCTCTGCCAACCTCAGCAAGTGCACTTTGCCACTCATATCTGGTGTCTCTATAGCGTGCCTTTACAAAGAAAAAAAGTTTTTCAGTGTAAGCTAATAGCAGTCAGTGTCCTTAAAGCAGGTGTCAGGCCTTCAGCGTGTGCTCTTCCAATCAAATCCGTCCAGCCACTCCCCCAACCACCCACCAAACTGCGATAAACAACAGATTCATATCTGGTGTCTCTATAGCAGTCAGTGTCCTTAAAGCGGGTGTCAGGCCTTCAGCGTGTGCTCTGCCACCCTCAGCAAGTGTACTTTGCCACTCATATCTGGTGTCTCTATAGCGTGCTTTTACAAAGTAAAAAAAGTTTTTCAGTGTAAGCTAATAGCAGTCAGTGTCCTTAAAGCGGGTGACAGGCCTTCAGCGTGTGCTCTGCCAACCTCAGCAAGTGCACATTGCCACTCATATCTGGTGTCTCTATAGCGTGCTTTTACAAACAAAAAACGTTTTTCAGTGTAAGCTAATAGCAGTCAGTGTCCTTAAAGCGAATAGCAGTCAGTGTCCTTAAAGCTAATAGCAGTCAGTGTCCTTAAAGCGGGTGTCAGGCCTTCGGCGTGTGCTCTAGCAACCTCAGCAAGTGCACTTTGCCACTCATATCTGGTGTCTCTATAGCGTGCCTTTACAAAGAAAAAAAGTTTTTCAGTGTAAGCTAATAGCAGTCAGTGTCCTTAAAGCGGGTGTCAGGAATTCAGCGTGTGCTCTTCCAATCAAGTCCGTCCAGCCACTCCCCCAACCACCCACCAAACTGCGATAAACAACAGATTCATATCTGGTGTCTCTATAGCAGTCAGTGTCCTTAAAGCGGGTGTCAGGCCTTCAGCGTGTGCTCTGCCACCCTCAGCAAGTGTACTTTGCCACTCATATCTGGTGTCTCTATAGCGTGCTTTTACAAAGTAAAAAAAGTTTTTCAGTGTAAGCTAATAGCAGTCAGTGTCCTTAAAGCGAATAGCAGTCAGTGTCCTTAAAGCGGGTGTCAGGCCTTCAGCGTGTTCTCTGCCAACCTCAGCAAGTGCATTTTGCCACTCATATCTGTTGTCTCTATAGCGTGCTTTTACAAAGAAAAAAGTTTTTCAGTGAAAGCTAATAGCAGTCAGTGTCCTTCAAGCGGGTGTCAGGCCTTCAGCGTGTGCTCTGCCAACCTCAGCAAGTGCAATTTGCCACTCCTATTTGGTGCTTTTACAAACAAAAAACGTTTTTCAGTGTAAGCTAATAGCAGTCAGTGTCCTTAAAGCGAATAGCAGTCAGTGTCCTTAAAGCTAATAGCAGTCAGTGTCCTTAAAGCGGGTGTCAGGCCTACAGCGTGTGCTCTGCCAACCTCAGCAAGTGTACTTTTCCACTCATATCTGGTGTCTCTATAGCGTGCTTTTACAAAGAAAAGAAGTTTTTCAGTGTAAGCTAATAGCAGTCAGTGTCCTTAAAATGGGTGTCAGGCCTTCAGCGTGTGCTCTGCCACCCTCAGCAAGTGCACTTTGCCACTCATATCTGGTGTCTCTATAGCGTGCTTTTACAAAGAAAATATGTTTTTCAGTGTAAGCTAATAGCAGTCAGTGTCGTTAAAGCGGGTGTCAGGCCTTCGGCGTGTGCTCTGCCAACCTCAGCTAGTGCACTTTGCCACTCATATCTGGTGTCTCTATAGCTTGCCTTTGCAAAGAAAAAAAGTTTTTCAGTGTAAGCTAATAGCAGTCAGTGTCGTTAAAGCGGGTGTCAGGCATTCAGCGTGTGCTCTGCCACCCTCAGCAAGTGCACTTTGCCACTCAAATCTGGTGTCTCTATAGCGCGGGTGTCAGGCCTTCAGCGTGTGCTCTGCCAATCTCAGCAAGTGTACTTTGCCACTCATATCTGGCGTCTCTATAGCGTGCTTTTACAAAGAAAAAAGTTTTTCAGTGTAAGCAGTCAGTGTCCTTAAAGCGGGTGACAGGCCTTCAGCGTGTACTCTGCCAACCTCTGCCAGTGGACTTTTCCACTCATATCTGGTGTCTCTATTGCGTGCTTTTACAAAGAAAAAAAAGTTTTTCAGTGTAAGCTAATAGCAGTCAGTGTCCTTAAAGCGGGTGTCAGGCCTTCGGCGTGTGCTCTGCCAACCTCAGAAAGTGCACTTTGCCACTCCTATTTGGTGTCTGTATAGCTTGCCTTTACAAAGAAAAAAAGTTTTTCAGTGTAAGCTAATAGCAGTCAGTGTCCTTAAAGCGGGTGTCAGGCCTTCAGCGTGTGCTCTGACAACCTCAGCAAGTGTACTTTGCCACTCATATCTGGTGTCTCTATAGCGTGCTTTTACAAAGAAAAAAACGTTTTTCAGTGTAAGCTAATAGCAGTCAGTGTCCTTAAAGCGAATAGCAGTCAGTGTCCTTAAAGCTAATAGCAGTCAGTGTCCTTAAAGCGGGTGTCAGGCCTTCGGCGTGTGCAACCTCAGCAAGTGCAATTTGCCACTCATATCTGGTGTCTCTATAGCGTGCTTTTACAAAGTAAAAAAAGTTTTTCAGTGTCAGCTAATAGCAGTCAGTGTCCTTAAAGCGGGTGTCAGGCCTTGAGCGTGTGCTCTGCCAACCTCAGCAAGTGCACTTTGCCACTCATATCTGGTGTCTCTATAGCGTGCCTTTACAAAGAAAAAAAGTTTTTCAGTGTAAGCTAATAGCAGTCAGTGTCCTTAAAGCGGGTGTCAGGCCTTCAGCGTGTGCTCTGCCACCCTCAGCAAGTGTACTTTGCCACTCATATCTGGTGTCTCTATAGCGTGCTTTTACAAAGAAAAAAGTTTTTCAGTGTAAGCTAATAGCAGTCAGTGTCCTTAAAGCGAATAGCAGTCAGTGTCCTTAAAGCGGGTGTCAGGCCTTCAGCGTGTGCTCTGCCAACCTCATCAAGTGCACATTGCCACTCATATCTGGTGTCTCTATAGCGTGCTTTTACAAAGAAAATAGTTTTTCAGTGTAAGCTCATAGCAGTCAGTGTCCTTAATGCGGGTGTCACGCCTTCAGCGTGTGCTCTGCCAACCTCAGCAAGTGCACTTTGTCACTCATATCTGGTGTCTCTATAGTGTGCTTTTACAAAGAAAAGAAGTTTTTCAGTGTAAGCTAATAGCAGTCAGTGTTCTTAAAGCAGGTGTCAGGCCTTCAGCGTGTTCTCTGCCAACCTCAGCAAGTGCATTTTGCCACTCATATCTGTTGTCTCTATAGCGTGCTTTTACAAAGAAAAAAGTTTTTCAGTGAAAGCTAATAGCAGTCAGTGTCCTTCAAGCGGGTGTCAGGCCTTCAGCGTGTGCTCTGACAACCTCAGCAAGTGTACTTTGCCACTCATATCTGGTGTGACAATAGCGTGCCTTTAAAAAGACAAAAAGTTTTTCACTGTAAGCTAATAGCAGTTAGTTGTCTGCAAGCGTTTGGGTGTCAGGCCTTCAGCGTGTACTCTGCGAAACTCAGCCAGTCCACTTTGCCACTCATATCTGGTGTGGCAATAGCGTGCCTTTAAAAAGAAAAAAAATAAATTCTGTAAGCTAAGTTAGTTGTCTGCAAGCGTTTGGGTGTCAGGCCTTCAGCGTGTACTCTGCCAAACTCAGCCAGTCCACTTTGCCACTCATATCTGGTGTCTCTATAGCTTGCCTTTGCAAAGAAAAAAAGTTTTTCAGTGTAAGCTAATAGCAGTCAGTGTCGTTAAAGCGGGTGTCAGGCATTCAGCGTGTGCTCTGCCACCCTCAGCAAGTGCACTTTGCCACTCAAATCTGGTGTCTCTATAGCGCGGGTGTCAGGCCTTCAGCGTGTGCTCTGCCAATCTCAGCAAGTGTACTTTGCCACTCATATCTGGCGTCTCTATAGCGTGCTTTTACAAAGAAAAAAGTTTTTCAGTGTAAGCAGTCAGTGTCCTTAAAGCGGGTGACAGGCCTTCAGCGTGTACTCTGCCAACCTCTGCCAGTGGACTTTTCCACTCATATCTGGTGTCTCTATTGCGTGCTTTTACAAAGAAAAAAAAGTTTTTCAGTGTAAGCTAATAGCAGTCAGTGTCCTTAAAGCGGGTGTCAGGCCTTCGGCCTGTGCTCTGCCAACCTCAGAAAGTGCACTTTGCCACTCCTATTTGGTGTCTGTATAGCTTGCCTTTACAAAGAAAAAAAGTTTTTCAGTGTAAGCTAATAGCAGTCAGTGTCCTTAAAGCGGGTGTCAGGCCTTCAGCGTGTGCTCTGACAACCTCAGCAAGTGTACTTTGCCACTCATATCTGGTGTCTCTATAGCGTGCTTTTACAAAGAAAAAAACGTTTTTCAGTGTAAGCTAATAGCAGTCAGTGTCCTTAAAGCGAATAGCAGTCAGTGTCCTTAAAGCTAATAGCAGTCAGTGTCCTTAAAGCGGGTGTCAGGCCTTCAGCGTGTACTCTTCCAATCAAGTCCGTCCAGCCACTCCCCCAACCACCCACCAAACTGCGATAAACAACAGATTCATATCTGGTGTCTCTATAGCAGTCAGTGTCCTTAAAGCGGGTGTCAGGCCTTCAGCGTGTGCTCTGCCACCCTCAGCATGTGTACTTTGCCACTCATATCTGGTGTCTCTATAGCGTGCTTTTACAAAGTAAAAAAAGTTTTTCAGTGTAAGCTAATAGCAGTCAGTGTCCTTAAAGCGGGTGTCAGGCCTTCAGTGTGTGCTCTGCCACCCTCAGCAAGTGTACTTTGCCACTCATATCTGGTGTGACAATAGCGTGCCTTTAAAAAGACAAAAAGTTTTTCACTGTAAGCTAATAGCAGTTAGTTGTCTGCAAGCGTTTGGGTGTCAGGCCTTCAGCGTGTACTCTGCGAAACTCAGCCAGTCCACTTTGCCACTCATATCTGGTGTGGCAATAGCGTGCCTTTAAAAAGAAAAAAAATAAATTCTGTAAGCTAAGTTAGTTGTCTGCAAGCGTTTGGGTGTCAGGCCTTCAGCGTGTACTCTGCCAAACTCAGCCAGTCCACTTTGCCACTCATATCTGGTGTCTCTATAGCTTGCCTTTGCAAAGAAAAAAAGTTTTTCAGTGTAAGCTAATAGCAGTCAGTGTCGTTAAAGCGGGTGTCAGGCATTCAGCGTGTGCTCTGCCACCCTCAGCAAGTGCACTTTGCCACTCAAATCTGGTGTCTCTATAGCGCGGGTGTCAGGCCTTCAGCGTGTGCTCTGCCAATCTCAGCAAGTGTACTTTGCCACTCATATCTGGCGTCTCTATAGCGTGCTTTTACAAAGAAAAAAGTTTTTCAGTGTAAGCAGTCAGTGTCCTTAAAGCGGGTGACAGGCCTTCAGCGTGTACTCTGCCAACCTCTGCCAGTGGACTTTTCCACTCATATCTGGTGTCTCTATTGCGTGCTTTTACAAAGAAAAAAAAGTTTTTCAGTGTAAGCTAATAGCAGTCAGTGTCCTTAAAGCGGGTGTCAGGCCTTCGGCGTGTGCTCTGCCAACCTCAGAAAGTGCACTTTGCCACTCCTATTTGGTGTCTGTATAGCTTGCCTTTACAAAGAAAAAAAGTTTTTCAGTGTAAGCTAATAGCAGTCAGTGTCCTTAAAGCGGGTGTCAGGCCTTCAGCGTGTGCTCTGACAACCTCAGCAAGTGTACTTTGCCACTCATATCTGGTGTCTCTATAGCGTGCTTTTACAAAGAAAAAAACGTTTTTCAGTGTAAGCTAATAGCAGTCAGTGTCCTTAAAGCGAATAGCAGTCAGTGTCCTTAAAGCTAATAGCAGTCAGTGTCCTTAAAGCGGGTGTCAGGCCTTCGGCGTGTGCAACCTCAGCAAGTGCAATTTGCCACTCATATCTGGTGTCTCTATAGCGTGCTTTTACAAAGTAAAAAAAGTTTTTCAGTGTCAGCTAATAGCAGTCAGTGTCCTTAAAGCGGGTGTCAGGCCTTGAGCGTGTGCTCTGCCAACCTCAGCAAGTGCACTTTGCCACTCATATCTGGTGTCTCTATAGCGTGCCTTTACAAAGAAAAAAAGTTTTTCAGTGTAAGCTAATAGCAGTCAGTGTCCTTAAAGCGGGTGTCAGGCCTTCAGCGTGTGCTCTTCCAATCAAGTCCGTCCAGCCACTCCCCCAACCACCCACCAAACTGCGATAAACAACAGATTCATATCTGGTGTCTCTATAGCAGTCAGTGTCCTTAAAGCGGGTGTCAGGCCTTCAGCGTGTGCTCTGCCACCCTCAGCAAGTGTACTTTGCCACTCATATCTGGTGTCTCTATAGCGTGCTTTTACAAAGTAAAAAAAGTTTTTCAGTGTAAGCTAATAGCAGTCAGTGTCCTTAAAGCGGGTGTCAGGCCTTCAGTGTGTGCTCTGCCACCCTCAGCAAGTGCACTTTGCCACTCATATCTGGTGTCTCTATAGCGTGCTTTTACAAAGAAAAAAGTTTTTCAGTGTAAGCTAATAGCAGTCAGTGTCCTTAAAGCGAATAGCAGTCAGTGTCCTTAAAGCGGGTGTCAGGCCTTCAGCGTGTGCTCTGCCAACCTCATCAAGTGCACATTGCCACTCATATCTGGTGTCTCTATAGCGTGCTTTTACAAAGAAAATAGTTTTTCAGTGTAAGCTCATAGCAGTCAGTGTCCTTAATGCGGGTGTCACGCCTTCAGCGTGTGCTCTGCCAACCTCAGCAAGTGCACTTTGTCACTCATATCTGGTGTCTCTATAGTGTGCTTTTACAAAGAAGTTTTTCAGTGTAAGCTAATAGCAGTCAGTGTTCTTAAAGCAGGTGTCAGGCCTTCAGCGTGTTCTCTGCCAACCTCAGCAAGTGCATTTTGCCACTCATATCTGTTGTCTCTATAGCGTGCTTTTACAAAGAAAAAAGTTTTTCAGTGAAAGCTAATAGCAGTCAGTGTCCTTCAAGCGGGTGTCAGGCCTTCAGCGTGTGCTCTGACAACCTCAGCAAGTGTACTTTGCCACTCATATCTGGTGTGACAATAGCGTGCCTTTAAAAAGACAAAAAGTTTTTCACTGTAAGCTAATAGCAGTTAGTTGTCTGCAAGCGTTTGGGTGTCAGGCCTTCAGCGTGTACTCTGCGAAACTCAGCCAGTCCACTTTGCCACTCATATCTGGTGTGGCAATAGCGTGCCTTTAAAAAGAAAAAAAATAAATTCTGTAAGCTAAGTTAGTTGTCTGCAAGCGTTTTGGTGTCAGGCCTTCAGCGTGTACTCTGCCAAACTCAGCCAGTCCACTTTGCCACTCATATCTGGTGTGACAATAGCGTGCCTTTAAAAAGAAAAAAAGTTTTTCACTGTAAGCTAAAAGCAGTTAGTTGTCTGCAAGCGTTTGGGTGTCAGGCCTTTAACGTGTACCCTGCCAAACTCAGCCAGTCCACTTTGCCACTCATATCTGGTGTGACAATAGCGTGCCTTTAAAAAGAAAAAAAGTTTTTCACTGTAAGCTAAAAGCAGTTAGTTGTCTGCAAGCGTTTGGGTGTCAGGCCTTTAACGTGTACCCTGCCAAACTCAGCCAGTCCACTTTGCCACTCATATCTGGTGTGACAATAGCGTGCCTTTAAAAAGAAAAAAAGTTTTTCACTGTAAGCTACTAGCAGTCAGTGTCCTTCAAGCGGGTGACAGGCCTTCAGTGTGTACTCTGCCAAACTCAGCCAGTCCACTTTGCCACTCATATCTGGTGTGACAATAGCCTGCCTTTAAAAAGAAAAAAAAGAAATTCTGTAAGCTCATAGCAGTTAGTTGTCTGCAAGCGTTTGGGTGTCAGGCCTTCAGCGTGTACTCTGCCAAACTCAGCCAGTCCACTTTGCCACTCATATCTGGTGTGACAATAGCGTGCCTTTAAAAAGACAAAAAGTTTTTCACTGTAAGCTACTAGCAGTCAGTGTCCTTCAAGCGGGTGACAGGCCTTCAGTGTGTACTCTGCCAAACTCAGCCAGTCCACTTTGCCACTCATATCTGGTGTGACAATAGCGTGTCTTTAAAAAGAAAAAAAAGAAATTCTGTAAGCTCATAGCAGTTAGTTGTCTGCAAGCGTTTGGGTGTCAGGCCTTCAGCGTGTACTCTGCCAAACTCAGCCAGTCCACTTTGCCACTCATATCTGGTGTGGCAATTAGCGTGCCTTTAAAAAGAAAAAGAAGAAATTCTGTAAGCTCATAGCAGTTAGTTGTCTGCAAGCGTTTGGGTGTCAGGCCTTCAGCGTGTACTCTGCCAAACTCAGCCAGTCCACTTTGCCACTCATATCTGGTGTGACAATAGCGTGCCTTTAAAAAGAAAAAAAGTTTTTCACTGTAAGCTACTAGCAGTCAGTGTCCTTCAAGCGGGTGACAGGCCTTCAGTGTGTACTCTGCCAAACTCAGCCAGTCCACTTTGCCACTCATATCTGGTGTGACAATAGCGTGTCTTTAAAAAGAAAAAAAAGAAATTCTGTAAGCTCATAGCAGTTAGTTGTCTGCAAGCGTTTGGGTGTCAGGCCTTCAGCGTGTACTCTGCCAAACTCAGCCAGTCCACTTTGCCACTCATATCTGGTGTGGCAATAGCGTGCCTTTAAAAAGAAAAAGAAGAAATTCTGTAAGCTCATAGCAGTTAGTTGTCTGCAAGCGTTTGGGTGTCAGGCCTTCAGCGTGTACTCTGCCAAACTCAGCCAGTCCACTTTGCCACTCATATCTGGTGTGACAATAGCGTGCCTTTAAAAAGAAAAAAAGTTTTTCAATGTAAGCTAATAGCAGTCAGTGTCCTTAAAGAGGGTGTCAAGCCTTCAGCGTGTGCTCTGCCAATCTCAGCAAGAATACTTTGCCACTCATATCTGGTGTGACAATAGCGTGCCTTTAAAAACAAAAAAAGTTTTTCACTGTAAGCTAATAGCAGTCAGTGTCCTTCAAGTGGGTGACAGGCCTTCAGCGTGTACTCTGCCAAACTCAGCCAGTCCACTTTGCCACTCATATCTGGTGTGACAATAGCGTGCCTTTAAAAAGACAAAAAGTTTTTCACTGTAAGCTAATAGCATGTCTGCAAGCGTTTGGGTGTCAGGCCTTCAACGTGTACCCTGCCAAACTCAGCCAGTCCACTTTGCCACTCATATCTGGTGTGACAATAGCGTGCCTTTAAAAAGAAAAAAAGTTTTTCACTGTAAGCTAATAGCAGTTAGTTGTCTGCAAGCGTTTGGTTGTCAGGCCTTCAACGTGTACCCTGCCAAACTCAGCCAGTCCACTTTGCCACTCATATCTGGTGTGACAATAGCGTGCCTTTAAAATGAAAAAAAGATTTTTCACTGTAAGTTAGTTGTCTGCAAGCGTCTGGGTGTCAGGCCTTCAGCGTGTACTCTGCCAAACTCAGCCAGTCCACTTTGCCACTCATATCTGGTGTGACAATAGCGTGCCTTTAAAATGAAAAAAAGATTTTTCACTGTAAGTTAGTTGTCTGCAAGCGTCTGGGTGTCAGGCCTTCAGCGTGTACTCTGCCAAACTCAGCCAGTCCACTTTGCCACGCATATCTGGTGTCTCTATAGCGGCCTTTACAAAGAAAAAAGTTTTTCACTGTAAGCTAATAGATGTCAGTGTCCTTCAAGAGAGTGACAGGCCTTCAGCGTGTACTCTGCCAAACTCAGCCAGTCCACTTTGCCACTCATATCTGGTGTGACAATAGCGTGCCTTTAAAAAGAAAAAAAGTTTTTCACTGTAAGCTAATAGCAGTCAGTGTCCTTCAAGCGGGTGACAGGCCTTCAGCGTGTACTCTGCCAAACTCAGCCAGTCCACTTTGCCACTCATATCTGGTGTGACAATAGCGTGCCTTTAAAAAGAAAAAAAGTTTTTCACTGTAAGCTAATAGCAGTTAGTTGTCTGCAAGCGTCTGGTTGTCAGGCCTTTAGCGTGTGCTCTGCCAAACTCAGCCAGTCCACTTTGCCACTCATATCTGGTGTCTCTATAGCGTGCCTTTACAAAGAAAAAAAGTTTTTCACTGTAAGCTAATAGATGTCAGTGTCCTTCAAGAGGGTGACAGGCCTTCAGCGTGTACTCTGCCAAACTCAGCCAGTCCACTTTGCCACTCATATCTGGTGTGACAATAGCGCGCCTTTAAAAAGAAAAAAAGTTTTTCACTGTAAGCTAATAGCAGTTAGTTGTCTGCAAGCGTTTGGGTGTCAGGCCTTCAACGTGTACCCTGCCAAACTCAGCCAGTCCACTTTGCCACTCATATCTGGTGTGACAATAGCGTGCCTTTAAAAAGAAAAAAAGTTTTTCACTGTAAGCTAATAGCAGTTAGTTGTTTGCAAGCGTTTGGTTGTCAGGCCTTCAACGTGTACCCTGCCAAACTCAGCCAGTCCACTTTGCCACTCATATCTGGTGTCTCTATAGCGGCCTTTACAAAGAAAAAAGTTTTTCACTGTAAGTTAGTTGTCTGCAAGCGTCTGGGTGTCAGGCCTTCAGCGTGTACTCTGCCAAACTCAGCCAGTCCACTTTGCCACTCATATCTGGTGTCTCTATAGCGGCCTTTACAAAGAAAAAAGTTTTTCACTGTAAGTTAGTTGTCTGCAAGCGTCTGGGTGTCAGGCCTTCAGCGTGTACTCTGCCAAACTCAGCCAGTCCACTTTGCCACTCATATCTGGTGTCTCTATAGCGGCCTTTTCAAAGAAAAAAGTTTTTCACTGTAAGCTAATAGATGTCAGTGTCCTTCAAGAGGGTGACAGGCCTTCAGCGTGTACTCTGCCAAACTCAGCCAGTCCACTTTGCCACTCATATCTGGTGTGACAATAGCGTGCCTTTAAAAAGAAAAAAAAGTTTTTCACTATAAGCTAATAGCAGTTAGTTGCCTGCAAGCGTCTGGTTGTCAGGCCTTTAGCGTGTACTCTGCCAAACTCAGCCAGTCCACTTTGCCACTCATATCTGGTGTGACAATAGCGTGCCTTTAAAAAGAAAAAAAGTTTTTCACTGTAAGCTAATAGCAGTTAGTTGTCTGCAAGCGTTTGGTTGTCAGGCCTTCAACGTGTACCCTGCCAAACTCAGCCAGTCCACTTTGCCACTCATATCTGGTGTGACAATAGCGTGCCTTTAAAAACAAAAAAAGTTTTTCACTGTAAGCTAATAGCAGTCAGTGTCCTTCAAGTGGGTGACAGGCCTTCAGCGTGTACTCTGCCAAACTCAGCCAGTCCACTTTGCCACTCATATCTGGTGTGACAATAGCGTGCCTTTAAAAAGACAAAAAGTTTTTCACTGTAAGCTAATAGCATGTCTGCAAGCGTTTGGGTGTCAGGCCTTCAACGTGTACCCTGCCAAACTCAGCCAGTCCACTTTGCCACTCATATCTGGTGTGACAATAGCGTGCCTTTAAAAAGACAAAAAGTTTTTCACTGTAAGCTAATAGCATGTCTGCAAGCGTTTGGGTGTCAGGCCTTCAGCGTGTACTCTGCCAAACTCAGCCAGTCCACTTTGCCACTCATATCTGGTGTGACAATAGCGTGCCTTTAAAATGAAAAAAAGATTTTTCACTGTAAGTTAGTTGTCTGCAAGCGTCTGGGTGTCAGGCCTTCAGCGTGTACTCTGCCAAACTCAGCCAGTCCACCTTGCCACTCATATCTGGTGTCTCTATAGCGTGCCTTTACAAAGAAAAAAAGTTTTTCACTGTAAGCTAATAGCAGTCAGTGTCCTTCAAGTGGGTGACAGGCCTTCAGCGTGTATTTTGCCAAACTCAGCCAGTCCACTTTGCCACTCATATCTGGTGTGACAATAGCGTGCCTTTAAAAAGAAAAAAAGTTTTTCACTGTAAGCTAATAGCAGTCAGTGTCCTTCAAGCGGGTGACAGGCCTTCAGCGTGTACTCTGCCAAACTCAGCCAGTCCACTTTGCCACTCATATCTGGTGTGACAATAGCGTGCCTTTAAAAAGAAAAAAAGTTTTTCACTGTAAGCTAATAGCAGTTAGTTGTCTGCAAGCGTTTGGGTGTCAGGCCTTCAACGTGTACCCTGCCAAACTCAGCCAGTCCACTTTGCCACTCATATCTGGTGTGACAATAGCGCGCCTTTAAAACGAAAAAAAGTTTTTCACTGTAAGCTAATAGCAGTTAGTTGTCTGCAAGCGTTTGGGTGTCAGGCCTTCAACGTGTACCCTGCCAAACTCAGCCAGTCCACTTTGCCACTCATATCTGGTGTGACAATAGCGTGCCTTTAAAAAGAAAAAAAGTTTTTCACTGTAAGCTAATAGCAGTTAGTTGTTTGCAAGCGTTTGGTTGTCAGGCCTTCAACGTGTACCCTGCCAAACTCAGCCAGTCCACTTTGCCACTCATATCTGGTGTCTCTATAGCGGCCTTTACAAAGAAAAAAGTTTTTCACTGTAAGTTAGTTGTCTGCAAGCGTCTGGGTGTCAGGCCTTCAGCGTGTACTCTGCCAAACTCAGCCAGTCCACTTTGCCACTCATATCTGGTGTCTCTATAGCGGCCTTTACAAAGAAAAAAGTTTTTCACTGTAAGTTAGTTGTCTGCAAGCGTCTGGGTGTCAGGCCTTCAGCGTGTACTCTGCCAAACTCAGCCAGTCCACTTTGCCACTCATATCTGGTGTCTCTATAGCGGCCTTTTCAAAGAAAAAAGTTTTTCACTGTAAGCTAATAGATGTCAGTGTCCTTCAAGAGGGTGACAGGCCTTCAGCGTGTACTCTGCCAAACTCAGCCAGTCCACTTTGCCACTCATATCTGGTGTGACAATAGCGTGCCTTTAAAAAGAAAAAAAAGTTTTTCACTATAAGCTAATAGCAGTTAGTTGCCTGCAAGCGTCTGGTTGTCAGGCCTTTAGCGTGTACTCTGCCAAACTCAGCCAGTCCACTTTGCCACTCATATCTGGTGTGACAATAGCGTGCCTTTAAAAAGAAAAAAAGTTTTTCACTGTAAGCTAATAGCAGTTAGTTGTCTGCAAGCGTTTGGTTGTCAGGCCTTCAACGTGTACCCTGCCAAACTCAGCCAGTCCACTTTGCCACTCATATCTGGTGTGACAATAGCGTGCCTTTAAAAACAAAAAAAGTTTTTCACTGTAAGCTAATAGCAGTCAGTGTCCTTCAAGTGGGTGACAGGCCTTCAGCGTGTACTCTGCCAAACTCAGCCAGTCCACTTTGCCACTCATATCTGGTGTGACAATAGCGTGCCTTTAAAAAGACAAAAAGTTTTTCACTGTAAGCTAATAGCATGTCTGCAAGCGTTTGGGTGTCAGGCCTTCAACGTGTACCCTGCCAAACTCAGCCAGTCCACTTTGCCACTCATATCTGGTGTGACAATAGCGTGCCTTTAAAAAGACAAAAAGTTTTTCACTGTAAGCTAATAGCATGTCTGCAAGCGTTTGGGTGTCAGGCCTTCAGCGTGTACTCTGCCAAACTCAGCCAGTCCACTTTGCCACTCATATCTGGTGTGACAATAGCGTGCCTTTAAAATGAAAAAAAGATTTTTCACTGTAAGTTAGTTGTCTGCAAGCGTCTGGGTGTCAGGCCTTCAGCGTGTACTCTGCCAAACTCAGCCAGTCCACTTTGCCACGCATATCTGGTGTCTCTATAGCGGCCTTTACAAAGAAAAAAGTTTTTCACTGTAAGCTAATAGATGTCAGTGTCCTTCAAGAGAGTGACAGGCCTTCAGCGTGTACTCTGCCAAACTCAGCCAGTCCACTTTGCCACTCATATCTGGTGTGACAATAGCGTGCCTTTAAAAAGAAAAAAAGTTTTTCACTGTAAGCTAATAGCAGTTAGTTGTCTGCAAGCGTCTGGTTGTCAGGCCTTTAGCGTGTGCTCTGCCAAACTCAGCCAGTCCACTTTGCCACTCATATCTGGTGTCTCTATAGCGTGCCTTTACAAAGAAAAAAAGTTTTTCACTGTAAGCTAATAGCAGTTAGTTGTCTGCAAGCGTCTGGTTGTCAGGCCTTTAGCGTGTGCTCTGCCAAACTCAGCCAGTCCACTTTGCCACTCATATCTGGTGTCTCTATAGCGTGCCTTTACAAAGAAAAAAAGTTTTTCACTGTAAGCTAATAGATGTCAGTGTCCTTCAAGAGGGTGACAGGCCTTCAGCGTGTACTCTGCCAAACTCAGCCAGTCCACTTTGCCACTCATATCTGGTGTGACAATAGCGCGCCTTTAAAAAGAAAAAAAGTTTTTCACTGTAAGCTAATAGCAGTTAGTTGTTTGCAAGCGTTTGGGTGTCAGGCCTTCAGCGTGTACTCTGCCAAACTCAGCCAGTCCACTTTGCCACTCCATATCTGGTGTGACAATAGCGCGCCTTTAAAAAGAAAAAAAGTTTTTCACTGTAAGCTAATAGCAGTTAGTTGTCTGCAAGCGTTTGGGTGTCAGGCCTTCAACGTGTACCCTGCCAAACTCAGCCAGTCCACTTTGCCACTCATATCTGGTGTGACAATAGCGTGCCTTTAAAAAGAAAAAAAGTTTTTCACTGTAAGCTAATAGCAGTTAGTTGTTTGCAAGCGTTTGGGTGTCAGGCCTTCAGCGTGTACTCTGCCAACCTCAGCAAGTGCACATTGCCACTCATATCTGGTGTCTCTATAGCGTGCTTTTACAAAGAAAAAAGTTTTTCAGTGTAAGCTCATAGCAGTCAGTGTCCTTAAAGCGGGTGTCAGGCCTTCAGCGTGTGCTCTGCCAACCTCAGCAAGTGCACTTTGCCACTCATATCTGGTGTCTCTATAGCGTGCTTTTACAAAGTAAAAAAAGTTTTTCAGTGTAAGCTAATAGCAGTCAGTGTCCTTAAAGCGGGTGACAGGCCTCCAGCGTGTGCTCTGCCAACCTCAGCAAGTGCACATTGCCACTCATATCTGGTGTCTCTATAGCGTGCTTTTACAAAGTAAAAAAAGTTTTTCAGTGTAAGCTAATAGCAGTCAGTGTCCTTAAAGCGGGTGTCAGGCCTTCGGCGTGTGCTCTAGCAACCTCAGCAAGTGCACTTTGCCACTCATATCTGGTGTCTCTATAGCGTGCCTTTACAAAGAAAAAAAGTTTTTCAGTGTAAGCTAATAGCAGTCAGTGTCCTTAAAGCGGGTGTCAGGCCTTCAGCGTGTGCTCTTCCAATCAAGTCCGTCCAGCCACTCCCCCAACCACCCACCAAACTGCGATAAACAACAGATTCATATCTGGTGTCTCTATAGCAGTCAGTGTCCTTAAAGCGGGTGTCAGGCCTTCAGCGTGTGCTCTGCCACCCTCAGCAAGTGTACTTTGCCACTCATATCTGGTGTCTCTATAGCGTGCTTTTACAAAGTAAAAAAGGTTTTTCAGTGTAAGCTAATAGCAGTCAGTGTCCTTCAAGCGGGTGTCAGGCCTTCAGCGTGTGCTCTGCCAACCTCAGCAAGTGCACTTTGCCACTCATCTGGTGTCTCTATAGCGTGCCTTTACAAAGAAAAAAAGTTTTTCAGTGTAAGCTAATAGCAGTTAGTGTCCTTAAAGCGGGTGTCAGGCCTTCAGTGTGTGCTCTGCCACCCTCAGCAAGTGCACTTTGCCACTCATATCTGGTGTCTCTATAGCGTGCTTTTACAAAGAAAAAAGTTTTTCAGTGTAAGCTAATAGCAGTCAGTGTCCTTAAAGCGAATAGCAGTCAGTGTCCTTAAAGCGGGTGTCAGGCCTTCAGCGTGTGCTCTGCCAACCTCATCAAGTGCACATTGCCACTCATATCTGGTTTCTCTATAGCGTGCTTTTACAAAGAAATGAAGTTTTTCAGTGTAAGCTCATAGCAGTCAGTGTCCTTAATGCGGGTGTCACGCCTTCAGCGTGTGCTCTGCCAACCTCAGCAAGTGCACTTTGCCACTCATATCTGGTGTCTCTATAGTGTGCTTTTACAAAGAAATGAAGTTTTTCAGTGTAAGCTAATAGCAGTCAGTGTTCTTAAAGCAGGTGTCAGGCCTTCAGCGTGTGCTCTGCCAACCTCATCAAGTGCACATTGCCACTCATATCTGGTGTCTCTATAGCGGCCTTTACAAAGAAATGAAGTTTTTCAGTGTAAACTCATAGCAGTCAGTGTCCTTAATGCGGGTGTCACGCATTCAGCGTGTACTCTGCCAAACTCAGCCAGTCAACTTTGCCACTCATATCTGGTGTGACAATAGCGTGCCTTTAAAATGAAAAAAAGATTTTTCACTGTAAGTTAGTTGTCTGCAAGCGTCTGGGTGTCAGGCCTTCAGCGTGTACTCTGCCAAACTCAGCCAGTCCACTTTGCCACGCATATCTGGTGTCTCTATAGCGGCCTTTACAAAGAAAAAAGTTTTTCACTGTAAGCTAATAGATGTCAGTGTCCTTCAAGAGAGTGACAGGCGTGTACTCTGCCAAACTCAGCCAGTCCACTTTGCCACTCATATCTGGTGTGACAATAGCGTGCCTTTAAAAAGAAAAAAAGTTTTTCACTGTAAGCTAATAGCAGTTAGTTGTCTGCAAGCGTCTGGTTGTCAGGCCTTTAGCGTGTGCTCTGCCAAACTCAGCCAGTCCACTTTGCCACTCATATCTGGTGTCTCTATAGCGTGCCTTTACAAAGAAAAAAAGTTTTTCACTGTAAGCTAATAGATGTCAGTGTCCTTCAAGAGGGTGACAGGCCTTCAGCGTGTACTCTGCCAAACTCAGCCAGTCCACTTTGCCACTCATATCTGGTGTGACAATAGCGTGCCATTAAAAAGAAAAAAACTTTTTCACTGTAAGCTAATAGCAGTTGGTTGTCTGCAAGCGTTTGGTTGTCAGGCCTTCAACGTGTACCCTGCCAAACTCAGCCAGTCCACTTTGCCACTCATATCTGGTGTGACAATAGCGTGCCTTTAAAATGAAAAAAAGTTTTTCACTGTAAGCTAATAGCAGTTAGTTGTTTGCAAGCGTTTGGGTGTCAGGCCTTCAGCGTGTACTCTGCCAAACTCAGCCAGTCCACTTTGCCACTCATATCTGGTGTGACAATAGCGTGCCATTAAAAAGAAAAAAACTTTTTCACTGTAAGCTAATAGCAGTTGGTTGTCTGCAAGCGTTTGGTTGTCAGGCCTTCAACGTGTACCCTGCCAAACTCATTCAGTCCACTTTGCCACTCATATCTGGTGTGACAATAGCGTGCCTTTAAAATGAAAAAAAGATTTTTCACTGTAAGTTAGTTGTCTGCAAGCGTCTGGGTGTCAGGCCTTCAGCGTGTACTCTGCCAAACTCAGCCAGTCCACTTTGCCACTCATATCTGGTGTCTCTATAGCGGCCTTTACAAAGAAAAAAGTTTTTCACTGTAAGTTAGTTGTCTGCAAGCGTCTGGGTGTCAGGCCTTCAGCGTGTACTCTGCCAAACTCAGCCAGTCCACTTTGCCACTCATATCTGGTGTCTCTATAGCGGCCTTTTCAAAGAAAAAAGTTTTTCACTGTAAGCTAATAGATGTCAGTGTCCTTCAAGAGGGTGACAGGCCTTCAGCGTGTACTCTGCCAAACTCAGCCAGTCCACTTTGCCACTCATATCTGGTGTGACAATAGCGTGCCTTTAAAAAGAAAAAAATTTTTTCACTGTAAGCTAATAGCAGTTAGTTGTCTGCAAGCGTTTGGTTGTCAGGCCTTCAACGTGTACCCTGCCAAACTCAGCCAGTCCACTTTGCCACTCATATCTGGTGTGACAATAGCGTGCCTTTAAAATGAAAAAAAGATTTTTCACTGTAAGTTAGTTGTCTGCAAGCGTCTGGGTGTCAGGCCTTCAGCGTGTACTCTGCCAAACTCAGCCAGTCCACTTTGCCACGCATATCTGGTGTCTCTATAGCGGCCTTTACAAAGAAAAAAGTTTTTCACTGTAAGCTAATAGATGTCAGTGTCCTTCAAGAGAGTGACAGGCCTTCAGCGTGTACTCTGCCAAACTCAGCCAGTCCACTTTGCCACTCATATTTGGTGTGACAATAGCGTGCCTTTAAAAAGAAAAAAAGTTTTTCACTGTAAGCTAATAGCAGTTAGTTGTCTGCAAGCGTCTGGTTGTCAGGCCTTTAGCGTGTGCTCTGCCAAACTCAGCCAGTCCACTTTGCCACTCATATCTGGTGTCTCTATAGCGTGCCTTTACAAAGAAAAAAAGTTTTTCACTGTAAGCTAATAGCAGTTAGTTGTCTGCAAGCGTCTGGTTGTCAGGCCTTTAGCGTGTGCTCTGCCAAACTCAGCCAGTCCACTTTGCCACTCATATCTGGTGTCTCTATAGCGTGCCTTTACAAAGAAAAAAAGTTTTTCACTGTAAGCTAATAGATGTCAGTGTCCTTCAAGAGGGTGACAGGCCTTCAGCGTGTACTCTGCCAAACTCAGCCAGTCCACTTTGCCACTCATATCTGGTGTGACAATAGCGTGCCTTTAAAAAGAAAAAAAGTTTTTCACTGTAAGCTAATAGCAGTTAGTTGTTTGCAAGCGTTTGGGTGTCAGGCCTTCAGCGTGTACTCTGCCAAACTCAGCCAGTCCACTTTGCCACTCCATATCTGGTGTGACAATAGCGCGCCTTTAAAAAGAAAAAAAGTTTTTCACTGTAAGCTAATAGCAGTTAGTTGTCTGCAAGCGTTTGGGTGTCAGGCCTTCAGCGTGTACTCTGCCAACCTCAGCAAGTGCACATTGCCACTCATATCTGGTGTCTCTATAGCGTGCTTTTACAAAGAAAACAGTTTTTCAGTGTAAGCTCATAGCAGTCAGTGTCCTTAAAGCGGGTGTCAGGCCTTCAGCGTGTGCTCTGCCAACCTCAGCAAGTGCACTTTGCCACTCATATCTGGTGTCTCTATAGCGTGCTTTTACAAAGTAAAAAAAGTTTTTCAGTGTAAGCTAATAGCAGTCAGTGTCCTTAAAGCGGGTGTCAGGCCTTCAGCGTGTGCTCTGCCAACCTCAGCAAGTGTATTTTGCCACTCATATCTGGCGTCCCTATAGCGTGCTTTTACAAAGAAAAAAGTTTTTCAGTGTAAGCTAATAGCAGTCAGTGTCCTTAAAGCGGGTGTCAGGCCTTCGGCGTGTGCTCTAGCAACCTCAGCAAGTGCACTTTGCCACTCATATCTGGTGTGACAATAGCGTGCCTTTAAAATGAAAAAAAGATTTTTCACTGTAAGTTAGTTGTCTGCAAGCGTCTGGGTGTCAGGCCTTCAGCGTGTACTCTGCCAAACTCAGCCAGTCCACTTTGCCACTCATATCTGGTGTCTCTATAGCGGCCTTTTCAAAGAAAAAAGTTTTTCACTGTAAGCTAATAGATGTCAGTGTCCTTCAAGAGGGTGACAGGCCTTCAGCGTGTACTCTGCCAAACTCAGCCAGTCCACTTTGCCACTCATATCTGGTGTGACAATAGCGTGCCTTTAAAAAGTAAAAAAAGTTTTTCACTATAAGCTAATAGCAGTTAGTTGCCTGCAAGCGTCTGGTTGTCAGGCCTTTAGCGTGTACTCTGCCAAACTCAGCCAGTCCACTTTGCCACTCATATCTGGTGTGACAATAGCGTGCCTTTAAAAAGAAAAAAATTTTTTCACTGTAAGCTAATAGCAGTTAGTTGTCTGCAAGCGTTTGGTTGTCAGGCCTTCAACGTGTACCCTGCCAAACTCAGCCAGTCCACTTTGCCACTCATATCTGGTGTGACAATAGCGTGCCTTTAAAATGAAAAAAAGATTTTTCACTGTAAGTTAGTTGTCTGCAAGCGTCTGGGTGTCAGGCCTTCAGCGTGTACTCTGCCAAACTCAGCCAGTCCACTTTGCCACGCATATCTGGTGTCTCTATAGCGGCCTTTACAAAGAAAAAAGTTTTTCACTGTAAGCTAATAGATGTCAGTGTCCTTCAAGAGAGTGACAGGCCTTCAGCGTGTACTCTGCCAAACTCAGCCAGTCCACTTTGCCACTCATATCTGGTGTGACAATAGCGTGCCTTTAAAAAGAAAAAAAGTTTTTCACTGTAAGCTAATAGCAGTTAGTTGTCTGCAAGCGTCTGGTTGTCAGGCCTTTAGCGTGTGCTCTGCCAAACTCAGCCAGTCCACTTTGCCACTCATATCTGGTGTCTCTATAGCGTGCCTTTACAAAGAAAAAAAGTTTTTCACTGTAAGCTAATAGATGTCAGTGTCCTTCAAGAGGGTGACAGGCCTTCAGCGTGTACTCTGCCAAACTCAGCCAGTCCACTTTGCCACTCATATCTGGTGTGACAATAGCGTGCCTTTAAAAAGAAAAAAAGTTTTTCACTGTAAGCTAATAGCAGTTAGTTGTTTGCAAGCGTTTGGGTGTCAGGCCTTCAGCGTGTACTCTGCCAAACTCAGCCAGTCCACTTTGCCACTCCATATCTGGTGTGACAATAGCGCGCCTTTAAAAAGAAAAAAAGTTTTTCACTGTAAGCTCATAGCAGTCAGTGTCCTTAAAGCGGGTGTCAGGCCTTCAGCGTGTGCTCTGCCAACCTCAGCAAGTGCACTTTGCCACTCATATCTGGTGTCTCTATAGCGTGCTTTTACAAAGTAAAAAAAGTTTTTCAGTGTAAGCTAATAGCAGTCAGTGTCCTTAAAGCGGGTGTCAGGCCTTCAGCGTGTGCTCTGCCAACCTCAGCAAGTGTATTTTGCCACTCATATCTGGCGTCCCTATAGCGTGCTTTTACAAAGAAAAAAGTTTTTCAGTGTAAGCTAATAGCAGTCAGTGTCCTTAAAGCGGGTGTCAGGCCTTCGGCGTGTGCTCTAGCAACCTCAGCAAGTGCACTTTGCCACTCATATCTGGTGTCTCTATAGCGTGCCTTTACAAAGAAAAAAGTTTTTCAGTGTAAGCTAATAGCAGTCAGTGTCCTTAAAGCGGGTGTCAGGCCTTCAGCGTGTGCTCTTCCAATCAAGTCCGTCCAGCCACTCCCCCAACCACCCACCAAACTGCGATAAACAACAGATTCATATCTGGTGTCTCTATAGCAGTCAGTGTCCTTAAAGCGGGTGTCAGGCCTTCAGCGTGTGCTCTGCCACCCTCAGCAAGTGTACGTTGCCACTCATATCTGGTGTCTCTATAGCGTGCTTTTACAAAGTAAAAAAAGTTTTTCAGTGTAAGCTAATAGCAGTCAGTGTCCTTCAAGCGGGTGTCAGGCCTTCAGCGTGTGCTCTGCCAACCTCAGCAAGTGCACTTTGCCACTCATCTGGTGTCTCTATAGCGTGCCTTTACAAAGAAAAAAAGTTTTTCAGTGTAAGCTAATAGCAGTTAGTGTCCTTAAAGCGGGTGTCAGGCCTTCAGTGTGTGTGCTCTGCCACCCTCAGCAAGTGCACTTTGCCACTCATATCTGGTGTCTCTATAGCGTGCTTTTACAAAGAAAAAAGTTTTTCAGTGTAAGCTAATAGCAGTCAGTGTCCTTAAAGCGAATTGCAGTCAGTGTCATAAAGCGGGTGTCAGGCCTTCAGCGTGTGCTCTGCCAACCTCATCAAGTGCACATTGCCACTCATATCTGGTGTCTCTATAGCGTGCTTTTACAAAGAAAAAAGTTTTTCAGTGAAAGCTAATAGCAGTCAGTGTCCTTCAAGCGGGTGTCAGGCCTTCAGCGTGTGCTCTGACAACCTCAGCAAGTGTACTTTGCCACTCATATCTGGCGTCTCTATAGCGTGCTTTTACAAAGAAAAAAGTTTTTCAGTGTAAGCTAATAGCAGTCAGTGTCCTTAAAATGGGTGTCAGGCCTTCAGCGTGTGCTCTGCCACCCTCAGCAAGTGCACTTTGCCACTCATATCTGGTGTCTCTATAGCGTGCTTTTACAAAGAAAATATGTTTTTCAGTGTAAGCTAATAGCAGTCAGTGTCGTTAAAGCGGGTGTCAGGCCTTCGGCGTGTGCTCTGCCAACCTCAGCAAGTGTACTTTGCCACTCATATCTGGTGTCTCTATAGCGCGCTTTTACAAAGAAAAAAAGTTTTTCAGTGTAAGCTAATAGCAGTCAGTGTCCTTCAAGCGGGTGTCAGGCCTTCAGCGTGTGCTCTGCCACCCTCAGCAAGTGCACTTTGCCACTCATATCTGGTGTCTCTATAGCGTGCTTTTACAAAGAAAAAAACGTTTTTCAGTGTAAGCTAATAGCAGTCAGTGTCCTTAAAGCGAATAGCAGTCAGTGTCCTTAAAGCTAATAGCAGTCAGTGTCCTTAAAGCGGGTGTCAGGCCTTCGGCGTGTGCAACCTCAGCAAGTGCAATTTGCCACTCATATCTGGTGTCTCTATAGCGTGCTTTTACAAAGTAAAAAAAGTTTTTCAGTGTCAGCTAATAGCAGTCAGTGTCCTTAAAGCGGGTGTCAGGCCTTGAGCGTGTGCTCTGCCAACCTCAGCAAGTGCACTTTGCCACTCATATCTGGTGTCTCTATAGCGTGCCTTTACAAAGAAAAAAAGTTTTTCAGTGTAAGCTAATAGCAGTCAGTGTCCTTAAAGCAGGTGTCAGGCCTTCAGCGTGTGCTCTTCCAATCAAGTCCGTCCAGCCACTCCCCCAACCACCCACCAAACTGCGATAAACAACAGATTCATATCTGGTGTCTCTATAGCAGTCAGTGTCCTTAAAGCGGGTGTCAGGCCTTCAGCGTGTGCTCTGCCACCCTCAGCAAGTGTACTTTGCCACTCATATCTGGTGTCTCTATAGCGTGCTTTTACAAAGTAAAAAAAGTTTTTCAGTGTAAGCTAATAGCAGTCAGTGTCCTTAAAGCGGGTGACAGGCCTTCAGCGTGTGCTCTGCCAACCTCAGCAAGTGCACATTGCCACTCATATCTGGTGTCTCTATAGCGTGCTTTTACAAACAAAAAACGTTTTTCAGTGTAAGCTAATAGCAGTCAGTGTCCTTAAAGCGAATAGCAGTCAGTGTCCTTAAAGCGGGTGTCAGGCCTTCGGCGTGTGCTCTAGCAACCTCAGCAAGTGCACTTTGCCACTCATATCTGGTGTCTCTATAGCGTGCCTTTACAAAGAAAAAAAGTTTTTCAGTGTAAGCTAATAGCAGTCAGTGTCCTTAAAGCGGGTGTCAGGCCTTCTGCGTGTGCTCTTCCAATCAAGTCCGTCCAGCCACTCCCCCAACCACCCACCAAACTGCGATAAACAACAGATTCATATCTGGTGTCTCTATAGCAGTCAGTGTCCTTAAAGCGGGTGTCAGGCCTTCAGCGTGTGCTCTGCCACCCTCAGCAAGTGTACTTTGCCACTCATATCTGGTGTCTCTATAGCGTGCTTTTACAAAGTAAAAAAAGTTTTTCAGTGTAAGCTAATAGCAGTCAGTGTCCTTCAAGCGGGTGTCAGGCCTTCAGCGTGTGCTCTGCCAACCTCAGCAAGTGCACTTTGCCACTCATCTGGTGTCTCTATAGCGTGCCTTTACAAAGAAAAAAAGTTTTTCAGTGTAAGCTAATAGCAGTTAGTGTCCTTAAAGCGGGTGTCAGGCCTTCAGTGTGTGCTCTGCCACCCTCAGCAAGTGCACTTTGCCACTCATATCTGGTGTCTCTATAGCGTGCTTTTACAAAGAAAAAAGTTTTTCAGTGTAAGCTAATAGCAGTCAGTGTCCTTAAAGCGAATAGCAGTCAGTGTCCTTAAAGCGGGTGTCAGGCCTTCAGCGTGTGCTCTGCCAACCTCATCAAGTGCACATTGCCACTCATATCTGGTGTCTCTATAGCGTGCTTTTACAAAGAAATGAAGTTTTTCAGTGTAAGCTCATAGCAGTCAGTGTCCTTAATGCGGGTGTCACGCCTTCAGCGTGTTCTCTGCCAACCTCAGCAAGTGCATTTTGCCACTCATATCTGTTGTCTCTATAGCGTGCTTTTACAAAGAAAAAAGTTTTTCAGTGAAAGCTAATAGCAGTCAGTGTCCTTCAAGCGGGTGTCAGGCCTTCAGCGTGTGCTCTGACAACCTCAGCAAGTGTACTTTGCCACTCATATCTGGCGTCTCTATAGCGTGCTTTTACAAAGAAAAAAGTTTTTTCAGTGTAAGCTAATAGCAGTCAGTGTCCTTAAAATGGGTGTCAGGCCTTCAGCGTGTGCTCTGCCACCCTCAGCAAGTGCACTTTGCCACTCATATCTGGTGTCTCTATAGCGTGCTTTTACAAAGAAAATATGTTTTTCAGTGTAAGCTAATAGCAGTCAGTGTCGTTAAAGCGGGTGTCAGGCCTTCGGCGTGTGCTCTGCCAACCTCAGCAAGTGTACTTTGCCACTCATATCTGGTGTCTCTATAGCGTGCTCTTACAAAGAAAAAAAAGTTTTTCAGTGTAAGCTAATAGCAGTCAGTGTCCTTAAAGCGGGTGTCAGGCCTTCAGCGTGTGCTCTGCCAACCTCAGCAAGTGTACTTTGCCACTCATATCTGGTGTCTCTATAGCGCGCTTTTACAAAGAAAAAAAGTTTTTCAGTGTAAGCTAATAGCAGTCAGTGTCCTTCAAGCGGGTGTCAGGCCTTCAGCGTGTGCTCTGCCACCCTCAGCAAGTGCACTTTGCCACTCATATCTGGTGTCTCTATAGCGTTTTTCAGTGTAAGCTAATAGCAGTCAGTGTCCTTAAAGCAAATAGCAGTCAGTGTCCTTAAAGCTAATAGCAGTCAGTGTCCTTAAAGCGGGTGTCAGGCCTTCGGCGTGTGCAACCTCAGCAAGTGCAATTTGCCACTCATATCTGGTGTCTCTATAGCGTGCTTTTACAAAGTAAAAAAAGTTTTTCAGTGTCAGCTAATAGCAGTCAGTGTCCTTAAAGCGGGTGTCAGGCCTTCAGCGTGTGCTCTGCCAACCTCAGCAAGTGCACTTTGCCACTCATATCTGGTGTCTCTATAGCGTGCCTTTACAAAGAAAAAAAGTTTTTCAGTGTAAGCTAATAGCAGTCAGTGTCCTTAAAGCAGGTGTCAGGCCTTCAGCGTGTGCTCTTCCAATCAAATCCGTCCAGCCACTCCCCCAACCACCCACCAAACTGCGATAAACAACAGATTCATATCTGGTGTCTCTATAGCAGTCAGTGTCCTTAAAGCGGGTGTCAGGCCTTCAGCGTGTGCTCTGCCACCCTCAGCAAGTGTACTTTGCCACTCATATCTGGTGTCTCTATAGCGTGCTTTTACAAAGTAAAAAAAGTTTTTCAGTGTAAGCTAATAGCAGTCAGTGTCCTTAAAGCGGGTGACAGGCCTTCAGCGTGTGCTCTGCTAACCTCAGCAAGTGCACATTGCCACTCATATCTGGTGTCTCTATAGCGTGCTTTTACAAACAAAAAACTTTTTTCAGTGTAAGCTAATAGCAGTCAGTGTCCTTAAAGCGAATAGCAGTCAGTGTCCTTAAAGCGGGTGTCAGGCCTTCGGCGTGTGCTCTAGCAACCTCAGCAAGTGCACTTTGCCACTCATATCTGGTGTCTCTATAGCGTGCCTTTACAAAGAAAAAAAGTTTTTCAGTGTAAGCTAATAGCAGTCAGTGTCCTTAAAGCGGGTGTCAGGCCTTCTGCGTGTGCTCTTCCAATCAAGTCCGTCCAGCCACTCCCCCAACCACCCACCAAACTGCGATAAACAACAGATTCATATCTGGTGTCTCTATAGCAGTCAGTGTCCTTAAAGCGGGTGTCAGGCCTTCAGCGTGTGCTCTGCCACCCTCAGCAAGTGTACTTTGCCACTCATATCTGGTGTCTCTATAGCGTGCTTTTACAAAGTAAAAAAAGTTTTTCAGTGTAAGCTAATAGCAGTCAGTGTCCTTCAAGCGGGTGTCAGGCCTTCAGCGTGTGCTCTGCCAACCTCAGCAAGTGCACTTTGCCACTCATCTGGTGTCTCTATAGCGTGCCTTTACAAAGAAAAAAAGTTTTTCAGTGTAAGCTAATAGCAGTTAGTGTCCTTAAAGCGGGTGTCAGGCCTTCAGTGTGTGCTCTGCCACCCTCAGCAAGTGCACTTTGCCACTCATATCTGGTGTCTCTATAGCGTGCTTTTACAAAGAAAAAAGTTTTTCAGTGTAAGCTAATAGCAGTCAGTGTCCTTAAAGCGAATAGCAGTCAGTGTCCTTAAAGCGGGTGTCAGGCCTTCAGCGTGTGCTCTGCCAACCTCATCAAGTGCACATTGCCACTCATATCTGGTGTCTCTATAGCGTGCTTTTACAAAGAAATGAAGTTTTTCAGTGTAAGCTCATAGCAGTCAGTGTCCTTAATGCGGGTGTCACGCCTTCAGCGTGTTCTCTGCCAACCTCAGCAAGTGCATTTTGCCACTCATATCTGTTGTCTCTATAGCGTGCTTTTACAAAGAAAAAAGTTTTTCAGTGAAAGCTAATAGCAGTCAGTGTCCTTCAAGCGGGTGTCAGGCCTTCAGCGTGTGCTCTGACAACCTCAGCAAGTGTACTTTGCCACGCATATCTGGTGTCTCTATAGCGGCCTTTACAAAGAAAAAAGTTTTTCACTGTAAGCTAATAGATGTCAGTGTCCTTCAAGAGAGTGACAGGCCTTCAGCGTGTACTCTGCCAAACTCAGCCAGTCCACTTTGCCACTCATATCTGGTGTGACAATAGCGTGCCTTTAAAAAGAAAAAAAGTTTTTCACTGTAAGCTAATAGCAGTTAGTTGTCTGCAAGCGTCTGGTTGTCAGGCCTTTAGCGTGTGCTCTGCCAAACTCAGCCAGTCCACTTTGCCACTCATATCTGGTGTCTCTATAGCGTGCCTTTACAAAGAAAAAAAGTTTTTCACTGTAAGCTAATAGCAGTTAGTTGTCTGCAAGCGTCTGGTTGTCAGGCCTTTAGCGTGTGCTCTGCCAAACTCAGCCAGTCCACTTTGCCACTCATATCTGGTGTCTCTATAGCGTGCCTTTACAAAGAAAAAAAGTTTTTCACTGTAAGCTAATAGATGTCAGTGTCCTTCAAGAGGGTGACAGGCCTTCAGCGTGTACTCTGCCAAACTCAGCCAGTCCACTTTGCCACTCATATCTGGTGTGACAATAGCGTGCCTTTAAAAAGAAAAAAAGTTTTTCACTGTAAGCTAATAGCAGTTAGATGTTTGCAAGCGTTTGGGTGTCAGGCCTTCAGCGTGTACTCTGCCAAACTCAGCCAGTCCACTTTGCCACTCATATCTGGTGTGACAATAGCGTGCCATTAAAAAGAAAAAAACTTTTTCACTGTAAGCTAATAGCAGTTGGTTGTCTGCAAGCGTTTGGTTGTCAGGCCTTCAACGTGTACCCTGCCAAACTCAGCCAGTCCACTTTGCCACTCATATCTGGTGTGACAATAGCGTGCCTTTAAAATGAAAAAAAGTTTTTCACTGTAAGCTAATAGCAGTTAGTTGTTTGCAAGCGTTTGGGTGTCAGGCCTTCAGCGTGTACTCTGCCAAACTCAGCCAGTCCACTTTGCCACTCATATCTGGTGTGACAATAGCGTGCCATTAAAAAGAAAAAAACTTTTTCACTGTAAGCTAATAGCAGTTGGTTGTCTGCAAGCGTTTGGTTGTCAGGCCTTCAACGTGTACCCTGCCAAACTCAGCCAGTCCACTTTGCCACTCATATCTGGTGTGACAATAGCGTGCCTTTAAAATGAAAAAAAGATTTTTCACTGTAAGTTAGTTGTCTGCAAGCGTCTGGGTGTCAGGCCTTCAGCGTGTACTCTGCCAAACTCAGCCAGTCCACTTTGCCACTCATATCTGGTGTCTCTATAGCGGCCTTTACAAAGAAAAAAGTTTTTCACTGTAAGTTAGTTGTCTGCAAGCGTCTGGGTGTCAGGCCTTCAGCGTGTACTCTGCCAAACTCAGCCAGTCCACTTTGCCACTCATATCTGGTGTCTCTATAGCGGCCTTTTCAAAGAAAAAAGTTTTTCACTGTAAGCTAATAGATGTCAGTGTCCTTCAAGAGGGTGACAGGCCTTCAGCGTGTACTCTGCCAAACTCAGCCAGTCCACTTTGCCACTCATATCTGGTGTGACAATAGCGTGTCTTTAAAAAGAAAAAAAAGAAATTCTGTAAGCTCATAGCAGTTAGTTGTCTGCAAGCGTTTGGGTGTCAGGCCTTCAGCGTGTACTCTGCCAAACTCAGCCAGTCCACTTTGCCACTCATATCTGGTGTGGCAATAGCGTGCCTTTAAAAAGAAAAAGAAGAAATTCTGTAAGCTCATAGCAGTTAGTTGCCTGCAAGCGTCTGGTTGTCAGGCCTTTAGCGTGTACTCTGCCAAACTCAGCCAGTCCACTTTGCCACTCATATCTGGTGTGACAATAGCGTGCCTTTAAAAAGTAAAAAAAGTTTTTCACTATAAGCTAATAGCAGTTAGTTGTCTGCAAGCGTTTGGTTGTCAGGCCTTCAACGTGTACCCTGCCAAACTCAGCCAGTCCACTTTGCCACTCATATCTGGTGTGACAATAGCGTGCCTTTAAAATGAAAAAAAGATTTTTCACTGTAAGTTAGTTGTCTGCAAGCGTCTGGGTGTCAGGCCTTCAGCGTGTACTCTGCCAAACTCAGCCAGTCCACTTTGCCACGCATATCTGGTGTCTCTATAGCGGCCTTTACAAAGAAAAAAGTTTTTCACTGTAAGCTAATAGATGTCAGTGTCCTTCAAGAGAGTGACAGGCCTTCAGCGTGTACTCTGCCAAACTCAGCCAGTCCACTTTGCCACTCATATCTGGTGTGACAATAGCGTGCCTTTAAAAAGAAAAAAGTTTTTCACTGTAAGCTAATAGCAGTTAGTTGTCTGCAAGCGTCTGGTTGTCAGGCCTTTAGCGTGTGCTCTGCCAAACTCAGCCAGTCCACTTTGCCACTCATATCTGGTGTCTCTATAGCGTGCCTTTACAAAGAAAAAAAGTTTTTCACTGTAAGCTAATAGCAGTTAGTTGTCTGCAAGCGTCTGGTTGTCAGGCCTTTAGCGTGTGCTCTGCCAAACTCAGCCAGTCCACTTTGCCACTCATATCTGGTGTCTCTATAGCGTGCCTTTACAAAGAAAAAAAGTTTTTCACTGTAAGCTAATAGATGTCAGTGTCCTTCAAGAGGGTGACAGGCCTTCAGCGTGTACTCTGCCAAACTCAGCCAGTCCACTTTGCCACTCATATCTGGTGTGACAATAGCGTGCCTTTAAAAAGAAAAAAAGTTTTTCACTGTAAGCTAATAGCAGTTAGTTGTTTGCAAGCGTTTGGGTGTCAGGCCTTCAGCGTGTACTCTGCCAAACTCAGCCAGTCCACTTTGCCACTCCATATCTGGTGTGACAATAGCGCGCCTTTAAAAAGAAAAAAAGTTTTTCACTGTAAGCTAATAGCAGTTAGTTGTCTGCAAGCGTTTGGGTGTCAGGCCTTCAGCGTGTACTCTGCCAACCTCAGCAAGTGCACATTGCCACTCATATCTGGTGTCTCTATAGCGTGCTTTTACAAAGAAAAAAGTTTTTCAGTGTAAGCTCATAGCAGTCAGTGTCCTTAAAGCGGGTGTCAGGCCTTCAGCGTGTGCTCTGCCAACCTCAGCAAGTGCACTTTGCCACTCATATCTGGTGTCTCTATAGCGTGCTTTTACAAAGTAAAAAAAGTTTTTCAGTGTAAGCTAATAGCAGTCAGTGTCCTTAAAGCGGGTGTCAGGCCTTCAGCGTGTGCTCTGCCAACCTCAGCAAGTGTATTTTGCCACTCATATCTGGCGTCCCTATAGCGTGCTTTTACAAAGAAAAAAGTTTTTCAGTGTAAGCTAATAGCAGTCAGTGTCCTTAAAGCGGGTGTCAGGCCTTCGGCGTGTGCTCTAGCAACCTCAGCAAGTGCACTTTGCCACTCATATCTGGTGTCTCTATAGCGTGCCTTTACAAAGAAAAAAAGTTTTTCAGTGTAAGCTAATAGCAGTCAGTGTCCTTAAAGCGGGTGTCAGGCCTTCAGCGTGTGCTCTTCCAATCAAGTCCGTCCAGCCACTCCCCCAACCACCCACCAAACTGCGATAAACAACAGATTCATATCTGGTGTCTCTATAGCAGTCAGTGTCCTTAAAGCGGGTGTCAGGCCTTCAGCGTGTGCTCTGCCACCCTCAGCAAGTGTACGTTGCCACTCATATCTGGTGTCTCTATAGCGTGCTTTTACAAAGTAAAAAAAGTTTTTCAGTGTAAGCTAATAGCAGTCAGTGTCCTTCAAGCGGGTGTCAGGCCTTCAGCGTGTGCTCTGCCAACCTCAGCAAGTGCACTTTGCCACTCATCTGGTGTCTCTATAGCGTGCCTTTACAAAGAAAAAAAGTTTTTCAGTGTAAGCTAATAGCAGTTAGTGTCCTTAAAGCGGGTGTCAGGCCTTCAGTGTGTGTGCTCTGCCACCCTCAGCAAGTGCACTTTGCCACTCATATCTGGTGTCTCTATAGCGTGCTTTTACAAAGAAAAAAGTTTTTCAGTGTAAGCTAATAGCAGTCAGTGTCCTTAAAGCGAATTGCAGTCAGTGTCATAAAGCGGGTGTCAGGCCTTCAGCGTGTGCTCTGCCAACCTCATCAAGTGCACATTGCCACTCATATCTGGTGTCTCTATAGCGTGCTTTTACAAAGAAAAAAGTTTTTCAGTGAAAGCTAATAGCAGTCAGTGTCCTTCAAGCGGGTGTCAGGCCTTCAGCGTGTGCTCTGACAACCTCAGCAAGTGTACTTTGCCACTCATATCTGGCGTCTCTATAGCGTGCTTTTACAAAGAAAAAAGTTTTTCAGTGTAAGCTAATAGCAGTCAGTGTCCTTAAAATGGGTGTCAGGCCTTCAGCGTGTGCTCTGCCACCCTCAGCAAGTGCACTTTGCCACTCATATCTGGTGTCTCTATAGCGTGCTTTTACAAAGAAAATATGTTTTTCAGTGTAAGCTAATAGCAGTCAGTGTCGTTAAAGCGGGTGTCAGGCCTTCGGCGTGTGCTCTGCCAACCTCAGCAAGTGTACTTTGCCACTCATATCTGGTGTCTCTATAGCGCGCTTTTACAAAGAAAAAAAGTTTTTCAGTGTAAGCTAATAGCAGTCAGTGTCCTTCAAGCGGGTGTCAGGCCTTCAGCGTGTGCTCTGCCACCCTCAGCAAGTGCACTTTGCCACTCATATCTGGTGTCTCTATAGCGTGCTTTTACAAAGAAAAAAACGTTTTTCAGTGTAAGCTAATAGCAGTCAGTGTCCTTAAAGCGAATAGCAGTCAGTGTCCTTAAAGCTAATAGCAGTCAGTGTCCTTAAAGCGGGTGTCAGGCCTTCGGCGTGTGCAACCTCAGCAAGTGCAATTTGCCACTCATATCTGGTGTCTCTATAGCGTGCTTTTACAAAGTAAAAAAAGTTTTTCATTGTCAGCTAATAGCAGTCAGTGTCCTTAAAGCGGGTGCCAGGCCTTGAGCGTGTGCTCTGCCAACCTCAGCAAGTGCACTTTGCCACTCATATCTGGTGTCTCTATAGCGTGCCTTTACAAAGAAAAAAAGTTTTTCAGTGTAAGCTAATAGCAGTCAGTGTCCTTAAAGCAGGTGTCAGGCCTTCAGCGTGTGCTCTTCCAATCAAGTCCGTCCAGCCACTCCCCCAACCACCCACCAAACTGCGATAAACAACAGATTCATATCTGGTGTCTCTATAGCAGTCAGTGTCCTTAAAGCGGGTGTCAGGCCTTCAGCGTGTGCTCTGCCACCCTCAGCAAGTGTACTTTGCCACTCATATCTGGTGTCTCTATAGCGTGCTTTTACAAAGTAAAAAAAGTTTTTCAGTGTAAGCTAATAGCAGTCAGTGTCCTTAAAGCCGGTGACAGGCCTTCAGCGTGTGCTCTGCCAACCTCAGCAAGTGCACATTGCCACTCATATCTGGTGTCTCTATAGCGTGCTTTTACAAACAAAAAACGTTTTTCAGTGTAAGCTAATAGCAGTCAGTGTCCTTAAAGCGAATAGCAGTCAGTGTCCTTAAAGCGGGTGTCAGGCCTTCGGCGTGTGCTCTAGCAACCTCAGCAAGTGCACTTTGCCACTCATATCTGGTGTCTCTATAGCGTGCCTTTACAAAGAAAAAAAGTTTTTCAGTGTAAGCTAATAGCAGTCAGTGTCCTTAAAGCGGGTGTCAGGCCTTCTGCGTGTGCTCTTCCAATCAAGTCCGTCCAGCCACTCCCCCAACCACCCACCAAACTGCGATAAACAACAGATTCATATCTGGTGTCTCTATAGCAGTCAGTGTCCTTAAAGCGGGTGTCAGGCCTTCAGCGTGTGCTCTGCCACCCTCAGCAAGTGTACTTTGCCACTCATATCTGGTGTCTCTATAGCGTGCTTTTACAAAGTAAAAAAAGTTTTTCAGTGTAAGCTAATAGCAGTCAGTGTCCTTCAAGCGGGTGTCAGGCCTTCAGCGTGTGCTCTGCCAACCTCAGCAAGTGCACTTTGCCACTCATCTGGTGTCTCTATAGCGTGCCTTTACAAAGAAAAAAGTTTTTCAGTGTAAGCTAATAGCAGTTAGTGTCCTTAAAGCGGGTGTCAGGCCTTCAGTGTGTGCTCTGCCACCCTCAGCAAGTGCACTTTGCCACTCATATCTGGTGTCTCTATAGCGTGCTTTTACAAAGAAAAAAGTTTTTCAGTGTAAGCTAATAGCAGTCAGTGTCCTTAAAGCGAATAGCAGTCAGTGTCCTTAAAGCGGGTGTCAGGCCTTCAGCGTGTGCTCTGCCAACCTCATCAAGTGCACATTGCCACTCATATCTGGTGTCTCTATAGCGTGCTTTTACAAAGAAATGAAGTTTTTCAGTGTAAGCTCATAGCAGTCAGTGTCCTTAATGCGGGTGTCACGCCTTCAGCGTGTTCTCTGCCAACCTCAGCAAGTGCATTTTGCCACTCATATCTGTTGTCTCTATAGCGTGCTTTTACAAAGAAAAAAGTTTTTCAGTGAAAGCTAATAGCAGTCAGTGTCCTTCAAGCGGGTGTCAGGCCTTCAGCGTGTGCTCTGACAACCTCAGCAAGTGTACTTTGCCACTCATATCTGGCGTCTCTATAGCGTGCTTTTACAAAGAAAAAAGTTTTTTCAGTGTAAGCTAATAGCAGTCAGTGTCCTTAAAATGGGTGTCAGGCCTTCAGCGTGTGCTCTGCCACCCTCAGCAAGTGCACTTTGCCACTCATATCTGGTGTCTCTATAGCGTGCTTTTACAAAGAAAATATGTTTTTCAGTGTAAGCTAATAGCAGTCAGTGTCGTTAAAGCGGGTGTCAGGCCTTCGGCGTGTGCTCTGCCAACCTCAGCAAGTGTACTTTGCCACTCATATCTGGTGTCTCTATAGCGTGCTCTTACAAAGAAAAAAAAGTTTTTCAGTGTAAGCTAATAGCAGTCAGTGTCCTTAAAGCGGGTGTCAGGCCTTCAGCGTGTGCTCTGCCAACCTCAGCAAGTGTACTTTGCCACTCATATCTGGTGTCTCTATAGCGCGCTTTTACAAAGAAAAAAAGTTTTTCAGTGTAAGCTAATAGCAGTCAGTGTCCTTCAAGCGGGTGTCAGGCCTTCAGCGTGTGCTCTGCCACCCTCAGCAAGTGCACTTTGCCACTCATATCTGGTGTCTCTATAGCGTTTTTCAGTGTAAGCTAATAGCAGTCAGTGTCCTTAAAGCAAATAGCAGTCAGTGTCCTTAAAGCTAATAGCAGTCAGTGTCCTTAAAGCGGGTGTCAGGCCTTCGGCGTGTGCAACCTCAGCAAGTGCAATTTGCCACTCATATCTGGTGTCTCTATAGCGTGCTTTTACAAAGTAAAAAAAGTTTTTCAGTGTCAGCTAATAGCAGTCAGTGTCCTTAAAGCGGGTGTCAGGCCTTCAGCGTGTGCTCTGCCAACCTCAGCAAGTGCACTTTGCCACTCATATCTGGTGTCTCTATAGCGTGCCTTTACAAAGAAAAAAAGTTTTTCAGTGTAAGCTAATAGCAGTCAGTGTCCTTAAAGCAGGTGTCAGGCCTTCAGCGTGTGCTCTTCCAATCAAATCCGTCCAGCCACTCCCCCAACCACCCACCAAACTGCGATAAACAACAGATTCATATCTGGTGTCTCTATAGCAGTCAGTGTCCTTAAAGCGGGTGTCAGGCCTTCAGCGTGTGCTCTGCCACCCTCAGCAAGTGTACTTTGCCACTCATATCTGGTGTCTCTATAGCGTGCTTTTACAAAGTAAAAAAAGTTTTTCAGTGTAAGCTAATAGCAGTCAGTGTCCTTAAAGCGGGTGACAGGCCTTCAGCGTGTGCTCTGCCAACCTCAGCAAGTGCACATTGCCACTCATATCTGGTGTCTCTATAGCGTGCTTTTACAAACAAAAAACGTTTTTCAGTGTAAGCTAATAGCAGTCAGTGTCCTTAAAGCGAATAGCAGTCAGTGTCCTTAAAGCGGGTGTCAGGCCTTCGGCGTGTGCTCTAGCAACCTCAGCAAGTGCACTTTGCCACTCATATCTGGTGTCTCTATAGCGTGCCTTTACAAAGAAAAAAAGTTTTTCAGTGTAAGCTAATAGCAGTCAGTGTCCTTAAAGCGGGTGTCAGGCCTTCTGCGTGTGCTCTTCCAATCAAGTCCGTCCAGCCACTCCCCCAACCACCCACCAAACTGCGATAAACAACAGATTCATATCTGGTGTCTCTATAGCAGTCAGTGTCCTTAAAGCGGGTGTCAGGCCTTCAGCGTGTGCTCTGCCACCCTCAGCAAGTGTACTTTGCCACTCATATCTGGTGTCTCTATAGCGTGCTTTTACAAAGTAAAAAAAGTTTTTCAGTGTAAGCTAATAGCAGTCAGTGTCCTTCAAGCGGGTGTCAGGCCTTCAGCGTGTGCTCTGCCAACCTCAGCAAGTGCACTTTGCCACTCATCTGGTGTCTCTATAGCGTGCCTTTACAAAGAAAAAAAGTTTTTCAGTGTAAGCTAATAGCAGTTAGTGTCCTTAAAGCGGGTGTCAGGCCTTCAGTGTGTGCTCTGCCACCCTCAGCAAGTGCACTTTGCCACTCATATCTGGTGTCTCTATAGCGTGCTTTTACAAAGAAAAAAGTTTTTCAGTGTAAGCTAATAGCAGTCAGTGTCCTTAAAGCGAATAGCAGTCAGTGTCCTTAAAGCGGGTGTCAGGCCTTCAGCGTGTGCTCTGCCAACCTCATCAAGTGCACATTGCCACTCATATCTGGTGTCTCTATAGCGTGCTTTTACAAAGAAATGAAGTTTTTCAGTGTAAGCTCATAGCAGTCAGTGTCCTTAATGCGGGTGTCACGCCTTCAGCGTGTTCTCTGCCAACCTCAGCAAGTGCATTTTGCCACTCATATCTGTTGTCTCTATAGCGTGCTTTTACAAAGAAAAAAGTTTTTCAGTGAAAGCTAATAGCAGTCAGTGTCCTTCAAGCGGGTGTCAGGCCTTCAGCGTGTGCTCTGACAACCTCAGCAAGTGTACTTTGCCACGCATATCTGGTGTCTCTATAGCGGCCTTTACAAAGAAAAAAGTTTTTCACTGTAAGCTAATAGATGTCAGTGTCCTTCAAGAGAGTGACAGGCCTTCAGCGTGTACTCTGCCAAACTCAGCCAGTCCACTTTGCCACTCATATCTGGTGTGACAATAGCGTGCCTTTAAAAAGAAAAAAAGTTTTTCACTGTAAGCTAATAGCAGTTAGTTTTCTGCAAGCGTCTGGTTGTCAGGCCTTTAGCGTGTGCTCTGCCAAACTCAGCCAGTCCACTTTGCCACTCATATCTGGTGTCTCTATAGCGTGCCTTTACAAAGAAAAAAAGTTTTTCACTGTAAGCTAATAGCAGTTAGTTGTCTGCAAGCGTCTGGTTGTCAGGCCTTTAGCGTGTGCTCTGCCAAACTCAGCCAGTCCACTTTGCCACTCATATCTGGTGTCTCTATAGCGTGCCTTTACAAAGAAAAAAAGTTTTTCACTGTAAGCTAATAGCAGTTAGTTGTCTGCAAGCGTCTGGTTGTCAGGCCTTTAGCGTGTGCTCTGCCAAACTCAGCCAGTCCACTTTGCCACTCATATCTGGTGTCTCTATAGCGTGCCTTTACAAAGAAAAAAAGTTTTTCACTGTAAGCTAATAGATGTCAGTGTCCTTCAAGAGGGTGACAGGCCTTCAGCGTGTACTCTGCCAAACTCAGCCAGTCCACTTTGCCACTCATATCTGGTGTGACAATAGCGTGCCTTTAAAAAGAAAAAAAGTTTTTCACTGTAAGCTAATAGCAGTTAGTTGTTTGCAAGCGTTTGGGTGTCAGGCCTTCAGCGTGTACTCTGCCAAACTCAGCCAGTCCACTTTGCCACTCCATATCTGGTGTGACAATAGCGCGCCTTTAAAAAGAAAAAAAGTTTTTCACTGTAAGCTAATAGCAGTTAGTTGTCTGCAAGCGTTTGGGTGTCAGGCCTTCAGCGTGTACTCTGCCAACCTCAGCAAGTGCACATTGCCACTCATATCTGGTGTCTCTATAGCGTGCTTTTACAAAGAAAAAAGTTTTTCAGTGTAAGCTCATAGCAGTCAGTGTCCTTAAAGCGGGTGTCAGGCCTTCAGCGTGTGCTCTGCCAACCTCAGCAAGTGCACTTTGCCACTCATATCTGGTGTCTCTATAGCGTGCTTTTACAAAGTAAAAAAAGTTTTTCAGTGTAAGCTAATAGCAGTCAGTGTCCTTAAAGCGGGTGTCAGGCCTTCAGCGTGTGCTCTGCCAACCTCAGCAAGTGTATTTTGCCACTCATATCTGGCGTCCCTATAGCGTGCTTTTACAAAGAAAAAAGTTTTTCAGTGTAAGCTAATAGCAGTCAGTGTCCTTAAAGCGGGTGTCAGGCCTTCGGCGTGTGCTCTAGCAACCTCAGCAAGTGCACTTTGCCACTCATATCTGGTGTCTCTATAGCGGCCTTTACAAAGAAAAAAGTTTTTCACTGTAAGTTAGTTGTCTGCAAGCGTCTGGGTGTCAGGCCTTCAGCGTGTACTCTGCCAAACTCAGCCAGTCCACTTTGCCACTCATATCTGGTGTCTCTATAGCGGCCTTTTCAAAGAAAAAAGTTTTTCACTGTAAGCTAATAGATGTCAGTGTCCTTCAAGAGGGTGACAGGCCTTCAGCGTGTACTCTGCCAAACTCAGCCAGTCCACTTTGCCACTCATATCTGGTGTGACAATAGCGTGCCTTTAAAAAGAAAAAAAAGTTTTTCACTATAAGCTAATAGCAGTTAGTTGCCTGCAAGCGTCTGGTTGTCAGGCCTTTAGCGTGTACTCTGCCAAACTCAGCCAGTCCACTTTGCCACTCATATCTGGTGTGACAATAGCGTGCCTTTAAAAAGAAAAAAAGTTTTTCACTGTAAGCTAATAGCAGTTAGTTGTCTGCAAGCGTTTGGTTGTCAGGCCTTCAACGTGTACCCTGCCAAACTCAGCCAGTCCACTTTGCCACTCATATCTGGTGTGACAATAGCGTGCCTTTAAAAACAAAAAAAGTTTTTCACTGTAAGCTAATAGCAGTCAGTGTCCTTCAAGTGGGTGACAGGCCTTCAGCGTGTACTCTGCCAAACTCAGCCAGTCCACTTTGCCACTCATATCTGGTGTGACAATAGCGTGCCTTTAAAATGAAAAAAAGATTTTTCACTGTAAGTTAGTTGTCTGCAAGCGTCTGGGTGTCAGGCCTTCAGCGTGTACTCTGCCAAACTCAGCCAGTCCACTTTGCCACGCATATCTGGTGTCTCTATAGCGGCCTTTACAAAGAAAAAAGTTTTTCACTGTAAGCTAATAGATGTCAGTGTCCTTCAAGAGAGTGACAGGCCTTCAGCGTGTACTCTGCCAAACTCAGCCAGTCCACTTTGCCACTCATATCTGGTGTGACAATAGCGTGCCTTTAAAAAGAAAAAAAGTTTTTCACTGTAAGCTAATAGCAGTTAGTTGTCTGCAAGCGTCTGGTTGTCAGGCCTTTAGCGTGTGCTCTGCCAAACTCAGCCAGTCCACTTTGCCACTCATATCTGGTGTCTCTATAGCGTGCCTTTACAAAGAAAAAAAGTTTTTCACTGTAAGCTAATAGCAGTTAGTTGTCTGCAAGCGTCTGGTTGTCAGGCCTTTAGCGTGTGCTCTGCCAAACTCAGCCAGTCCACTTTGCCACTCATATCTGGTGTCTCTATAGCGTGCCTTTACAAAGAAAAAAAGTTTTTCACTGTAAGCTAATAGATGTCAGTGTCCTTCAAGAGGGTGACAGGCCTTCAGCGTGTACTCTGCCAAACTCAGCCAGTCCACTTTGCCACTCATATCTGGTGTGACAATAGCGCGCCTTTAAAAAGAAAAAAAGTTTTTCACTGTAAGCTAATAGCAGTTAGTTGTTTGCAAGCGTTTGGGTGTCAGGCCTTCAGCGTGTACTCTGCCAAACTCAGCCAGTCCACTTTGCCACTCCATATCTGGTGTGACAATAGCGCGCCTTTAAAAAGAAAAAAAGTTTTTCACTGTAAGCTAATAGCAGTTAGTTGTCTGCAAGCGTTTGGGTGTCAGGCCTTCAACGTGTACCCTGCCAAACTCAGCCAGTCCACTTTGCCACTCATATCTGGTGTGACAATAGCGTGCCTTTAAAAAGAAAAAAAGTTTTTCACTGTAAGCTAATAGCAGTTAGTTGTTTGCAAGCGTTTGGGTGTCAGGCCTTCAGCGTGTACTCTGCCAACCTCAGCAAGTGCACATTGCCACTCATATCTGGTGTCTCTATAGCGTGCTTTTACAAAGAAAAAAGTTTTTCAGTGTAAGCTCATAGCAGTCAGTGTCCTTAAAGCGGGTGTCAGGCCTTCAGCGTGTGCTCTGCCAACCTCAGCAAGTGCACTTTGCCACTCATATCTGGTGTCTCTATAGCGTGCTTTTACAAAGTAAAAAAAGTTTTTCAGTGTAAGCTAATAGCAGTCAGTGTCCTTAAAGCGGGTGACAGGCCTCCAGCGTGTGCTCTGCCAACCTCAGCAAGTGCACATTGCCACTCATATCTGGTGTCTCTATAGCGTGCTTTTACAAAGTAAAAAAAGTTTTTCAGTGTAAGCTAATAGCAGTCAGTGTCCTTAAAGCGGGTGTCAGGCCTTCAGCGTGTGCTCTTCCAATCAAGTCCGTCCAGCCACTCCCCCAACCACCCACCAAACTGCGATAAACAACAGATTCATATCTGGTGTCTCTATAGCAGTCAGTGTCCTTAAAGCGGGTGTCAGGCCTTCAGCGTGTGCTCTGCCACCCTCAGCAAGTGTACTTTGCCACTCATATTTGGTGTCTCTATAGCGTGCTTTTACAAAGTAAAAAAGGTTTTTCAGTGTAAGCTAATAGCAGTCAGTGTCCTTCAAGCGGGTGTCAGGCCTTCAGCGTGTGCTCTGCCAACCTCAGCAAGTGCACTTTGCCACTCATCTGGTGTCTCTATAGCGTGCCTTTACAAAGAAAAAAAGTTTTTCAGTGTAAGCTAATAGCAGTTAGTGTCCTTAAAGCGGGTGTCAGGCCTTCAGTGTGTGCTCTGCCACCCTCAGCAAGTGCACTTTGCCACTCATATCTGGTGTCTCTATAGCGTGCTTTTACAAAGAAAAAAGTTTTTCAGTGTAAGCTAATAGCAGTCAGTGTCCTTAAAGCGAATAGCAGTCAGTGTCCTTAAAGCGGGTGTCAGGCCTTCAGCGTGTGCTCTGCCAACCTCATCAAGTGCACATTGCCACTCATATCTGGTTTCTCTATAGCGTGCTTTTACAAAGAAATGAAGTTTTTCAGTGTAAGCTCATAGCAGTCAGTGTCCTTAATGCGGGTGTCACGCCTTCAGCGTGTGCTCTGCCAACCTCAGCAAGTGCACTTTGCCACTCATATCTGGTGTCTCTATAGTGTGCTTTTACAAAGAAATGAAGTTTTTCAGTGTAAGCTAATAGCAGTCAGTGTTCTTAAAGCAGGTGTCAGGCCTTCAGCGTGTGCTCTGCCAACCTCATCAAGTGCACATTGCCACTCATATCTGGTGTCTCTATAGCGTGCTTTTACAAAGAAATGATGTTTTTCAGTGTAAACTCATAGCAGTCAGTGTCCTTAATGCGGGTGTCACGCATTCAGCGTGTACTCTGCCAAACTCAGCCAGTCCACTTTGCCACTCATATCTGGTGTGACAATAGCGTGCCTTTAAAATGAAAAAAAGATTTTTCACTGTAAGTTAGTTGTCTGCAAGCGTCTGGGTGTCAGGCCTTCAGCGTGTACTCTGCCAAACTCAGCCAGTCCACTTTGCCACGCATATCTGGTGTCTCTATAGCGGCCTTTACAAAGAAAAAAGTTTTTCACTGTAAGCTAATAGATGTCAGTGTCCTTCAAGAGAGTGACAGGCCTTCAGCGTGTACTCTGCCAAACTCAGCCAGTCCACTTTGCCACTCATATCTGGTGTGACAATAGCGTGCCTTTAAAAAGAAAAAAAGTTTTTCACTGTAAGCTAATAGCAGTTAGTTGTCTGCAAGCGTCTGGTTGTCAGGCCTTTAGCGTGTGCTCTGCCAAACTCAGCCAGTCCACTTTGCCACTCATATCTGGTGTCTCTATAGCGTGCCTTTACAAAGAAAAAAAGTTTTTCACTGTAAGCTAATAGATGTCAGTGTCCTTCAAGAGGGTGACAGGCCTTCAGCGTGTACTCTGCCAAACTCAGCCAGTCCACTTTGCCACTCATATCTGGTGTGACAATAGCGTGCCTTTAAAAAGAAAAAAAGTTTTTCACTGTAAGCTAATAGCAGTTAGATGTTTGCAAGCGTTTGGGTGTCAGGCCTTCAGCGTGTACTCTGCCAAACTCAGCCAGTCCACTTTGCCACTCATATCTGGTGTGACAATAGCGTGCCATTAAAAAGAAAAAAACTTTTTCACTGTAAGCTAATAGCAGTTGGTTGTCTGCAAGCGTTTGGTTGTCAGGCCTTCAACGTGCCAAACTCAGCCAGTCCACTTTGCCACTCATATCTGGTGTGACAATAGCGTGCCTTTAAAATGAAAAAAAGTTTTTCACTGTAAGCTAATAGCAGTTAGTTGTTTGCAAGCGTTTGGGTGTCAGGCCTTCAGCGTGTACTCTGCCAAACTCAGCCAGTCCACTTTGCCACTCATATCTGGTGTGACAATAGCGTGCCATTAAAAAGAAAAAAACTTTTTCACTGTAAGCTAATAGCAGTTGGTTGTCTGCAAGCGTTTGGTTGTCAGGCCTTCAACGTGTACCCTGCCAAACTCAGCCAGTCCACTTTGCCACTCATATCTGGTGTGACAATAGCGTGCCTTTAAAATGAAAAAAAGATTTTTCACTGTAAGTTAGTTGTCTGCAAGCGTCTGGGTGTCAGGCCTTCAGCGTGTACTCTGCCAAACTCAGCCAGTCCACTTTGCCACTCATATCTGGTGTCTCTATAGCGGCCTTTACAAAGAAAAAAGTTTTTCACTGTAAGTTAGTTGTCTGCAAGCGTCTGGGTGTCAGGCCTTCAGCGTGTACTCTGCCAAACTCAGCCAGTCCACTTTGCCACTCATATCTGGTGTCTCTATAGCGGCCTTTTCAAAGAAAAAAGTTTTTCACTGTAAGCTAATAGATGTCAGTGTCCTTCAAGAGGGTGACAGGCCTTCAGCGTGTACTCTGCCAAACTCAGCCAGTCCACTTTGCCACTCATATCTGGTGTGACAATAGCGTGCCTTTAAAAAGAAAAAAATTTTTTCACTGTAAGCTAATAGCAGTTAGTTGTCTGCAAGCGTTTGGTTGTCAGGCCTTCAACGTGTACCCTGCCAAACTCAGCCAGTCCACTTTGCCACTCATATCTGGTGTGACAATAGCGTGCCTTTAAAATGAAAAAAAGATTTTTCACTGTAAGTTAGTTGTCTGCAAGCGTCTGGGTGTCAGGCCTTCAGCGTGTACTCTGCCAAACTCAGCCAGTCCACTTTGCCACGCATATCTGGTGTCTCTATAGCGGCCTTTACAAAGAAAAAAGTTTTTCACTGTAAGCTAATAGATGTCAGTGTCCTTCAAGAGAGTGACAGGCCTTCAGCGTGTACTCTGCCAAACTCAGCCAGTCCACTTTGCCACTCATATCTGGTGTGACAATAGCGTGCCTTTAAAAAGAAAAAAAGTTTTTCACTGTAAGCTAATAGCAGTTAGTTGTCTGCAAGCGTCTGGTTGTCAGGCCTTTAGCGTGTGCTCTGCCAAACTCAGCCAGTCCACTTTGCCACTCATATCTGGTGTCTCTATAGCGTGCCTTTACAAAGAAAAAAAGTTTTTCACTGTAAGCTAATAGCAGTTAGTTGTCTGCAAGCGTCTGGTTGTCAGGCCTTTAGCGTGTGCTCTGCCAAACTCAGCCAGTCCACTTTGCCACTCATATCTGGTGTCTCTATAGCGTGCCTTTACAAAGAAAAAAAGTTTTTCACTGTAAGCTAATAGATGTCAGTGTCCTTCAAGAGGGTGACAGGCCTTCAGCGTGTACTCTGCCAAACTCAGCCAGTCCACTTTGCCACTCATATCTGGTGTGACAATAGCGTGCCTTTAAAAAGAAAAAAAGTTTTTCACTGTAAGCTAATAGCAGTTAGTTGTTTGCAAGCGTTTGGGTGTCAGGCCTTCAGCGTGTACTCTGCCAAACTCAGCCAGTCCACTTTGCCACTCCATATCTGGTGTGACAATAGCGCGCCTTTAAAAAGAAAAAAAGTTTTTCACTGTAAGCTAATAGCAGTTAGTTGTCTGCAAGCGTTTGGGTGTCAGGCCTTCAGCGTGTACTCTGCCAACCTCAGCAAGTGCACATTGCCACTCATATCTGGTGTCTCTATAGCGTGCTTTTACAAAGAAAACAGTTTTTCAGTGTAAGCTCATAGCAGTCAGTGTCCTTAAAGCGGGTGTCAGGCCTTCAGCGTGTGCTCTGCCAACCTCAGCAAGTGCACTTTGCCACTCATATCTGGTGTCTCTATAGCGTGCTTTTACAAAGTAAAAAAAGTTTTTCAGTGTAAGCTAATAGCAGTCAGTGTCCTTAAAGCGGGTGTCAGGCCTTCAGCGTGTGCTCTGCCAACCTCAGCAAGTGTATTTTGCCACTCATATCTGGCGTCCCTATAGCGTGCTTTTACAAAGAAAAAAGTTTTTCAGTGTAAGCTAATAGCAGTCAGTGTCCTTAAAGCGGGTGTCAGGCATTCAGCGTGTACTCTGCCAAACTCAGCCAGTCCACTTTGCCACTCATATCTGGTGTGACAATAGCGTGCCTTTAAAATGAAAAAAAGATTTTTCACTGTAAGTTAGTTGTCTGCAAGCGTCTGGGTGTCAGGCCTTCAGCGTGTACTCTGCCAAACTCAGCCAGTCCACTTTGCCACGCATATCTGGTGTCTCTATAGCGGCCTTTACAAAGAAAAAAGTTTTTCACTGTAAGCTAATAGATGTCAGTGTCCTTCAAGAGAGTGACAGGCCTTCAGCGTGTACTCTGCCAAACTCAGCCAGTCCACTTTGCCACTCATATCTGGTGTGACAATAGCGTGCCTTTAAAAAGAAAAAAAGTTTTTCACTGTAAGCTAATAGCAGTTAGTTGTCTGCAAGCGTCTGGTTGTCAGGCCTTTAGCGTGTGCTCTGCCAAACTCAGCCAGTCCACTTTGCCACTCATATCTGGTGTCTCTATAGCGTGCCTTTACAAAGAAAAAAAGTTTTTCACTGTAAGCTAATAGATGTCAGTGTCCTTCAAGAGGGTGACAGGCCTTCAGCGTGTACTCTGCCAAACTCAGCCAGTCCACTTTGCCACTCATATCTGGTGTGACAATAGCGTGCCTTTAAAAAGAAAAAAAGTTTTTCACTGTAAGCTAATAGCAGTTAGATGTTTGCAAGCGTTTGGGTGTCAGGCCTTCAGCGTGTACTCTGCCAAACTCAGCCAGTCCACTTTGCCACTCATATCTGGTGTGACAATAGCGTGCCATTAAAAAGAAAAAAACTTTTTCACTGTAAGCTAATAGCAGTTGGTTGTCTGCAAGCGTTTGGTTGTCAGGCCTTCAACGTGTACCCTGCCAAACTCAGCCAGTCCACTTTGCCACTCATATCTGGTGTGACAATAGCGTGCCTTTAAAATGAAAAAAAGTTTTTCACTGTAAGCTAATAGCAGTTAGTTGTTTGCAAGCGTTTGGGTGTCAGGCCTTCAGCGTGTACTCTGCCAAACTCAGCCAGTCCACTTTGCCACTCATATCTGGTGTGACAATAGCGTGCCATTAAAAAGAAAAAAACTTTTTCACTGTAAGCTAATAGCAGTTGGTTGTCTGCAAGCGTTTGGTTGTCAGGCCTTCAACGTGTACCCTGCCAAACTCAGCCAGTCCACTTTGCCACTCATATCTGGTGTGACAATAGCGTGCCTTTAAAATGAAAAAAAGATTTTTCACTGTAAGTTAGTTGTCTGCAAGCGTCTGGGTGTCAGGCCTTCAGCGTGTACTCTGCCAAACTCAGCCAGTCCACTTTGCCACTCATATCTGGTGTGACAATAGCGTGCCTTTAAAATGAAAAAAAGATTTTTCACTGTAAGTTAGTTGTCTGCAAGCGTCTGGGTGTCAGGCCTTCAGCGTGTACTCTGCCAAACTCAGCCAGTCCACTTTGCCACGCATATCTGGTGTCTCTATAGCGGCCTTTACAAAGAAAAAAGTTTTTCACTGTAAGCTAATAGATGTCAGTGTCCTTCAAGAGAGTGACAGGCCTTCAGCGTGTACTCTGCCAAACTCAGCCAGTCCACTTTGCCACTCATATCTGGTGTCTCTATAGCGTGCCTTTACAAAGAAAAAAAGTTTTTCACTGTAAGCTAATAGCAGTTAGTTGTCTGCAAGCGTCTGGTTGTCAGGCCTTTAGCGTGTGCTCTGCCAAACTCAGCCAGTCCACTTTGCCACTCATATCTGGTGTCTCTATAGCGTGCCTTTACAAAGAAAAAAAGTTTTTCACTGTAAGCTAATAGATGTCAGTGTCCTTCAAGAGGGTGACAGGCCTTCAGCGTGTACTCTGCCAAACTCAGCCAGTCCACTTTGCCACTCATATCTGGTGTGACAATAGCGTGCCTTTAAAAAGAAAAAAAGTTTTTCACTGTAAGCTAATAGCAGTTAGTTGTTTGCAAGCGTTTGGGTGTCAGGCCTTCAGCGTGTACTCTGCCAAACTCAGCCAGTCCACTTTGCCACTCCATATCTGGTGTGACAATAGCGCGCCTTTAAAAAGAAAAAAAGTTTTTCACTGTAAGCTCATAGCAGTCAGTGTCCTTAAAGCGGGTGTCAGGCCTTCAGCGTGTGCTCTGCCAACCTCAGCAAGTGCACTTTGCCACTCATATCTGGTGTCTCTATAGCGTGCTTTTACAAAGTAAAAAAAGTTTTTCAGTGTAAGCTAATAGCAGTCAGTGTCCTTAAAGCGGGTGTCAGGCCTTCAGCGTGTGCTCTGCCAACCTCAGCAAGTGTATTTTGCCACTCATATCTGGCGTCCCTATAGCGTGCTTTTACAAAGAAAAAAGTTTTTCAGTGTAAGCTAATAGCAGTCAGTGTCCTTAAAGCGGGTGTCAGGCCTTCGGCGTGTGCTCTAGCAACCTCAGCAAGTGCACTTTGCCACTCATATCTGGTGTCTCTATAGCGTGCCTTTACAAAGAAAAAAAGTTTTTCAGTGTAAGCTAATAGCAGTCAGTGTCCTTAAAGCGGGTGTCAGGCCTTCAGCGTGTGCTCTTCCAATCAAGTCCGTCCAGCCACTCCCCCAACCACCCACCAAACTGCGATAAACAACAGATTCATATCTGGTGTCTCTATAGCAGTCAGTGTCCTTAAAGCGGGTGTCAGGCCTTCAGCGTGTGCTCTGCCACCCTCAGCAAGTGTACGTTGCCACTCATATCTGGTGTCTCTATAGCGTGCTTTTACAAAGTAAAAAAAGTTTTTCAGTGTAAGCTAATAGCAGTCAGTGTCCTTCAAGCGGGTGTCAGGCCTTCAGCGTGTGCTCTGCCAACCTCAGCAAGTGCACTTTGCCACTCATCTGGTGTCTCTATAGCGTGCCTTTACAAAGAAAAAAAGTTTTTCAGTGTAAGCTAATAGCAGTTAGTGTCCTTAAAGCGGGTGTCAGGCCTTCAGTGTGTGTGCTCTGCCACCCTCAGCAAGTGCACTTTGCCACTCATATCTGGTGTCTCTATAGCGTGCTTTTACAAAGAAAAAAGTTTTTCAGTGTAAGCTAATAGCAGTCAGTGTCCTTAAAGCGAATTGCAGTCAGTGTCATAAAGCGGGTGTCAGGCCTTCAGCGTGTGCTCTGCCAACCTCATCAAGTGCACATTGCCACTCATATCTGGTGTCTCTATAGCGTGCTTTTACAAAGAAAAAAGTTTTTCAGTGAAAGCTAATAGCAGTCAGTGTCCTTCAAGCGGGTGTCAGGCCTTCAGCGTGTGCTCTGACAACCTCAGCAAGTGTACTTTGCCACTCATATCTGGCGTCTCTATAGCGTGCTTTTACAAAGAAAAAAGTTTTTCAGTGTAAGCTAATAGCAGTCAGTGTCCTTAAAATGGGTGTCAGGCCTTCAGCGTGTGCTCTGCCACCCTCAGCAAGTGCACTTTGCCACTCATATCTGGTGTCTCTATAGCGTGCTTTTACAAAGAAAATATGTTTTTCAGTGTAAGCTAATAGCAGTCAGTGTCGTTAAAGCGGGTGTCAGGCCTTCGGCGTGTGCTCTGCCAACCTCAGCAAGTGTACTTTGCCACTCATATCTGGTGTCTCTATAGCGCGCTTTTACAAAGAAAAAAAGTTTTTCAGTGTAAGCTAATAGCAGTCAGTGTCCTTCAAGCGGGTGTCAGGCCTTCAGCGTGTGCTCTGCCACCCTCAGCAAGTGCACTTTGCCACTCATATCTGGTGTCTCTATAGCGTGCTTTTACAAAGAAAAAAACGTTTTTCAGTGTAAGCTAATAGCAGTCAGTGTCCTTAAAGCGAATAGCAGTCAGTGTCCTTAAAGCTAATAGCAGTCAGTGTCCTTAAAGCGGGTGTCAGGCCTTCGGCGTGTGCAACCTCAGCAAGTGCAATTTGCCACTCATATCTGGTGTCTCTATAGCGTGCTTTTACAAAGTAAAAAAAGTTTTTCAGTGTCAGCTAATAGCAGTCAGTGTCCTTAAAGCGGGTGTCAGGCCTTGAGCGTGTGCTCTGCCAACCTCAGCAAGTGCACTTTGCCACTCATATCTGGTGTCTCTATAGCGTGCCTTTACAAAGAAAAAAAGTTTTTCAGTGTAAGCTAATAGCAGTCAGTGTCCTTAAAGCAGGTGTCAGGCCTTCAGCGTGTGCTCTTCCAATCAAGTCCGTCCAGCCACTCCCCCAACCACCCACCAAACTGCGATAAACAACAGATTCATATCTGGTGTCTCTATAGCAGTCAGTGTCCTTAAAGCGGGTGTCAGGCCTTCAGCGTGTGCTCTGCCACCCTCAGCAAGTGTACTTTGCCACTCATATCTGGTGTCTCTATAGCGTGCTTTTACAAAGTAAAAAAAGTTTTTCAGTGTAAGCTAATAGCAGTCAGTGTCCTTAAAGCGGGTGACAGGCCTTCAGCGTGTGCTCTGCCAACCTCAGCAAGTGCACATTGCCACTCATATCTGGTGTCTCTATAGCGTGCTTTTACAAACAAAAAACGTTTTTCAGTGTAAGCTAATAGCAGTCAGTGTCCTTAAAGCGAATAGCAGTCAGTGTCCTTAAAGCGGGTGTCAGGCCTTCGGCGTGTGCTCTAGCAACCTCAGCAAGTGCACTTTGCCACTCATATCTGGTGTCTCTATAGCGTGCCTTTACAAAGAAAAAAAGTTTTTCAGTGTAAGCTAATAGCAGTCAGTGTCCTTAAAGCGGGTGTCAGGCCTTCTGCGTGTGCTCTTCCAATCAAGTCCGTCCAGCCACTCCCCCAACCACCCACCAAACTGCGATAAACAACAGATTCATATCTGGTGTCTCTATAGCAGTCAGTGTCCTTAAAGCGGGTGTCAGGCCTTCAGCGTGTGCTCTGCCACCCTCAGCAAGTGTACTTTGCCACTCATATCTGGTGTCTCTATAGCGTGCTTTTACAAAGTAAAAAAAGTTTTTCAGTGTAAGCTAATAGCAGTCAGTGTCCTTCAAGCGGGTGTCAGGCCTTCAGCGTGTGCTCTGCCAATCTCAGCAAGTGCACTTTGCCACTCATCTGGTGTCTCTATAGCGTGCCTTTACAAAGAAAAAAAGTTTTTCAGTGTAAGCTAATAGCAGTTAGTGTCCTTAAAGCGGGTGTCAGGCCTTCAGTGTGTGCTCTGCCACCCTCAGCAAGTGCACTTTGCCACTCATATCTGGTGTCTCTATAGCGTGCTTTTACAAAGAAAAAAGTTTTTCAGTGTAAGCTAATAGCAGTCAGTGTCCTTAAAGCGAATAGCAGTCAGTGTCCTTAAAGCGGGTGTCAGGCCTTCAGCGTGTGCTCTGCCAACCTCATCAAGTGCACATTGCCACTCATATCTGGTGTCTCTATAGCGTGCTTTTACAAAGAAATGAAGTTTTTCAGTGTAAGCTCATAGCAGTCAGTGTCCTTAATGCGGGTGTCACGCCTTCAGCGTGTTCTCTGCCAACCTCAGCAAGTGCATTTTGCCACTCATATCTGTTGTCTCTATAGCGTGCTTTTACAAAGAAAAAAGTTTTTCAGTGAAAGCTAATAGCAGTCAGTGTCCTTCAAGCGGGTGTCAGGCCTTCAGCGTGTGCTCTGACAACCTCAGCAAGTGTACTTTGCCACTCATATCTGGCGTCTCTATAGCGTGCTTTTACAAAGAAAAAAGTTTTTTCAGTGTAAGCTAATAGCAGTCAGTGTCCTTAAAATGGGTGTCAGGCCTTCAGCGTGTGCTCTGCCACCCTCAGCAAGTGCACTTTGCCACTCATATCTGGTGTCTCTATAGCGGCCTTTACAAAGAAAAAAGTTTTTCACTGTAAGCTAATAGATGTCAGTGTCCTTCAAGAGAGTGACAGGCCTTCAGCGTGTACTCTGCCAAACTCAGCCAGTCCACTTTGCCACTCATATCTGGTGTGACAATAGCGTGCCTTTAAAAAGAAAAAAAGTTTTTCACTGTAAGCTAATAGCAGTTAGTTGTCTGCAAGCGTCTGGTTGTCAGGCCTTTAGCGTGTGCTCTGCCAAACTCAGCCAGTCCACTTTGCCACTCATATCTGGTGTCTCTATAGCGTGCCTTTACAAAGAAAAAAAGTTTTTCACTGTAAGCTAATAGCAGTTAGTTGTCTGCAAGCGTCTGGTTGTCAGGCCTTTAGCGTGTGCTCTGCCAAACTCAGCCAGTCCACTTTGCCACTCATATCTGGTGTCTCTATAGCGTGCCTTTACAAAGAAAAAAAGTTTTTCACTGTAAGCTAATAGATGTCAGTGTCCTTCAAGAGGGTGACAGGCCTTCAGCGTGTACTCTGCCAAACTCAGCCAGTCCACTTTGCCACTCATATCTGGTGTGACAATAGCGTGCCTTTAAAAAGAAAAAAAGTTTTTCACTGTAAGCTAATAGCAGTTAGTTGTCTGCAAGCGTTTGGGTGTCAGGCCTTCAGCGTGTACTCTGCCAACCTCAGCAAGTGCACATTGCCACTCATATCTGGTGTCTCTATAGCGTGCTTTTACAAAGAAAAAAGTTTTTCAGTGTAAGCTCATAGCAGTCAGTGTCCTTAAAGCGGGTGTCAGGCCTTCAGCGTGTGCTCTGCCAACCTCAGCAAGTGCACTTTGCCACTCATATCTGGTGTCTCTATAGCGTGCTTTTACAAAGTAAAAAAAGTTTTTCAGTGTAAGCTAATAGCAGTCAGTGTCCTTAAAGCGGGTGTCAGGCCTTCAGCGTGTGCTCTGCCAACCTCAGCAAGTGTATTTTGCCACTCATATCTGGCGTCCCTATAGCGTGCTTTTACAAAGAAAAAAGTTTTTCAGTGTAAGCTAATAGCAGTCAGTGTCCTTAAAGCGGGTGTCAGGCCTTCGGCGTGTGCTCTAGCAACCTCAGCAAGTGCACTTTGCCACTCATATCTGGTGTCTCTATAGCGGCCTTTACAAAGAAAAAAGTTTTTCACTGTAAGTTAGTTGTCTGCAAGCGTCTGGGTGTCAGGCCTTCAGCGTGTACTCTGCCAAACTCAGCCAGTCCACTTTGCCACTCATATCTGGTGTCTCTATAGCGGCCTTTTCAAAGAAAAAAGTTTTTCACTGTAAGCTAATAGATGTCAGTGTCCTTCAAGAGGGTGACAGGCCTTCAGCGTGTACTCTGCCAAACTCAGCCAGTCCACTTTGCCACTCATATCTGGTGTGACAATAGCGTGCCTTTAAAAAGAAAAAAAAGTTTTTCACTATAAGCTAATAGCAGTTAGTTGCCTGCAAGCGTCTGGTTGTCAGGCCTTTAGCGTGTACTCTGCCAAACTCAGCCAGTCCACTTTGCCACTCATATCTGGTGTGACAATAGCGTGCCTTTAAAAAGAAAAAAAGTTTTTCACTGTAAGCTAATAGCAGTTAGTTGTCTGCAAGCGTTTGGTTGTCAGGCCTTCAACGTGTACCCTGCCAAACTCAGCCAGTCCACTTTGCCACTCATATCTGGTGTGACAATAGCGTGCCTTTAAAAACAAAAAAAGTTTTTCACTGTAAGCTAATAGCAGTCAGTGTCCTTCAAGTGGGTGACAGGCCTTCAGCGTGTACTCTGCCAAACTCAGCCAGTCCACTTTGCCACTCATATCTGGTGTGACAATAGCGTGCCTTTAAAAAGACAAAAAGTTTTTCACTGTAAGCTAATAGCATGTCTGCAAGCGTTTGGGTGTCAGGCCTTCAGCGTGTACTCTGCCAAACTCAGCCAGTCCACTTTGCCACTCATATCTGGTGTGACAATAGCGTGCCTTTAAAATGAAAAAAAGATTTTTCACTGTAAGTTAGTTGTCTGCAAGCGTCTGGGTGTCAGGCCTTCAGCGTGTACTCTGCCAAACTCAGCCAGTCCACTTTGCCACGCATATCTGGTGTCTCTATAGCGGCCTTTACAAAGAAAAAAGTTTTTCACTGTAAGCTAATAGATGTCAGTGTCCTTCAAGAGAGTGACAGGCCTTCAGCGTGTACTCTGCCAAACTCAGCCAGTCCACTTTGCCACTCATATCTGGTGTGACAATAGCGTGCCTTTAAAAAGAAAAAAAGTTTTTCACTGTAAGCTAATAGCAGTCAGTGTCCTTCAAGCGGGTGACAGGCCTTCAGCGTGTACTCTGCCAAACTCAGCCAGTCCACTTTGCCACTCATATCTGGTGTGACAATAGCGTGCCTTTAAAAAGAAAAAAAGTTTTTCACTGTAAGCTAATAGCAGTTAGTTGTCTGCAAGCGTCTGGTTGTCAGGCCTTTAGCGTGTGCTCTGCCAAACTCAGCCAGTCCACTTTGCCACTCATATCTGGTGTCTCTATAGCGTGCCTTTACAAAGAAAAAAAGTTTTTCACTGTAAGCTAATAGATGTCAGTGTCCTTCAAGAGGGTGACAGGCCTTCAGCGTGTACTCTGCCAAACTCAGCCAGTCCACTTTGCCACTCATATCTGGTGTGACAATAGCGCGCCTTTAAAAAGAAAAAAAGTTTTTCACTGTAAGCTAATAGCAGTTAGTTGTCTGCAAGCGTTTGGGTGTCAGGCCTTCAACGTGTACCCTGCCAAACTCAGCCAGTCCACTTTGCCACTCATATCTGGTGTGACAATAGCGTGCCTTTAAAAAGAAAAAAAGTTTTTCACTGTAAGCTAATAGCAGTTAGTTGTTTGCAAGCGTTTGGTTGTCAGGCCTTCAACGTGTACCCTGCCAAACTCAGCCAGTCCACTTTGCCACTCATATCTGGTGTCTCTATAGCGGCCTTTACAAAGAAAAAAGTTTTTCACTGTAAGTTAGTTGTCTGCAAGCGTCTGGGTGTCAGGCCTTCAGCGTGTACTCTGCCAAACTCAGCCAGTCCACTTTGCCACTCATATCTGGTGTCTCTATAGCGGCCTTTTCAAAGAAAAAAGTTTTTCACTGTAAGCTAATAGATGTCAGTGTCCTTCAAGAGGGTGACAGGCCTTCAGCGTGTACTCTGCCAAACTCAGCCAGTCCACTTTGCCACTCATATCTGGTGTGACAATAGCGTGCCTTTAAAAAGAAAAAAAAGTTTTTCACTATAAGCTAATAGCAGTTAGTTGCCTGCAAGCGTCTGGTTGTCAGGCCTTTAGCGTGTACTCTGCCAAACTCAGCCAGTCCACTTTGCCACTCATATCTGGTGTGACAATAGCGTGCCTTTAAAAAGAAAAAAAGTTTTTCACTGTAAGCTAATAGCAGTTAGTTGTCTGCAAGCGTTTGGTTGTCAGGCCTTCAACGTGTACCCTGCCAAACTCAGCCAGTCCACTTTGCCACTCATATCTGGTGTGACAATAGCGTGCCTTTAAAAACAAAAAAAGTTTTTCACTGTAAGCTAATAGCAGTCAGTGTCCTTCAAGTGGGTGACAGGCCTTCAGCGTGTACTCTGCCAAACTCAGCCAGTCCACTTTGCCACTCATATCTGGTGTGACAATAGCGTGCCTTTAAAAAGACAAAAAGTTTTTCACTGTAAGCTAATAGCATGTCTGCAAGCGTTTGGGTGTCAGGCCTTCAACGTGTACCCTGCCAAACTCAGCCAGTCCACTTTGCCACTCATATCTGGTGTGACAATAGCGTGCCTTTAAAAAGACAAAAAGTTTTTCACTGTAAGCTAATAGCATGTCTGCAAGCGTTTGGGTGTCAGGCCTTCAGCGTGTACTCTGCCAAACTCAGCCAGTCCACTTTGCCACTCATATCTGGTGTGACAATAGCGTGCCTTTAAAATGAAAAAAAGATTTTTCACTGTAAGTTAGTTGTCTGCAAGCGTCTGGGTGTCAGGCCTTCAGCGTGTACTCTGCCAAACTCAGCCAGTCCACTTTGCCACGCATATCTGGTGTCTCTATAGCGGCCTTTACAAAGAAAAAAGTTTTTCACTGTAAGCTAATAGATGTCAGTGTCCTTCAAGAGAGTGACAGGCCTTCAGCGTGTACTCTGCCAAACTCAGCCAGTCCACTTTGCCACTCATATCTGGTGTGACAATAGCGTGCCTTTAAAAAGAAAAAAAGTTTTTCACTGTAAGCTAATAGCAGTTAGTTGTCTGCAAGCGTCTGGTTGTCAGGCCTTTAGCGTGTGCTCTGCCAAACTCAGCCAGTCCACTTTGCCACTCATATCTGGTGTCTCTATAGCGTGCCTTTACAAAGAAAAAAAGTTTTTCACTGTAAGCTAATAGCAGTTAGTTGTCTGCAAGCGTCTGGTTGTCAGGCCTTTAGCGTGTGCTCTGCCAAACTCAGCCAGTCCACTTTGCCACTCATATCTGGTGTCTCTATAGCGTGCCTTTACAAAGAAAAAAAGTTTTTCACTGTAAGCTAATAGATGTCAGTGTCCTTCAAGAGGGTGACAGGCCTTCAGCGTGTACTCTGCCAAACTCAGCCAGTCCACTTTGCCACTCATATCTGGTGTGACAATAGCGTGCCTTTAAAAAGAAAAAAAAGTTTTTCACTATAAGCTAATAGCAGTTAGTTGCCTGCAAGCGTCTGGTTGTCAGGCCTTTAGCGTGTACTCTGCCAAACTCAGCCAGTCCACTTTGCCACTCATATCTGGTGTGACAATAGCGTGCCTTTAAAAAGACAAAAAGTTTTTCACTGTAAGCTAATAGCATGTCTGCAAGCGTTTGGGTGTCAGGCCTTCAACGTGTACCCTGCCAAACTCAGCCAGTCCACTTTGCCACTCATATCTGGTGTGACAATAGCGTGCCTTTAAAAAGACAAAAAGTTTTTCACTGTAAGCTAATAGCATGTCTGCAAGCGTTTGGGTGTCAGGCCTTCAGCGTGTACTCTGCCAAACTCAGCCAGTCCACTTTGCCACTCATATCTGGTGTGACAATAGCGTGCCTTTAAAATGAAAAAAAGATTTTTCACTGTAAGTTAGTTGTCTGCAAGCGTCTGGGTGTCAGGCCTTCAGCGTGTACTCTGCCAAACTCAGCCAGTCCACTTTGCCACGCATATCTGGTGTCTCTATAGCGGCCTTTACAAAGAAAAAAGTTTTTCACTGTAAGCTAATAGATGTCAGTGTCCTTCAAGAGAGTGACAGGCCTTCAGCGTGTACTCTGCCAAACTCAGCCAGTCCACTTTGCCACTCATATCTGGTGTGACAATAGCGTGCCTTTAAAAAGAAAAAAAGTTTTTCACTGTAAGCTAATAGCAGTTAGTTGTCTGCAAGCGTCTGGTTGTCAGGCCTTTAGCGTGTGCTCTGCCAAACTCAGCCAGTCCACTTTGCCACTCATATCTGGTGTCTCTATAGCGTGCCTTTACAAAGAAAAAAAGTTTTTCACTGTAAGCTAATAGCAGTTAGTTGTCTGCAAGCGTCTGGTTGTCAGGCCTTTAGCGTGTGCTCTGCCAAACTCAGCCAGTCCACTTTGCCACTCATATCTGGTGTCTCTATAGCGTGCCTTTACAAAGAAAAAAAGTTTTTCACTGTAAGCTAATAGATGTCAGTGTCCTTCAAGAGGGTGACAGGCCTTCAGCGTGTACTCTGCCAAACTCAGCCAGTCCACTTTGCCACTCATATCTGGTGTGACAATAGCGCGCCTTTAAAAAGAAAAAAAGTTTTTCACTGTAAGCTAATAGCAGTTAGTTGTTTGCAAGCGTTTGGGTGTCAGGCCTTCAGCGTGTACTCTGCCAAACTCAGCCAGTCCACTTTGCCACTCCATATCTGGTGTGACAATAGCGCGCCTTTAAAAAGAAAAAAAGTTTTTCACTGTAAGCTAATAGCAGTTAGTTGTCTGCAAGCGTTTGGGTGTCAGGCCTTCAACGTGTACCCTGCCAAACTCAGCCAGTCCACTTTGCCACTCATATCTGGTGTGACAATAGCGTGCCTTTAAAAAGAAAAAAAGTTTTTCACTGTAAGCTAATAGCAGTTAGTTGTTTGCAAGCGTTTGGGTGTCAGGCCTTCAGCGTGTACTCTGCCAACCTCAGCAAGTGCACATTGCCACTCATATCTGGTGTCTCTATAGCGTGCTTTTACAAAGAAAAAAGTTTTTCAGTGTAAGCTCATAGCAGTCAGTGTCCTTAAAGCGGGTGTCAGGCCTTCAGCGTGTGCTCTGCCAACCTCAGCAAGTGCACTTTGCCACTCATATCTGGTGTCTCTATAGCGTGCTTTTACAAAGTAAAAAAAGTTTTTCAGTGTAAGCTAATAGCAGTCAGTGTCCTTAAAGCGGGTGACAGGCCTCCAGCGTGTGCTCTGCCAACCTCAGCAAGTGCACATTGCCACTCATATCTGGTGTCTCTATAGCGTGCTTTTACAAAGTAAAAAAAGTTTTTCAGTGTAAGCTAATAGCAGTCAGTGTCCTTAAAGCGGGTGTCAGGCCTTCAGCGTGTGCTCTTCCAATCAAGTCCGTCCAGCCACTCCCCCAACCACCCACCAAACTGCGATAAACAACAGATTCATATCTGGTGTCTCTATAGCAGTCAGTGTCCTTAAAGCGGGTGTCAGGCCTTCAGCGTGTGCTCTGCCACCCTCAGCAAGTGTACTTTGCCACTCATATCTGGTGTCTCTATAGCGTGCTTTTACAAAGTAAAAAAGGTTTTTCAGTGTAAGCTAATAGCAGTCAGTGTCCTTCAAGCGGGTGTCAGGCCTTCAGCGTGTGCTCTGCCAACCTCAGCAAGTGCACTTTGCCACTCATCTGGTGTCTCTATAGCGTGCCTTTACAAAGAAAAAAAGTTTTTCAGTGTAAGCTAATAGCAGTTAGTGTCCTTAAAGCGGGTGTCAGGCCTTCAGTGTGTGCTCTGCCACCCTCAGCAAGTGCACTTTGCCACTCATATCTGGTGTCTCTATAGCGTGCTTTTACAAAGAAAAAAGTTTTTCAGTGTAAGCTAATAGCAGTCAGTGTCCTTAAAGCGAATAGCAGTCAGTGTCCTTAAAGCGGGTGTCAGGCCTTCAGCGTGTGCTCTGCCAACCTCAGCAAGTGCACTTTGCCACTCATATCTGGTGTCTCTATAGTGTGCTTTTACAAAGAAATGAAGTTTTTCAGTGTAAGCTAATAGCAGTCAGTGTTCTTAAAGCAGGTGTCAGGCCTTCAGCGTGTGCTCTGCCAACCTCATCAAGTGCACATTGCCACTCATATCTGGTGTCTCTATAGCGTGCTTTTACAAAGAAATGATGTTTTTCAGTGTAAACTCATAGCAGTCAGTGTCCTTAAAGCGGGTGTCAGGCATTCAGCGTGTACTCTGCCAAACTCAGCCAGTCCACTTTGCCACTCATATCTGGTGTGACAATAGCGTGCCTTTAAAATGAAAAAAAGATTTTTCACTGTAAGTTAGTTGTCTGCAAGCGTCTGGGTGTCAGGCCTTCAGCGTGTACTCTGCCAAACTCAGCCAGTCCACTTTGCCACGCATATCTGGTGTCTCTATAGCGGCCTTTACAAAGAAAAAAGTTTTTCACTGTAAGCTAATAGATGTCAGTGTCCTTCAAGAGAGTGACAGGCCTTCAGCGTGTACTCTGCCAAACTCAGCCAGTCCACTTTGCCACTCATATCTGGTGTGACAATAGCGTGCCTTTAAAAAGAAAAAAAGTTTTTCACTGTAAGCTAATAGCAGTTAGTTGTCTGCAAGCGTCTGGTTGTCAGGCCTTTAGCGTGTGCTCTGCCAAACTCAGCCAGTCCACTTTGCCACTCATATCTGGTGTCTCTATAGCGTGCCTTTACAAAGAAAAAAAGTTTTTCACTGTAAGCTAATAGATGTCAGTGTCCTTCAAGAGGGTGACAGGCCTTCAGCGTGTACTCTGCCAAACTCAGCCAGTCCACTTTGCCACTCATATCTGGTGTGACAATAGCGTGCCTTTAAAAAGAAAAAAAGTTTTTCACTGTAAGCTAATAGCAGTTAGATGTTTGCAAGCGTTTGGGTGTCAGGCCTTCAGCGTGTACTCTGCCAAACTCAGCCAGTCCACTTTGCCACTCATATCTGGTGTGACAATAGCGTGCCATTAAAAAGAAAAAAACTTTTTCACTGTAAGCTAATAGCAGTTGGTTGTCTGCAAGCGTTTGGTTGTCAGGCCTTCAACGTGTACCCTGCCAAACTCAGCCAGTCCACTTTGCCACTCATATCTGGTGTGACAATAGCGTGCCTTTAAAATGAAAAAAAGTTTTTCACTGTAAGCTAATAGCAGTTAGTTGTTTGCAAGCGTTTGGGTGTCAGGCCTTCAGCGTGTACTCTGCCAAACTCAGCCAGTCCACTTTGCCACTCATATCTGGTGTGACAATAGCGTGCCATTAAAAAGAAAAAAACTTTTTCACTGTAAGCTAATAGCAGTTGGTTGTCTGCAAGCGTTTGGTTGTCAGGCCTTCAACGTGTACCCTGCCAAACTCAGCCAGTCCACTTTGCCACTCATATCTGGTGTGACAATAGCGTGCCTTTAAAATGAAAAAAAGATTTTTCACTGTAAGTTAGTTGTCTGCAAGCGTCTGGGTGTCAGGCCTTCAGCGTGTACTCTGCCAAACTCAGCCAGTCCACTTTGCCACTCATATCTGGTGTCTCTATAGCGGCCTTTACAAAGAAAAAAGTTTTTCACTGTAAGTTAGTTGTCTGCAAGCGTCTGGGTGTCAGGCCTTCAGCGTGTACTCTGCCAAACTCAGCCAGTCCACTTTGCCACTCATATCTGGTGTGACAATAGCGTGCCTTTAAAAAGAAAAAAATTTTTTCACTGTAAGCTAATAGCAGTTAGTTGTCTGCAAGCGTTTGGTTGTCAGGCCTTCAACGTGTACCCTGCCAAACTCAGCCAGTCCACTTTGCCACTCATATCTGGTGTGACAATAGCGTGCCTTTAAAATGAAAAAAAGATTTTTCACTGTAAGTTAGTTGTCTGCAAGCGTCTGGGTGTCAGGCCTTCAGCGTGTACTCTGCCAAACTCAGCCAGTCCACTTTGCCACGCATATCTGGTGTCTCTATAGCGGCCTTTACAAAGAAAAAAGTTTTTCACTGTAAGCTAATAGATGTCAGTGTCCTTCAAGAGAGTGACAGGCCTTCAGCGTGTACTCTGCCAAACTCAGCCAGTCCACTTTGCCACTCATATCTGGTGTGACAATAGCGTGCCTTTAAAAAGAAAAAAAGTTTTTCACTGTAAGCTAATAGCAGTTAGTTGTCTGCAAGCGTCTGGTTGTCAGGCCTTTAGCGTGTGCTCTGCCAAACTCAGCCAGTCCACTTTGCCACTCATATCTGGTGTCTCTATAGCGTGCCTTTACAAAGAAAAAAAGTTTTTCAGTGTAAGCTAATAGCAGTCAGTGTCCTTAAAGCGGGTGTCAGGCCTTCAGCGTGTGCTCTTCCAATCAAGTCCGTCCAGCCACTCCCCCAACCACCCACCAAACTGCGATAAACAACAGATTCATATCTGGTGTCTCTATAGCAGTCAGTGTCCTTAAAGCGGGTGTCAGGCCTTCAGCGTGTGCTCTGCCACCCTCAGCAAGTGTACGTTGCCACTCATATCTGGTGTCTCTATAGCGTGCTTTTACAAAGTAAAAAAAGTTTTTCAGTGTAAGCTAATAGCAGTCAGTGTCCTTCAAGCGGGTGTCAGGCCTTCAGCGTGTGCTCTGCCAACCTCAGCAAGTGCACTTTGCCACTCATCTGGTGTCTCTATAGCGTGCCTTTACAAAGAAAAAAAGTTTTTCAGTGTAAGCTAATAGCAGTTAGTGTCCTTAAAGCGGGTGTCAGGCCTTCAGTGTGTGTGCTCTGCCACCCTCAGCAAGTGCACTTTGCCACTCATATCTGGTGTCTCTATAGCGTGCTTTTATAAAGAAAAAAGTTTTTCAGTGTAAGCTAATAGCAGTCAGTGTCCTTAAAGCGAATTGCAGTCAGTGTCATAAAGCGGGTGTCAGGCCTTCAGCGTGTGCTCTGCCAACCTCATCAAGTGCACATTGCCACTCATATCTGGTGTCTCTATAGCGTGCTTTTACAAAGAAAAAAGTTTTTCAGTGAAAGCTAATAGCAGTCAGTGTCCTTCAAGCGGGTGTCAGGCCTTCAGCGTGTGCTCTGACAACCTCAGCAAGTGTACTTTGCCACTCATATCTGGCGTCTCTATAGCGTGCTTTTACAAAGAAAAAAGTTTTTCAGTGTAAGCTAATAGCAGTCAGTGTCCTTAAAATGGGTGTCAGGCCTTCAGCGTGTGCTCTGCCACCCTCAGCAAGTGCACTTTGCCACTCATATCTGGTGTCTCTATAGCGTGCTTTTACAAAGAAAATATGTTTTTCAGTGTAAGCTAATAGCAGTCAGTGTCGTTAAAGCGGGTGTCAGGCCTTCGGCGTGTGCTCTGCCAACCTCAGCAAGTGTACTTTGCCACTCATATCTGGTGTCTCTATAGCGCGCTTTTACAAAGAAAAAAAGTTTTTCAGTGTAAGCTAATAGCAGTCAGTGTCCTTCAAGCGGGTGTCAGGCCTTCAGCGTGTGCTCTGCCACCCTCAGCAAGTGCACTTTGCCACTCATATCTGGTGTCTCTATAGCGTGCTTTTACAAAGAAAAAAACGTTTTTCAGTGTAAGCTAATAGCAGTCAGTGTCCTTAAAGCGAATAGCAGTCAGTGTCCTTAAAGCTAATAGCAGTCAGTGTCCTTAAAGCGGGTGTCAGGCCTTCGGCGTGTGCAACCTCAGCAAGTGCAATTTGCCACTCATATCTGGTGTCTCTATAGCGTGCCTTTACAAAGAAAAAAAGTTTTTCAGTGTAAGCTAATAGCAGTCAGTGTCCTTAAAGCAGGTGTCAGGCCTTCAGCGTGTGCTCTTCCAATCAAGTCCGTCCAGCCACTCCCCCAACCACCCACCAAACTGCGATAAACAACAGATTCATATCTGGTGTCTCTATAGCAGTCAGTGTCCTTAAAGCGGGTGTCAGGCCTTCAGCGTGTGCTCTGCCACCCTCAGCAAGTGTACTTTGCCACTCATATCTGGTGTCTCTATAGCGTGCTTTTACAAAGTAAAAAAAGTTTTTCAGTGTAAGCTAATAGCAGTCAGTGTCCTTAAAGCGGGTGACAGGCCTTCAGCGTGTGCTCTGCCAACCTCAGCAAGTGCACATTGCCACTCATATCTGGTGTCTCTATAGCGTGCTTTTACAAACAAAAAACGTTTTTCAGTGTAAGCTAATAGCAGTCAGTGTCCTTAAAGCGAATAGCAGTCAGTGTCCTTAAAGCGGGTGTCAGGCCTTCGGCGTGTGCTCTAGCAACCTCAGCAAGTGCACTTTGCCACTCATATCTGGTGTCTCTATAGCGTGCTTTTACAAAGAAAAAAGTTTTTTCAGTGTAAGCTAATAGCAGTCAGTGTCCTTAAAATGGGTGTCAGGCCTTCAGCGTGTGCTCTGCCACCCTCAGCAAGTGCACTTTGCCACTCATATCTGGTGTCTCTATAGCGTGCTTTTACAAAGAAAATATGTTTTTCAGTGTAAGCTAATAGCAGTCAGTGTCGTTAAAGCGGGTGTCAGGCCTTCGGCGTGTGCTCTGCCAACCTCAGCAAGTGTACTTTGCCACTCATATCTGGTGTCTCTATAGCGTGCTCTTACAAAGAAAAAAAAGTTTTTCAGTGTAAGCTAATAGCAGTCAGTGTCCTTAAAGCGGGTGTCAGGCCTTCAGCGTGTGCTCTGCCAACCTCAGCAAGTGTACTTTGCCACTCATATCTGGTGTCTCTATAGCGCGCTTTTACAAAGAAAAAAAGTTTTTCAGTGTAAGCTAATAGCAGTCAGTGTCCTTCAAGCGGGTGTCAGGCCTTCAGCGTGTGCTCTGCCACCCTCAGCAAGTGCACTTTGCCACTCATATCTGGTGTCTCTATAGCGTTTTTCAGTGTAAGCTAATAGCAGTCAGTGTCCTTAAAGCAAATAGCAGTCAGTGTCCTTAAAGCTAATAGCAGTCAGTGTCCTTAAAGCGGGTGTCAGGCCTTCGGCGTGTGCAACCTCAGCAAGTGCAATTTGCCACTCATATCTGGTGTCTCTATAGCGTGCTTTTACAAAGTAAAAAAAGTTTTTCAGTGTCAGCTAATAGCAGTCAGTGTCCTTAAAGCGGGTGTCAGGCCTTCAGCGTGTGCTCTGCCAACCTCAGCAAGTGCACTTTGCCACTCATATCTGGTGTCTCTATAGCGTGCCTTTACAAAGAAAAAAAGTTTTTCAGTGTAAGCTAATAGCAGTCAGTGTCCTTAAAGCAGGTGTCAGGCCTTCAGCGTGTGCTCTTCCAATCAAATCCGTCCAGCCACTCCCCCAACCACCCACCAAACTGCGATAAACAACAGATTCATATCTGGTGTCTCTATAGCAGTCAGTGTCCTTAAAGCGGGTGTCAGGCCTTCAGCGTGTGCTCTGCCACCCTCAGCAAGTGTACTTTGCCACTCATATCTGGTGTCTCTATAGCGTGCTTTTACAAAGTAAAAAAAGTTTTTCAGTGTAAGCTAATAGCAGTCAGTGTCCTTAAAGCGGGTGACAGGCCTTCAGCGTGTGCTCTGCCAACCTCAGCAAGTGCACATTGCCACTCATATCTGGTGTCTCTATAGCGTGCTTTTACAAACAAAAAACGTTTTTCAGTGTAAGCTAATAGCAGTCAGTGTCCTTAAAGCGAATAGCAGTCAGTGTCCTTAAAGCGGGTGTCAGGCCTTCGGCGTGTGCTCTAGCAACCTCAGCAAGTGCACTTTGCCACTCATATCTGGTGTCTCTATAGCGTGCCTTTACAAAGAAAAAAAGTTTTTCAGTGTAAGCTAATAGCAGTCAGTGTCCTTAAAGCGGGTGTCAGGCCTTCTGCGTGTGCTCTTCCAATCAAGTCCGTCCAGCCACTCCCCCAACCACCCACCAAACTGCGATAAACAACAGATTCATATCTGGTGTCTCTATAGCAGTCAGTGTCCTTAAAGCGGGTGTCAGGCCTTCAGCGTGTGCTCTGCCACCCTCAGCAAGTGTACTTTGCCACTCATATCTGGTGTCTCTATAGCGTGCTTTTACAAAGAAAACAGTTTTTCAGTGTAAGCTCATAGCAGTCAGTGTCCTTAAAGCGGGTGTCAGGCCTTCAGCGTGTGCTCTGCCAACCTCAGCAAGTGCACTTTGCCACTCATATCTGGTGTCTCTATAGCGTGCTTTTACAAAGTAAAAAAAGTTTTTCAGTGTAAGCTAATAGCAGTCAGTGTCCTTAAAGCGGGTGTCAGGCCTTCAGCGTGTGCTCTGCCAACCTCAGCAAGTGTATTTTGCCACTCATATCTGGCGTCCCTATAGCGTGCTTTTACAAAGAAAAAAGTTTTTCAGTGTAAGCTAATAGCAGTCAGTGTCCTTAAAGCGGGTGTCAGGCATTCAGCGTGTACTCTGCCAAACTCAGCCAGTCCACTTTGCCACTCATATCTGGTGTGACAATAGCGTGCCTTTAAAATGAAAAAAAGATTTTTCACTGTAAGTTAGTTGTCTGCAAGCGTCTGGGTGTCAGGCCTTCAGCGTGTACTCTGCCAAACTCAGCCAGTCCACTTTGCCACGCATATCTGGTGTCTCTATAGCGGCCTTTACAAAGAAAAAAGTTTTTCACTGTAAGCTAATAGATGTCAGTGTCCTTCAAGAGAGTGACAGGCCTTCAGCGTGTACTCTGCCAAACTCAGCCAGTCCACTTTGCCACTCATATCTGGTGTGACAATAGCGTGCCTTTAAAAAGAAAAAAAGTTTTTCACTGTAAGCTAATAGCAGTTAGTTGTCTGCAAGCGTCTGGTTGTCAGGCCTTTAGCGTGTGCTCTGCCAAACTCAGCCAGTCCACTTTGCCACTCATATCTGGTGTCTCTATAGCGTGCCTTTACAAAGAAAAAAAGTTTTTCACTGTAAGCTAATAGATGTCAGTGTCCTTCAAGAGGGTGACAGGCCTTCAGCGTGTACTCTGCCAAACTCAGCCAGTCCACTTTGCCACTCATATCTGGTGTGACAATAGCGTGCCTTTAAAAAGAAAAAAAGTTTTTCACTGTAAGCTAATAGCAGTTAGATGTTTGCAAGCGTTTGGGTGTCAGGCCTTCAGCGTGTACTCTGCCAAACTCAGCCAGTCCACTTTGCCACTCATATCTGGTGTGACAATAGCGTGCCATTAAAAAGAAAAAAACTTTTTCACTGTAAGCTAATAGCAGTTGGTTGTCTGCAAGCGTTTGGTTGTCAGGCCTTCAACGTGTACCCTGCCAAACTCAGCCAGTCCACTTTGCCACTCATATCTGGTGTGACAATAGCGTGCCTTTAAAATGAAAAAAAGTTTTTCACTGTAAGCTAATAGCAGTTAGTTGTTTGCAAGCGTTTGGGTGTCAGGCCTTCAGCGTGTACTCTGCCAAACTCAGCCAGTCCACTTTGCCACTCATATCTGGTGTGACAATAGCGTGCCATTAAAAAGAAAAAAACTTTTTCACTGTAAGCTAATAGCAGTTGGTTGTCTGCAAGCGTTTGGTTGTCAGGCCTTCAACGTGTACCCTGCCAAACTCAGCCAGTCCACTTTGCCACTCATATCTGGTGTGACAATAGCGTGCCTTTAAAATGAAAAAAAGATTTTTCACTGTAAGTTAGTTGTCTGCAAGCGTCTGGGTGTCAGGCCTTCAGCGTGTACTCTGCCAAACTCAGCCAGTCCACTTTGCCACTCATATCTGGTGTCTCTATAGCGGCCTTTACAAAGAAAAAAGTTTTTCACTGTAAGTTAGTTGTCTGCAAGCGTCTGGGTGTCAGGCCTTCAGCGTGTACTCTGCCAAACTCAGCCAGTCCACTTTGCCACTCATATCTGGTGTCTCTATAGCGGCCTTTTCAAAGAAAAAAGTTTTTCACTGTAAGCTAATAGATGTCAGTGTCCTTCAAGAGGGTGACAGGCCTTCAGCGTGTACTCTGCCAAACTCAGCCAGTCCACTTTGCCACTCATATCTGGTGTGACAATAGCGTGCCTTTAAAAAGAAAAAAAGTTTTTCACTGTAAGCTAATAGCAGTTAGTTGTCTGCAAGCGTCTGGTTGTCAGGCCTTTAGCGTGTGCTCTGCCAAACTCAGCCAGTCCACTTTGCCACTCATATCTGGTGTCTCTATAGCGTGCCTTTACAAAGAAAAAAAGTTTTTCACTGTAAGCTAATAGCAGTTAGTTGTCTGCAAGCGTCTGGTTGTCAGGCCTTTAGCGTGTGCTCTGCCAAACTCAGCCAGTCCACTTTGCCACTCATATCTGGTGTCTCTATAGCGTGCCTTTACAAAGAAAAAAAGTTTTTCACTGTAAGCTAATAGATGTCAGTGTCCTTCAAGAGGGTGACAGGCCTTCAGCGTGTACTCTGCCAAACTCAGCCAGTCCACTTTGCCACTCATATCTGGTGTGACAATAGCGTGCCTTTAAAAAGAAAAAAAGTTTTTCACTGTAAGCTAATAGCAGTTAGTTGTTTGCAAGCGTTTGGGTGTCAGGCCTTCAGCGTGTACTCTGCCAAACTCAGCCAGTCCACTTTGCCACTCCATATCTGGTGTGACAATAGCGCGCCTTTAAAAAGAAAAAAAGTTTTTCACTGTAAGCTAATAGCAGTTAGTTGTCTGCAAGCGTTTGGGTGTCAGGCCTTCAGCGTGTACTCTGCCAACCTCAGCAAGTGCACATTGCCACTCATATCTGGTGTCTCTATAGCGTGCTTTTACAAAGAAAACAGTTTTTCAGTGTAAGCTCATAGCAGTCAGTGTCCTTAAAGCGGGTGTCAGGCCTTCAGCGTGTGCTCTGCCAACCTCAGCAAGTGCACTTTGCCACTCATATCTGGTGTCTCTATAGCGTGCTTTTACAAAGTAAAAAAAGTTTTTCAGTGTAAGCTAATAGCAGTCAGTGTCCTTAAAGCGGGTGTCAGGCCTTCAGCGTGTGCTCTGCCAACCTCAGCAAGTGTATTTTGCCACTCATATCTGGCGTCCCTATAGCGTGCTTTTACAAAGAAAAAAGTTTTTCAGTGTAAGCTAATAGCAGTCAGTGTCCTTAAAGCGGGTGTCAGGCCTTCGGCGTGTGCTCTAGCAACCTCAGCAAGTGCACTTTGCCACTCATATCTGGTGTGACAATAGCGTGCCTTTAAAATGAAAAAAAGATTTTTCACTGTAAGTTAGTTGTCTGCAAGCGTCTGGGTGTCAGGCCTTCAGCGTGTACTCTGCCAAACTCAGCCAGTCCACTTTGCCACTCATATCTGGTGTCTCTATAGCGGCCTTTTCAAAGAAAAAAGTTTTTCACTGTAAGCTAATAGATGTCAGTGTCCTTCAAGAGGGTGACAGGCCTTCAGCGTGTACTCTGCCAAACTCAGCCAGTCCACTTTGCCACTCATATCTGGTGTGACAATAGCGTGCCTTTAAAAAGAAAAAAAATTTTTCACTGTAAGCTAATAGCAGTTAGTTGTCTGCAAGCGTTTGGTTGTCAGGCCTTCAACGTGTACCCTGCCAAACTCAGCCAGTCCACTTTGCCACTCATATCTGGTGTGACAATAGCGTGCCTTTAAAAAGAAAAAAAGTTTTTCACTGTAAGCTAATAGCAGTTAGTTGTCTGCAAGCGTCTGGTTGTCAGGCCTTTAGCGTGTGCTCTGCCAAACTCAGCCAGTCCACTTTGCCACTCATATCTGGTGTGACAATAGCGTGCCATTAAAAAGAAAAAAACTTTTTCACTGTAAGCTAATAGCAGTTGGTTGTCTGCAAGCGTTTGGTTGTCAGGCCTTCAACGTGTACCCTGCCAAACTCAGCCAGTCCACTTTGCCACTCATATCTGGTGTGACAATAGCGTGCCTTTAAAATGAAAAAAAGATTTTTCACTGTAAGTTAGTTGTCTGCAAGCGTCTGGGTGTCAGGCCTTCAGCGTGTACTCTGCCAAACTCAGCCAGTCCACTTTGCCACTCATATCTGGTGTCTCTATAGCGGCCTTTACAAAGAAAAAAGTTTTTCACTGTAAGTTAGTTGTCTGCAAGCGTCTGGGTGTCAGGCCTTCAGCGTGTACTCTGCCAAACTCAGCCAGTCCACTTTGCCACTCATATCTGGTGTCTCTATAGCGGCCTTTTCAAAGAAAAAAGTTTTTCACTGTAAGCTAATAGATGTCAGTGTCCTTCAAGAGGGTGACAGGCCTTCAGCGTGTACTCTGCCAAACTCAGCCAGTCCACTTTGCCACTCATATCTGGTGTGACAATAGCGTGCCTTTAAAAAGAAAAAAAGTTTTTCACTGTAAGCTAATAGCAGTTAGTTGTCTGCAAGCGTCTGGTTGTCAGGCCTTTAGCGTGTGCTCTGCCAAACTCAGCCAGTCCACTTTGCCACTCATATCTGGTGTCTCTATAGCGTGCCTTTACAAAGAAAAAAAGTTTTTCACTGTAAGCTAATAGCAGTTAGTTGTCTGCAAGCGTCTGGTTGTCAGGCCTTTAGCGTGTGCTCTGCCAAACTCAGCCAGTCCACTTTGCCACTCATATCTGGTGTCTCTATAGCGTGCCTTTACAAAGAAAAAAAGTTTTTCACTGTAAGCTAATAGATGTCAGTGTCCTTCAAGAGGGTGACAGGCCTTCAGCGTGTACTCTGCCAAACTCAGCCAGTCCACTTTGCCACTCATATCTGGTGTGACAATAGCGTGCCTTTAAAAAGAAAAAAAGTTTTTCACTGTAAGCTAATAGCAGTTAGTTGTTTGCAAGCGTTTGGGTGTCAGGCCTTCAGCGTGTACTCTGCCAAACTCAGCCAGTCCACTTTGCCACTCCATATCTGGTGTGACAATAGCGCGCCTTTAAAAAGAAAAAAAGTTTTTCACTGTAAGCTAATAGCAGTTAGTTGTCTGCAAGCGTTTGGGTGTCAGGCCTTCAGCGTGTACTCTGCCAACCTCAGCAAGTGCACATTGCCACTCATATCTGGTGTCTCTATAGCGTGCTTTTACAAAGAAAACAGTTTTTCAGTGTAAGCTCATAGCAGTCAGTGTCCTTAAAGCGGGTGTCAGGCCTTCAGCGTGTGCTCTGCCAACCTCAGCAAGTGCACTTTGCCACTCATATCTGGTGTCTCTATAGCGTGCTTTTACAAAGTAAAAAAAGTTTTTCAGTGTAAGCTAATAGCAGTCAGTGTCCTTAAAGCGGGTGTCAGGCCTTCAGCGTGTGCTCTGCCAACCTCAGCAAGTGTATTTTGCCACTCATATCTGGCGTCCCTATAGCGTGCTTTTACAAAGAAAAAAGTTTTTCAGTGTAAGCTAATAGCAGTCAGTGTCCTTAAAGCGGGTGTCAGGCCTTCGGCGTGTGCTCTAGCAACCTCAGCAAGTGCACTTTGCCACTCATATCTGGTGTGACAATAGCGTGCCTTTAAAATGAAAAAAAGATTTTTCACTGTAAGTTAGTTGTCTGCAAGCGTCTGGGTGTCAGGCCTTCAGCGTGTACTCTGCCAAACTCAGCCAGTCCACTTTGCCACTCATATCTGGTGTCTCTATAGCGGCCTTTTCAAAGAAAAAAGTTTTTCACTGTAAGCTAATAGATGTCAGTGTCCTTCAAGAGGGTGACAGGCCTTCAGCGTGTACTCTGCCAAACTCAGCCAGTCCACTTTGCCACTCATATCTGGTGTGACAATAGCGTGCCTTTAAAAAGAAAAAAAATTTTTCACTGTAAGCTAATAGCAGTTAGTTGTCTGCAAGCGTTTGGTTGTCAGGCCTTCAACGTGTACCCTGCCAAACTCAGCCAGTCCACTTTGCCACTCATATCTGGTGTGACAATAGCGTGCCTTTAAAATGAAAAAAAGATTTTTCACTGTAAGTTAGTTGTCTGCAAGCGTCTGGGTGTCAGGCCTTCAGCGTGTACTCTGCCAAACTCAGCCAGTCCACTTTGCCACGCATATCTGGTGTCTCTATAGCGGCCTTTACAAAGAAAAAAGTTTTTCACTGTAAGCTAATAGATGTCAGTGTCCTTCAAGAGAGTGACAGGCCTTCAGCGTGTACTCTGCCAAACTCAGCCAGTCCACTTTGCCACTCATATCTGGTGTGACAATAGCGTGCCTTTAAAAAGAAAAAAAGTTTTTCACTGTAAGCTAATAGCAGTTAGTTGTCTGCAAGCGTCTGGTTGTCAGGCCTTTAGCGTGTGCTCTGCCAAACTCAGCCAGTCCACTTTGCCACTCATATCTGGTGTCTCTATAGCGTGCCTTTACAAAGAAAAAAAGTTTTTCACTGTAAGCTAATAGCAGTTAGTTGTCTGCAAGCGTCTGGTTGTCAGGCCTTTAGCGTGTGCTCTGCCAAACTCAGCCAGTCCACTTTGCCACTCATATCTGGTGTCTCTATAGCGTGCCTTTACAAAGAAAAAAAGTTTTTCACTGTAAGCTAATAGATGTCAGTGTCCTTCAAGAGGGTGACAGGCCTTCAGCGTGTACTCTGCCAAACTCAGCCAGTCCACTTTGCCACTCATATCTGGTGTGACAATAGCGTGCCTTTAAAAAGAAAAAAAGTTTTTCACTGTAAGCTAATAGCAGTTAGTTGTTTGCAAGCGTTTGGGTGTCAGGCCTTCAGCGTGTACTCTGCCAAACTCAGCCAGTCCACTTTGCCACTCCATATCTGGTGTGACAATAGCGCGCCTTTAAAAAGAAAAAAAGTTTTTCACTGTAAGCTCATAGCAGTCAGTGTCCTTAAAGCGGGTGTCAGGCCTTCAGCGTGTGCTCTGCCAACCTCAGCAAGTGCACTTTGCCACTCATATCTGGTGTCTCTATAGCGTGCTTTTACAAAGTAAAAAAAGTTTTTCAGTGTAAGCTAATAGCAGTCAGTGTCCTTAAAGCGGGTGTCAGGCCTTCAGCGTGTGCTCTGCCAACCTCAGCAAGTGTATTTTGCCACTCATATCTGGCGTCCCTATAGCGTGCTTTTACAAAGAAAAAAGTTTTTCAGTGTAAGCTAATAGCAGTCAGTGTCCTTAAAGCGGGTGTCAGGCCTTCGGCGTGTGCTCTAGCAACCTCAGCAAGTGCACTTTGCCACTCATATCTGGTGTCTCTATAGCGTGCCTTTACAAAGAAAAAAAGTTTTTCAGTGTAAGCTAATAGCAGTCAGTGTCCTTAAAGCGGGTGTCAGGCCTTCAGCGTGTGCTCTTCCAATCAAGTCCGTCCAGCCACTCCCCCAACCACCCACCAAACTGCGATAAACAACAGATTCATATCTGGTGTCTCTATAGCAGTCAGTGTCCTTAAAGCGGGTGTCAGGCCTTCAGCGTGTGCTCTGCCACCCTCAGCAAGTGTACGTTGCCACTCATATCTGGTGTCTCTATAGCGTGCTTTTACAAAGTAAAAAAAGTTTTTCAGTGTAAGCTAATAGCAGTCAGTGTCCTTCAAGCGGGTGTCAGGCCTTCAGCGTGTGCTCTGCCAACCTCAGCAAGTGCACATTGCCACTCATATCTGGTGTCTCTATAGCGTGCTTTTACAAACAAAAAACGTTTTTCAGTGTAAGCTAATAGCAGTCAGTGTCCTTAAAGCGAATAGCAGTCAGTGTCCTTAAAGCGGGTGTCAGGCCTTCGGCGTGTGCTCTAGCAACCTCAGCAAGTGCACTTTGCCACTCATATCTGGTGTCTCTATAGCGTGCCTTTACAAAGAAAAAAAGTTTTTCAGTGTAAGCTAATAGCAGTCAGTGTCCTTAAAGCGGGTGTCAGGCCTTCTGCGTGTGCTCTTCCAATCAAGTCCGTCCAGCCACTCCCCCAACCACCCACCAAACTGCGATAAACAACAGATTCATATCTGGTGTCTCTATAGCAGTCAGTGTCCTTAAAGCGGGTGTCAGGCCTTCAGCGTGTGCTCTGCCACCCTCAGCAAGTGTACTTTGCCACTCATATCTGGTGTCTCTATAGCGTGCTTTTACAAAGAAAACAGTTTTTCAGTGTAAGCTCATAGCAGTCAGTGTCCTTAAAGCGGGTGTCAGGCCTTCAGCGTGTGCTCTGCCAACCTCAGCAAGTGCACTTTGCCACTCATATCTGGTGTCTCTATAGCGTGCTTTTACAAAGTAAAAAAAGTTTTTCAGTGTAAGCTAATAGCAGTCAGTGTCCTTAAAGCGGGTGTCAGGCCTTCAGCGTGTGCTCTGCCAACCTCAGCAAGTGTATTTTGCCACTCATATCTGGCGTCCCTATAGCGTGCTTTTACAAAGAAAAAAGTTTTTCAGTGTAAGCTAATAGCAGTCAGTGTCCTTAAAGCGGGTGTCAGGCATTCAGCGTGTACTCTGCCAAACTCAGCCAGTCCACTTTGCCACTCATATCTGGTGTGACAATAGCGTGCCTTTAAAATGAAAAAAAGATTTTTCACTGTAAGTTAGTTGTCTGCAAGCGTCTGGGTGTCAGGCCTTAAGCGTGTACTCTGCCAAACTCAGCCAGTCCACTTTGCCACGCATATCTGGTGTCTCTATAGCGGCCTTTACAAAGAAAAAAGTTTTTCACTGTAAGCTAATCGATGTCAGTGTCCTTCAAGAGAGTGACAGGCCTTCAGCGTGTACTCTGCCAAACTCAGCCAGTCCACTTTGCCACTCATATCTGGTGTGACAATAGCGTGCCTTTAAAAAGAAAAAAAGTTTTTCACTGTAAGCTAATAGCAGTTAGTTGTCTGCAAGCGTCTGGTTGTCAGGCCTTTAGCGTGTGCTCTGCCAAACTCAGCCAGTCCACTTTGCCACTCATATCTGGTGTCTCTATAGCGTGCCTTTACAAAGAAAAAAAGTTTTTCACTGTAAGCTAATAGATGTCAGTGTCCTTCAAGAGGGTGACAGGCCTTCAGCGTGTACTCTGCCAAACTCAGCCAGTCCACTTTGCCACTCATATCTGGTGTGACAATAGCGTGCCTTTAAAAAGAAAAAAAGTTTTTCACTGTAAGCTAATAGCAGTTAGATGTTTGCAAGCGTTTGGGTGTCAGGCCTTCAGCGTGTACTCTGCCAAACTCAGCCAGTCCACTTTGCCACTCATATCTGGTGTGACAATAGCGTGCCATTAAAAAGAAAAAAACTTTTTCACTGTAAGCTAATAGCAGTTGGTTGTCTGCAAGCGTTTGGTTGTCAGGCCTTCAACGTGTACCCTGCCAAACTCAGCCAGTCCACTTTGCCACTCATATCTGGTGTGACAATAGCGTGCCTTTAAAATGAAAAAAAGTTTTTCACTGTAAGCTAATAGCAGTTAGTTGTTTGCAAGCGTTTGGGTGTCAGGCCTTCAGCGTGTACTCTGCCAAACTCAGCCAGTCCACTTTGCCACTCATATCTGGTGTGACAATAGCGTGCCATTAAAAAGAAAAAAACTTTTTCACTGTAAGCTAATAGCAGTTGGTTGTCTGCAAGCGTTTGGTTGTCAGGCCTTCAACGTGTACCCTGCCAAACTCAGCCAGTCCACTTTGCCACTCATATCTGGTGTGACAATAGCGTGCCTTTAAAATGAAAAAAAGATTTTTCACTGTAAGTTAGTTGTCTGCAAGCGTCTGGGTGTCAGGCCTTCAGCGTGTACTCTGCCAAACTCAGCCAGTCCACTTTGCCACTCATATCTGGTGTCTCTATAGCGGCCTTTACAAAGAAAAAAGTTTTTCACTGTAAGTTAGTTGTCTGCAAGCGTCTGGGTGTCAGGCCTTCAGCGTGTACTCTGCCAAACTCAGCCAGTCCACTTTGCCACTCATATCTGGTGTCTCTATAGCGGCCTTTTCAAAGAAAAAAGTTTTTCACTGTAAGCTAATAGATGTCAGTGTCCTTCAAGAGGGTGACAGGCCTTCAGCGTGTACTCTGCCAAACTCAGCCAGTCCACTTTGCCACTCATATCTGGTGTGACAATAGCGTGCCTTTAAAAAGAAAAAAAGTTTTTCACTGTAAGCTAATAGCAGTTAGTTGTCTGCAAGCGTCTGGTTGTCAGGCCTTTAGCGTGTGCTCTGCCAAACTCAGCCAGTCCACTTTGCCACTCATATCTGGTGTCTCTATAGCGTGCCTTTACAAAGAAAAAAAGTTTTTCACTGTAAGCTAATAGATGTCAGTGTCCTTCAAGAGGGTGACAGGCCTTCAGCGTGTACTCTGCCAAACTCAGCCAGTCCACTTTGCCACTCATATCTGGTGTGACAATAGCGTGCCTTTAAAAAGAAAAAAAGTTTTTCACTGTAAGCTAATAGCAGTTAGTTGTTTGCAAGCGTTTGGGTGTCAGGCCTTCAGCGTGTACTCTGCCAAACTCAGCCAGTCCACTTTGCCACTCCATATCTGGTGTGACAATAGCGCGCCTTTAAAAAGAAAAAAAGTTTTTCACTGTAAGCTAATAGCAGTTAGTTGTCTGCAAGCGTTTGGGTGTCAGGCCTTCAGCGTGTACTCTGCCAACCTCAGCAAGTGCACATTGCCACTCATATCTGGTGTCTCTATAGCGTGCTTTTACAAAGAAAACAGTTTTTCAGTGTAAGCTCATAGCAGTCAGTGTCCTTAAAGCGGGTGTCAGGCCTTCAGCGTGTGCTCTGCCAACCTCAGCAAGTGCACTTTGCCACTCATATCTGGTGTCTCTATAGCGTGCTTTTACAAAGTAAAAAAAGTTTTTCAGTGTAAGCTAATAGCAGTCAGTGTCCTTAAAGCGGGTGTCAGGCCTTCAGCGTGTGCTCTGCCAACCTCAGCAAGTGTATTTTGCCACTCATATCTGGCGTCCCTATAGCGTGCTTTTACAAAGAAAAAAGTTTTTCAGTGTAAGCTAATAGCAGTCAGTGTCCTTAAAGCGGGTGTCAGGCCTTCGGCGTGTGCTCTAGCAACCTCAGCAAGTGCACTTTGCCACTCATATCTGGTGTGACAATAGCGTGCCTTTAAAATGAAAAAAAGATTTTTCACTGTAAGTTAGTTGTCTGCAAGCGTCTGGGTGTCAGGCCTTCAGCGTGTACTCTGCCAAACTCAGCCAGTCCACTTTGCCACTCATATCTGGTGTCTCTATAGCGGCCTTTTCAAAGAAAAAAGTTTTTCACTGTAAGCTAATAGATGTCAGTGTCCTTCAAGAGGGTGACAGGCCTTCAGCGTGTACTCTGCCAAACTCAGCCAGTCCACTTTGCCACTCATATCTGGTGTGACAATAGCGTGCCTTTAAAAAGTAAAAAAAGTTTTTCACTATAAGCTAATAGCAGTTAGTTGCCTGCAAGCGTCTGGTTGTCAGGCCTTTAGCGTGTACTCTGCCAAACTCAGCCAGTCCACTTTGCCACTCATATCTGGTGTGACAATAGCGTGCCTTTAAAAAGAAAAAAAAATTTTCACTGTAAGCTAATAGCAGTTAGTTGTCTGCAAGCGTTTGGTTGTCAGGCCTTCAACGTGTACCCTGCCAAACTCAGCCAGTCCACTTTGCCACTCATATCTGGTGTGACAATAGCGTGCCTTTAAAATGAAAAAAAGATTTTTCACTGTAAGTTAGTTGTCTGCAAGCGTCTGGGTGTCAGGCCTTCAGCGTGTACTCTGCCAAACTCAGCCAGTCCACTTTGCCACGCATATCTGGTGTCTCTATAGCGGCCTTTACAAAGAAAAAAGTTTTTCACTGTAAGCTAATAGATGTCAGTGTCCTTCAAGAGAGTGACAGGCCTTCAGCGTGTACTCTGCCAAACTCAGCCAGTCCACTTTGCCACTCATATCTGGTGTGACAATAGCGTGCCTTTAAAAAGAAAAAAAGTTTTTCACTGTAAGCTAATAGCAGTTAGTTGTCTGCAAGCGTCTGGTTGTCAGGCCTTTAGCGTGTGCTCTGCCAAACTCAGCCAGTCCACTTTGCCACTCATATCTGGTGTCTCTATAGCGTGCCTTTACAAAGAAAAAAAGTTTTTCACTGTAAGCTAATAGCAGTTAGTTGTCTGCAAGCGTCTGGTTGTCAGGCCTTTAGCGTGTGCTCTGCCAAACTCAGCCAGTCCACTTTGCCACTCATATCTGGTGTCTCTATAGCGTGCCTTTACAAAGAAAAAAAGTTTTTCACTGTAAGCTAATAGATGTCAGTGTCCTTCAAGAGGGTGACAGGCCTTCAGCGTGTACTCTGCCAAACTCAGCCAGTCCACTTTGCCACTCATATCTGGTGTGACAATAGCGTGCCTTTAAAAAGAAAAAAAGTTTTTCACTGTAAGCTAATAGCAGTTAGTTGTTTGCAAGCGTTTGGGTGTCAGGCCTTCAGCGTGTACTCTGCCAAACTCAGCCAGTCCACTTTGCCACTCCATATCTGGTGTGACAATAGCGCGCCTTTAAAAAGAAAAAAAGTTTTTCACTGTAAGCTCATAGCAGTCAGTGTCCTTAAAGCGGGTGTCAGGCCTTCAGCGTGTGCTCTGCCAACCTCAGCAAGTGCACTTTGCCACTCATATCTGGTGTCTCTATAGCGTGCTTTTACAAAGTAAAAAAAGTTTTTCAGTGTAAGCTAATAGCAGTCAGTGTCCTTAAAGCGGGTGTCAGGCCTTCAGCGTGTGCTCTGCCAACCTCAGCAAGTGTATTTTGCCACTCATATCTGGCGTCCCTATAGCGTGCTTTTACAAAGAAAAAAGTTTTTCAGTGTAAGCTAATAGCAGTCAGTGTCCTTAAAGCGGGTGTCAGGCCTTCGGCGTGTGCTCTAGCAACCTCAGCAAGTGCACTTTGCCACTCATATCTGGTGTCTCTATAGCGTGCCTTTACAAAGAAAAAAAGTTTTTCAGTGTAAGCTAATAGCAGTCAGTGTCCTTAAAGCGGGTGTCAGGCCTTCAGCGTGTGCTCTTCCAATCAAGTCCGTCCAGCCACTCCCCCAACCACCCACCAAACTGCGATAAACAACAGATTCATATCTGGTGTCTCTATAGCAGTCAGTGTCCTTAAAGCGGGTGTCAGGCCTTCAGCGTGTGCTCTGCCACCCTCAGCAAGTGTACGTTGCCACTCATATCTGGTGTCTCTATAGCGTGCTTTTACAAAGTAAAAAAAGTTTTTCAGTGTAAGCTAATAGCAGTCAGTGTCCTTCAAGCGGGTGTCAGGCCTTCAGCGTGTGCTCTGCCAACCTCAGCAAGTGCACTTTGCCACTCATCTGGTGTCTCTATAGCGTGCCTTTACAAAGAAAAAAAGTTTTTCAGTGTAAGCTAATAGCAGTTAGTGTCCTTAAAGCGGGTGTCAGGCCTTCAGTGTGTGTGCTCTGCCACCCTCAGCAAGTGCACTTTGCCACTCATATCTGGTGTCTCTATAGCGTGCTTTTACAAAGAAAAAAGTTTTTCAGTGTAAGCTAATAGCAGTCAGTGTCCTTAAAGCGAATTGCAGTCAGTGTCATAAAGCGGGTGTCAGGCCTTCAGCGTGTGCTCTGCCAACCTCATCAAGTGCACATTGCCACTCATATCTGGTGTCTCTATAGCGTGCTTTTACAAAGAAAAAAGTTTTTCAGTGAAAGCTAATAGCAGTCAGTGTCCTTCAAGCGGGTGTCAGGCCTTCAGCGTGTGCTCTGACAACCTCAGCAAGTGTACTTTGCCACTCATATCTGGCGTCTCTATAGCGTGCTTTTACAAAGAAAAAAGTTTTTCAGTGTAAGCTAATAGCAGTCAGTGTCCTTAAAATGGGTGTCAGGCCTTCAGCGTGTGCTCTGCCACCCTCAGCAAGTGCACTTTGCCACTCATATCTGGTGTCTCTATAGCGTGCTTTTACAAAGAAAATATGTTTTTCAGTGTAAGCTAATAGCAGTCAGTGTCGTTAAAGCGGGTGTCAGGCCTTCGGCGTGTGCTCTGCCAACCTCAGCAAGTGTACTTTGCCACTCATATCTGGTGTCTCTATAGCGCGCTTTTACAAAGAAAAAAAGTTTTTCAGTGTAAGCTAATAGCAGTCAGTGTCCTTAAAGCAGGTGTCAGGCCTTCAGCGTGTGCTCTTCCAATCAAGTCCGTCCAGCCACTCCCCCAACCACCCACCAAACTGCGATAAACAACAGATTCATATCTGGTGTCTCTATAGCAGTCAGTGTCCTTAAAGCGGGTGTCAGGCCTTCAGCGTGTGCTCTGCCACCCTCAGCAAGTGTACTTTGCCACTCATATCTGGTGTCTCTATAGCGTGCTTTTACAAAGTAAAAAAAGTTTTTCAGTGTAAGCTAATAGCAGTCAGTGTCCTTCAAGCGGGTGTCAGGCCTTCAGCGTGTGCTCTGCCAACCTCAGCAAGTGCACTTTGCCACTCATCTGGTGTCTCTATAGCGTGCCTTTACAAAGAAAAAAAGTTTTTCAGTGTAAGCTAATAGCAGTTAGTGTCCTTAAAGCGGGTGTCAGGCCTTCAGTGTGTGCTCTGCCACCCTCAGCAAGTGCACTTTGCCACTCATATCTGGTGTCTCTATAGCGTGCTTTTACAAAGAAAAAAGTTTTTCAGTGTAAGCTAATAGCAGTCAGTGTCCTTAAAGCGAATAGCAGTCAGTGTCCTTAAAGCGGGTGTCAGGCCTTCAGCGTGTGCTCTGCCAACCTCATCAAGTGCACATTGCCACTCATATCTGGTGTCTCTATAGCGTGCTTTTACAAAGAAATGAAGTTTTTCAGTGTAAGCTCATAGCAGTCAGTGTCCTTAATGCGGGTGTCACGCCTTCAGCGTGTTCTCTGCCAACCTCAGCAAGTGCATTTTGCCACTCATATCTGTTGTCTCTATAGCGTGCTTTTACAAAGAAAAAAGTTTTTCAGTGAAAGCTAATAGCAGTCAGTGTCCTTCAAGCGGGTGTCAGGCCTTCAGCGTGTGCTCTGACAACCTCAGCAAGTGTACTTTGCCACGCATATCTGGTGTCTCTATAGCGGCCTTTACAAAGAAAAAAGTTTTTCACTGTAAGCTAATAGATGTCAGTGTCCTTCAAGAGAGTGACAGGCCTTCAGCGTGTACTCTGCCAAACTCAGCCAGTCCACTTTGCCACTCATATCTGGTGTGACAATAGCGTGCCTTTAAAAAGAAAAAAAGTTTTTCACTGTAAGCTAATAGCAGTTAGTTGTCTGCAAGCGTCTGGTTGTCAGGCCTTTAGCGTGTGCTCTGCCAAACTCAGCCAGTCCACTTTGCCACTCATATCTGGTGTCTCTATAGCGTGCCTTTACAAAGAAAAAAAGTTTTTCACTGTAAGCTAATAGCAGTTAGTTGTCTGCAAGCGTCTGGTTGTCAGGCCTTTAGCGTGTGCTCTGCCAAACTCAGCCAGTCCACTTTGCCACTCATATCTGGTGTCTCTATAGCGTGCCTTTACAAAGAAAAAAAGTTTTTCACTGTAAGCTAATAGATGTCAGTGTCCTTAAAGCGGGTGTCAGGCCTTCAGTGTGTGCTCTGCCACCCTCAGCAAGTGCACTTTGCCACTCATATCTGGTGTCTCTATAGCGTGCTTTTACAAAGAAAAAAGTTTTTCAGTGTAAGCTAATAGCAGTCAGTGTCCTTAAAGCGAATAGCAGTCAGTGTCCTTAAAGCGGGTGTCAGGCCTTCAGCGTGTGCTCTGCCAACCTCATCAAGTGCACATTGCCACTCATATCTGGTGTCTCTATAGCGTGCTTTTACAAAGAAATGAAGTTTTTCAGTGTAAGCTCATAGCAGTCAGTGTCCTTAATGCGGGTGTCACGCCTTCAGCGTGTTCTCTGCCAACCTCAGCAAGTGCATTTTGCCACTCATATCTGTTGTCTCTATAGCGTGCTTTTACAAAGAAAAAAGTTTTTCAGTGAAAGCTAATAGCAGTCAGTGTCCTTCAAGCGGGTGTCAGGCCTTCAGCGTGTGCTCTGACAACCTCAGCAAGTGTACTTTGCCACGCATATCTGGTGTCTCTATAGCGGCCTTTACAAAGAAAAAAGTTTTTCACTGTAAGCTAATAGATGTCAGTGTCCTTCAAGAGAGTGACAGGCCTTCAGCGTGTACTCTGCCAAACTCAGCCAGTCCACTTTGCCACTCATATCTGGTGTGACAATAGCGTGCCTTTAAAAAGAAAAAAAGTTTTTCACTGTAAGCTAATAGCAGTTAGTTGTCTGCAAGCGTCTGGTTGTCAGGCCTTTAGCGTGTGCTCTGCCAAACTCAGCCAGTCCACTTTGCCACTCATATCTGGTGTCTCTATAGCGTGCCTTTACAAAGAAAAAAAGTTTTTCACTGTAAGCTAATAGCAGTTAGTTGTCTGCAAGCGTCTGGTTGTCAGGCCTTTAGCGGGTGCTCTGCCAAACTCAGCCAGTCCACTTTGCCACTCATATCTGGTGTCTCTATAGCGTGCCTTTACAAAGAAAAAAAGTTTTTCACTGTAAGCTAATAGCAGTTAGTTGTCTGCAAGCGTCTGGTTGTCAGGCCTTTAGCGTGTGCTCTGCCAAACTCAGCCAGTCCACTTTGCCACTCATATCTGGTGTCTCTATAGCGTGCCTTTACAAAGAAAAAAAGTTTTTCACTGTAAGTTAGTTGTCTGCAAGCGTCTGGGTGTCAGGCCTTCAGCGTGTACTCTGCCAAACTCAGCCAGTCCACTTTGCCACGCATATCTGGTGTCTCTATAGCGGCCTTTACAAAGAAAAAAGTTTTTCACTGTAAGCTAATAGCAGTTAGTTGTCTGCAAGCGTCTGGTTGTCAGGCCTTTAGCGGGTGCTCTGCCAAACTCAGCCAGTCCACTTTGCCACTCATATCTGGTGTCTCTATAGCGTGCCTTTACAAAGAAAAAAAGTTTTTCACTGTAAGCTAATAGCAGTTAGTTGTCTGCAAGCGTCTGGTTGTCAGGCCTTTAGCGTGTGCTCTGCCAAACTCAGCCAGTCCACTTTGCCACTCATATCTGGTGTCTCTATAGCGTGCCTTTACAAAGAAAAAAAGTTTTTCACTGTAAGCTAATAGATGTCAGTGTCCTTCAAGAGGGTGACAGGCCTTCAGCGTGTACTCTGCCAAACTCAGCCAGTCCACTTTGCCACTCATATCTGGTGTGACAATTAGCGTGCCTTTAAAAAGAAAAAAAGTTTTTCACTGTAAGCTAATAGCAGTTAGTTGTTTGCAAGCGTTTGGGTGTCAGGCCTTCAGCGTGTACTCTGCCAAACTCAGCCAGTCCACTTTGCCACTCCATATCTGGTGTGACAATAGCGCGCCTTTAAAAAGAAAAAAAGTTTTTCACTGTAAGCTAATAGCAGTTAGTTGTCTGCAAGCGTTTGGGTGTCAGGCCTTCAGCGTGTACTCTGCCAACCTCAGCAAGTGCACATTGCCACTCATATCTGGTGTCTCTATAGCGTGCTTTTACAAAGAAAAAAGTTTTTCAGTGTAAGCTCATAGCAGTCAGTGTCCTTAAAGCGGGTGTCAGGCCTTCAGCGTGTGCTCTGCCAACCTCAGCAAGTGCACTTTGCCACTCATATCTGGTGTCTCTATAGCGTGCTTTTACAAAGTAAAAAAAGTTTTTCAGTGTAAGCTAATAGCAGTCAGTGTCCTTAAAGCGGGTGTCAGGCCTTCAGCGTGTGCTCTGCCAACCTCAGCAAGTGTATTTTGCCACTCATATCTGGCGTCCCTATAGCGTGCTTTTACAAAGAAAAAAGTTTTTCAGTGTAAGCTAATAGCAGTCAGTGTCCTTAAAGCGGGTGTCAGGCCTTCGGCGTGTGCAACCTCAGCAAGTGCAATTTGCCACTCATATCTGGTGTCTCTATAGCGTGCTTTTACAAAGTAAAAAAAGTTTTTCAGTGTCAGCTAATAGCAGTCAGTGTCCTTAAAGCGGGTGTCAGGCCTTGAGCGTGTGCTCTGCCAACCTCAGCAAGTGCACTTTGCCACTCATATCTGGTGTCTCTATAGCGTGCCTTTACAAAGAAAAAAAGTTTTTCAGTGTAAGCTAATAGCAGTCAGTGTCCTTAAAGCAGGTGTCAGGCCTTCAGCGTGTGCTCTTCCAATCAAGTCCGTCCAGCCACTCCCCCAACCACCCACCAAACTGCGATAAACAACAGATTCATATCTGGTGTCTCTATAGCAGTCAGTGTCCTTAAAGCGGGTGTCAGGCCTTCAGCGTGTGCTCTGCCACCCTCAGCAAGTGTACTTTGCCACTCATATCTGGTGTCTCTATAGCGTGCTTTTACAAAGTAAAAAAAGTTTTTCAGTGTAAGCTAATAGCAGTCAGTGTCCTTAAAGCGAATAGCAGTCAGTGTCCTTAAAGCGGGTGTCAGGCCTTCGGCGTGTGCTCTAGCAACCTCAGCAAGTGCACTTTGCCACTCATATCTGGCGTCTCTATAGCGTGCTTTTACAAAGAAAAAAGTTTTTTCAGTGTAAGCTAATAGCAGTCAGTGTCCTTAAAATGGGTGTCAGGCCTTCAGCGTGTGCTCTGCCACCCTCAGCAAGTGCACTTTGCCACTCATATCTGGTGTCTCTATAGCGTGCTTTTACAAAGAAAATATGTTTTTCAGTGTAAGCTAATAGCAGTCAGTGTCGTTAAAGCGGGTGTCAGGCCTTCGGCGTGTGCTCTGCCAACCTCAGCAAGTGTACTTTGCCACTCATATCTGGTGTCTCTATAGCGTGCTCTTACAAAGAAAAAAAAGTTTTTCAGTGTAAGCTAATAGCAGTCAGTGTCCTTAAAGCGGGTGTCAGGCCTTCAGCGTGTGCTCTGCCAACCTCAGCAAGTGTACTTTGCCACTCATATCTGGTGTCTCTATAGCGCGCTTTTACAAAGAAAAAAAGTTTTTCAGTGTAAGCTAATAGCAGTCAGTGTCCTTCAAGCGGGTGTCAGGCCTTCAGCGTGTGCTCTGCCACCCTCAGCAAGTGCACTTTGCCACTCATATCTGGTGTCTCTATAGCGTTTTTCAGTGTAAGCTAATAGCAGTCAGTGTCCTTAAAGCTAATAGCAGTCAGTGTCCTTAAAGCGGGTGTCAGGCCTTCGGCGTGTGCAACCTCAGCAAGTGCAATTTGCCACTCATATCTGGTGTCTCTATAGCGTGCTTTTACAAAGTAAAAAAAGTTTTTCAGTGTCAGCTAATAGCAGTCAGTGTCCTTAAAGCGGGTGTCAGGCCTTCAGCGTGTGCTCTTCCAATCAAGTCCGTCCAGCCACTCCCCAACCACCCACCAAACTGCGATAAACAACAGATTCATATCTGGTGTCTCTATAGCAGTCAGTGTCCTTAAAGCGGGTGTCAGGCCTTCAGCGTGTGCTCTGCCACCCTCAGCAAGTGTACTTTGCCACTCATATCTGGTGTCTCTATAGCGTGCTTTTACAAAGTAAAAAAAGTTTTTCAGTGTAAGCTAATAGCAGTCAGTGTCCTTAAAGCGGGTGTCAGGCCTTCAGTGTGTGCTCTGCCACCCTCAGCAAGTGCACTTTGCCACTCATATCTGGTGTCTCTATAGCGTGCTTTTACAAAGAAAAAAGTTTTTCAGTGTAAGCTAATAGCAGTCAGTGTCCTTAAAGCGAATAGCAGTCAGTGTCCTTAAAGCGGGTGTCAGGCCTTCAGTGTGTGCTCTGCCACCCTCAGCAAGTGCACTTTGCCACTCATATCTGGTGTCTCTATAGTGTGCTTTTACAAAGAAAAGAAGTTTTTCAGTGTAAGCTAATAGCAGTCAGTGTTCTTAAAGCAGGTGTCAGGCCTTCAGCGTGTTCTCTGCCAACCTCAGCAAGTGCATTTTGCCACTCATATCTGTTGTCTCTATAGCGTGCTTTTACAAAGAAAAAAGTTTTTCAGTGAAAGCTAATAGCAGTCAGTGTCCTTCAAGCGGGTGTCAGGCCTTCAGCGTGTGCTCTGACAACCTCAGCAAGTGTACTTTGCCACTCATATCTGGTGTGACAATAGCGTGCCTTTAAAAAGACAAAAAGTTTTTCACTGTAAGCTAATAGCAGTTAGTTGTCTGCAAGCGTTTGGGTGTCAGGCCTTCAGCGTGTACTCTGCGAAACTCAGCCAGTCCACTTTGCCACTCATATCTGGTGTGGCAATAGCGTGCCTTTAAAAAGAAAAAAAATAAATTCTGTAAGCTAAGTTAGTTGTCTGCAAGCGTTTGGGTGTCAGGCCTTCAGCGTGTACTCTGCCAAACTCAGCCAGTCCACTTTGCCACTCATATCTGGTGTGACAATAGCGTGCCTTTAAAAAGAAAAAAAGTTTTTCACTGTAAGCTAAAAGCAGTTAGTTGTCTGCAAGCGTTTGGGTGTCAGGCCTTTAACGTGTACCCTGCCAAACTCAGCCAGTCCACTTTGCCACTCATATCTGGTGTGACAATAGCGTGCCTTTAAAAAGAAAAAAAGTTTTTCACTGTAAGCTAAAAGCAGTTAGTTGTCTGCAAGCGTTTGGGTGTCAGGCCTTTAACGTGTACCCTGCCAAACTCAGCCAGTCCACTTTGCCACTCATATCTGGTGTGACAATAGCGTGCCTTTAAAAAGAAAAAAAGTTTTTCACTGTAAGCTACTAGCAGTCAGTGTCCTTCAAGCGGGTGACAGGCCTTCAGTGTGTACTCTGCCAAACTCAGCCAGTCCACTTTGCCACTCATATCTGGTGTGACAATAGCCTGCCTTTAAAAAGAAAAAAAAGAAATTCTGTAAGCTCATAGCAGTTAGTTGTCTGCAAGCGTTTGGGTGTCAGGCCTTCAGCGTGTACTCTGCCAAACTCAGCCAGTCCACTTTGCCACTCATATCTGGTGTGACAATAGCGTGCCTTTAAAAAGACAAAAAGTTTTTCACTGTAAGCTACTAGCAGTCAGTGTCCTTCAAGCGGGTGACAGGCCTTCAGTGTGTACTCTGCCAAACTCAGCCAGTCCACTTTGCCACTCATATCTGGTGTGGCAATAGCGTGCCTTTAAAAAGAAAAAGAAGAAATTCTGTAAGCTCATAGCAGTTAGTTGTCTGCAAGCGTTTGGGTGTCAGGCCTTCAGCGTGTACTCTGCCAAACTCAGCCAGTCCACTTTGCCACTCATATCTGGTGTGACAATAGCGTGCCTTTAAAAAGAAAAAAAGTTTTTCACTGTAAGCTACTAGCAGTCAGTGTCCTTCAAGCGGGTGACAGGCCTTCAGCGTGTACTCTGCCAAACTCAGCCAGTCCACTTTGCCACTCATATCTGGTGTGGCAATAGCGTGCCTTTAAAAAGAAAAAGAAGAAATTCTGTAAGCTCATAGCAGTTAGTTGTCTGCAAGCGTTTGGGTGTCAGGCCTTCAGCGTGTACTCTGCCAAACTCAGCCAGTCCACTTTGCCACTCATATCTGGTGTGACAATAGCGTGCCTTTAAAAAGAAAAAAAGTTTTTCAATGTAAGCTAATAGCAGTCAGTGTCCTTAAAGAGGGTGTCAAGCCTTCAGCGTGTGCTCTGCCAATCTCAGCAAGAATACTTTGCCACTCATATCTGGTGTGACAATAGCGTGCCTTTAAAAACAAAAAAAGTTTTTCACTGTAAGCTAATAGCAGTCAGTGTCCTTCAAGTGGGTGACAGGCCTTCAGCGTGTACTCTGCCAAACTCAGCCAGTCCACTTTGCCACTCATATCTGGTGTGACAATAGCGTGCCTTTAAAAAGAAAAAAAGTTTTTCACTGTAAGCTAATAGCAGTTAGTTGTCTGCAAGCGTTTGGTTGTCAGGCCTTCAACGTGTACTCTGAAAAACTCAGCCAGTCCACTTTGCCACTCATATCTGGTGTGACAATAGCGTGCCTTTAAAATGAAAAAAAGATTTTTCACTGTAAGTTAGTTGTCTGCAAGCGTCTGGGTGTCAGGCCTTCAGCGTGTACTCTGCCAAACTCAGCCAGTCCACTTTGCCACTCATATCTGGTGTGACAATAGCGTGCCTTTAAAATGAAAAAAAGATTTTTCACTGTAAGTTAGTTGTCTGCAAGCGTCTGGGTGTCAGGCCTTCAGCGTGTACTCTGCCAAACTCAGCCAGTCCACTTTGCCACTCATATCTGGTGTCTCTATAGCGGCCTTTTCAAAGAAAAAAGTTTTTCACTGTAAGCTAATAGATGTCAGTGTCCTTCAAGAGGGTGACAGGCCTTCAGCGTGTACTCTGCCAAACTCAGCCAGTCCACTTTGCCACTCATATCTGGTGTGACAATAGCGTGCCTTTAAAAAGAAAAAAAGTTTTTCACTGTAAGCTAATAGCAGTTAGTTGTCTGCAAGCGTTTGGTTGTCAGGCCTTCAACGTGTACCCTGCCAAACTCAGCCAGTCCACTTTGCCACTCATATCTGGTGTGACAATAGCGTGCCTTTAAAATGAAAAAAAGATTTTTCACTGTAAGTTAGTTGTCTGCAAGCGTCTGGGTGTCAGGCCTTCAGCGTGTACTCTGCCAAACTCAGCCAGTCCACTTTGCCACGCATATCTGGTGTCTCTATAGCGGCCTTTACAAAGAAAAAAGTTTTTCACTGTAAGCTAATAGATGTCAGTGTCCTTCAAGAGAGTGACAGGCCTTCAGCGTGTACTCTGCCAAACTCAGCCAGTCCACTTTGCCACTCATATCTGGTGTGACAATAGCGTGCCTTTAAAAAGAAAAAAAGTTTTTCACTGTAAGCTAATAGCAGTTAGTTGTCTGCAAGCGTCTGGTTGTCAGGCCTTTAGCGTGTGCTCTGCCAAACTCAGCCAGTCCACTTTGCCACTCATATCTGGTGTCTCTATAGCGTGCCTTTACAAAGAAAAAAAGTTTTTCACTGTAAGCTAATAGCAGTTAGTTGTCTGCAAGCGTTTGGGTGTCAGGCCTTCAGCGAGTACTCTGCCAACCTCAGCAAGTGCACATTGCCACTCATATCTGGTGTCTCTATAGCGTGCTTTTACAAAGAAAAAAGTTTTTCAGTGTAAGCTCATAGCAGTCAGTGTCCTTAAAGCGGGTGTCAGGCCTTCAGCGTGTGCTCTGCCAACCTCAGCAAGTGCACTTTGCCACTCATATCTGGTGTCTCTATAGCGTGCTTTTACAAAGAAATGAAGTTTTTCAGTGTAAGCTCATAGCAGTCAGTGTCCTTAAAGCGAATAGCAGTCAGTGTCCTTAAAGCGGGTGTCAGGCCTTCAGCGTGTGCTCTGCCAACCTCATCAAGTGCACATTGCCACTCATATCTGGTTTCTCTATAGCGTGCTTTTACAAAGAAATGAAGTTTTTCAGTGTAAGCTCATAGCAGTCAGTGTCCTTAATGCGGGTGTCACGCCTTCAGCGTGTGCTCTGCCAACCTCAGCAAGTGCACTTTGCCACTCATATCTGGTGTCTCTATAGTGTGCTTTTACAAAGAAATGAAGTTTTTCAGTGTAAGCTCATAGCAGTCAGTGTCCTTAATGCGGGTGTCACGCATTCAGCGTGTACTCTGCCAAACTCAGCCAGTCCACTTTGCCACTCATATCTGGTGTGACAATAGCGTGCCTTTAAAATGAAAAAAAGATTTTTCACTGTAAGTTAGTTGTCTGCAAGCGTCTGGGTGTCAGGCCTTCAGCGTGTACTCTGCCAAACTCAGCCAGTCCACTTTGCCACGCATATCTGGTGTCTCTATAGCGGCCTTTACAAAGAAAAAGTTTTTCACTGTAAGCTAATAGATGTCAGTGTCCTTCAAGAGAGTGACAGGCCTTCAGCGTGTACTCTGCCAAACTCAGCCAGTCCACTTTGCCACTCATATCTGGTGTGACAATAGCGTGCCTTTAAAAAGAAAAAAAGTTTTTCACTGTAAGCTAATAGCAGTTAGTTGTCTGCAAGCGTTTGGGTGTCAGGCCTTCAGCGTGTACTCTGCCAACCTCAGCAAGTGCACATTGCCACTCATATCTGGTGTCTCTATAGCGTGCTTTTACAAAGAAAAAAGTTTTTCAGTGTAAGCTCATAGCAGTCAGTGTCCTTAAAGCGGGTGTCAGGCCTTCAGCGTGTGCTCTGCCAACCTCAGCAAGTGCACTTTGCCACTCATATCTGGTGTCTCTATAGCGTGCTTTTACAAAGTAAAAAAAGTTTTTCAGTGTAAGCTAATAGCAGTCAGTGTCCTTAAAGCGGGTGTCAGGCCTTCAGCGTGTGCTCTGCCAACCTCAGCAAGTATATTTTGCCACTCATATCTGGCGTCCCTATAGCGTGCTTTTACAAAGAAAAAAGTTTTTCAGTGTAAGCTAATAGCAGTCAGTGTCCTTAAAGCGGGTGACAGGCCTCCAGCGTGTGCTCTGCCAACCTCAGCAAGTGCACATTGCCACTCATATCTGGTGTCTCTATAGCGTGCTTTTACAAACAAAAAACGTTTTTCAGTGTAAGCTAATAGCAGTCAGTGTCCTTAAAGCGAATAGCAGTCAGTGTCCTTAAAGCTAATAGCAGTCAGTGTCCTTAAAGCGGGTGTCAGGCCTTCGGCGTGTGCTCTAGCAACCTCAGCAAGTGCACTTTGCCACTCATATCTGGTGTCTCTATAGCGTGCCTTTACAAAGAAAAAAAGTTTTTCAGTGTAAGCTAATAGCAGTCAGTGTCCTTAAAGCGGGTGTCAGGCCTTCAGCGTGTGCTCTTCCAATCAAGTCCGTCCAGCCACTCCCCCAACCACCCACCAAACTGCGATAAACAACAGATTCATATCTGGTGTCTCTATAGCAGTCAGTGTCCTTAAAGCGGGTGTCAGGCCTTCAGCGTGTGCTCTGCCACCCTCACCAAGTGTACGTTGCCACTCATATCTGGTGTCTCTATAGCGTGCTTTTACAAAGTAAAAAAAGTTTTTCAGTGTAAGCTAATAGCAGTCAGTGTCCTTCAAGCGGGTGTCAGGCCTTCAGCGTGTGCTCTGCCAACCTCAGCAAGTGCACTTTGCCACTCATCTGGTGTCTCTATAGCGTGCCTTTACAAAGAAAAAAAGTTTTTCAGTGTAAGCTAATAGCAGTTAGTGTCCTTAAAGCGGGTGTCAGGCCTTCAGTGTGTGCTCTGCCACCCTCAGCAAGTGCACTTTGCCACTCATATCTGGTGTCTCTATAGCGTACTTTTACAAAGAAAAAAGTTTTTCAGTGTAAGCTAATAGCAGTCAGTGTCCTTAAAGCGAATAGCAGTCAGTGTCCTTAAAGCGGGTGTCAGGCCTTCAGCGTGTGCTCTGCCAACCTCATCAAGTGCACATTGCCACTCATATCTGGTTTCTCTATAGCGTGCTTTTACAAAGAAATGAAGTTTTTCAGTGTAAGCTCATAGCAGTCAGTGTCCTTAATGCGGGTGTCACGCCTTCAGCGTGTGCTCTGCCAACCTCAGCAAGTGCACTTTGCCACTCATATCTGGTGTCTCTATAGTGTGCTTTTACAAAGAAATGAAGTTTTTCAGTGTAAGCTAATAGCAGTCAGTGTTCTTAAAGCAGGTGTCAGGCCTTCAGCGTGTGCTCTGCCAACCTCATCAAGTGCACATTGCCACTCATATCTGGTGTCTCTATAGCGTGCTTTTACAAAGAAATGAAGTTTTTCAGTGTAAGCTCATAGCAGTCAGTGTCCTTAATGCGGGTGTCACGCATTCAGCGTGTACTCTGCCAAACTCAGCCAGTCCACTTTGCCACTCATATCTGGTGTGACAATAGCGTGCCTTTAAAATGAAAAAAAGATTTTTCACTGTAAGTTAGTTGTCTGCAAGCGTCTGGGTGTCAGGCCTTCAGCGTGTACTCTGCCAAACTCAGCCAGTCCACTTTGCCACGCATATCTGGTGTCTCTATAGCGGCCTTTACAAAGAAAAAGTTTTTCACTGTAAGCTAATAGATGTCAGTGTCCTTCAAGAGAGTGACAGGCCTTCAGCGTGTACTCTGCCAAACTCAGCCAGTCCACTTTGCCACTCATATCTGGTGTGACAATAGCGTGCCTTTAAAAAGAAAAAAAGTTTTTCACTGTAAGCTAATAGCAGTCAGTGTCCTTAAAGCGAATAGCAGTCAGTGTCCTTAAAGCGGGTGTCAGGCCTTCAGCGTGTGCTCTGCCAACCTCATCAAGTGCACATTGCCACTCATATCTGGTTTCTCTATAGCGTGCTTTTACAAAGAAATGAAGTTTTTCAGTGTAAGCTCATAGCAGTCAGTGTCCTTAATGCGGGTGTCACGCCTTCAGCGTGTGCTCTGCCAACCTCAGCAAGTGCACTTTGCCACTCATATCTGGTGTCTCTATAGTGTGCTTTTACAAAGAAATGAAGTTTTTCAGTGTAAGCTAATAGCAGTCAGTGTTCTTAAAGCAGGTGTCAGGCCTTCAGCGTGTGCTCTGCCAACCTCATCAAGTGCACATTGCCACTCATATCTGGTGTCTCTATAGCGTGCTTTTACAAAGAAATGAAGTTTTTCAGTGTAAGCTCATAGCAGTCAGTGTCCTTAATGCGGGTGTCACGCATTCAGCGTGTACTCTGCCAAACTCAGCCAGTCCACTTTGCCACTCATATCTGGTGTGACAATAGCGTGCCTTTAAAATGAAAAAAAGATTTTTCACTGTAAGTTAGTTGTCTGCAAGCGTCTGGGTGTCAGGCCTTCAGCGTGTACTCTGCCAAACTCAGCCAGTCCACTTTGCCACGCATATCTGGTGTCTCTATAGCGGCCTTTACAAAGAAAAAGTTTTTCACTGTAAGCTAATAGATGTCAGTGTCCTTCAAGAGAGTGACAGGCCTTCAGCGTGTACTCTGCCAAACTCAGCCAGTCCACTTTGCCACTCATATCTGGTGTGACAATAGCGTGCCTTTAAAAAGAAAAAAAGTTTTTCACTGTAAGCTAATAGCAGTTAGTTGTCTGCAAGCGTCTGGTTGTCAGGCCTTTAGCGTGTGCTCTGCCAAACTCAGCCAGTCCACTTTGCCACTCATATCTGGTGTCTCTATAGCGTGCCTTTACAAAGAAAAAAAGTTTTTCACTGTAAGCTAATAGATGTCAGTGTCCTTCAAGAGGGTGACAGGCCTTCAGCGTGTACTCTGCCAAACTCAGCCAGTCCACTTTGCCACTCATATCTGGTGTGACAATAGCGTGCCTTTAAAAAGAAAAAAAGTTTTTCACTGTAAGCTAATAGCAGTTAGTTGTTTGCAAGCGTTTGGGTGTCAGGCCTTCAGCGTGTACTCTGCCAAACTCAGCCAGTCCACTTTGCCACTCATATCTGGTGTGACAATAGCGTGCCATTAAAAAGAAAAAAACTTTTTCACTGTAAGCTAATAGCAGTTGGTTGTCTGCAAGCGTTTGGTTGTCAGGCCTTCAACGTGTACCCTGCCAAACTCAGCCAGTCCACTTTGCCACTCATATCTGGTGTGACAATAGCGTGCCTTTAAAATGAAAAAAAGATTTTTCACTGTAAGTTAGTTGTCTGCAAGCGTCTGGGTGTCAGGCCTTCAGCGTGTACTCTGCCAAACTCAGCCAGTCCACTTTGCCACTCATATCTGGTGTCTCTATAGCGGCCTTTACAAAGAAAAAAGTTTTTCACTGTAAGTTAGTTGTCTGCAAGCGTCTGGGTGTCAGGCCTTCAGCGTGTACTCTGCCAAACTCAGCCAGTCCACTTTGCCACTCATATCTGGTGTCTCTATAGCGGCCTTTACAAAGAAAAAAGTTTTTCACTGTAAGCTAATAGATGTCAGTGTCCTTCAAGAGGGTGACAGGCCTTCAGCGTGTACTCTGCCAAACTCAGCCAGTCCACTTTGCCACTCATATCTGGTGTGACAATAGCGTGCCTTTAAAAAGAAAAAAAAGTTTTTCACTATAAGCTAATAGCAGTTAGTTGCCTGCAAGCGTCTGGTTGTCAGGCCTTTAGCGTGTACTCTGCCAAACTCAGCCAGTCCACTTTGCCACTCATATCTGGTGTGACAATAGCGTGCCTTTAAAAAGAAAAAAAGTTTTTCACTGTAAGCTAATAGCAGTTAGTTGTCTGCAAGCGTTTGGTTGTCAGGCCTTCAACGTGTACCCTGCCAAACTCAGCCAGTCCTCTTTGCCACTCATATCTGGTGTGACAATAGCGTTTCTTTAAAATGAAAAAAAGATTTTTCACTGTAAGTTAGTTGTCTGCAAGCGTCTGGGTGTCAGGCCTTCAGCGTGTACTCTGCCAAACTCAGCCAGTCCACTTTGCCACGCATATCTGGTGTCTCTATAGCGGCCTTTACAAAGAAAAAAGTTTTTCACTGTAAGCTAATAGATGTCAGTGTCCTTCAAGAGAGTGACAGGCCTTCAGCGTGTACTCTGCCAAACTCAGCCAGTCCACTTTGCCACTCATATCTGGTGTGACAATAGCGTGCCTTTAAAAAGAAAAAAAGTTTTTCACTGTAAGCTAATAGCAGTTAGTTGTCTGCAAGCGTTTGGGTGTCAGGCCTTCAGCGTGTACTCTGCCAACCTCAGCAAGTGCACATTGCCACTCATATCTGGTGTCTCTATAGCGTGCTTTTACAAAGAAAAAAGTTTTTCAGTGTAAGCTCATAGCAGTCAGTGTCCTTAAAGCGGGTGTCAGGCCTTCAGCGTGTGCTCTGCCAACCTCAGCAAGTGCACTTTGCCACTCATATCTGGTGTCTCTATAGCGTGCTTTTACAAAGTAAAAAAAGTTTTTCAGTGTAAGCTAATAGCAGTCAGTGTCCTTAAAGCGGGTGTCAGGCCTTCAGCGTGTGCTCTGCCAACCTCAGCAAGTGAATTTTGCCACTCATATCTGGTGTCTCTATAGCGTGCTTTTACAAACAAAAAACGTTTTTCAGTGTAAGCTAATAGCAGTCAGTGTCCTTAAAGCGAATAGCAGTCAGTGTCCTTAAAGCGGGTTTCAGGCCTTCAGTGTGTGCTCTGCCACCCTCAGCAAGTGCACTTTGCCACTCATATCTGGTGTCTCTATAGCGTGCTTTTACAAAGAAAAAAGTTTTTCAGTGTAAGCTAATAGCAGTCAGTGTCCTTAAAGCGAATAGCAGTCAGTGTCATAAAGCGGGTGTCAGGCCTTCAGCGTGTGCTCTGCCAACCTCATCAAGTGCACATTGCCACTCATATCTGGTGTCTCTATAGCGTGCTTTTACAAAGAAAAGAAGTTTTTCAGTGTAAGCTAATAGCAGTCAGTGTCCTTAAAATGGGTGTCAGGCCTTCAGCGTGTGCTCTGCCAACCTCAGCTAGTGCACTTTGCCACTCATATCTGGTGTCTCTATAGCTTGCCTTTGCAAAGAAAAAAAGTTTTTCAGTGTAAGCTAATAGCAGTCAGTGTCGTTAAAGCGGGTGTCAGGCCTTCAGCGTGTACTCTGCCAACCTCTGCCAGTGGACTTTTCCACTCATATCTGGTGTCTCTATAGCGTGCTTTTACAAAGTAAAAAAAGTTTTTCAGTGTCAGCTAATAGCAGTCAGTGTCCTTAAAGCGGGTGTCAGGCCTTCAGCGTGTGCTCTGCCAACCTCAGCAAGTGCACTTTGCCACTCATATCTGGTGTCTCTATAGTGTGCTTTTACAAAGAAAAAAGTTTTTCAATGTAAGCTAATAGCAGTCAGTGTCCTTAATGCGGGTGTCACGCCTTCAGCGTGTGCTCTGCCAACCTCAGCAAGTGCACTTTGCCACTCATATCTGGTGTCTCTATAGTGTGCTTTTACAAAGAAAATAAGTTTTTCAGTGTAAGCTAATAGCAGTCAGTGTTCTTAAAGCAGGTGTCAGGCCTTCAGCGTGTTCTCTGCCAACCTCAGCAAGTGCATTTTGCCACTCATATCTGTTGTCTCTATAGCGTGCTTTTACAAAGAAAAAAGTTTTTCAGTGAAAGCTAATAGCAGTCAGTGTCTTTAAAGCGGGTGTCAGGCCTTCGGCGTGTGCTCTGCCAACCTCAGCTAGTGCACTTTGCCACTCATATCTGGTGTCTCTATAGCTTGCCTTTGCAAAGAAAAAAAGTTTTTCAGTGTAAGCTAATAGCAGTCAGTGTCGTTAAAGCGGGTGTCAGGCCTTCAGCGTGTGCTCTGCCACCCTCAGCAAGTGCACTTTGCCACTCAAATCTGGTGTCTCTATAGCGCGGGTGTCAGGCCTTCAGCGTGTGCTCTGCCAATTTCAGCAAGTGTACTTTGCCACTCATATCTGGCGTCTCTATAGCGTGCTTTTACAAAGAAAAAAGTTTTTCAGTGTAAGCAGTCAGTGTCCTTAAAGCGGGTGACAGGCCTTCGGCGTGTGCTCTGCCAACCTCAGAAAGTGCACTTTGCCACTCCTATTTGGTGTCTCTATAGCGTGCTTTTACAAAGAAAAAAGTTTTTCAGTGTAAGCTAATAGCAGTCAGTGTCCTTAAATCGGGTGACAGGCCTTCAGCGTGTACTCTGCCAACCTCTGCCAGTGGACTTTACCACTCATATCTGGTGTCTCTATAGCGAACTTTTACAAAGAAAAAAAAGTTTTTCAGTGTAAGCTAATAGCAGTCAGTGTCATCATCATCACACCGTACGTCTATGTGCTGCCTGACTGAGACATATTCCTGTCATCTACATCCTCTGGCAATGTTGTGCATCACCCATTTCTACTAACTGATGTGTAAATAACTCCTCTGACATACCAGGTGAAGCGGCTGTGGTGCTACTGTCGGTGGTGGCGGCAGGCGTGCGAGTGGTAACTTGAGAGGTGCCCGAAGCTAAGCTGGAGGAGGATGGTGCGTCAATGATGCTGTAGAAGATTGGGTGTCCTGTGTTAAGCCAGTCAACCATGTCCTCAGAACTTTTCGAGTTCAGGGTACATGGCCTCTGAAGGGAATCACAGCATCACGACCACGACGGCCCCTGCGGGGTAACCTGCCTCTGCCTGTCATTGTTTTTTCCGATTAGTGGTACTATGCGTGCAAGCTACTGTGACAACAGATATGAGTGGCACTGGCAGAAGTTGGCAGAGTAGACGATGTAGGCCTTGCAGACAACTAACTACTATTCAATCTATTACAGTCAAAATTGTATTTTTTTTAAATGTACACTACTGATACACCAGATATGAGTTGCACTGGTGTGACACTGGTGCCCTGGCCCTGACGCTGCTATCATATTACAGTTTTTTTTTAAATGCAAGCTATTGTGACACCAGTGAATGGCCCTGAAATGCACACATGTGAAGGAAACTGACTGCTATTATATTACAGTCAAAAAAGTTTTTGTTTTTTTTTTAAATGCTAACGCTGTGAGCCTGACACACGCTGGCAGGCAGGCAACTGCAATTGGATTACACAGGAAAAAGAAAAAAGCAGACTGATGTTCTAGCCCTAAAAATGGCTTTTTGGGGTGCTGTCCTTACAGCAGAGATCAGATGAGTCCTTCAGGACTGTAGTGGACACTGAATACACTAGCCTAGATATCAATTACCCTATTAAATAAGCAGCAGCACACTGTCCCTCCTCTCACTAAAAATGCAGCTTCAGAATGAATCTAAAATGGATGTAGTCCAGGAGGTGGGAGATTCTGGGTGGGAGGGTCTGCTGACTGTTTACTGTTTTCAAAGTTTACTCAATGATGATGAATAGGGGGCGGACCGAACATCGCATATGCTCGCCATCAGTTAATAGTGATGTCCCGAATGGATCGCTGGCGAATAGTTCCTGGCGAACATAGCTTGTTCGCCAACAAGCTATGTTCGCCAGGAACTATTCGCCAGCGAACCGTTTGGGACATCACTATTAATCGTACCAAAATAGTAGGAGTTGTGAAATGGACTGAGAATTATGTATGGGTTTACACACTGGTGTTTACACAGGCCCATATAAAATGGTAAGGGGAACAGTCACCAAGAGAGGTCTAGCCATGTCAAACATAGTTTGTGTCCAAGGAAATTAATTATATAATCCATCTGATATATTCTTAATGTGTCTTAATGTGCATGGTCGCATATAAAGTAGTTCAATGAGGGGTCAAAATAGGATGTAGTATGTTACCTACTGTGGGGCATAAGAAACGAATGCTATAAAAGGTAGTTACATAGCTGTCTGTAATGTTTTTTGCAAGTATTTATCCAATTGCAGTTTACACATCTGTATGGACTCTGATAAAACCACCTCTTCAGGCATATCCTTATTGATCTTACTGTAAGAAAAACTTTTCTTTGCCTTCTCCTTTCTTCCAGCCTGTGTGACCTATCTGCAGCAAAGCAATATCCTGCTTACATTTTATCACTTTACAAAGTTATGTGTCATCTGCACACACTGATAAATATGTTAAATAGAAGCGGTCTCAAAACATAACCCTGAGGGACACCACTTACCACTTTTGTCCAGCCTGTACATGAAACCATATTTTGTTATCTGTTGGCTAAAACTAGGTGCTTACACCTTTGCCACAGTTTACTAGACCCTGGCTACTTTTGCCTTTGTTATACTGGTGTTCCTGTATGTATACCATGCCCAGATTGTTCCTGACCCTGAGTTCCAGTGACCCAGTCATTTTATTTTACTATTGCTGATTATATTTTGCATTGTTCTGCTTCTTCATAGCATTACTTCATAGATCCTGCTTTGCTTTAAATCCAGCAATATGGTAATATGTGTGAAAACATACACTAATTGACATTAGAGCTCCATCAGCTGTTCCATGGCCATTTAAAACAATCTGATTTTTAAACATACCCAGCTTAGAACTCAGAGCTCCAGGGGGGCGGGGCCTGACCGCCAAGCGAGCCAGACGTGAAACGCTGATTTACTGGCCTCCGAGACCAAATCTAACTGTTAATGGAAGCAGGGGACACCCGGGCAAGCTGTCTGTCACTTCAAACGAGGACTTGTCCTATTACTTACCGGGAGTCCTGTTGCGGCCTGCTGGGAGCGGGGCGAGGGAGAAGCGGCCGATCTTCCTGAGCTCTGAATCTAGACTGGGTTCGACAACACCCCTATTTCCCCCCCCCCCCGACCGGTGGGGGTTATCCCGGTCTCCCCGGAGCTGACTAAGCACGTCCGCAACTATATCGCTGAGGCCATGACACGGCTTGACCTGATCTTCCACCGCTTTTGGCTCAAACTCCGGCGACGCCTTGCAGCGGGGCCCGTGAAGAGATTGAGGAAAGGCGGGAAACCAGCGGCACAGGTATACCCACATGTATACCCACCCAGGCCGAGAGCCACACGGGGCAAGCAAGCCCTACATCGCCCACGAAGATGGAAGATAGACCGCACACAGCGGCGAGCATCTATATCCTCCGATTACCCTAAAAAAGGGTCAGGCTCGGACTCTAGAAGTACCCGAGTCGGTGATACACAGATGGCGGCTCTCACTTGGACCTGGGGCTGGAGAGGCACCCGACCCTGGAGAGAAGTTATCCCTAGCCATGAAGCAATTCTGCCACTGACTGGAATAGGCTGAGGCTCAGCAGCACTCACTCAGAGACACTGGTCATGGACATACTTACGAGCACTGTGATTCTAAGTTGATTTGCTTTTCCTTTCATTGCAAGGTGAAATAGTAGCAAGTAATATTTCCGAGACCAAAATCGTATCTTGCCAAACAAGACCACGCTAGGCGCTAAGCGTTATTCAGCATAACGTTTCTTTTTCTTTTTTTGTGATTTTCATGTTATGTTTTTTGCTAAATGTCATACTGTTTTGAAGGCCTTTAGTCGCCCACAAGTGCATACCACTAGTCACAGCTAGATATGGTTCTGCGCTTGCCTTTCTAATCCACAAAAATTGGGCATGTTCTCCCTAAATGCCTCCTCACATGTAAGCTATCCTATACTAGAATTGTATGCTACCGGACCATGCACTCCAGGAGATAGGGTACTGTACTAATACCACTGCTTAACGTACCTAATAATACTGGCCTTACCAATATGTATACTCCACCTAAGTCTATTCTGCTCCAGCTAATATGTTAACGTACTAGCAGAACACAGGGCGACCTATGGCCTAATCCCATGAAACCTAAACGTGCTACGTAGCGTGCAAATCATTATTTTAAGCGGGCCACGTCTCTTTCCTCTCTTACTCGAGTAACTCTGAATGCTAAACGTGTCGAGTCCCGCATAAACCATGTTATGTACTATTGTGTCAAACTGCATTTGCATACGCCATTGTTATCACTTGCACAACGAAAATAAAGAATTTGAAACAGGTAGCCTTCTGGAAGACTCGGTTCCCTCCCACAGGTAGCCTTCTGGAAGACTCGGTTCCCTCCCACCCTACCCCTCACCCACTATAAATTCTACATTTATAGATAGTCTCCCACACAACTTTCAATCTCTTGAAATTGACAGGTGCAAACACTGATCATCACATTCCATTCTCTTAACTCTATAGAACACATACCCTCTCTCCCTACAAATAGATATCTCACACACCAATACTATATACTTTTTGTTTAATTTTTGTTTTTCACAATTTCTGTTTAAGTTTCATTTTCAACTACACACCTCATACCACTAAAATGAATCCAAATATAACCATACTGATATTCTTAATAATCCTGTTTTCAATTCAATTTTGTCACACCACTACCAGCATAAGCACACACCTCAAACTGGAAAACAAATACACAATGGCATGCTTTGTTCCTTTAACTTATCTGCTGAGTGCTGGTGGAGAGTTCTAAAAAATAGCCCTCTCACTATTTTTGCCCAAACAAAAATGATGTCCAAATTCCTATTCCTTATGTTACTTGCCCTTGCAAATGATGTGGAGTCTAACCCTGGTCACCCAGCTAATCCTTGTCCTAATCTCCCCACTAAAAAGGCCTCTCTTTTGTGCACTGCAATCCGTAGTTGACTCCCTAAACTGGATGCACTGCAAGCCTGGTGTTCCCATTACAAACCAAAAATCATTGTGCTCTCAGAATCTTGGTTAACGACTAAAATACCAGACACCGCCATTGCAATACAGGGGTATTCATGTTTTAGAAATGATAGAGCAAAGAGAGGATGTTGACAATTCCATAAAGTTTACTCCTTTACAAAACCTCCTGCCACCTTTGATTTCCTCTCTGGCACAATTGAGATCCCGTGCAGTAATTCAATCATTGTTGCGGGAATCTACCGCCCACCTAGCTCCCCTGTGCATTCCCTTTCTGACATAGCCCATCTCCTTAGTGAAACCTTTGCTCAAAACCCTAAAAGTGAACTTTGGAGATTTTAATATTGATTGGCTGAATCCTAAAAATAATAGTTCTTGCACGCTTTTTAAGACTTTGCAGCTAACGCAATTAATCTCCTCCCCAACTCGCATAAACATTAACAGCCTTAACCATACCCTGCTAGATTGGATTCTCTCCACTTCTCCTGATAGAATCCTTGAGTTCTCCCAAACACTTTCAGTGATCACTCTCCCAAGGTCCTTCAAAAAATGTAATCTTGAATCCTTTCTAAAGAACATCAAGAACCTCCCATGGCATAGATTAAACATTATCCCAGACTGTGCTGTTGAATTCTTTCAGTTTGGAATCTGCATGCGTAAGGTGAAAGGAGCTGATACCAGTACCAGTTTCGGGATTCTTTGTGGTCAAAGTTTAAGCGTACTGGCTCTATGAATGAATACTGTGCAGATAGACAATGGCGAAATATATGCACAAAACAAACAAAATTGGCCAAGGCCCAATATTTCTATGACAATCTGAACAATAACATCTCAAACCCTAGAAACTTTTGGAAAGTCATAAATAAACTACAAACTCCCCCAATCCACTCCCAACCCGGTTCCCGGGGTCGGGTGCATGCTCGGACAGATTTACCGCCCGACGCGACTGGTGAGGTGGGAAGCCAAGGGAAGAGATCGCCACGACCCAGACCAGAGGGACCACATACCCCACGTAACGGACTCACTTGTACATATACTCGGAGGCCACTGAGGTGACTCTCCCCTTAGGGACCTGACACCGGTAGGCGACAAAACCCGAGACGAGTCACAGTTGCCATATTCTCGGACAGACTCCCCCTTCCTAGTCTTTGGACTTTGGACCCCTCCTTCCCTCCCCCTATTATCTACGCACATCCACCTGCACACACACTTCACACTACGCTAGCGATGGGTTCCAATTATAGGCCGACGCCACTGACCCTATGGTCCAACAATGTGCGAGGCCTCAATATCTCAGAAAAGAGGTCCCAACTACAGGAAACCCCATGGCGCGGACGCTCTGACTGTTATGGCCGACTGAACTGGCCGGACTGAAATGGCCGATACCCCACAGGATTTTATGCCAATCACCCAGACGGGAAAAAGGCTGGGGTAGCCATCCTACTCTCCAGCACGGTCCCATTCATCTGCTTAGAGCAGAAGACAGACCCAGGGGGTAGGTACATCTTTATTAAGGGAACAATCGCACAGACCATGTACACTTTTGCCTGCTTGTACACACCTAACCGACGCCAACACGTCTTCATAGATAAAACACTTGCCTCACTAAACAAATTCAGGGACGGCCTCCTGATAGTGGCGGGGGATCTCAACACGCCTGTTAGTTAGATACATCCAGGGGTGAAACCTCGATACCAGGCCACTGCATACGCTCAAACGGGAGGGCGCCGGCCAGCTGTGGCTTGGCTGACTGCTGGAGCCGGCCTTCTATTCGGCTGTCCATCAGCGCTACAGCCGAATTGACTATATCCTAATGGCACAGGAGGCCCTGCCACTGCACCAGCGAGCCCACATAGGGCTTATAACAGACTCCAACCACGCCCCTGTTTCAGTAAGCATCTACATCACGGCACGGCAATGAAAGTTGAATGAAAACCTGGCTTGACCTGGCGGATAGGGAGCTAGCCAGGCAAGTCCTGACCCAATACTTTGACACCAATAATATACCGGACACCCCCCCCCCACCGTCTGGGAGGCACATAAATGCGTCATTAGGGGCCACTACATTAAAATATGCAGTGCAAAAAGGAGCTCGCACAACAATTGACCAACCTACACGCACAAATTGCCAACTTAGAACAAACAAACAAAATCTGAGGGACGATGAGTTCCACCAACTGACGGAGCTTAGGAGGCTTAGGAGGCGTACTCTGAGGAAGTCGGCTCGACACTTCTTTGATACTCTAATAATTTCAAGCTTTTTTTCTTTATCTGTGCTTTTCTCTGGAACTGTCTACTTTTGTTATCTAATCTTTGTTTAATACAAACTTCCTATCTTATTTCTGTCTCCAAACATATTTCCTGTTAATTCCTGCCTTTTCAAAGTTTGTGGCTCATTATTTAACTCTGTTGTCTCCACTCTGTCTCTCGGTCCCTTTTTAGTCTCCCTCCTTTTATAATTTTCTCCTTGCTATTCTCTCTCTCTCAACTTCTTATTTATTTGTGTATCTAAACCCTATTGCACATCTCTCTTTTGGCTCCCCTCTTCATTGTTCTCAGAACCACTACCTTTAGCTCTCCCCTCCCTTATGGGTCAATGTATGTTAGTTTCTCACCTGCTCCCACACTCTATATTTCTGTATCTCGGTCCCTATATTACAGCATTGTAGAATAATAAATGAGCACCACTCCTAATTTCCCAACTATTTATGCATTGAGTTTCCTGTTTCCATTTCCTCTACAGTGTAGTTCCTTCGAGATGCTTAATGTTGGCATATGACATTATTCTTATACTATAATCATGCTCCCTAAAGGCACCATTGTAAATGGTGCAAAGAGAATCATGTAAATGAGCAAATATTCCATTCTCACACTACCTCACAAAACATGGGGAGCCAGAGGAACAATCCTTCCCCAACGTCATGAGGAGTTAGTAGCTGCAGACTCCAACTTATACTGGGTGTCACAAGTTATAAAACTGGTAATGTCGGAATGCAGTCCTCTTTCCAAATATAGTAAGGGTGTTCCCATGCTTTCTCACTACACTGGTACCCTGAATGGCCTTAGGCACATTCCAAGCATTTTGAAAGTTCTATTTTGTGTACGCTTTATTATGTTGCTAATACAGCTATTACATATGTCTACTAACATATTTGTAAAGAGCTTTTCTTCCATTTCCTACAAGTCTTCCACTAAGAACTTAAAATCAACAAAATCAATCAGTATTCTCTTACTTTTTTTTTTTAAATGCTTCCTTCTTCAATTTTATTAAATCCCTTAATGTATTTTTTATCCAGTGTCTCGCCTACCTTCTATTTTAGAAAAAGCTGTATTTCATATTCAGTAAGCAGAGTAAATGGTTACACTGCTAGCAATATTCGCATTTACTTAAATGAAGGAACTGCGAAAAATGTAAGAAAATTCAGCCCAGAAATTTGCAGTAGTCATGGTGCCTGGAGTCTGTGCAGCGTTTTGCAGAAATTCACAGAAACACTGCACTTAAATAGATTAAATCCTTTGCTGCCTGAAGTGTCACTCCACTTTTGGCAGTGTTAGTAACTCCAGCAGCAACAGTGGGGCTTGATTGTCCAACCTGGTACAAGAGTTCTGGGCTGGCTAATGTTAATTCAGTTCATGTTTCTATGCAAAGTGTTGCATTCATTGTCTGAAAGCGGTCAGCTGAGTCTCTCAGCCAAGGAATGGGCAGCGGATCAGCAGAAGCTGGATTCACAACACACCCAGCAAGCAAGGTACTTATAATAACATTTCTACAATACAAAAATGAGATACTAGTGGCCCAAAGGGCAAATGTTGACTCCCCTGACCAGCAGTTTTGAAACCATCGTCCATCTCTACCATGGAAAAAGCTTGACCATTATAGTCCACATTTTGCAATTCACTTTTTAATGCGTTACAGTTCAGTGTTTAATAATATAAAAATACCAGATTAGGGGAGCTACCTACTAAACAGTGCCATAACGCCAAGACATTGAACAACTCTGTACATGGGTACAGTTGATCCAAGGAAAAAGACAAAAGTACATATGAGCTAATACAAGTTTTAACAAATAAAGGACAAGTTGAGGGTTCTAGTTCAGTAAGTGAACCGTGTTTTATGAAAACAGATATGGGTTATGTAACAGTGTGGAAAAATGGATAGTTAATTGATGCTGGATGTGTAAATTAAACCAACCTGGTAGACCTATGTGGCAGATACTGTTATATCAACTGAGTCAGTTTAGTTGACAGAAAATCATCCAGAGATATAGAGGATCCAGGCAGGACAAGGCTTTTTGCCACCCTAGGCAAAATGTTTCTTCCCAATCGCTCCACAGTGGTCCTGTAGGTTTAACACCACAAAATAAGACATTTCCTTACCTAGAAGGGTTAAACAAGACTCTAGTCGCTGTCCGTGACGATCATTTTACTAAGTGCCATGACCTGGGCTTGGAGTCCCTTTATTCACCAGCATTCACATTACAGCAGATATTGGATCATGCACACCGGGCAAATCTCCCCTGCGAGTGCCGGCCCAAAGTTCTCCCTCACCTGCCAACATGTAGTTTTTTATGTCCGCCGGCGGGGGAGAGAGGGAGGGAGACAGAAGAGGAACCCGGAGGAGCTCTATCTTGCAGCTGCCCCCGGTTCCTCTCACGAGATTCGGAGCATTGTCATGGCAACGCTCCGGGTCTCGAGAGAGTAAACTGTAGCCCCACAGGCTACAGTTCACTCAAAACTAGCACCTCCAGGGATGGCAGCAGCACGATCCCCCCTCCCAGGCACACACTGCACACTGTCAGGGCCCCCCACGCCTCCCCTACCCTCCGCCCGGCCGGCCTCCCCCACAATGAATGCAGTGTGTGTCCGTGTAATGAATGCAGAGTGTGTCAGTGTAATTAATGCAGAGTGTTCGTCAGTGTAGTGGATGCAGTGTGTGTGTCAGTGTAGTGGATGCAGTGTGTGTGTGTGTCAGTGAATGCAGTGTGTGTGTTAGTTTAATGAATGCAGTGTGTGTGTTAGTGTTGTGGATGCAGAGTGTGTGTTAGTGTAGTGCATTCAATGTGTGTATGTGTGTGTTAGTGTAATGAATGCAGAGTGTGTGTCAGTTTAGTGGATGCGGTGTGTGTGTCAGTGTAATGAATGCAGAGTGTGTGTTAGTGCAATGAATGCAGAGTGTGTCAGTGTAATGAATGCAGTGTGTGTCAGTGCAGTCGATGCAGTGTGTCAGTGTAATGAATGCAAAGTGTGTGTCAGTGTTGTGGATGCAGTGTGTGTGTCAGTGTAGTGAATGCAGAGTGTGTGGTAGCGTTGTGAATGCTGTGTGTGTGTTAGTGTAGTGGATGCAGTGTGTGTTTAAGTGTTGTGGATGTGTCAGTGTAGTGAATGCAGAGTGTGTGTCAGTGTAATGAATGCAGAGTGTGTGTCAGTGTAATGAATGCAGAGTGTGTGTTAGTGTTGTGGATGCAGTGTGTGTGTTAGTGCAAGGAATGCAGAGTATTGTGGATGCAGTGTGTGTTTAAGTGTTGTGGATGTGTCAGTGTTGTGAATGCAGAGTGTGTGTCAGTGTAATGAATGCAGAGTGTGTGTCAGGGTATGAATGCAGAGTGTGTGTTAGTGTATTGAACGCAGAGTGTGTGTTAGTGTTGTGGATGTAATGAATGCAGTGTGTGTGTTAGAGTAGTGAATGCAGAGTGTGTGTTTGTGTTGTGGATGCAGTGTGTGTGTTAGTGTTGTGGATGCAGTGTGTGTGTCAGTGTAGTGAATGCAGAGTGTGTATTAGTGTATTGAATGCAGAGTGTGTGTTAGTGTATTGAACGCAGAGTGTGTGTTAGTGTTGTGGATGTAATTAATGCAGAGTGCGTGTTAGTGTAATGAATGCAGTGTGTGTGTTAGAGTAGTGAATGCAGAGTGTGTGTTAGTGTTGTGGATGCAGTGTTTAGTATTGTATGTTTAGTATTGTATGCATGTAAATGTAAAAGCGGCTCTGCACACACACATACTGCACCCCTGACACTCACGGAATCCTCACACACACGCTGCACCCTCACACGCACGTAGCACCCTCACGCAAACACAGCACCCTTCACTAACACACAGCACACAAAGCACACACACTGCACCCCTCATAAACACTCTAACACACTCACAGCACCCTCACTCCCACACACACACTGCGCCCCTGATACTAACATCACCGTCACTCACACACTGCACCCCTGACATTCACAGCACCCTCACGCACACACTGCACCCCTGACACTCACAGCACACACACACTGCACCCCTGACACTCACATCACCCTCACTCACACCAGTGGCAGATCCGGGGGGGGGGGCAACGGGGCAATTTTTCCCCCCTCCCGAGATTCTCCCCTGCTGGCATTGTCCAAGTGCCAGACCTGCAATGTCAGATTCCTGGGAGAGAGGGAGAGAGGACCCAGGAGCTCAGCCTGCAGCTCCTCCGGGTCCTTCTCTCACGAGCACGGAGCGTTGCCGTGGCTCCAAATCTCGCGAGAGTGAACTCTAGCCCTGGAGCTACGGGCTAGAGTTCAGTCTCACCACTGGGACCACCAGGGATTCCCCACTGGACTACCAGGATGGAGAAATGTCCCCCCTCACAGTTATTTTATTACATTTTTTTTTTTAAATTATTCTGATACATATCCTGATGTTTTCACTTCACATCAGGATATACAAACTATATTTCCCTTCCCCCATCTGCAAGTCCACCTTGACAACAAAAGCATACCTGGATTGGCCAGGCAGTTATCTCAGTATAGGGGTAGGCTCTGCATCTAGTGCTATGTGACACATTAAAGTCTCTTTTTGTCACATGTCTCCCCCCCAAAGAAAGTCCTGCTGCCAGGCTTGGATCCTACTGCCCAGGTCACAGGCTTCAGGAGGACAGACAGTCTCCTAGACAGTCCATTAGCATTGCCATGTGACTGACCTTTGCGATATTTGAGGGTAAAATTGTACTGCTGAAGTGCCAAGCTCCACCTCAGCAATTGCCCATTGTCACCTGCTACTCGGTTCAGCCAGCAGAGGGGATTATGGTCTATTACCCTTTTTCCTTGTCAAGTCTGTCTGGGGCTTTACAATGGCACTGTACTGGGGCACAAACTTCCTATAATACCCCGCAGGGTTTGGTCTTGGCAGCGCATAGGTTCTGCTGGATTAAGCCACTGAGGGCCTCCATCCTCTCTCTGAACTCAAATACATAGGGGACTACTGGTACTTCCTCCTGAATGTAATCCCCCTCCCAGAATTCCCTTAGCAGGTCCAGGGGCCCCTACACCCGCCGACCAAACAGGAGCTTAAATTCAGAGAACCATGTGAACTCTTGAGGAACCTCGTGGTACACAAACAATAAAAAAGGGGTAACTTCTCCCAATTTGGTTCGCTATCCGCAAAAGCTCTGGAGCATGGTCTTTAAAGTACAATTGAATTATTCACAGAGTCCATTGATCTGCGGGTGGTAAGAAGCAACAGTGTTGCCAGAGCTGATGAACCGATAAATTGCGTGCCCTGGTCGGACAGAATTTCATTAGGGAATCCAATGCGGGGCAACAGTCACCAAGGCATCCGCCACAGCAACTGCAGTAATCCAGGAGGGAGTTACTACAGCCTCAGGGTATCTTGTGGCATAGTCCACGACCGTGAGGATGTATCTCTTCCCTGGCAGATACATCCTACAATATATATCTCTGGAAGGGAACCCCCACTATGGGAACCCCCACTATGGCCTTCCCCTGTCCCTTCCCTTTGCCGATCCGCTGGCAAGCATCACAGGAGCTGTCATGGCAAGGGTGCATAATTTATTATTACACTATGGAATATTGTCCTTTAATGTAATTTGTGTAGTAAATGGCAGAGTTTGTATTGTCGAGGTCAACAGGGGTTACATCTTTTAAAGCTGGGACCCCCACAGAGGTCAGATGACAGAAGGTAGTATGAATGGCAATGTGAAAAGGATTTTACCATATGGATGTAAAGTAATCAAGGCTCTTCAAGGAGTGAGGTTCTACACTTGGAAAAAGTCTGAAAGTCTCTTCATCCATTTGGCATGTACCTTGTAAGTAATAGTTCAATCCTTTGATATGGTAATGGGATTAGTTTCATGAAGATCATTGTGTTCCAGTATAATGTGTTCCTGTATCATTCCAAGAGAAACATTAATACTTACCCACAGCTTAATAATTAAGCCTCATTTTAGGGGAAAATTTCCGGTTCGGTTCGGCATTCCGAAATTCGGGACTTTGGCAATTCGGGACTTCGGCAATTCGGTTCGGTTCGGCACTTCGGCAACTTCGACACTTTGGAACTTCGGCATTTCGGAATTCATTTGCAGCCGCTTAGTAGATAACTCCCTAATTCCCACGGGTATTAGGGAGTTATCTACCAAAAGGCAGAAAGACCTAAATTGGTCTTTCTGCCACATTTACTAATACTAAGTAAAAATTACTTAATATTAGTAAATTTTGCCCCTACTCACTATACCGCAAGTAGGGGAATGTCTTTCAAACAGTGAGCAGCCTAAGCGATGGGTGGGGGCCCTAAGGGCCCTGAGTGGCGGGCAGGGGCCCTAAATTAGAATAAGGGGGGTGCCTAATGTCCTCCCCCCTAGCCGGTGGGTGGGGGCCCTAAATACCAATTAGGGGGGGGACCTATTGTCCTCCCCTCCCCCAGGTGACTAGGGGTCCCCAAACCCCTAGTCACCCCCCCTCCCCAACAAAAATTATCCCCTACCTACCCCCTTCACCCTAAAAATAATGAGGGTACCATTAATAATACCATTATTAGTATTAGTAATTAGTACCAAGGTCTTTCAGCCTTTTAGTAGAATTAGGGAGTTATCTACTTATTCATTCCTGTCATTACATTGACTGGCTAAGTAACTTACATTTTATATGAATGTGTGTTACTTGATTGTTGTAAGTGTTGCAAATGCTTACAGCTAAATCCTGGCTATGTTTGTACACTTTTTATTTAAAATTGTATACAGTGTAACATTCTTCTTCTTCCACTGGTTAAGTATATTAGTACTTAGGCAATACTGTACTTCGGCAAATTTGGAACTTTGGCACTACGACACTTCGGATATTCGGTAATTTCGGAACTGCGGGACTTTGACAATTCGGCCATTCAGCTATTCGGACCGAAACGAATTGCACATGTCTACTCATTTTTATTATATTTGGAATGGGACAAGCCCAATCGTTTAAGTAAGCCTAAACATGAGTTGCACAGCTTAAACCGTGTGGCAGGAATTGTGATGTCTGTCCTATTGGATCGTGGGTGGGACGTACAACATGATCGTGGGTGGGACGTGCAACATGTCTATGGAATGGGAAAATAATAACAAATTTGTAGATGCAATTATTATTTTTGTGGCAGGTACATAAAAGAAGATAGAGCCAAATGTATCCATTTGGATTGACAGTGGTCTGGAACAAAGGAGGTAGTTAGTTATTATTTCTATAGGTACACCTTAACTCCACCCCTGGGCAAGACTTGATTATCCACAGGGTATATGTCCAATGATTAGCACTTGTCCAATGAAGTGCTAGTGTACTTGCTTGGGGGCCAGAATCTAATTCTAAGTGAGTCACCATCTTTCCTTGCCAGAGACCCCCTGGACAGAAGTTGTACTTTGAAAACCTAAGTGAGTGATTAGGACTTCTGTATTTTATCCTTTTTGTTTTTATCTGTTGTTGGTGTAAGTAATTTATCATATATTTTTATTTGCCCTTTGACAATTTTTTGCTCATAATAAAACTTCATTTATTAAGCTCTGCCTTTGTCTGGTTAAGAATCACGTTACCCGAAGAGACTAATTAGTTTTTAGCAATACTTTAAATATTGTGATAAGTAATATTTGGTGGGTTTTTATTATTGATCTATCTGAGGGACCAAGGCACCCCATTTAAAAATTGTCTTGGTGGTGGCAGCATTAAAATAGTAATAGTTTTATTGTTATGTTTTAGTGTGAGTGGTGTTAAAAGGGGGATTTTTTCCATTATTTCTGGTCTAGTGCAGACAAATAGTGAACTTTAACCCTTTCACCACCACAACTACGTCACGCACACTCTTGGAGTAGGGTGCGTTCGTGACAGGAGCTACAAAATTGAGTAACCATCTGTGAGATGCGTGACCAGCCCTGGTCTTACTGATTCCCACGTGGCCAACAAGAGGGACCTCATCAGCTGGGGCAGTAAGAAGGAAAAACAACAAGTTGACAGGTTACTCTCTATTCCCGTTTCCCTCACACTACTCTCACTTTCCATTCCTGCGCCGTTTCCCTCACACTGTGGTCTGGGGTCCAGGGCCATATTAGGAGCCAGTGGGCCTAAGTACAGGATCTTATTGACCAAAAACACTAAAAAAAGTCATACCCCTCAAGCGTTATGTATCTGGTGGAGATGTTGCCAGAGGGAATCTTATAGGATGCAGCTATAAGAAAACTCAGATTCTCTTAAAATATGCTTATCTCTCTCTAACTCATGCTTTAATTTTTCAGGTAATTCCATACCCCCTAACAGCAGTGTCCAGTGAAGCAGAAAGTCAATGGGCCATGTAAAAGGATGACACGGGTGCCACTGACGCGGATCATGTAACCAGAACTTCCGAAAGGAATGCATGTCAGGCTGCCTGCCAATCATGCATGCTGGCCAACAGTATCCTGAGCTTGGCATAAATGCGTCTAATGATGCGCTCGATCCAAGCTTTCTATGGACTATCTCCTAGCACTCACATGTATACTTGTCTCCTTACCTTCCTACTAGCAGGCAGAAGCTCCTGGTATACAGTCTGAGACAGAGAAAAGGTGGATGTAGTGAGTGTAGAAAAAAGGGAACATGCCACAGTGTTGGATAGACCAAAGTCAGCATTACCTTAACTAATTGTATTTCATCTAGTCCACACAAGTTTTGTTTCCATATGTCCCTCTTAAGCTTCCATACTTAGGCAAGAGTATGTGAAGAGTAGTTAGGGCTGCCATCTTACTTGGAAAAAAATACAGGCCTTACTAATTTGCATAACTAATAATGTATGCGTGACATCACATGATGTAAATCACAAGGAGTGACATAAGATCATAAATATCTGTAAAATCACCAAAAAACTACTTACAGTTTGATTCTGCTGTATAGATGGATTGCTCCCCGTGTGCCCTAGTGTCTGTGTCCCAATGTCTCCCATTGTTCACATGTCACTAGGGGACACTGTGAGACATGGGGACACTGAGACACTGGGAGACTTGGGGACACTGAGACTATGTATCACATGTGCCCCATGTCTCTGAGTCCATGGATGTCCGCAGGAATTTTTCAGGGACGGGTGGCATAATTGTAATGACATCCATGCTTGGTCCCTTTTTGACTGTGTCATGAAGGAGAGGGGCATTATCATTATCACATAAAGCCAGGGTGAATAGCGTTTTTGTATAGTGTTCCCTTAAGCAAATTAAAAGGACATTCTGGTCACGAAAACTTAATCTAACTTAAAATACTATAATGCTAGGGGCCCCTGGGTGCTCTCTTTCCTTTAAGGGGTTAAACTGCTCCCAAATGTTTTAGCCCCAAAAGTTTCCTCTACCTCCAGATCTCCAGGTCGCTCAGTGGTATTTGACTTCCGAAATGGAGTGTCAGGAAGTGCAGATAGATGTCAGGCATGGGTGCCGCAGATTGGCTAGAGTGGTCAGCTGACACTCTAAAGCCAATTGCTAGTTCCCGGTTCATAAAAATGTTTAACTTTTTTATGAATGGGGAGCTACTGATTGGTTTAGAGTGCCAGCTCTAGCCAATCAGCGGAACCCCTACCCAGTTTCACTCTGGGGTAGGGGTTCCGCTGGGGAGATGAGAAGGTCCAAAGTTTCCCTGCAAGGCCCAAGTACCAAAGCCTTATGATGTGGTGTCCAGAATAAAGTGGAGGGTTCACTTCAATTGTCCTTTCTGCATAAATCTCATTTTCTTCTCCTTCATTTGACACAGTTTTCTTTATCTTCTGACATTGTCTTCTCTCCTCCTTGGCTCCTTTACCTTTCTGCTACTTTCTGATTTTTTCGCGCCCTTCTTCTCCTTTCTCTTTCTGATCCGTTTCTTCTCCTCGCAGACCCTTTCTGCTCCTTCTCCTACTTTACCTTTGTGCTCCTTCTGATTATTTCTGCTCCTTTACCTTTGTGCTCCTTCTGTCCCTCTCTGCAGACCATTCCTTCTCCTTGCAGACCCTTCCTGCTCATTTCTGCTCCTTCTCCTACTTTACGTTTGTGCTCCTTCTGCCTCTTCCAGCTCATTGCTGACTCTTTCTGCTCCTTTCTGCTCATTTCTATTCCTTCTCCTACTTTATCTTTGAGCTCCTTCTGTCCCTTCCTTCTCCTTGCTGCCCTTTCCAAGCTCCTTGCTGACCCTTTCTGCTCATTGCTGACCATTCCTTCTTGCAGACCCTTCATGCTCCTTGCTGCCCTTTCCTGCTCCTTGCTTCCCTTTCTGCTCCTGATGTCCCTTCCTGCTCATTTCTGTTCCTTCTCCTTTCTGCTCCTTCTCTTACTTTACTTTCCTGCTCCTTGCCGACCCTTCCTGTAGGCTGCCTCCCCCCTCACTTATCTGATGTGTAGGTGAATCCCCCATCTCTCACTTACCTGATGCTGCACCCCCCCCATGCTTCATTTCCCTGATCTATAGGCGGCCCCCACGCCTCACTTCCCTGATCTATAGGCTGCACCCCCATGCCTTAGTTCCCTGATCTACTGGCTGCTCCCACCTCTAGCCCCCCGCGGGTGCCCATGTTCAAGGATATAATTTATATATCTCTGGGGTTGTTGATCCAAAGGGAAATCTGATCGCCATGACAAAAAAAGTCAAGAAGGAATCCTCTCACCTCCCCCCCACCCCCTCCACACACCTTTTTTGTGACATATGTGGAAATTGCTATAGTTTTTGTGCCATCTTTTGCTTCAACACCATAACCCAGATTACAGTGTAACTATGTAACTTTGGATTAGTATGAGGTCAAGTTTCAAAGTGCATTTGTGGTTTAGCCACCCCTAACAAAAACTTTTGAACTACTCAGTTCTATCATATGCACAGTCGGAAAAAAAAACTTTAAATAGTTTTTTAAAAAATCTTAATTTCTTAACTAGACAAAAAAATGAACGACTTTCACACTGAACTACATAAATGGTGCAAGAGTCCCTTTAGCATGTCTCCAACTAACATAGATAGAAAAATGTTTGAAACCAAGAAACCAAGAGTGTAAAATTATATTTTAAATTTCTTAACTCAAATTACTTTGAGGGAATGTAACAAGTGTGATTGAAACAATTGTAATTGAAACAATTGCAAAAAAAATACTAGTTCACATTATGTCATGAGTATAAAGTCTGAATGTAGAGGAGGTCCTTATTTATTGAAATTATAAAGAAGGTATTTGCCAGCAGGCCTGGTGTTAGCCTCGCTTCTTATAAAAACCAAAGATATTTATACTTATTTATTTTATTATTAATTTCACCTCCTCTCAGTCCCTTTCAAACATAGAATATAGGCCTCAACACATTCACACACTGCACCCCTCACAAACATTGGATCACCTATAGACACATTTCACCTCACACACACAACATCCCTGTCGCACACACAACATCCCTGAAACACACAGTACGTCCCTATCACACGAACCACATCTCAGTAACACATAGAACATCCGTGTCACACACACAACTTTCCTGGCCCAAACAGTGCCTAGTTTGCCTGGGCACACCCTAATCCCTGCGGCCCGCGCTATGTGCCTCCCTCCGTGGGCCGGTGAGGGAGATCAAGACCCACAGGCATTGAGGGAGGCAGGAGAGGACCCGGGGAGCTTTTGCCAGCAGCTCCGCCGGGTTCCTCTCTCAAGATCTGAGCGTTGCCGCGGCAACGCTCAGATCTTGCGAGAGTGAACTCTAGCCCCGCAGGCTGGAGTTTACTCACCACTGGACATACATTCCTATGTGTACAGTGCAGAACAATTGCATAAGAAGTACTTAGTGTCAGCGCCGCCACCAGAAATTTTGGGGTCCCTAACCCAGCTCAGGGTCTGGGCCCACTGGGGCCTGCCTCCAATTCCGCCCACAGGGTCCGCCTCCAAATCCCGCCCACCGGAATACACACACACAGACACAAAAAAACACACTGATACAAAAGGACACAGATACACACACACACAGATACATTCTAACAGACACAGTGAAAGACTACATTTTCCATCCTGCAGTGAAACACCTATCACTCTCAGGTACTGACTAAAGCTGGAAGATACTCCACCTCCTGTATTCCTGGATTGCTAACATTCTCATGTATTACTATAGATTTGTAACCATCTTACCTGTAGTTTGTAATATTCTGTGCATGCAGTATGTACTATAGTCATTTAATGTTTCTGACCAATATTTCATGTAGACAGTGTCAGGATATTTATATCGGCAAACATTTTGTGCTATGATAGAAATTAAAAGGGTATACTGCCTGAATCACTCAGAACAGAGCAGACTCCACTTTGGATTTCAAGCTAACAAAGACACACATTTCTATCCTTTCTGTGACTAACCTAGCCGGAGCTAAAGAATGCATTGTATATACAAACCAAGTGATAAGAAATGAGAACGGGGGATGGATTCTGTTGTGGTTTAAATTCAGCAGACAGCAATGTTTTCTCTCAGGTATGAAGACAAGGAATGGACACAGCAGAAATACAAGCTTGGAGGGCAGTACTCCATCACACAAGTGTATGACAAAATACTGCTCCTAAATTTAATGGGGGAAACACAGATCTTATAACAATTCTCCACACATCCAAAAGGGGTTGTCTTTACATAATACAGTCATGTCCTGTCAATTGCATATTCAAAGAACTTAAAGCACATTTGGCAATAGCTGGTCAAAAGGTGTTACTTGATTACACAAACACCCAATAGTCACAAAGACAAGGTGTTAACAGGATATCCAGTGCAGGGGGGGAGAAACAAGAAATCAGGATCAAAGGCCAGCTGTTATAATAGAGCATCCTGACATTACTTAATCAATTGTGTAGTGTGACACAGGATAAGGGGAAAGGTGCTCATTAATCCATTTCAGATTCTCTGTCTAGATGCAAATGGAATAGAAATAATTCTAAAACCAGACATATGTGACAGAGAAGATTAAATAATTTAATATTACTTTCTAAATATTACAAGATCCCATTGTAAATTAGGGGTCAATTTTAGTTTAAACTGTCATTTTAGAAATTATGACAGAAATTGCAGACACTAAGACTGAGGCAAACTCTTTGAACTGACAGAAAACTTAAGTTATAGATAACCATAAAGATAAGCTAAATAAGGTCAGAATAGCCACCATGAAAAATTTCCTGAATAGGAAAGTTTAGTGGGACGAGACTGCCCTCTATAGACCAAATACTTAAATTGCTATCTAAAACACCTCCAGTTTTCTATTGGTCTATCACCTAGTGACGAACAGATAATTTTTCCCTTTAAAAAGTTAAGACAAAGGGAATAGGGGGGAAAAGCAGTCAGAAGTGGGCAAAGTCAACGAGTTGGGGGAAGTGAGCACTGGAGGCGATCGTAAGAAGAAATAAAAGCTAAGAAAGAAAAGCAGTCAGAGCGAGAAATCCAAACAAGTTCCTGAGACTACCTACTCATCAGATGAGAATGTCTACTCAACTGGTAATTATACTTTTTTCATTTAATTAATCTAAATTAATTACAATTTTCTAATAGCATGATATGTGACTGGATAAATCACGATCAGATTTCGATATTTGGAATCTTACTTACTAATGGATATATAGTTATAGCATCCCATTCTGCAGGTGGGAAAATAATAATTATATATTAGTGTGATTACATCACATGTTAGCATATCGTGATATTTATCCAGGTTTATTGATTTGCTCTAAAATAAGACAAGATATCTGTTTAGGCAAGTTAAAATTCTGAACATGGTAGATGTTTATTGGATGGTTCCAGGAAATGACTAATGAATGAGAATAGATCTTGTTTGGTCAGAAAGATCTAACCAGCATTGAAAGGGTTATTCTAACAGTTAGCTAAAGTTTTATGGCCTTACGCTGCAAGCTGTGTGAAAGAAAGTTTTTCTTTGTCTCTGTGACGCCCATCATAAATCTTGTCTTGACAATTGTTAACCATTGGAATGTATTGCCATTTGTATTGCATACTCATGTTATACTGAATATTCATTGATTATTATCACATGTTACATGTTACATATTACAAACCATTATCTGGAAATCTATTCATAAACAGGGCTATACATAGGACACGAGGCTTTTAGGCTTGAAGAAAGGAGATTTCATCTAATTCAAAGAAAAGATTTTTTTTTACAGTAAGAGCAATAAGGATATGGAATTCTTTGCCGGAAGATGTGGTTTTGTCAGAGTCCATACAGATGTTTAAATTGCAATTGGATAAATACTTGCAAAAACATAACATACAGGGATACAATTTCTAATTAGTGGGCTAATAGCTGCTTGATCCAAGGAGACATCTGACTGCTATTTTGGGGTCAAGAAGGAATTTTTCCTAGTTTGTTGCAAGTGCTTCAGACTGGGTTTTTTGCCTTCTTTTGGATCAACAGCAAAAGCATATGTGAGGAATATGCATACGTGAGAAAGGCTGAACTTGATGGACGCAAGTCTCTTTTTAGCTATGTAACTATGTAACTATGTAACTATATTAATATTATTTAAATTGTAAATCACTATAAATTGTATCTATTTTTATGACAATTTGTGATTTTATTTACATGGAATACATTTCACTTACATGATAACGATCTGAGAATTGAAATAGTGGGCAATTCTCAACTGTTTACAATTATTATCCCATAAATATCCCCACAACAGTTAATAATATTTTGGGTGATAGAATTTGGTTGCTAAACCTTTCAATAGTATAGAACACATGGATACTCTACCCCTCTTCCCTCCCCCCCTCTTTTCTCCTCCCCAGTTTTAAATACCTCCATATAGCTGTTCAATCATATTCTCTGTTATTCAGGCCTCACTCAACTCAGTGAAAGACTGCATTTTTTTCTCCCCTCCTCCCGCCCACCCAGGGTCCCCCTCAATATATAGCATGCTCCACCAGCTGTTTGAGATTCTCACCCAATTACCTCTTTATTACCCTAACATCTTACCAATAGCTGCTTCTCTGTTAACTCGTTCAGCCGTCACCTCCAAACTTCCCCTGCTACCTCTTGTCTCAAATCCCCATGGTTTCCTTTAGATTGTAAGCTCAGGGCTGGACAGTGGAGTACCTGGAGGTGCATGGAGGCTGTGATGTTTTGTACAAATAAGCCAATAATGCCTGTATAATGAAGTACTCACTTTATTAATACATATATAACAGGATCTTCATATTGCAGCCTTGTTACACAGGGTTTCTGCAACCGCCATTTCAAATCCCTGGAACATTCCACCATCTGCCAACAGGTACAGGAAGTAAAGAACCAAAAGAAAGGAAGTGCATCATTCACAGCCAACAACAGCCCAACTGCCCAATGCCCATACATAATACATTCACTCATACACTCATACATCACATCTCCTTCCTTTCTCAACCAAAAAAGGAAACAAAACAAAATAGTAAAAAGTCAACAATAATAAAAGAACTAGTTAAAAATGTGTCCTTCATTTGCATCATTCTGTCCATCATCTTCAAGATCTACAATCTTCATCATTCTACTCCTACTAGGATACCATTTCTGCCTTTTCACTGTGGAGTTTCTCCAACTATAGTCCCTTAATGGATCTTCTGGTTGCCAGCGGTTTGTGGCCCTTCTCTCTCTTGTTGAATTGCCAGTATTTTCACGACCACAGCCTTCATGGTTACTTGAACTGTGGCTTGGCAGTTCTTGTTCCTGAGTTTGGGGTATTTCCTCCAAATCATCCCCTATTACATAATGAGCCTCTGTACCAGGTGTATTGCATACTTCAGAAATGTCATCATGCCAAACTCCATGCCAGATATTGGTGTCTGGTTGCATGACTGGCCCTACCCACTTTGATAGGTTGTCTGTTATACGTGGTCGAAGTTGATTTGTATGTCTCCGTGTGTAACATCCATCAGAGGTTAAAACTTTATAGTGTGCCGGCCCCAGAACTTCCTTTATCCCTGCTTCTTTCCAACAATTGATATATATGATATACAACGATTCTACTGTCCAGCGCCATTGTCGTTTACTCTCTAGAAGACGATGTAAAGGGTACAGGACATGAGCTAAATTTGGCAAAAAACGGTTGTAATAATTTAACAGACCAAGATAGGACCTTAGTTGTGTCACATTTTGTGGAGTTGGAGCATCCTGTAATGCCTTGAACTTCTCATCTGTTGTATGCAGCCCATGTTTGTCAATTACATGAGCACAAAATTCAAGACAATCATGCATGAATTGGCATTTATCCAAATTCACTTTCAATCCATATTCCATAAGTCTTTGCAAAACTGCCTCTACGTTCTGTTTATGTTCCTGGCTCCTATAACTGTTTGGAAAACAGCGACCTGTTTATTGTCAGGAATGTCATTAGCTGTGAAATATTGTTCAAGCCTTTCAACCAAAGAGGCCCATAAATCCGAGTCAGGATCAAAGTCCTTTATAGTGCCAATGACTGCCATGTCAGTTCTACAGCCTCGTCGCCACTGTGATGTTTTGTACCAATAAGCCAATAATTCCATATATAACAGGATCTTCATATTGCAGGGTTTCTGCAGCCGCCATTTCAAATCCCTGGAACATTCCGCCGACTGCCAAGAGGAACAGGAAGTAAAGAACCAAAAGAAAGGAAGTGCATCATTCACAGCCAACAACAGCCCAACTGCCTAATGCCCATACATCACAATTCATACACTCATACACTCATACACAGCCCAACCGCCCATACATCACAGAGGTAGGCTACGCCACATCACATTCTGATGTGACGTCAACGTGCTTCACCTTCACAGGGTTTCAAGGAGTAGCGGATGGATCCGCTTTGTCACAGGGTGCGGACGGCGCCATTGGGGGTATACCAGAGTCGCATACTGGCAGCGGCAATGTGAGTGGAGTCTGCTTGTTGGCAGTGGTATGCTAAGGGTGGGGTGGGGGGCGGTCCCACCCCGGGTGCCATCAGGTAAGTGGGTGCCACCAGGGCTGGCCAGGCTTGGGGTTTTGTGAGCTGTGTGGCTGCACAACAAGATTTTTCCGGATTTTTTTTCCGGATTTTTTTTTCCGGATTTTTTTTTCCAGATTTTTTTTCCGGATTTTTCCGGATTTTTTTTCCAGATTTTTCCGGATTTTTTTTTTCCAGATTTTTCCGGATTTTTTTTTTTCCGGATTTTTTCGGATTTTTTTTTCCAGATTTTTCTTTCCGGATTTTTCAGGATTTTTTTTTCCGGATTTTTTTTTTCCGGATTTTTTTTCCGGATTTTTTTTTCCGGATTTTTTTTCCGATTTTTTTTTTCCGGATTTTTTTCCGGATTTTTTTTCCGGATGTTTTTTCCGATTTTTTCCGGATTTTTTTTTTCCTGATTTTTTTTTCCGGATTTTTTTTCCAGATTTTTCTTTCCGGATTTTTCCGGATTTTTTTTTCCGGATTTTTTTTCCGGATTTTTTTTTCCGGATTTTTTTTCCAGATTTTTCTTTCCGGATTTTTCCAGATTTTTCTTTCCGGATTTTTCCGGATTTTTTTTTCCGGATTTTTTTTTCCGGATTTTTTTTCCGGATTTTTTTTTCCGGATTTTTTTTTTCCGGATTTTTTTTCTGGATTTTTTTTCCGGATTTTTTTTCCGGATTTTTTTTCCGGATTTTTTTTCCGGATTTTTTTTTCCGTTTTTTTTTTTTCCGGATTTTTTTTTCCGGATTTTTTTTCCGGTTTTTTTTTTCGGATTTTTTTTTCCAGATTTTTTTTCCAGATTTTTTGGATTTTTTTTTCCGGATTTTTTTTTCCGGATTTTTTTTCCCGATTTTTCCGGATTTTTTTTTTCCAGATTTTTCCGGATTTTTTTTTTCCGGATTTTTTCGGATTTTTTTTTCCAGATTTTTCTTTCCGGATTTTTCAGGATTTTTTTTTCCGGATTTTTTTTTCCGGATTTTTTTTCCGGATTTTTTTTTCCGGATTTTTTTTCCGATTTTTTTTTCCGGATTTTTTTCCGGATTTTTTTTCCGGATGTTTTTTCCGATTTTTTCCGGATTTTTTTTTTCCTGATTTTTTTTTCCGGATTTTTTTTCCAGATTTTTCTTTCCGGATTTTTCCGGATTTTTTTTTCCGGATTTTTTTTTCCGGATTTTTTTTTCCGGATTTTTTTTCCAGGTTTTTTTTCCAGATTTTTCTGGATTTTTTTTTCCGGATTTTTTTTTCCTGATTTTTTTTCCTGATTTTTTTTTCCGGATTTTTTTTTCCGGACTTTTTTTCCGATTTTTTTTTTCCGGATTTTTTACCGGATTTTTTTTCCGGATGTTTTTTCCTATTTTTTCCGGATTTTTTTTTTCCTGATTTTTTTTTCCGGATTTTTTTTCCAGATTTTTCTTTCCGGATTTTTCCGGATTTTTTTTTCCGGATTTTTTTTTCCGGATTTTTTTCTCCGGATTTTTTTTTCCGGATTTTTTTTTCCGGATTTTTTTTCCAGGTTTTTTTTCCAGATTTTTCCGGATTTTTTTTTCCGAATTTTTTTTTTCCAGATTTTTTTTCCAGATTTTTTTTTCCGGATTTTTTTTTTCCGGATTTTTTTTTTCCGGATTTTTTTTCTGGATTTTTTTTCCGGATTTTTTTTCCGGATTTTTTTTTCCGTTTTTTTTTTTTTCCGGATTTTTTTTTCCGGATTTTTTTTCCGGTGTTTTTTTTTCGGATTTTTTTTTCCAGATTTTTTTTCCAGATTTTTTGGATTTTTTTTTCCGGATTTTTTTTTCCGGATTTTTTTTCCCGATTTTTCCGGATTTTTTTTTTCCAGATTTTTCCGGATTTTT